>NC_060081.1:46325484-46961165 GCF_922984935.1 Meles meles
TGGCTATTATGACTGAACTCCAGATGTGTGTGAGGCCTCATGCTGGGCACTGGAAGGTATAGAAATACTAAGTTAAGTTTTAGAAAACATGGTGCACTCTCATACAAAAAGATTGATTGGATAATATCCAGAAATATATGCTGCTTCTGCAAGCCAGAGAAGAGGGAGCTCAAATCTAAGAGGGAGCTCCATAATGATTGTGGAATCAACATGGAGGAGGCAGAATTTGAATAAGCCCTTGAAGGCTAGATCGGGTGTCAGAATGTGTGGGTGGAGGGAAGTGAGCCCTTGAGAGTGTGAACCCCACCCAAGATGCATAAGAATAAAATGGCATGGATCCTTTTTGGCTGCCTTGGTAAACGCTAATCCATAATGTCAGAAAGATTTCTTGGGGCTAAATTTGGAGTTTGCAGGAGGACTTGAATGTCAATGATGAAATTTGAAAGGAACTATGTATACTTTGGATCAGGAGAGACACAGGACCACAATAGCATTTTTAGGTTGGTTTTATTTTCTTCTTTGTGAAAGTTTGAAGAAAAAGCAAATAGAAGCTAGGAGGAGAACTCCTCTCTCCAGAGGAGTGACCAGGGCTCAGTTACTTCTGGGGCCATCTGGAGAAGATGAGAGGGAAGAGGTGAGCCCAGTGGGGTCTGTCTGACCTAGGCTTGATATAGGATGAAGGACAGAAGGATGGGTGTTAAAGACATTGAGAAAACAAGAACACTTGGCAGGAATTTGTGACTGGACATATGGTGGCGGAGGAGGAGGATCCCAAGAATCATGGTGGTCGTGATACATTGAGCACACATGTGTCATGCATTATAAATGGTTATCTGATCTGATCAGCACACTCCAGAATGTGCATATTATTATCTTCATTTTACAGTTCAGAAACGTAGCACAGAGAAGTAAAAAAACAAACAAACAAAAAAACCAAAAAAAAAAAAACAATGCCCAAAGTCCCAGAGCTATTGCATCATAGCCCCAGGATTCAAACCCAGCAGTCTGGTTCCAGAGCATGTAGTCTTTCAGAAGGCAACCAAGAGTTTTTAAACTTAACACAGTACTCTTCATAGGAAGGCCAGAACACAAATGATCTCAGTTACTTGGTAAAGGATGCTTAATGTGGAATTTAGGAGTCAGACAATATGGCCTGCCTCTATTTAGATAATTCAACTTTCCAGGTTGAAACTTCTTTGGGGGGTGGGGCTGGGGGATGGGGAGGTGGTGGTGGTAGTGAGGGATGTGTGTGTGTGCACATGCACACTCACGCATGCGTGTGTGTGTGTTCTACTATTGATCACAGTGCAGATAGACAGGATAACTCATCACTTTGTTATCATCAAATATGTCTTCTTACCTCAAAATTGACTTTGCCAGTTGTTTACCATAATAAATCAGTGTACATAGGGCATTCCCACATTTCTCTTCTGAGCTAGTGCTCTTTTAGCTTGGATTTCTATTTAGGTTACAGTTTAGATGTCTGTAGAACTCTTGGGTTAATATTGTCAGGGAAAATCTTTTAAACTTCTTTAATTGTGATACAAATCAGAGGATTTATACAGAATAAAGTGTGGACTCCTTTTATTACACATGCCTTCAAACCCATGTACTACCACTCTAAAAAGGAAAAAAAAAATATTTAGCAACTGGAGACCCATTAGGTGAAAACCCTTAACATCTCAAGGAAATGTCATCAATGTGAACCAAGACCAATCAGCTAACACCATAGACAAAAATTTTTTTAGAGACTAATGAATCCCCCATGATTTCACTTTTCTTGTTGTGTTTTCATTTTCAAACAACTATTATTAGCTTGATGGAATAACATTATTCTGTAAGTAACTTCTGTGGAAACATGTTCAAAGGAAGCTAACTTAGTAACCAGCTTTCCCGATTTAGGGGAAGAGATCGTAACACAGCTGGGGCGAGTATTTGTCTCAGGAGGGAAAATATTGGGGTGTTAGAGTCTGATACTCTCTTAGGCTAACCATGGGAAGGATTTTTAGAGACCCCAGAGTTGTTACTTATTGGGAAGTAATTATGGGAAAGAGGTTCATCTTTCAGCCCCGTTATCATATTTGACAGTCTTCTATCTTTAATACATATTTTACATGATTTGACTTTGCATTGCTCATAAACTGTTGATGCTCCCTAGAGTGCCCATTCTTTTTATGTCATCTGATTCCCAGAGTCTTTCCATTAGGCTTGATGAGCTACAGGCACATATTAATGGAACCTGTGGGGATGGCAGATGGATAAGCTGACAGGTCTGACTCAGTCATCCAGTAGCTTCTCCAGTATTGTTGACACCATGAAGTAACATTGCTATTTCTATTCACACATTGACCTCTGCCTATAATAATTTTGGTACTCTATTTGCTTTTTTATTTTTTATTATTTTTTAACGATTTTACTTATTTATTTGACAGACAGAGATGACAAGTAGGCAGAGAGGCAGGCAGAGAGAGAGAGAGAGGAGGAAGCAATCTCCCGTTGAGCAGAAAGTCTGATGTGGGGCTTGATCCCAGGACCCTGGGATCATGACCTGAGCTGAAGGCAGAGGCTTTTAAACCACTGAGACACCCAGGCACACCTCTCTTTGCTTTTTTAAAAGTCGGATAGTCTGCAGTCCATTTGGAATAGCACTGAAAGATAGCAAGGTGTACATTATGTCTGATTTGTGGTTAAGTCTGATGAAAGGAAAGAGACTAACCAAATTTTGAACATGCTGTCATTATTAAAGCACTTTTATGGAATTTGGCATTGAAATTGAAGTTGCAGTACCAAATGGCTATATTGCACAGAATACCCACAATGTGGTTACTTTGGTAACCTGTGGCCTGTGCTGCTGGATATGATGTTTGAGGGAAAAGGCTCCTGGGTTAACCTGCCTTTATGAGCTTCAGTAAGCACAGGTCTCTCTTGGGTGTGGTGATGGTGGCCAGAAATAACCCTTGTCTGCTGCAGACTGTGCCTCCATGTCTTCCTTATTCTACTCAACTGCCAAACAGTACTGGAGATTTCCATGACTTTCCTGACACCCAGATTGAGTCAAGGAACACTTTCTCCATTTCTACCATGACATCTATCTTTTTGTTCCATAGTCTACCCTAAATAGACAAACATACACTCATGTACATAAACTTGTAGGTGCCTGTTCTCTCACCCATTAATAGGTGACAATTTTTTTTTAAAATCACATTTTGGTGTTTGACATTTACTAATTTAGGGCCAACAACATTTTAAGTCATTTCTAATACTTTCTTAGCCATTTTGTAACAGCAAGAAGAAGAAATCATTTACCAGTTTTTGAGAAACACCATGAGCCGGGCCTGGAGACAGATGCTTTAAATAAAACATCTTATGTAATTCTTATGCAGACATTGAACATTAGCTGTTACCAGCTCTGTTTTATGAAAGTAGTTCAGAGAGGACTTTGTCCCAGAGGATATAGCTAACAACTGATAGAACCAGGACTGCCCACTGCCAAAGCCTTGATCACTTGCCCTCAATAACAATACAGCTTATCTCCACAGTGGTCTTTAAACTTTGAAAACTGAATTCCTAGAGGGTTCAGAAGTTGTCCAGAAGGAATGGAGAGCCAGATACTTCTGATCACTGTTCAACTCTACCAGACTCTCCATCTCACCTCCAAATCTCCCTCCTTTCTTCTTCCGTTCCCACAAACATCCTATCCTTCATCCATCAATCCCTTTCTTTCCATTACTCCCTTTTTGTTTCTTTCTGTCCTCTCCATCCTCTCTCCTTCCCTCTTCCTCCATTGCTTCCTGCACCCTCCAGGACCCCATCTCCTTAATTCTTCATCTAACACTATCCCCACACTGCACATTTAATATACAGAAGAGTTAAAATATGGCAGGTAGCCTGCGATGTTTATTACATGGATAAACTTACTGAATTGTCACAGCAGTTTTTGCTACATTATATGTGTGGAAATTGACCTTCAAAGAGATTGGGTGCAAACCCAAGACCATACCATCTGTAAATTCTGGACTCCAATTTTGAACCTCAGCAATTTGACTCTCGATCCCTCATTGGACACTATGCTACCTTCATTTCACTAGGTAGAAATAAATGTAAATTAAAACGATCAGATATTATCCAAGTTATAGTATGTGATGCTAGTGAATGGGTGGTAATTAAATCCTTAACATTATGGGAAGTGTGGCTTGCATAGTCATTTAGGAGAACAATTTCACATTATACCAAAAACACTTTAAACCTCCATATGGTCTGACACTGTCTTATTCTAGCAGTTTATTCTAACAAACCAGTAAAAAATATACACAGAAACATTTGTCTCTTGAAACACTGTTTTGGGCAAGAAAAACAGTGAAGGCAATAAAAGTGTTTAGCAATGCAGTAAATCATTAAATATGACAAATCCACGTATTAAAATATAGTATAGCCATTAAAATAGTTCTAGATATGTAGATACTTACAGAAGAGTCTACAATAAAGTATAATTTAATGAATAATTATAAAGAAATTAGCTATGTATCTATTATGTAGTTTACAAAATGGACCAGCATTCCTTCTAGACTTCTACCCCCTACCTTCCTGATCACTGTTTCTTTCCTGAACTTTTTTTTTTATCATTCCCTTGCTGTCTATCTAGGGATGGTAGCTTAATTTTTCTTGTCTTTTTTTTTTTTTTAAGATTTTTATTTATTTATTTGACGGAGAGAACATGACAGCACAAGCAGGGGGAATGGCAGAGGGAGAGGGAGAAGCCGGCTTCCCATTGAGCAGGGAGTCTGATGTGAGCCTCTATCCCAGGACCCTGAGATCATGACTTAACCAACTGAGCCACCCAGGCACCCCCATTGTTCTTGTTTTCGTGCCCTAATAAATGAAATTTGTAGGTATTCTACTGTATCTGTTTCTTTGGTTGCTGTTTTTTTTTTTCTTTCTTTTTTTCCCCCTCAGTCACTATTTATCCATTCTACTGATGATGCAATTTGGGTTATTTCAAAGGTTTCAGGCTACTAAAAACAAAACAATGCTTCTATAAAATTCACGAACTTCTATCGTGGTGCAGATGAGCACACAATTTTGTATCTGTATTGCTGTCTCTACCCATGGCATTACTTGACCTTAGGGTCCATAGATCTTCAACTAGGCTCTCTATTGATTGTTTTCCAAAATGACTGCAGTAACATATTCTCTTGCAAGCAGGTTTGAAAGTTCCTGCTGCTTAAGACTTTCACCAAATATGCATACTAGTATTAAGGATCTATTTAAATCATTAGTTTTCTGGGGTTGGTTTTCTTTTCTTTCTTAATTTATGCATGTTCTTTATACATTCTCAGGGCAAGTCATTTTGGATCTTTGTGCTGAAACATCTTGCAGATGTGATTTGCCTTTCCACTCTTTTAGTGGTGATGTTTGATTGAACATGTTGTTTGTGTTGATACAGTACAATCTTTTTTTTCTTATGTTAAAATAATCTTTTACCATTGTCAGGACAATAGTTTTATTGTCTCCTAAAAATGCTATTTATGTATCTATTTATGAATGACTATGCTGCAATTTAAGTTCATCTTTTTAAAATTAATGTCTAAGAGTAATGTGAGGTAGGGATTCTCAATCATTTTTTCCCATGTACCTAACCCCTTGTCCCATGACTTCCATTGAAAAAATATTTCCTTACTACTCTTTGGTGTCACCTTCTAGAAATCAGTTGCATTCCGAGTGTTGCGTCATTGATCTGTTTATCTATCCTAATCTTAAACCACATCCTATCCTTAACTTTACTGCAAACTCAATGCTAAGCCAAACATTAAACCTAATCCTAATTGTAGCTCTACCCCTAATCCATCACTAGTCTTCTACTCCTAACCCTAAAACTAACTCTAAAGCTAGCAAAGTAATAAAATCTAACACTAATCCTAACTCAATTTCTAACTGTACATCTAAAGCTAACCTTAAACTTGAAGATAAGCATAAGGCATTTTGACCTAAATCTCACATTTTACCTTAACCCTAAATGTCAGTAATAAACCTAACCCTTACTTTCTGAAATTACTCAAACCTTGTTTGTGGTCCTGTATAAGGTCAGTTTTTATAAAAGCCCCACGTAGATTGAGAAGAATGTGTATTTTGCATTTGTTAGATGCTGTGTTCTACTCATGGTCAAGTTTGTTAAATTGCTCACCTCTTAAATTATTGGTATTTGTTTTTTTCTGAGAAAGATGTAGTAAAATTGTCTATGCAGGAATTTCAGCCCTGTGTATCATTTAACTTATTTTTGGTAAAATTTTCCTCATTCAACCCTCTCTAATTTTCAGACCATGTGTGTGGGTGGGGAGGGAGTTTGGAGGTAAGGCAGTGCAATAAAGAAAGAGTTGCTTATTCTTTTGAAATCATCAGCCATTGTGTGAATAAGCATGGGCTTGTCAAATGAATGATGAGACCATGTGGAGCAAAGGTTGGCTATACATGACCACCCAGCCACTAGCCAACCACCAAATGGTAGGAGAGGCCAACCAATATCAGCAGAATTGTCTTCATGACTCATAGCTGACTGCATATGCACAAGGAATCCCAGGTGAAATCAGCCCAAATTGATAACCTAGTCATGAGCAATGATAAATGCTTATTGTTTTTAGCCACAGAATTTTGGGATGGTTTGTGATGCAGGGCTAGTTATACTGATACAATATTCATATCCAAACAGGATTTTGTGGTATTTTAACACAGAATTCACAAATTTCATAGGTGGATGGGATCCTCACAAATGTTCATATCTTCCTGCCTAACAGGCATCTGCATCAAAGGTTGGACTTTCACCAGTTTCACCCTAAAAATGTAAAGCTATTTGACCATCCGTTGTAGAAAACAACCACCCAATAAGTTAGGTCACTGTTATAATACCACCAAACTATCTGAAGGTGGAGGAGTTGAAGGATACTTCCTGCAGATTTCAAAATTCTTGAACACAATTTCAAAACTCAGATTTCACCTGTGTCATATTTTGATAATGCATGTTTTCTGGAGACTGATTTTCTCCCTTTTAAGCTAATAAAATACTCCCACAAATCAGGAGCCATATGTCTTATTGTGTGGTAGTAACATTTTAAAATATATGTTAATAAAAAAACACTAAGAAAAAGAAGAAAAAAGAAACTCAGTTAAATATTTAATGTCACTTCTTACAGTTGTTTCCATTTCTTGGAAAAATTCCTAGCATAATAAATGAAGCAAATATTTCCATCATAAATGCATTTATTATTTCCACATGGTCTGTGTATGTGTAGTATATGCAATTAGGTTTGCTTTCAAATTAGAAATGCTTTAAATCTCACACAAAGAGTCATTTCTCTTTCATCAAGGGGGCCCGTCAGCTTGGATTTTCTCCCGGAAACTGGAGAGACCCAAAGCAACTCTACAATTTGTGTTCCTTGGAGAATTAAATTTATGTGCTTTCATAGCTTCTTTTATTTTTTAAAACCATAAAGGAATTTATGTGTCTGATTTAGTGGGTTTCCATGTCTTATTTCACAAGTTGCCTTAGACCTTGAAGGGTACTTCTCTTCTCCTGTGGTGTTTACTCACCTAAAACCTATTTGTGCCTTAAACACAGCATTGGGGGGCCTTACCAGGATAAATGGAGTTGCCTTATGCCCCTACCTGGCGGTGAGTATGTAGATCTACATCACTCTGTAACCACACTCTGGAGTTCAGGAACTCTAGCTTTGAGTTACATAAGATATTGAGATACTGAATTACATAAGATACTTGGTTGTGACCATGGAATATAGTTCCTCAACTTAACTTTCTTATCTGGCAAAGTAGGTAATCCTGTAAGGCAAGCACAGTGAGAGAATGAACAACAATGTTTGTAAACTAATGGTAGAATTTAATAAAAAGTATTTTTTTTTCTTTTAGCATTGGTAGTGTTAGTGTAAAGAAACCTCTTTTTACAGCAAAATTTCAAAAAGACAGAAATTGCCTAGGGTACACTTTGAAATCTGTTACTTGACTCAGTTAGCTAACATTGTAGCTAGGGAAAGAGAGTGCACAGTAGAGTTGACAGTAGACCTGGGGTTCTGGAAAAAAATTTTCCATTCTGGAGACTCTCCTTTTAACATCTTTGCCAGACTCTTATAAAGGATGCCTGTCCTCCCCATTACTGCTTTTTTTTTTTTTTTTTTTTTTTTTGCCATTTATTCTATAGTCACATGCTTCCACTACTCTACTTACCAATATCATGAATGTCATCCAAATTGCCATGCCCAATGGATGTGTTCTGTTTTCATACCTAAACTTGCCATATTGGACAGTTACAGTAGTTGTTACTTTTTTTTTTTTTTAACTTAAAGTCTATTTAATTTGATAAGTCTAGCTATTCTGCTTTTTGGTTTGCTTGGAATATTCTTTTCCATTTCTTCGTTTTTAACCTATATCCTTAAAGTTGAGTGAGTCGCTCATGGATAGCATGTAATGATCTTGTTTTCTTATCCTTTTAGCCACTCTATGCCTCTTGATTGGAGAATTTAGTCCATTCGCATTTAAAGTAATTATTGATAGGTAAGAACTTGCCAGCATTATCTGTTTTCTGACTCTTTTGTAGTTCCTTTGCTCCTTCTTTTACTGTCTTGCTTTGTGGATTGATGATTTTCTGTAGTGGTATGCTTTGATTCTCTATCTCCTTTGTTGTAGGCTTACATAAAACATAGTTACACTCCAGTCTTTTAACATTTGCCCTGGAGTTCATTGACTAATACACAATCATATTATAAAGCTAGAGTATTCTGAATTTGTCTATATACTTACTTTAGCAATACATTTTATATTTTCATATGGTTTTATGTTTAGGTTCCATTTCAGCTTGAAAAACTCCTTTTAGCATTTCTTTTAAGGCAGGACTAGTGGTAATGAACTTCTTCAGCTTTTATTTATCTGTGAAAATCTTTATCTCTTTCATTTCTGAAGGACAGACTTGTCAAGTGAAGTATTCTTGGTTCATAGTTTTTGTTCTTTGAGTACTTTGAGTATATAATCCCTTTTCCTGGACTGCAAGATTGCTGCTGAAGAATCTGGTAGATTTATGGGAGTTCCCTTTTATGTGAAGGACTTTTTTTTTCCCTTTCTGCTTTTAAGATTTTCTCTGCTTTTGATTTTAGATAGGTTTATTTTAATGTATATTGAAAAAATCATTTTGGATTAAATTCTTTAGGAGGCTTACAAGCTTTATGAACTTGGATTTCCAAATCTTTCCCCAACTTCAGGAAATTCTCAGCCATTATTTCTTTAAGTAGGCTTTCTCTCTCTCCTCTTTCTGAGACTCTAATAATACATAAATTGTTTTCTTTATAGTATCCCATATTTTAAATAGGCTTTCTTTACCCTGTTTCATTCTTCTTCTTCTTTTTTTTTTTTTCTGGATTGGAAAATGTAAGTCCAAATAAAATGGGTTTAACGTGACCTGTTCAGTGGTCAGCTTCATCATATATTAAGGGATTCTGCTCAAGTCTGAGACATTGGAGTCACTCTTGATTCCTTTCTTTCTCATTCTTGGCATCTAATCCATCAAGGAAACCTATTAAGTTTATCTCAAAAACAGATTCAAAACATAGTCACTTTTCACCATGACCTTTTCTGCCACTCTGATCCAAGCCCCAATCATCTCCCTCCTAGGTTACTAAGACAATATATTAGGTGATTGATTTGCTTCCATTCTTGTCTATTCTCAATACAGTAGTTAGAATAGACCTTTTAAAACATTAAGCAGATGATGTTACTCTATTCAGAACCCTCCAATAGATCTGTTTTTTACTTGGAACTGTTTTACTTGGAACAAAAGTGATAGGCCTTAACTAGTCTCCTACTATAATTATCCCTCTGACCCTATCTGTTACTATCTTCCCTCTCACTCTTTCTATCCCTATTACACTGGCCTTCTTTCTGTCGTTGGGGAAAAGAGACACATCCCCTACCTTAGGGCTTTGGTACTAGTTATTGATTCCACTATAAATGCCTTTCCCTATATATCTTTGTGGCTAACTCCCTCCCCTCCTTCATGCCTATGCTCATTGAGACCTACTCTTATAAATTGTAGTGTGTGCACCTTCCCAGACCTCCTTTCCAACACACTCTTGGTCATTGTTTTTCTCCTATTCATAGCACCACATTCAGACATTCTAAGCCAATATTACCCAATGTGTGGTCTTCTGACCAAAAACGTCAGCATCACTTGGGACTCTGTTAGAAGTGCCAGTTCTCAGGGTCCACTTTACACCTGCTGAATCAGAATTAGTAAGGGAGGGCACAGGGATGTATGTTTTTAAAAAACCTTTTAGAATCTTATGTATGGTAAAGTCTTAAAGTTTTGTTTTTGTTTTTTTTTAATGTTCCTAACTTCTTTATCACACCTTGTATTATCTGCATCTCCTGATAGAATATAAGTTCCATAAAGGCAAGGTTTTCTGTTTATTCTGTTCACTATGTTTCTAAGTGTTTAGGTCTGGCACATTGTGGACACTAAATGAACAGTTTTTAAATAAATTCTCTAGTACTTCAGAGAAAATAACTCATTGTTAGTATTTTTAAAGTCAAGTTTTAAGTATAATTTACATAAGTAGAACTCATTTTAAGGAATAGTTCTGTGAGTTTTGATAAATGCTGGTAAAGTTGTAAACTACTACCACAGTTAAGACACAGGAGAGTCTACTAGCACCAAAATTCCCTTGGGCCCCTTTATACCCACATGCTGCTCACACACATGCAGTTCTTGGAAACCACTGATGTTTTCTGTTTCTACACTTCTTCCTTTTTCAAAATGTCATATACATGGAATCATACAATATAGATCTTCAGATGCTGTCTTTTAGGTCTGGCTTTATTCTCCATGTTCTTGTGTATATTAATAGTTCCTTCTTACTATTGTTGTGTAGCATTCCATTGTAGAGATATAATACAATTCGTTTAAGCATTCACCAAATGAAAAATGTTTTGTTCTGGATTTAATGAGTATGAATGAAGGCACTTTAACATTTACATGCAGACATTTGTGTGAACATAAACTTTTATTTCACTTGGGTAAATATCTAGGGGTCAGATTATTGGTCATATGATAAATACATGTAAAACAACAACAACAACAACCACCACCACCACCAAAGCGCTTTCCATTTTGCATTCCCACCAATTTGTAAGAATCCCAGTTGTTCTGGATTCTTGCCAGCATCTGTCATTGTGAGTTTGATGATGGCGGTGGTGATGGTTATATGATGTGATACAATGATAATGACATTAACTAATGTTGTGTATCAGCCAACAGTTGTGCGGTGGTCTCTTTTTATGGTTTTAACTTGCATTTCCATAATAGCTAATGATATTGACCATCTTTTTGTGGTTTAAGGAGCATCCTTTTATTGAGATTTGGGTTTGGATGTTTTGCCCATTTTTAAAAACTAGGTTTTTTTAAATTGTTAAATTCTGAGAGTTCATTTTCCATTCTGACTGTAAGTACATTATCAACTATATGATTTGCAAGTACTTTCTCCACATGTGTGGCCTATTTTTATATTTCCTTAAAAACATCTTTCAGAGAGCAGACATATTAAATTTTGATTAAACCTAATTTATCATTTAATCTTTTCTGGATTGTGCTTTGCCTAACATTTAAGATCTTTGCCCAAACCAAGGTCACAGAGAATTTTTTTGTTTTCTGTTTTCTTTTATTCTTCATCATGGTACGTGTACTCTTTAATCCCCTTCCTCTACTTCACCCATCCCTCACCTACTGCTCTTATGGTAACCATCTGTTTGTTCCCTGTACTTAAGAGTCTGTTTCTTGGTTTCTCTCTCCTTTTTTTTTTCTTTGCTTTTTTGTTTTGTTTCTTAACATCCACTTAATAAGTGAAATCACATACGGTATTTGTGTTTTTTGACTGACTTGTTTCACTTAATATTATACTCTCTAGCTCTATCCATGTTGTTGCAAATGGCAAGATTTCATTCCATTTTGTGTCTGAATAATATTTAATTTTATACACACACACACACACACAATATACACAACACACATGCCATATCTTCTTTATGCATTCATCAATTGATGGACACTTGGGCTGCTTCTATATCTTGGCTATCATAAATAATGCTGCTTTGGGGTGCCTGGTAGCTCAGTCATTTAAGTGGCTGCCTTCGGCTCAGGTCATGATCCTGGGGTCCTGCGATTGAGCCCCACATCACTCTCCCTGCTCAGTGAAGAGCCTGCTTCTTCCTCTCCCTGCCACTCTGCCTACTTGTGCTCTCTCTGTCAAATAAATAAATAAAATCTTAAAAAATAATAATGCTGTTATAAACCTAGAGATGCATGTAACCCTTTGAATTAGTGATTTTGTATTCTTTGGGTAAATACCCCGTAGTGCAATTGCTGAATTGTAGGGTAGTTCTCTTTTTGACATTTCAAGGAAACTGCATACTGTTTTCTAGAGCAGCTACACCAGTTTACATTCCCATCAACTTGCATGGATGTTCTCCTTTCTCCACATCCTCACCAACAAACCTTGTTCTTGTGTTGTTGATTTTATTTTTAATTTTTAAAAGATTATTTATTTGAGAGAGAGAGTGCACATGGGAGAGAGAGTGCCAGAGCAGGAGAACTGAATGAGGGGCAGAGGGAAAAGCAGGCTCCCTGCCAAGCAGGGAGCCCGATGTGTAGGGCTTGATCCTGGGACTCTAGGATCATGACCTGAGCAGAAGGCAGACAGTTAACTGGCTGAGCCACCCAGACATACGGTGTTGTTGATCTTGATTATTCTGACAGGTATGAGGTGGTATCTCATCATAGTTTTGATTTGCATTTCTCTGATGATAAGTGATGTTGAACATCTTTCCTGTGTCTGATGGCCATCTCTGTGTTTTCTTTGGAGAAATGTTTGTTCATGTCTTCTGTCATTTTTTTAATTAGATTATTTGTTTTTTTTGAGTGTTGAATTTCATATATTTTTTGTCTGATATGTTACTTGCAAAAATCTTACCCCATTGAGTAGGTTGCCTTTTAGTTTTGTTGTTTCCTTTGCTATGAAGAAGCCTTTTATTCCGATGTAATCCCAATAGTTTTATTTTTGCTTCTGTTGCCCTTGCCTCAAGAGACATATCTAGAAGAAAGGTGCAATGGCTGATATCAAAGAAGTTACTGCCCCTGCTCTCTTCTAAGAATTTTTTATGGTTTCAGGTCTCACATTTAGGTCTTTAATCCGTTTTGAATTTACTTTTGTGTATGATGTAAGAAAATGGTCTAGTTTCTTTCTTTTGCACATTGCTATCCAATTTTCCCAACACCATTTGTTGAAGAGACTGCATTTTTCTGTTAGATATTCTTTCATGCTTTGTCAAAGATTAATTAACTATATATTGTAGCTTTATTTCTGGATTTTGTATTCTGTTCCATTGATATACGTGCCTGTTTTTGTGCCAATACTATACTGTTTTGATTATTACCACTTTGTAATACAACTTGAAGTCTGGAATTGTTACACCTTCAGGTTTTTTTATTTTTTATTTTTATTCAAGATTATTTTGACTATTTGAGGTCTTTTGTAGTTCCATTCAAATTTTAGTATTGTTTGCTCTAGTTCTGTTGGTATTTAATAGGGGCTGAATTAAATCTGTAGATTGCTCTGGGTAGTACAGACATTTAAATAGTAATTGTTCCTCCAACTCATGACCATGGAATACCTTTCCATTTATCTACATCCTCTTGAATTTCTTTCATCATTGTTTTTGTTTGTTGTTTGTTTCATTTTATTTTATTTTATTTTATTTATCGCTCTCTTTTTTTTTATTGTGTTATATTAGTTACCATAAAATACTTCATTAGGTTTTGATGCAGTGTTCCAAGAGTCATTGTTTATGTACAACACCCAGTGCTCCATGCAACCCATGCCCTCCTTAATACCCATCACCAGTCTCACCCTTTCTCCACCCCCCTCCCTTCTAAAACCCTCAGTTTGTTTCTCAGAGTCCATAGTCTCTCATGGTTTGTCCCCCCACCCCCCGATTTCCCCCAATTCAGTTTTCCTTTCCTTCTCCTAATATTCTCCATGTTATTCCTTATGTTCCACAAGTAAGTGAAACCATATGATAATTGACTTTCTCTACTTGACTTACTTCACTCAACATAATCTCTTCCAGTCCCATCCATGTTGATGCAAAAGTTGAGTATTCATCCTTCTGATGGCTGAGTAATTTCCATTGTATATATGGATGACATCTTCTTTATCCATTTGTCTGCTGAAGGGCATCTTGGCTCTTTCCATAGTTTGGCTATTGCGGACACTGCTGCTGTGAACATACAGCCCTTCTTTTCACTACATCTGTATCTTTGGGGGTAAATACCCAGTGGTGCAATTCCTGGGTCATAGCTCTATTTTTAATTTTTTGAAGAATCTCCACACTGTTTTCCAAAGTGGCTCTACCAACTTACATTCCCACCAACAGTGTAAGAGGGTTCCCCTTTCTCCACAACCTTTCCAATATTTGTTGTTTCCTACCTTGTTAATCTTTGGCATTCTAACTGGTGTGAGGTTGTATCTCAATGTGGTTTTGATTTGAATTTCCCTGATGGCTAATGATGATGAATATTTTCTCATGCGTCTGCTAGCCATCTGTATGTCTTCATTGGAGAAGTGTCTGTTAATGTCTTTTGCCCATTTTTGATGTGATTATCTGTTTTTTGGGTGTTGAGTTTGAGAAGTTCTTTATAGATCTTGGATATCAGCCCTCTGTCTGTAGTATCATTTTTTAATATCTTCTGTCATTCCGTGGGTTGCCTCTTTGTTTTGTTGACTGTTTCCCTTGCTGTGCAGAGCTTTTTATCTTGATGAAGACCCCAAAATTCATTTTCATTTCTGTTTCCCTTGTCTGTGGAGACGTGTCTTGAAAGAAGTTGCTGTAGCTGATGTCAAAGAGGTTACTGGCTATGTTCTCCTCTAGGATTTTGATGGATTCCTATATCACGTTGAGATCATTCCTCCATTTTGAATTTATCTTTGTGTATGGTGTAAGAGAATGGTCGATTTTCATTCTTCTATATATAGCTGTTTTGTTTTCCCAGCACCATTTATTGAAGAGACTGTCCTTTTTCCATTGGATATTTTTTCCTACTTTGTCGAAGATTAGTTGATCTTAGTGTGGAGGGTCCATATCTGGGCTCTCTACTCTGTTCCATTGGTCTATGTGTCTGTTTTTGTGCCAGTGCCATGCTGTCTTGGTGATCACAGCTTTGTAGTAAAGCATGAAATCAGGCGATGTTATGTCTCTAGCTTTGTTTTTCTTTTTCAGCAGTTCCTTAGCAATTTGGGGTCTTTTCTGGTTCCATACAAATTTTAGGATTTTTTGTTCCAGCACTCTGACTACATCCTTTTATTTTATGAATCCCTTGAGTCATTTTTATAGAAATACTTATTTTCTGCTTTTGTGTTTTTTTACTTTTGATACTCTCACTAATGACTCAAACAGTCCTCTTTAACATCTTTTGTAGGGCTGGTTTAATGATCATGAACTCCTCTGGTTTTTGTTTGGGAATTTTTTTTTTTTTTAATCTCTCCTTCTATTCTGAATGATAGTCCTGCTGGATAGAGTGTCTTGGCTGCAGAGCTTTCCCTTTCAGCACTTTGATAACACTGTGCTACTCCCTTCTGGCCTGCAAATTTTCTTCTGAAAAATCCACTGTTAGCCTTATGGGGGCGATTGCGAGGAGTGGGGATAGTTTCTCCTTTTATGTAACTGTCTTCTTTTCTCTTCCTGTTTTTAAAAGTTGTTTTTTTGGTTTGTTTGTTTGTTTTTGTTGTTGTTGTTCATTTGTTTGTTTCCCCAACCACCAATTTTGCCATTTTAATTACTGTATATCTTGGTGTGGACCTCCTTGGGTTGAATTTTGTGGGGGGGATCTCTGTGCCTCCTGGATCTGGCTTTTCTCTTTCCTTCCCAGATTAGGGAAGTTTTCAGCTTTTACATCTTCAAAGAACTTTTCTGTTCCCTTTTCTCTGCTTCTTCTGAGATCCCTATAATATACATTTTATATATATATATATATATGTATATATATATATATATAATATATAATTATAGTATATAATATACAATATTACATTTGATGGAGTCACTGAGTTCCCTAAGACTAGTATCAATTTGCATATTATCTTTCATCATCTTCCCTCATCTCAGTTACTTTCTATTACTCTGTCTTACAGGTTGTCAATTCATTTCTCTGCTTCATCTAGCCTATTTATTCCATCAAGTATATTTTTAATTTCATTTATTGTGTTCTTGATCTCTGATTCTTTTTTTATCTCTGTGTTAATGGTCTCACTGATGTCCTCCAATTTTTTCCTCACATCCAGTGAGTATCTTTATGATCATTACTTTAAATTTTCTATCAGTCATATTATGTATATCCTTTTTGCTTAGGTCTATTGCTGTGGTTTGGTTCTGTTTTTTTAATTTGGAATGTATTTCTCAGTCCCCTCATTTTGTCTAACCCTCTGTGTTTGTTTCTATGTTGGGGAAGGCAGCTACTTCTCTTGCTCTTTATGATAATAGCCTTATGAGGAAAAGGTCCTGTAGTGCCCTGCAGTGCAGTGTTCCCTGTTCCCCAGGGCCTGTTGCTTTAGGGAGCATCGCCTATAAATGTTGCATGTGCTGTGCCTCTTTTTCTTTTAGTCCAGTTGTCTGCAGAGGCTCTCTTTGCCTATTGTGGGCAGTGTTTGATTCCCCAGCAAGGATTGGTCATATTTTAACAATATGTGCAGTGGTCTGCTTGCGAAATAAGACCTATTCCCACTGCAGCTGGAACTGAGGTCTCAAAACATGCAGGTCAGGAACTATGGTTTTGGCAGGTTTTGAGCTGGTCTTCAGGGGAATCAGGCCTATAGCACCAGAACTAAGGTGGTGGTGACTAGGAAGAGTGGATCTACCAAAGTGCACAGGGAAGGGCTTTGTTCGGGCAAGTTAGGTAAGGAGTGTTGGTGCTGTGCTCATTCTCACAGGTGGCTGTTTATGCTGGGAGGGAAATGGCACCTGCCAGCTACTTTATTCCTAGAGGGGTTTCCCTGTGATCCTTGTCTCTTCAGTTCCCAAGCACAAGCTCTGAGATGAACAAATCACTCTCTTTCCTTCCTGCCCCTGACATTTTTCAAACTACTGGTTGTACAATTTATCTGCATGGGCTGTTTGTTGTGCTCTCTCTTTAAGGGCATGATTCCGCTTCCTAATGCCCTAAAAGAGACTGATTTTTAAAATTCCAGGCTTTAAGTCCTGCTGGTTATAAGAACTCATGAAATTTAGCCCCTCTCACTTTCATTGATAGTTCTTATAGGATTCATCCTCCCCATTTGTGGGCTCCATGCTATGTAAATCTGTCTTTTCACCCTTCTCTGGGCCACCAGCTACCTCCCCACTGTGGACAGCCAGTGTCAATTTCACTCCCAGACCAAGTTTTTCTTCTTCCTACATTACTCAGTGTAGCTACTTCTCTGTCTTTAGTTGTGGAGTTTGTTCTGTGAGTCTTTGGATCACTTTCTGGCTTACCTATTTGTGAGTTGTTACCTGTTTGTTGTGAGTGTTACCTATTTGTATCTGTTGGATGAGTTGAGCTTAGGGTCCTCCTACTCAACCATCTTTCCAGTTGACCTCTTCTGTGTTTTCTTCTAGGATTTCATAGTTTTAGGTTTTAAATTTTGATCAAGATCAATTTTAAGTTCTTTCTGAATATGGTGAAAATTCTCTTTTTCTTGTATGCAGACAGATGTTCAATTGTTCCAGCATAATTTTCTGAAAATACTGTTGATATTTTGAAACTCAGATCCTGCAAATTATTTCAAAAGGTTTATATGAACTTCTTTAATAGATCCCTAAAAACAATTTAATTTCTTTGATTGCATAGCAAGTAAAATATAAATATGATTTTATGTCCCAGTGTTAAATGAAGGACCTGACAGAACTTAGAGATGATTAGGACACTTTTAAGAAAAGCACAAATTCAGTAACGTAATTCATGAGGAATTATAAAACTAAAATTCTTAAAAGTTAATCCTGAGAAGTTTAGAAATAAAGCACCTGATTTGACCACAGCTTTTGGTGATGAGCTAAAGAATGTGACTTTTTAAATTCAAGTAGTAAAAGAACAGACTATAATGTATTCTTAGAAAAGACAGGAATTCTAGAAAACAGACTTATTTAGACATCAAGTAGATCAAGAGCCTCACCAAGACCCAGCTCCAGGAAAGGCCACTTTTACCATCACTGCCTTGTATCATCACCTCTTGACAGCACACCACACTACTGCCCCACTGCCTCTGTCACTGCTGCTCTATATACTTGCTTCTTGCTGCAAAGCCACCGATCCCAGACACTTCTTGCCATGTCCTTGAACTTGCCACATCACATCCACTCTGCCAGGGCTGTCATAATGGTTTTTTGGGCTTGTACTTTTCCATCACATTCTGAAGATTCATAGTCCCAACTTGAAGTCAGTCTCCAGTTCACCACACTTCAGCCCCCAACACAATCCCCAGAAGACATAAGGTGATGAAAAGGAATATGCATATACCCTTGGCATTTGTATTAGTGGTATTCCTTCTGAACATGAAAGGTGTATGGGTGAGGAGTGACATTTTATGTGTGTGAACTCTTGTAGATACATCATTAAAATCTGGCTTTTCTCTGGAGAAAGGGAGAAAGAATGGGGGGGGTTATGTAAAACCAAAGCCAAAAATGTCCACCATGATAATTTTGACAAATACCTTAATTTTACAAGTAAGAAAATCATATTAAAAACTAAATTTCAGGAGGCAGAGTCAAGATGGCAGGGAAGTAGCAGGCTGAGACGACATCAGGTAGCAGGAGATAAGCTAGATGGCTCATCAAACCATTGCAAACACCTACAAATCCAAACAGGAGATCGAAGAGAAGAGCAACAATTCTAGAAACAGAAAATCGACCACTTTCTGAAAGGTAGGACCTGTGGAGAAGTGAATCCAAAGCGACAGAAAGATAGATTGCGGGGGGAGGGGCCGGCTCCCAGCAAGCAGTGGAACAACGGAGCACAAAATCAGGAATTTTAAAAGTCTGCTCCACTGAGGGACATTGCTCCAGAGGCTAAATTGGGGTGAAGCCCACGTGGGCTCAGCGTGGCCCCAGTTCCTGCAGGGTCAGAGAAGGTTCGGGGGTGTCTGAGTGTCACAGAACTCGCAGGTATTAGAGCGGGGAAGCCGGCTACAGAGACAGAGCCAAGGAGGGAGCTCTCAACTCGACGTTACTCAAGGTTACTGGTCACAGGCTGGGTTAGCTCGGAGCGCAGCCAGAGGCCAGGGAGACGGGAGTGATTGAGTGCTGTCCTCTGAGGGCACACTGAGGAGTGGAGCCCCCAGCAACTGGCTCCTCTGGGCCAGAGATTGGGAGGCTGCCATTTTCATTCCCATCCTCCAGAACTCTACGGAAAGCATTCAGGGAACAAAAGCTCCCAAAAGAGAACCCGAGTGGATTACTTAGCCTGACCCCTGGTAAGGGCGGTGCAATTCCGCCACGGGCAAAGACACTTGAGAATCACTACAACAGGCCCCTCCCCCAGAAGATCACCAAGAAATCCAGCCAATACCAAGTTCACTTACCAAGGAGAACAGCGGAATTCCAGAGGAGGAGAAAGCAAAGCATGGAATTCAGGACTTTCTCTCCATGATTTTTTAGTCTTACAGTTAATTAATTTTTTAAATTTTTTTGCTGCTACATATTTTTTTAACTTTTACTCTTTCCTCTTTTAACATTTTTTAGCTAGTTTATCTTAACAATACCTTTCACTTAAAAAAAATCTTTTTTGAACCTTCATTAATATAGTTATATTTTATCTTTCATTGTATCTAACTTTATTTTTTAAATACACATAGGGTTGTTTCTTCTAAAAATATGGGGTACAACTTCTAATGGATCAAAATATACCCTAAATCTAGCTCCGGGCTTGTTCTAGTTTACAACCTGAGCAAATTCTCCACACTTTCTTTTTCTTTATTCTCCCAACCAACTTACTTTATCAACTCCTTTTTTAGAAATTAAAAAAAATTTTTTCCATCTTTATAGGCATATTCCATCCCTTCATTGTGTTTACCCTTATATATGTTTTTCATTCTTTAAAATTTTGAGAGGTAGTTTCTTCTAAGAGACCAAAATACTCCCAAAATTAAGTGGGTGACCTGTTCTAGTCACCAGTCTAATATATATATATTATAAAATAAATATATAAATATATATAATATATAATTATATCATATAAAATATAAATATATAAAAATAAATAGAAAATAAATATACAATAATAAATATATTATATATATTATTTTTATATTTTTTCTTTATTTGTTTTCTTTTTTTTTAATTTGTTTATTTACAGCATAACAGTGTTCATTGTTTTGGCATCATACCCAGTGCTCCATGCAGTATGTGCCCTCCCTATTACCCACCACCTGGTTCCTCAACCTCCCAACCCCCCCGCCCCTTCAAAACCCTCTGGTTGTTTTTCAGAGTCCATAGTGTCTCATGGTTCATCTCCCCTTCCAGTTTCCCTCAACTCCCTCTCCTCTCCATCTCCCCATGTCCTCCATTTTATTTGTTATGCTCCACAAATAAGTGAGACCATATGATACTTGACTCTCTCTGCTTGACTTATTTCGCTCAGCAGAATTTCTTCGAGTCCCGTCCATGTTGCTACAAAAGTTGGGTATTCATCCTTTCTTCTTTTTTTTTTTAATAAACATATAATGTATTTTTATCCCCAGGGGTACAGGTCTGTGAATCACCAGGTTTACACACTTCACAGCACTCACCATAGCACATACCCTGCCCAATGTCCATAACCCCCTCCCCCTCTCCCAACCCCACCTCCCCCCAGCAACCCCCAGTTTGTTTTGTGAGATTAAGAGTCATTTATGGCTTGTCTCCCTCCCAATCCCATCTTGTTTCATTTATTCTTCTCCTATCCCCCAACCCCCCATGTTGCTTCTCCACGTCCTCATATCAGGGAGATCATATGATAGTTGTCTTTCTCTGATTGACTTATTTCACTAAGCATGATACCCTCTAGTTCCATCCATGTCGTTGCAAATGGCAAGATTTCATTTCTTTTGATGGCTGCATTGAACTTCTTTTTATTCCCTTTCTCCCTCCCATAATTTCAGGTCTCCTCTGATTTGGTTAAAGCATATTTTCCTGGGCTTTTTGCCCAGGTTTTTGATCCTTCATTTATTCTTATCTGAACAAAATGAAAAGGCAGAAATACTCACCACAAAAAAAAAAAAAAAAAAAAGAACAAGAGGCAGTACCAAAGGTTAGGGACCTAATCAATACGGACATTGGTAATATGTCAGATCTAGAGTTCAGAATGAAGATTCTCAAGGTTCTAGACAGGCTCGAAAAAGGCATGGAAGATAATAGAGAAACCCTCTCTGGAGAGATAAAAGCCCTTTCTGGAGAAATAAAAGAACTAAAATCTAACCAAGTTGAAATCAAGAAAGCTATTAATGAGGTGCAATAAAAAATGGAGGCTCTTACTGCTAGGATAAATGAGGCAGAAGAAAGAGTTAGTGATATAGAAGACCAAATGACAGAGAATAAAGAAGCTGAGCAAAAGAGAGACAAATACTGAACCATGAAGGGAGAAATTGAGAGATAAGTGACACCATAAGATGAAACAACATTAGAATAATTGGGATTCCAGAAGAAGAAGAAAGAGAGAGGGGAACAGAAGGTATATTGGAGAGAATTATTGTACAGAATTTCCCTAATATGGCAAAGAGAACAAGCATCAAAATCCAGGAGGCGCAGAGAATCCCCCTCAAAATCAATAAGAATAGGTCCACATCCCATCCTCTAACAGTAAAATTTACAACTCTTAGCAACAAAAAGAAAATCCTGGAAGCAGCCCAGGACAAGAAGTCTATAACATACAATGGTAAAAATATTAGATTGGCAGTGGACTTATCCACAGAGACCTGGTAGGCCAGAAAGAACTGGCATGATATATTCAGAGCACTAAATGAGAAAAACATGCAGCAAAAAATACTATATCCAGCTAGGCTATCATTGAAATTAGAAGGAGAGATTAAAAGCTTCCAGGACAAACAAAAGCTGAAAGAATTTGCAAACACCAAGCCAGCTCTACAGAAAATATTGAAAGGGGTTCTCTAAGCAAAGAGAGAGTCTAAAAGTAGTAGATCATAAAGGAACAGAGACAATATACAGTAACAGTCTCCTTACAAGCAATACAATGGCACTAAATTCATATCTCTCAATAGTTATCCTGAATGTAAATGGGCTAAATGCCCCAATCAAAAGACACAGGGTATCAGAATGGATAAAAAAACAAAACCCATCTATATGTTGCCTACAATAAACTCATTTTAGAACTGAAGACATCTCCAGATTTAAAGTGAGGGGGTGGAAAATAATTTACCATGCTAATGGTCATCAGAAGAAAGCTGGGGTGGCAATCCTTATATCAGATCAATTAGATTTTAAGCCAAAGACTATAATAAGAGATGAGTAAGAACACTACATCATTCTCAAAGGTTCTGTCCAACAAGAAGATCTAACAATTTTAATTACCTATGTCCCTAACATGGGAGCAGCCAACTATATAAACCAATTAATAACAAAATCAAAGAAACACATTGACAATAATACAATAATAGTAGGGGACTTTAACACTCCCCTCACTGAAATGGACAGATCATCCAAGCAAAAGATCAACAAGGAAGTGAAGGCCTTAAATGACACACTGGACCAGATGGACATCACAGATATATTCAGAACATTCCATCCCAAAGCAACAAAATATACATTCTTCTCTAGTGCACACAGAACATTCTCCAGAATAGATCACATCCCCAGTCTCAACTGGTATCAAAAGATTGGGATCATTCCCTGCATATTTTCAGACCACAATTCTCTGAAGCTAGAACTCAATCACAAGAGGAAATTTGGAAAGAACTCAAATACATGGAGACTAAACAGCATTCTTCTAAAGAATGAATGGGTCAACCAGGAAATTAAAGAATTGAAAAAAATTCATGGAAACAAATGACAATGAAAACACACAAGTTCAAAATCTGTGGGACACAGCAAAGGCAGTCCTGAGAGGAAAATATATAGCGATACAAGCATTTCTCAAGAAAGAAGAAAGGTTTCAAATGCACAACCTAACCCTACACCTAAAGGACCTGGAGAAAGAACAACAAAGAAAGCTTGAACCCAGCAGGAGAAGAGAAATCATAAAGATCAGAGCAGAAATCAATGAAATAGAAACCAAAAAACAATAGAACAAATCAATGAAACTAGGAGCTGGTTCTTTGAAAGAATCAATAAGATTGATAAACCCCTGGTCGGGCTTATCAAAAAGAAAAGAGAAAGGACCCAAATAAAAAAGTCATGAATGAAAGAGGAGAGATCATAACCAACACCAAAGAAATACAAACAATTATAAAAACATACTATGAGCAACTCTATGCCAACAAATTTGACAAACTGGAAGAAATGGATGCATTCCTAGAGAAATATAAACTACCACAACTGAACCAGGAAGAAATAGAAAATGTGAACAGACCCATAACCAGTAAGGAGATTGAAACAGTCATCAAAAATCTCCAAACAAGCAAAAGCCCAGGGCCAGATGGTTTCCCAGGGGAATTCTACCAAACATTTAAAGAAGAATTAATTCCTAATCTCCTGAAACTGCTCCAAAAAAATAGAAATGGAAGAAAAACTTCCAAACTCATATTATGAGGCCAGCATCACATTGATTCCAAAACCAGACAAGGATCCCATCAAAAAAGAGAATTACAGACCAATATCCTTAATGAACACAGATGCAGAAATTCTCACCAAAATACTAGCCAATAGGATTCAACAGTACATTATAAGGATTATTCACCACAACCAAGTGGGATTTATTCCAGCGCTGCAGGGTTGGTTCAACATCCACAAATCAATCAATGTGATACAATCCATTAATAAAAGAAAGAACAAGAACCATATGATACTCTCAACAGATGCTGAAAAAGCATTTGACAAAGTACAGCATCCCTTTCTGATCAAAACTCTTCAAAGTGTAGGGATAGAGGGCACATACCTCAATATTATCAAAGCCATCTATGAAAAACCCACCACAAATATCATTCTCAATGGAGAAAAACTGAAAGCTTTTATGCTAAGGTCAGGAACACGGCAGGGATGTCCATTATCACCACTGCTATTCAACATAGTACTAGAAGTCCTAGCCTCAGCAATCAGACAACAAAAAGAAGTTAAAGGCATCCAAATCAGCAAAGAAGAAGTCAAACTATCACTCTTTGCAGATGATATGATACTATATGTGGAAAACCCAAAAGACTCCACTCCAAAACTGCTGGAACTTGTCCAGGAATTCAGTAAAGTGTCAGGATATAAAATCAACACACAGAAATCGGTTGCATTTCTTTACACCAACAACAAGACAAAAGAAAGAAATTAAGGAGTCAATCCCATTTACAATTGCACCCAAAACCATAAGATACATAGGAATAAACCTAACCAAAGAGGCAAAGTACTCATATATACTATAAAGTACTATAAAGTACCCATTAAAGAAATGGAGGAAGACATAAAGAAACAGAAAAATGTTCCATGTGCCTAGATTAGAAGAACAAACATTGTGAAAATGTCTATGCTACCTAAAGCAATCTACACATTTAATGCAATCCCTATCAAAATCCCATCTATTTTTTTCAAAGAAATGGAACAAATAATCCTAAAATTTATATGGAACCAGAAAAGACCTTGAATAGCAAAAAGAATATTGAAAAAGAAAGCCAAAGTTGGTCACATCACAATTCCGAACTTCAAGCTCTATTACAAAGCTGTCATCATCAAGACAGTATGGTACTGGCACAAAAACAGACACATAGATCAATGGAACAGAATAGAGAGCCTAGAAATAGACCCTCAACTCTATGGTCAACTAATCTTCGACAAAGCAGGAAAGAATGTCCAATGGTAAAAAGACAGCCTCTTCAACAAATGGTGTTGGGAAAATTGGACAGCCACATGCAGAAAAATGAAACCGGACCATTTCCTTACACCGCACACGAAAATAGACTCAAAATGGATGAAGGACCTCAATGTGAGAAAGGAATCCATCCAAATCCTTGAGGAGAACGCAGGCAGCAATCTCTTTGACATCAGCCACAGCAACTTCTTCCTAGGAACATCACCAAAGGCAAGGGAAGCAAGGGCAAAAATGAACTATTGGGATTTCATCAAGATCAAAAGCTTTTGCACAGCAAAGGAAACAGTTAACAAAACCAAAAGACAACTGACAGAATAGGAGAAGATATTTGCAAACGACATATCAGATAAAGGTCTAGTATCCAAAATCTATAAAGAGCTTAGCAAACTCAACACCCAAAGAACAAATAATCCAATCAAGAAACGGGCAGAGGACAGGAACAGACATTTCTGCAAAGAAGACATCCAGATGGCCAACAGACACATGAAAAAGTGCTCCACATCACACGGCATCAGGGAAATACAAATCAAAACCACAATGAGATACCACCTCACACCAGTCAGAATGACTAAAATTAACAAGTCAGGAAATGACAGATGCTGGCGAGGATGTAGAGAAAGGGGAACCCTCCTACATTGTTGGTGGGAATGCAAGCTGGTGCATCCACTCTGGAAAACAGCATGGAGGTTCCTCAAAAAGTTGAAAATAGAGCTACCCTATGACCTACCAATTGCATTACTGGGTATTTACCCTAAAGATACAAACATAGTCATCTGAAGGGGCATGTGCACCTGAATGTTTATAGCAGCAATGTCCACAATAACCAAACTATGGAAAGAACCTAGATGTCCACCAACAGATGAATGGATAAAGAAGATGTGAATACAATGGAGTACTATGCAGCCATCAAAAGAAATGAAATCTTGCCATTTGCGATGACGTGGATGGAAGTAGAGGGTATTATGCTTAGTGAAATAAGTCAATTGGAGAAAGACAACTATCATATGATCTCCCTGATATGAGGAAGTGGAGATGCCACGTGGGGGTAGGGGGGTAGGAAAAGAATAAATGAAACAAGATGGGATTGGGAGGTTGACAAACCATCAGAGACTCTTAACCTCACAAAACAAACTGAGGGGAAGGGGGTTGGGAGAGGCTGGTGGGGTTATGTACATTGGGGAGGATATGTGCTATGGTGAGTGCTGTGAAGTGTGTAAACTTGGTGATTCACAGACCTGTACCCCTGGGACTAAAAATATATTATATGTTTATTAAAAAAAATTAAAACAAAACAAAACTAAATTTCAGGGGTACCTGCGTGGCTCAGTTGGTTAACAGTCTGCCTTCAGCTCTGGTCATGATCCTGGAGTTCCAGGATCAAGCTCTGTATCAGGCTTCCTGCTTGAAGGAGAGCCTGTTTCTCCTCTGCCCTTCACCCCACTTGTGTTTTTTTTTTTCTCTCTCTCTCTCTCAAATAAATAAAATGTTTAAAAAAATGAAAACAAACAAAACAAAACTAACCTGAATTTCACTGGGATGTTACCAGAAGAAAAGCTTTACCTGAAGTAACCTTAATTGAACCCTAAAGTATAGGCACTGGGCCCAATTCCCATTAAGTATAATTCTGGAAAGAGACTGGGCTGGTGATTAACCAAAGTATTTCCAGTTGATCAAATTGGCACCCAGACAGATCTGTCTTGTGTGGCAACCTATGAGGTATTGGGAGGGACCAGAGGCCAAGTTTTTAAGAAAAGCTGTATAAAAACATCCGCTGAAGTGTAATAGTCTTGTGCCTCTAGAAATTTGTTATAATATGGTCAGCTTGAAGCATCCACAGATGCCTCCTGGTGAGTTCAACTACCCTGCTTCATAAGAGGTAATTGTGGTCTTTGGCCAAAGTTGGATAGAAACAAAAAAATCCCCAAAGATGAACATTTTCTTGCCCATTGAATATACTTTTAAAAGGAGAAAACTAAAATTATGTCTGGTGTTATCTTAGCTGTTGTATGATTTAGTTTTTGGTTAGGACTATAGCTCAAGGCCATGTGTCTTATTCATTCTGATTTCCCCCCACATATTTGGATATGGTGGTTGCTGCTGAAAACTTCTCTGTTTCTTCAGGCAAGATTAGGCAGTTGTAACTACTTGATATTGGCTCTGCTATGATAAAGACCATGTTTGCCATGGAGGTGTGTTTTTTTCTCCCTTGGGAGTAATCCTGAACCGGAGTAGTATTCAGCTTCATATAACAAAGAAGGAATACATTTCAAGAGAACCAGAATTCTACTTTCAGGAAAGCAGAATTTAATCCCACTTTGCAGATGAGGTATCTAAGATTTAGAAAACTGAGATATTTTGGCAATGTCCCTGATCAAATAAGTGATAAAAGATGATTCTTTAAATCTAGTATTATGCACGCATGCACTCGCACACACACACACACACACACACACACACACACACACACACATTCAACATGGCTTTTATCAGTCAGAATAGGCTAAGTTATATTGCAGTATCAGATAACCCCAAATCTCAGTGACTTACATCAACGAAGGTTTTCCATTTCTTGCCCATGCTACCTCATCCGTTCCATAGACTGTAGGTTTTTTCTATGTGTGTTTATTCCCAGATGCAGGCTTATTGAGACACATCTGCCTAGACCATTGCTGGTTTTATGGTAGAAGGAAACAAAGTCATGGAAAGTCATATATTACCTCTTTAAGCATCTACTAGGAAAAAAGCACACATCACTTCTGGCCATTTCATGACAAAAACATACATGACCAAGCCTGACATTAAAGAATTGGGAAAGTATCAGCCATTCCAGAGATAAGTAACACAGTTTGGAAAATAACACAATCTTCCACCTTGTTTTTTGAAGTTTGGTTTGTAGACCAACCACTCAATATCACCTGCGATGTTATATGAAATGCATGTTCTCAGACCTTTCCCCAAACCTAATCAGGTTTGGGGAAAAATCTGCATTTTAACAGGATTTCTAGGTAGTTTATATGCCATTGGAGAAGCACTGGTTTAACATAGTGCTCAAATGTTACTGTTATGTATCCCAAAACTTGAGTACTTCTTGTTTTGCTAATATATTTTTTATGTCTTTTTTTATGTTATGTGTATCACCATACAGTACATCATTAGTTTTTGATGTAGTGTTCCATGATTCATTATTTGCATATAACACCCAGTGCTCATTGCAACATGTGCTCTCTTTAATAAACATCTCTGGGCTACCTCATCTCTCCACCCCCCCCAAACCCTCAGTTTGTTTCCTGGTGTCCATAGTCTCTCATGGTTCATCTCCCCCTTGGATCCCCCCACGTCAGTTTTCCCTTCCTTCCCCTAATGGCCTCCATGCTATTCCTTATGTTCCACATATGAGTGAAACCATATAATTGCCTTTTTCTGCTTAACTTATTTCCCTTAGCATAATCCCCTCCAGCTCTATCCATGTCAATGCAAAAGTTGGACTTCATACTTTCAATGGCTGAGTACTATTCCACTGTATATATGAACAACATGTTCTTTATTCATTTGTCTGTTGAAGGGCATCTCGACTCCTTCCACAGTTTGGCTATTGTGGACATTTCTTCTGTGAACATTGGGGTACATGTGTCTCTTCTTTTCACTACATCTGTATCTTTGGGGTAAATACCCAGTAGTGCAATTCCTGGGTCATAGGGTAACTCTATTTTTAACTTTTTGAGGGACCTCCACATGGTTTTTAAAAGCAGTTGTAACAACTTGCATTCCCACCAACAGTGTAAGAGGGTTCCCCTTTCTCCACATCCTCCCCAACATTTGTTGTTTCTTGCTTTGTTAATTTTTGTCATTCTAACTGATGTAAGGTGGTATCTCAATGTAGTTTTGATTTGAATCTTCCCGATGGCTAATGATGATGAACATATTCTCATATGTCTTAGCCATTTTTATGTCTTCTTTGGAGAAGTGTCTGTTTATGTCATCTGCCCATTTTTTGACTTGATTATTTGGGTTTTGGGTGTTGAGTTTGAGAAGTTCTTTATAGGTCTGGATACCAGCCCTTTATCTGTAGTATCATTTGCAGATATCTTCTGCCATTCTGTGGGTTTCCTCTTTATTTTGTTGCCTGTTTCCTTTGTTGTGCAGAAGCTTTTTATCTTGATGAAGTCCCTAAAGTTCATTTTCACTTTTGTTTCCCTTGCCTTTGGAGATGTGTCTTGAAAGAAGTAGCGGCAGTTGATGTGGAAAAGGTTACTGCCTATGTTCTCCTCTAGGATTTTGATGGATTCCTTTTATTTTTCCCCCCTTTTCCAGTTCAATTTTATTATTTGGGGAACTTTTATTTTTTATTATGTTTGTCACCATACAGTACATCATTAGTTCTTGATGTAGTGTTCCATGATTCGTTGTTTGCATATAACACCCAGTGCTCCATGCAATACGACTATCTCATATAGAGGTCTTTCATCCATTTTGAGTTTATCTTTATGGTGTAAAAGAATGGTCGAGGTTCATTCTTCCGTTTATAGCTGTCCAATTTTCCCAGCATCATTTATTGAAGAGATGGCTAATTTATTACTCTACCTCCTTCTGTTTTTCATGAATTGAAAGGAAGACTGAGATGCAGAACAAGATCCCCAGCTTCATCTGTAAACTTACTTTAAGCCCTTGATTTAAAGTTTAGGACAGAGTATAAATTTTCTTTTCCTTAAGTATTAGCTGAAAAATAAAGGACTCAAGGTGCATAAAGTAGCCACTCAAATCTATCACTTGAGTGGTAAACTCCAAGCTTTACAAACTCCATGGATTATGCCCTGTGTGGTTTTTACTAGAGACATTTTGCTAGGTCTGTTTTTTTCAGCAACAATGTACAGACTCTAAAGTGTCTGCTGCTCTAACACCAATGACATGCAAAGAAAAAAAAATAAAAGGACATTCTGAGTCATAAGTCTTCAAACCTATGTTCCATTCTTTTGCTATACCAAAATACTTGGAAAAAGCAAGGCCAAATCTATACATTTGGGTAATTCTCTGAAAATATACATATAGCTATGGGCAAGAACTGGATAAAATATTGGCATGGTATGGTATGGTATGAAATGGTATGAAATAACATATTATACTGAGCAAAAGTCCTAGAGAAGAGGAAGAACTCTTGTAAACATTAATTTCTAATACTTACGGGCCCATAGAAGACAAAAAGTAAGTTCAGGACATCCTCAGGCTTTCATTTTATTTGAGTTGATGGTGGAAAGGCTTTAGGAAAAGAAGAACGAATATGGTTTTAAAAAAAATAAATAAAAAGAAGGAATATGATTTTGGTATCCAGAAAAGAATTTTGGCCTTGAATCTACCTTTGGCTAGCCATATGACCATGAAAAACAATTCACTTTTCTGGACCTAAGACTGCACAAACCTATGTGTCCCACAAGGTTAAGTTACTGGCATAAATCTAGTGAATTTCAAGAATTCCTCATTTTCTGTCAGTTTTTTCAGTTTGGCTGGTGTGTAAGATTTCCTTAAGAAAATACAGTTGACAGAAACAGGATTTCCATGGTACTTTCTCATTGTAATCATCTAAGAATCCATGCTTTCCTATCAGCACAAAGGACATTGTGGTGATGCCTGAGATGAGGAAGTTTTCATCTGCTGTACTTAATGATAGAAAAGGTAAATTAGCTTAATAAACAAGGGTATTGCCCTATTTCCAGAAGAATACTGAGCTTACAGATACTGAGCTTCTGCAGAGGGTGAGAATAGTCAGAGAATCAAATATTTATGTAAATAACATGAATGGTGTTTAATGTATGGACTTTAGGCTGAGTCTTGGCCCTGGTATGTATTAAATAGTGACTCTACTAATCCCATCATATTTTTATTAACAATCTAATTTCAAATACAGTATGGACATATTTGTGTCTAATTTTTGTAAGATCCTTGTGAAGACCAAATGAGGTACTATATACCAATCACTTAATAAAGTTCCTGGAACATGGTATATTGTCAGTAAATTCTGTTATGGTTAGTATTGTCACAATAATAATAAAATTATAACCTTGCTTGAAGTTTAGTTACTGTATGTTAAAGGTTGAAATCTGTCTCCCACCACAAAAAGATACATTGGTACTATAACTTCTAACATCTCAAAATGTGGACTTTGGGAGAGATAAGATCTCTACAGATATAATTTGGTGAGATGAAGTCATAATGGAATGTGGTGAAACCCTACTCCAGTATGATTAGTGCTTGTATAAGTAGACAGACAAGTGAAGAGACAGACACATAGAGAGATGCCCATGTGATGATAAATACAGAGATTGAAGTTATGCAGGAGAAAACCAAGGAATATCAAAGATTTCCAGCAAACCACCAAAAACTAGGAAGAGGTGAGAAAAGATTCCCCTTTAGGTTTCAAAGGGATCCTCGTGCTGGTCTAGTTGATGCCTTGACTCTGGACTTCTAACCTCCAAAACTGTGAAAGAATGTATTTCTCTTGTTTTAGCCACTTTGTGGCTACTTTGTAGTGGCTTTGTGCCACTTTGTGGCTTTGTAGTACTTTGTGAGGATAACCCTAGGGAACTATTATATTGTATTGACCAAGTGCCTTAACTCTTGTGAGTCTCAGTTGTCATTCGCATGCATATACACACACAAAGACATACATACATGTACATGTACACACATATATGTGATGAATAATACCATTTTCCAATGAAAGAAGGTTTATAAAGGGTCTTTGAAAAACACAAAATACTGTAAAGATTAAATTATATATCTAATTATCAGTATTTAGTCTGTATTAGTCACCCATGGATAACTTACATAGAGGAAGGAAGAAGAAATGGATACAGTTAGTCTCTAAGACCATCTGACTAAGCCTTGAAATGATTATGCATTTCATGCTTTTGGTAGACTATTATAGTAGTCTACCCCCAATGAATCATGCCTCCCTGAGTCCATGCCCTTGTGTAATCCCTTCCCTTTTTGACTCTGGGATTCCCCAGGTGACTTGTTTTGGCCAAGGGACTGCAGCAAACATGATGGAGGGTGATGTTTGCAACTGAGGCTTCTGGTCTCAGTTTCCACTTTCCTCCTTTATGATGAAAATAAAAAGAGACCGAAGAGAACTCTGGTGACTTGACCAAGAGAATAGGGTCAACAATGTTGAAAGAAATCCAGATTTTTAAAATACTTTTCCACAGTATCTGTTTCATTTCTACCCAGTTAACCTATTTGATGAATCCTTACTGAGGTTGAGAAAGGGAAAAAATAGAAATTAATTGATCTACTGATGGGTTACAGGTATGAAGGCCAACCCCAAACAGTAACAAGAAGATTATAAGTCATGTTATATACTTTATTCAATCCTTAATCATATGAGTAATTCCCAGTTAGTATTTACAAATTGCTTCCTTGATTTTCCTCATGTTTTAAAGCCAAACAATTTGGGTAACCTGCTTAAAATGGGAACTCACATTTACTTACATAAGGACATCCTTTCCTCCTTGATGATCTCAACTTTGAAATCCAATTTTATAGAAAAGAAGGAACAGTTGTAAAATAAAGTCATGTCCTCACTTTCAGAGAGGTTGGAAGTCACTTTTGGAGGCTCTAAAATATGATGAACTTTAAACACTGAATGGTTAACCTGGTATCTGAATATCTCTGAAATGTCCTTCTTAGTGTGTATACTACATACTTTCACCTTTTGCAGCATAAACATGCTAAAGTGGGTGTCAGTGGCTGTAACTTGTCACCATCTCTGAGCCTCAGTGATTTTGTATGTGAAGTGAACATTAACTACCACCATGTCATTGAGTAACCACATGTGTAACATATCCGTAGAGTACCTTTCTTCCAGAAAGCTCCCGATAAACAGTGGTTGCTCTCATTATGACCACCCACCTTGTAAGGTAGATATAACAGATACTAAATTTCTCACCTGTCCATAGGGTGAGAAGAGTTAATATATCTATTAAGTCTTGCACAGGAAATTAGTGTCTGAGTCAGAGTTGGAGCCCCAGTCTCATCATCTGTCTACATCTATCACATGGTAATAGTCATGTAATGGTAAAAGACAAAAATGTCTTAATTAATGCAGCATTCACATATCTAATATTTATGGGGTGCCTCCATTCTGAAAAGTATCCTCCTAGGCACTATGAAAGCTATACAGATAGCATTACATGGCCTTTAGAGACAGCAAGACTGGGCAGTGAGTCTTCCCTCTCATCAGCTCTCTGAATTTGAAAAAACTAACATTCTCAAGGTGTGATTTCCTCATATTTAAAATAGTAATTATATTTATTTTTCATCACAACTTTCTGCAGCAGAATAATTCAAAGTGTGTGAAGTCATAGCAAGATTCATCAATCATATTTGCTAATAGTATCTTATGCTTGCTATTTATCCAGGTCTCAAAAAAGCGTATAATATGGTAGGGGATATAGGACATTAACATTAAGTATATAATAAGGAAAAAAGAGATGAATGCCTGTGGACAGAACAGATTAAGTATTGTGGGGTGGGAAAGGGAGGACATATTACTTTTAGCTGTGGAATCTGACAAGGTTTTTTGGAAGAAATATTATTTGACCTGGGCCCTAAAATACAGATGGATTTGGTGCATGTAGAGACTTTTAATGGACTGTTTTCATAAAGTTATGTTTTATATTGGGCATAGGTGGGTTCTTCAAGATATCTAAGTAATATTTTTGGTCAAAAAATATTTGCACATGGGTGAACGGAAACATCAGGAAGCAAAGAAATTCTTCATGGTTATGGAAACCAAATCTCAGTTGTCTTCTTGTGTTCTGTTTTCTGATCCAATTTCTTCACTGAGCATTGGCCCCAGAGAAGTACCTGTTGACACAAAGAGTAATTCAATTCTATGTTTCCCTATTAGAGTATTGTAGGATCTTGAAAGATTATAAAATGAGATACATGTTTAGAATCAGGTTCTGCCATCTATCATTTTAGAAGCAAGCATGCTGTAAGTAAGGAGTGATTTTCCTGAGTGGCCAATGTAATTACTTTTGTTCCAGAAGCCAGCAGGGTGTGACCTGGAACCCCTTTCACATTCCAGCTAAACCCCTGCTAACAAGTGAAACTAAATTGCTTCTTTCCCCTCTCTGCATCTGGGTCCATTTGTGCAGGCCAACTAGATTAGCCTCTTATATCTTGAAACAGATGTTTGCTGTTGGAATTGTCATATGTGTGCAACATGTTCCACAGTTGGTGGAGATATTCTGGGCTACAGGGTGCGTAGAGACATCATTCTGGGTGGGGTTTTCCAAACAGTGTGGGTGAGAGTGTTGCTGGCAAGGCTTTGCTCTCCCTGGCACTTTCCTCAGTAGGAGAGCTACGTGGAGGAAAGTGCCAGGTGCCTCCATGAAAAGGGTGAATGTGTTTAGAGCCTAATGTGTATATGTATAGTTAAAATCTGGTCAAGTAAACCAAAGACACACCAGCTGTTTAACAAAAAGTATTTAACGTAGGTGATGTAGTGGGTAGGGAAAGGCAAAACTGGGAAACTAATAGTAGAAAGTAATTGCAGGAAGAACTATTACCCCTGGGGTTAAGGGAGGAAAGAGAAGACATGGGTGTTATTAAAATGGAGAAAGCTTGCAAAAAAAAAAAAAAAAAAAAGTCCTGCATCAGTGAAACCCAGACTTCTAAGATGAAGATGTTTCCTAACTGAAGCTGATACCCCAGGAACACAAGTGAGTGACCCTGCAGAGTGACTGGCTGGTACTGGAATCTGGAAGGGGTTGCAGTAGCTTTTCCTGAGAGTGCAAGGAAAATGAAAACTGCAGCCAACTGGCTATCTTGAATTTGCATGCCTAGGCCCCACTCTGGACCCACTGACTCAAAATCTTAGAGTGAGCCTGTATATTTTTTAACAGTCTTTTCAACTGCTAATTGACATTATCAACACAGGTGGGACTACTGTACCCTTACCTTCTTTCCCAAAGCATTTTAAGATGTTTTCAACTGATTTAATATGTCTATGAATTGTCTTTGGCTGTCCTGACCTTTCCAGCAATGGGCGGTATGGATACATGAGCCTGTCACCAGCCATAACTTTCTCAGTGACCATAAGATAGTAGTTAGATCTGTCTGGGTCATATTGACAACACTTTATTCCCCATGCTAACGTTAACCTGGTGAATTAGCCACAGGATAATTAATTAGTCATTCACTTAGTGCTTATTTTATGCCAAAAAATATGCTGGAAGCAAACATCCAACTTAAATAAAAACTAACATAGTCTTGGCCCCTATGTAGCTTTTATCTACTAGGAGTGAGGCATTTACAAATAAACAAATTAATCAATATGTAGTGGCAAATCTAGGTAGATTTTTCTGAAGAAGCAGAAGAATAGAATATTATAAAGGCATATGATGGTAGATTGGTTGCAAAAATGGCCCTAATTTACTGTACCCATATAACCTGCATCATGACTTTGGAGTTCCCCCCAATAAAAAGTGAAGTCTATTTTCTCACCTCCTTGAATCTGAGCTGGCCTCTGTGATTTGCTTTATTTTTTTTTTAAGATTGTATTTATTTATTTGACAGACAGAGATCACAAGTAGGCAGAGAGGCAGGCAGAGAGAGAGGGGGAAGCAGGTTCCCCGCTGAGCAGAGAGCCTGATGCAGGGCTCGATCCCAGGACCCTGGGATCATAACCCAAGCTGAAGGCAGAGGCTTTAACCCACTGAGCCACCCAGGCACCCCTGTGATTTGCTTTAGCCAATAGAATGTTGTGGAAGTGGCACTATATCTGTTCCAAGATTAGGTAATACCTGTCAGTATCATGGGAATAAGGTCAAGCTGTTGTGCTGAGGATAGCTGACCATGTGAGCTGGGATGATCTGTCTCATATGAGTGAGACCTCATGGAGCAGAGATGGGCTATTCCAGCTGAAGCCATTCCACTCCGGACCCCTGAGCAGCTGACCACAAATGCATAAATGTACAGCTGACGCTGGAAAAGCTGCCCAGTTGAGCCCAAATCACCAACCTAATGCATCCTGAGCAAAGAAACTGTTTATTGTTTTTAAGCCATTAGGTTTTAGAGTGGATTTTTTTTTTTTTGTTTTTTGCTTGTTTGTTTTTGTTTTTGTTTTGTTTTGTTTTAAATACAACAGAAGGAATTGATAGAAGTAATCAAAGTAGGGAAAAATCTGTGCTACAGAATTAAGTATCCTTCTGAATCATCTGATTTTGATTCTATATAGGGAGCTTCTGGGCCTCTCATTGTCTCATTGCTTTAAGCTGTTTTACAACTCTCTGCTGTAAAGAACTGATGTCAGTGCAAATGTTTCTTGTCTGTGGACTTGAAAATAAATTGTATTTGTGGAGGAACAACCCTCTTCCCTGTGGAAAAGCCAGTTTTAAGCCCATTGCCACTTCATTTCAGTATTCTTAATCTAAAGATGCTTGTTTTCATTTGCACACTGTCTTAATTACAACTTATTATATAATTTATATAGCATATATGTTTATAATTTATATAGCATAAAGTTCAGCCATTTCAACTCAGTGACTATACAACTCAGTGTTTTTAATACATTTATAGAGTTGTGTAATTATCACCAAAATCTAATTTTAGAACATTTTCATCATCTTAAAAAGAAGCCTTGTACCATATAGCTGTCATTTGCTGACAACCCTCCTGTCCTTCCACCCTCCCAGGGCATTGGTGAACATTAATCTACTTTCTGTCTCTTCAGATGTACTTATTCTAGACAATTTATATATAGGAAATAACACAGTGTATTTTTTTTCTGTCTTTCTGAATTTAGGATAATATTTCTGAGATTTATCCATGTTGTAACACGTAGAAATACTTAGTTAGTTTTTATGGACAAATAATATTCCATTATATGGGTAATACCAGAACTTGTTTAACCATTTATCAATTAATGGACATTTGGGTTATTTCCTCTTTCTGGCTATTATGAATAATGCTATTGTGAGTATGAGTGGACACAATTTTGTGTGGACATATGTTCTCATTTCTCTTGGGTATAGACTTAGGAGTAGAATTGCTAGGCCAAATGGTAAATGTATATTGCATTTGAAAGAACTGCCAAACTGTTTTCCAAGTTACCTGCACAATTTTACATTCCCAGCAATGTATGTGGTGGGTTCCAGTTTCCCACATCCATGCCAACACTTTCAGTTGTCTGTCTTTTTTTATTACAGTCAATCTGGATGAAGTAGTATCTCATTGTTGTTTTGATTTGCATCAGATCAAATCAATGACTAATGATATTGAACATCCTTCATGTGCTTATTGGTTATTTGTATAACCTCTTAGAAGAACTGGATATTAAATCTTTTGCACATTTTATATTTGGATTATTTGTCCTTTTATTATTTAGTTTAAAAGTTATGTATATATTGAGGTTGCAAGTCCCAAATCAGATACGTGATTTGCAATGATTTTCTCACAGACTATAGACTGTCTTTTTCATTTCTTGATTGTGGATTCTAAAGCACAAGAGTTTTCAATTTTGTTGAAACCCAATTTCTTTTTTCTTTTGTCAGTTGTGCTTTTGGTACCACGTAAGAAACCATTGCCTAATCGAAGTTCACAAAGATGTGTTATCCTAATAGTTTTATAGTTTTAGTTTACATTTAAGCGTATAATCCACTTGAGATATTTTTGTGTATCATGTGAAATAAGGGTCCAGATTCCTTCTTTTGTATGTAAATATCTATTTGTCCCAGCACTTTTTTGAGGAGACTGTTCTTTCCTTCTTGAACTGTCGGCCATTTTGTTAACAATTGACTATAAATGTTAGAGTTTATGTCTGGATTCTCAGTTCTATCCCATTGATCCATGTGTTTATCCTCATGCTAGTCTTGATTCCACATTGTCTTGATTTCTATAGCTTTGTAGTAAGATTTGAAACTGGAAAGTATGTCTTTCAATTTTCTTTTTTCTTTTTCAAGATTGTTTTAACTATTTTAGGCCTCTTGCATTTCCATATGAATTTTAGGATCAGTTTGTTAATTTTAGCAAAAGCACCAGCTGAGATTGTGATAGGGATTGTGTTCAATCTGTAAATCATTAAGAGGATTGGCCAAATTGTGAGATCTGCCTGTTTCCATAATTTAAAATGAGTTAAATACAGTCTTTACATATGTTTATTTTAAATGTTTATGAAAGTTATATTTTTATATTTTCTTAAAAGTTATTTTTAATAGCAGATACTGAATTATGGAGTATCAAAGGGTTCAGCTCTAGCTTTTCAGTGTTCCTTACTCTATACTTTTTAATCCTAAGCAATGCAATTCACACCCATAGCTTCAATTAGCCTCAGTCTACACATTAGTGCCTCCCAGATTTTTTTCTTCTCTAAAATCTCATTGTTTTAAAACCAGACATAGGCTCTTTAATTTTATCTGCCTACTCAACATCTCCACTTAGATATCTCAAAAGTGCTTCTAACTCAACAGGATTGAGCTTGAATTCATTCCTTTACCTCCCTGGCCTAGGTCCTGTTCTACTATTGATCACTACGTCATTAAGTGTGAACATCTTCCATCAGGTTGCACAAGCCAGATTCCTGAGAATCACAGTTTAGCTCCTCTCCTCTCTGCTTCCTTTCCTACCAGATTTACCTTAGACATGTTCCCACACCCAGTCCAGCCCTCTCCATTGCTACTGATAACCTTCCCAAAGAAGCTACCATTATATCTTTCTTAGACTACTGAAATAGTCTTCTAACTGGTTTTCTTACATCTACTGTGTCCACATTTTCTCTGTTTTCTTCACCGTAGGCATATTTCAAAAATCAGGTCTGATCCTGTCAGCATGCTGGAAATTGTAATGCTTCTTGTATCTCTGGCATCTTGTATCTCTTGGATAAAGGTCCAGCTCTTCCCTATGGTACAGGGCCATATGTGGCTTGGCTCTTGCTTACTTTGCTACCCTCTCTCCCTTCTACCACTCTTCCCTTCTACCAACTACCTGAATTTTCATTCATTTCATTGGATATACAGTTGTCCCTTTTACTGCTTCTTTCCCTCTTCTGGAACCATAGATTATCCAACTTTCCATCTATTTAATTTCTATGTATCATTTAGAATTTGGTAATTTTTACAAGAAGAGGAAGAAGAAGGAGGAGGAGGAGGAGGAGGAGGAGGAAGAGGAGAAAAAGATGATTTGATTCCGCAGCCAGGCAAATGTTTGTGATATTTTTATATATGTGTGATATGTTTTTATAGGACAATGTCACTTTCCTTAGGGTATCCCTTAACATTTATACCACTTATTTAAATGAGTACTTGAGTATTACCCATCTTTTTACTAAAGTCTTTATTAAATCAGAGACCCCATCTATTTTAACATTGTGTGATGACCAGGCATCGTTCTCATGCAAATAAGACAGGAAACCAACCTATGTTTGAAAGAAAAAAGGAGGGATGCCTGGGTGGCTTGTTGGTTAAACGTCTCTGACTCTTGGTTTCAGCTCAGGTGATGATCTCGGTGTCCTGAGATTGAGCCCTATGTCAGGCTCCCTGCTCAGTGGGTAGTCTACTTGAGATTCTTTGTCTCCCTCTCCCGCTCCCCCTGCCCACACTCTCTCTTCTCGAAAATAAAATAAATAAATCTTTAAAAAAAATAAAAGAGGAGAAGAGGAGAGAAGGTAGAGAAAGAAAAAGGAAGGGAGGAGAGGGGAGGGAAAAAAGAAAATTTTTTGAGTAATGTAACTGAAAAGCTTAGAGGTTCAAGTCTCAGTCTAATTAAGTCAGGAGTCAGGTACACGAATGGTGTTTTCTCCTTATCTCTTTGCTCAGCTTTCTTCAAGAAGCACTTTGTTTTCAGAAAATTTCCTGCCATGTTTCAGAAGGATGCCTAGCAACAGTCCAGGCTTAAGCTCTACCACATATTATAATAGAAAACATTTCCTTTTGCTAATAGTTCCAGGGAAAGCTCTCAGTCTGATTCTCAGGGACTTGGATTGGATCACATCCACTCCTGAACAGATTACTGTGGCCAGGGATGCTCGGTTGCTTCCAGAGCCAAGGATGGGATTAGGCTTACTCCAACCATACGAGGAAGACTTTAGAAAAGGGTACCCCTCAAAGGAAGGAGAGAAAGAAGAAAGGAAATAAATGCTGAATAGAAAAAGCATCAGAAACTCTTTAACACATAGTGTTTGGCATATAACTCTTGGCCCAATAAATACTAGCAGAACGAATGAAGTAAGTCAGGCACAGTTGATATGAAGCAAGTGATGAAATAGGATGGTTGGAGCAGCTTGGTTGAATGAATGAATTTGGCCTTGAATCCCATTTCCATCATTTACTACGTGGGTAATGTATAATAGGCAAATTACTTAAACGCCTTGATCTTCAGTTTTTTTTCATCTATTGAACTATAATAATAATCCCTAACAACCAAGGGTTTTGTAAGACAAATGTACCAAGAAACATAAAGTGCCTGTCAGTGTCCGTTCTTCCCTCTTTGTTCTTTGAAGTGGGGGCCAAAGCGTGGATCTGGAGCACGATTTTCCCAATTTTTCTAATGAATACTGAGCGTCTGCCAGTCATGCAAGGAAAGAAAAAAGAGAGAGAGAAAGGAGAGAGGACTAAATTTAAGAAAAAATAGAAATGATGGTTATGAGTCAGATGAGGTTGGCAGATATTCCGCAAGCCCTCTTTTCTACACCAATCGATAGAGCCTTGAGCTGGTAATATCCTTTCTATTCAGTTCACACCTGGTTCTCAGGGAGCTGTAGCTCAGAGTTAGCACAGTGAACTTGGCTGTATTGTTCTATGCTATTTCCTCCTGTCCGTGCCTGAAACCACACTTCAATCAATTGCTAATGTCAGTGTGGGAGTTATAATCCTGCTTTAGCACAGCTGCAAGTTACCACATCTCCGTGGGTCAGGGAAGGGAGTTTGTTTTAGGGAGTGTACCTGAAAGCCAGACAAAGCTTTCTGTTTTCTCCCAGACAGTGACCTATAGTGAGATCCAACCCAGTCAGTCTCATAAATTATCTTCCTTCTTGCCAAGGAAGGAGTTAACTCTACAGCTAGAATTCCTGCCAGTCTGTGAAGTTCTGAAAATTAATGTACCCCCAGTTCTGTCTAACTTGTCTTTACAGACCAACATCAACAGCCTACAAAGAGACATAGCCAAAACTGAAATGACTTTTTTCATTTCAGACGACTGAAAAGTCTTCAGGCTGTGTCAAGCACAGAATACTCCTCTTCTGTTATCAGAGACATCACCATGAAAATAGTGGTATACTATAGAGTTCAGAGAAGAGACATCCATAGTGTCTGGAGACAGGACAAGCAATGACCTTCTGATTCCCAGTGACGTGGCATTACCATCCCTGTGAGATGTGTCACAACGCCTCAGGCTAGTCAGTGTTGTATCATGGGCTTGTCAGTTAACTTCAGCTTTACCTCAGGTGATAGTCCTCTTCATAAAAATGCACAATCCAAGGCGACCAGTCAGCGTTACTTAGAGAGTGCCATACTTCAGGAGCAGCTGCCACAAACTCATCTCTAATCCTGCCTTGATCATGGTTTTTTTAGCTCCTATACTCAATGTGACAAATATTGGTAAAACTGAGTGGCTTTTGAAAAGCATGATGAATACCAGAAATAGGCAAAATCAAAGGCTACAATATTTTTTAGAGACATTCCTAATCATACCTAAACAGTAAATTAGAATTCAGTTAGTGCGAATACCTCTTAACAAGTTCCTAAGTGATGCTATGTCTAACTATTGATTTTAGGGCATAGATGGTTACCTAAGCCCAATTCCAAAAGGAATGCTGTATCTACCTTAAGTGAATTGTCATGCAAGGAGTAATCAAGGCATTTACAAAGACAGCTGTAACATTATTAAGTTTGTAGTCAGGTTTTTTTGTTAAATTAATGTCCATATGTTTGGTGAACTTGGGCTTGAGACCTGAGTTCATTAACATAACAGTGAAGTTGGGGAAAACTAACTCACTTACCTCACACTGTTTTAGTGGTTGTGCCATGATCTACCCCAAAGAATCTAAAGTAGAGCATAATTAATTTGGTTTGGTTTAAAATAACACATAATTTTTAAGAATTTTTATCTTTTGTCTTCATCAGATTGTATTTGCCATTCCCGAGTCTTAAAATATTACTTCAGAAGTATAGATGGACTGGACATAGTAATTATTAGGATGATAATTATAATTTGATAGGCAATTGACATTTGTACAAAGCTGTGTAGATCACACATGCACTTTATCACACACAGAAAGCAAGCTGATGTCAGTTAATAATGGACATCTTTATTCCCCCTTGCAGCACACAGGGATCAAGTGTTAAAATGGCAGGATGTTGGTATCAGGTAGGGGAAGTGCAAGGATGAGCAAGGCCAAGTGTGCAGTGTTTTTTCAAGCTTCTGCTAGTGTCACATTTACTAACATCTCATTGGCCAGAGTAAGTCACATGGTTGAGTCAAGCGTCAGAGTGAGATGGTTTTACAAAGTCCTGTTTGCTGGCCTGGGGGGATGCCAGAATAACCACAAAGCCATAAAAAGTATGGCCCCAACATGGAAGGTCTGGGCCTTGAGTTAATGAGGGAAGGAGAGGCAGTCAGGAATGTCCCCCAAACTTCATCAGGTTGGGAAGCAAGCAAGAAGTAACCTGTTACCGTAGTGTAAGTCTCTGAGCTCTCTTTTTTAAGATTGTGGTTGATTGTTTATGAACCCTACCTAACAGGACCTATTTTGACATAAAAAGAAATCCTAGCATTTCTCCCTTTACTTTCTCTTTTAGATGGCTTCATGGTATATTCTCTGGTGTCTAAATCTGTGTCTTTGTTTAGAGTTTACACTTTTGGTCAATCCATATCTGTAGAAAAATTGTTAAGACTCACAATCAGAAAATGTGTGCTAGAGTTGTAGGTCTGCTACTTAATAAGCTACTGATGTAAGCTATTTAGCTTTTCTAAGAAATTTCTTCTTCTCAAAGTTTGAGGCAATCGCATCTACTTTGTGTGGTTGCCATGAGGCCATGAGAAGCTTATATGACAAATACCTATGAATTTTTCTCTTAGACTAGGAAGTGTGCAAATACTGATGGTTACTAGTATTTATTTTGGAGCCTACCAAATCAGATGAGGAATAAATATTGTGTTGTTATGATTCTGGAGATCTATCCCTTATATCTTCCCAATTCAAACTTACTGGACTTGAACAACAGTTTTGTATCCAAGATTCTGGGTTCTTTAGGTCCACAGACAGAAATTCCTGCATTAAATGATCATCCCCTATAGGCAAAGCCCAAAGGTCTCCTTCCTGGGGTTTACAGGTTCTTTCATATGGAGGCTACTTTTCTACCTGATCCCCAGCGCCTCACCCCTCACCACCGACTTCCTCTGCATTCCTGTCATCCTGAACTTCCTAGGGTTCACAGGCCTGTGTCTCTGCACAGCTTCCCCTAGGACTGGAATCTTCCAACTTCCATGCCAGGCCACCTGCACGTACCCATGCCAGGGAGGCAAGCCGCTCCCCAACACTGAAGTCTGGCTTCCAACCTTGTGTTTTTGGGAAAGCCTCCGCTGCCTCTCCTCCCGCCCTCCAGGCAGAGTTAGTCATTCTCTTCCTGAGCTGGAACAGGGCCTTATGCATTCTTCTTATAATACTTCATTTATTTTGTTTACATGTCTGTCTCCCCAACAAGATGCTTGGGAACAAGTCTGTGTTACTCATCTCCATCCCTAACACCTAGCCCCAGTGCCTGCAACATTAACAAAGGTTTTTGGGTCTCCAGAGAGATTCCTCTGAATTTTCTGTGCTGTAGTCAGAGAATTGATAGATTAGATTTGCTGAAAATATCCTCTCTTCTTTGAGGCTTTTGGTGAACATTTGAAATTCTAAGGTAACCATAATATAAAGAACATATATTTCACCCAAATAAATAGAGTTTCCTCCTCTAGACTGGTGGTAAGTTCCAGCATTGAGCCAATGGTTATTAAATTCCAGGAGCATCTGAATTACCTGGGAGAACATGATTAAAGTACAGAGCTGAGATCCCTATGCCAGACCTCAGGAATTAGTCTTTAGGGGTGAAGCCCAGGTACCTGTATTTCCAGAAACTTCCCGAAGCGATTCTGAAGTATATCACTTTTTAGAACCATTGCACTAGACCAATCTGAGTTATAAATTGCTGGTTCCAATTGCTTCAAATGTTTCCTGTTGTCAAAAGGAACAGAAACAAAAGCGCCCATTCAGAAGGCTGGGTGCTCTCTCCCCACCTGGCCACAGGTGCCCAGGCTCTCCCTGGAGAAGCACTGTCGCCTTTCTTATCGTTCAGCCGCCTTTGATCAGGAGCTTCTTCATTCTGGCTCATTCTCCACTTCAAAGCTGGAAACCTGATCAGCCCCACTTTCTTCCCTTCACCCAGGGCCCAGGCGGCCCCACAGTTGAGCTGGTCACTTGGGAAGTCTATACAGCCAGCCTTCAGCATTCTGTTAGAGGCTAGAGGCCAGAGGCCAGTCTTTTGTGTAGCGCTCCTGCCTGCTTCTCCCCCTACACAACTGGTGCCAAAGAGAAACTGGGAGAGGAAATACGACCTTGTTCTAAATCTGCCTCCGTGGGTGTGGAATAACCACACTTAGGGCACAGTTTTAGGAACAGTTTTGTAGTGCTCCATCTCCTAATCCCTGAGGCAAGTCTTCGCGAGTTAAAGAGCAAAGGTTCTTTATAGTAAAGAATCACTTGGAGCTTCCAGAATAAATCTCCTTTTATCTGAACCATGAAAATTACCTCCCAAGTGAAACTTTATACAAAGGAAGATGATAGATGATTTGGCTTTGTGAGTACAAGAGCAGCGTTAGTCCAGTTTCCTTGGTAAATCACTTAGTATCAGAAGAGTAGCATGTGCTAGTTAGTGTAAGATGCTGTTTTCAACCCAGACTTTTAATACACAACCCCCAAATTCCCCCTCCCCCAAGTACCCAAGGAACAAAACAAACCTTACATTTAAATTAATATATATGAATCATAAGGTCATTTAACAAAAACAGCTTGATTGAGATACATTTCACATGTCATAAACTTCAACTATTTAAAGTGTACCCCTCAAAAGTTTTCAGTATATTCACAGAGTTGTGTAATGATAACCACGATCTGAGTTTAGAACATTCTCATCACCTAAAAATCTTATACTCACCAGCATTCACTCCACATCTTCCTCTTCTGGCATAGGCCTGGGCAGCTCTAATGTACTTTCTGCCTCCATGGATTTGCCTATTTTAGATATTTTATTTAAATGGAATCATACAGTATGTGGTCTTTGGTGACTGGCTTCTTTCACTTAGGATAATGTTTTTAGGGCTCACCCATGTTGTAACATTTGTCAGTGCTTCCTTCCTTTTGATAGCTGAATAGTATTCCACTGAATGGATATACCACTTTTGTTGATCCATTCGTTTGTTGATGAACATTTGTATTATTTCCATTTCTTTACTATTATGAATAATGCTATTATAAATATTCATGTCTGAGTTTCTGTGTGTCCCTAAGGTTAAATTTCATTGCTAGGAATGGAATTTTTGGGTCATATAGTAACACTATAATAAATATTTTGAGAAACCGAAGTTGTTTTCCAAAGTGGCTGCTCCATTTTATATTCTCAGCAGCAAAGTATGAGGGTTCCAATTCCTCTGTATCCATACTAATACTTCTTGTTGTCTTTCTTTTAATTGTACCCATCCTAGTGGATATGCATTGGTATCTCGTAGTTTTGATTGATATGTCACTAATAACTAATGATGTTGAGTATCCTTTCATGTTCTTATTGATTATTTGTATGTCTCTGAAGAAATGTCTATTCAAATCTGTCGCCCATTTTTAAGTTGGATTATTCACCTCTTCATTATCAAATTGTTGGAGTTTTTTAAATATATTTTATATACAAAGCCCTTATTAAAGATATCATTTTTAAATATTTTCTCTACATCTGTGGATTTTTTTCCTTTCTTGATGGTGTCATTTTAACACAAAAGCTTTTAGTTTTAATAAAGTTGAATTTACCTAGTTTTACTCTTGCACCTTTGCTATTATATTTCAGAAACCATTTCCTACTCAAGGTTACAGAAATTTGTTTTCATATTTTCTTCTAACAGTTTAAAATTTTTAAACCCTTACATTTAAATTTATGATCCATTTTAATATTTATTTATTTCTTTATTCATTTATTTATATGGTGTGAGTAGGAATCCAAGTTAACTCTTCGGCATGTTGTTCCCCCTGGATTTGCTTGAAAATTTTTCCTTTCTCATTTTCTTGACACCCTTTTCAAAAATCAGTTGGCCATAAACTTTAGAGTTCACTTTTGGACTCTTAAGTCTATTCTATTTATCTGTAAGTCTCTATTTATGCTAGTACTACTTGGTCTTTATTATTGCGGCTATGTATGAAGTTTGAAATTGGGGAGTGTGGAGGCAGCTGGATGGCTCAGTATGACTTTAGTTCAGATCATGATCCCAGGGCCCAGGGATGGAGCCCTTATCAGGCTCCCTGCTCAGTGGGGAGCCTGCTACTCCCTTTCTCTCTGCCTATCGCCCTGACTATTGTGCTCTCTCTGTTAAATAAAATCTTTAAAAATATAAAATAAAATAAATTGGGATGTGTGAGTCTTATAAATGTGTTTTTCTTTTTCTTTCAAGGTTATTTTTGCTATTCCAGATTTCCAGATACTTTGCATTCCTATATGAATTTTAGTTTCAGTTTGGCAAAACCTTTTTCTTTAAAAAGACAGTTGGGATTCTGATAGAGTTTTCATTAAATTTGTAATTGCTTTGGGGAGCTTTGCCATCTGAACAATATTAAGTGTTCCAGTCATTAAACATGAAATATCTTTATGTTTGTTTGGATGTTTATTAATTTCTTTCAACAGTGTTTTATAATGCTCAGCATACAGTCTTGCATTTTTGTTTAATTCTAAGTATTTTTGTGTTATTTTAAATGGAATTGTCTTTATAATTTATTTTATTTTAATTTTTAAGGTTCGTTGGTATTGCATAGAGTTACAGTTTGTTTTTTTATATTAATCTTGTATCATGAAGCTTTACTAAGCTCAGTTGGCAGTTAAAATAATTTTTGGTGGATTCCTTAGGGTTTTCTATATATAAGATCATGTAACATGAAAACAGAGGTAATTTTTACTTCCTTTCCAATCTGGATGTCTTTTTTTTTTTTTTTTTCCTTGCATAATGGCCCTGGCTAGGTAGCCAATAAAATGTTGAATACAAGTGGTGAGAGCAAACATCCTGGCATTAAGCCAGTTTGTCATAATACAGTTCTTTTTGTTTGTTGTTAGTTTCAGCCTACTCTTAAGTTTATGGGAGTTTTTATGTATATATCCATAAGAGATGTTGGTCTTTCTTGTATTTGTCTTGTTTTAGTATCAGGGTAAAGGTGATGTTAAAGGATGGGCTGAGAAGAGATAACATCTTCTACTTTTTGCAAGAGTTTGTGAAGGATTGGTGTTAATTCTTTAAATGTTTGGTAGAATTCACTTGTGAGTTATCTGCATCGGAGCTTTTCTTTGTGGGAAGTTTTAAATTACTAATTTAAGCTCTTTACTTATAGGTATATACAGACTATTGATTTCTTTTAGAGTAAATTATTATAGTTTGTGTTTTTCTAGGGAACTATTCATTTTACCTACTAATTTGTTGGCATACAATTATTCATGTATTCTTCTATGATTTTTATTATTTCTGTAAGGTCTGTAGTTGATATCCCCTCTTTTATTCTGATTGTACTAATTTGAGCCTTTTCTCTTTTTTTTCTTGGTCAGTCTAGCTAAAGTTTTGTGGATTTTGTTGACTTTTGAAAACAAAGAAGCCTTTTGCTTCTGTTGATTTTATTCCTATTTTTTATTTTCTATTTTATGTATTTCTCTATCTTTGTTATTTTCTTCCTTTCTGCCTACCTTGAATAGGGAAGTAGAGTTTGTTCTTTTTTTTAGTTTTAAGGCAGAAGTTTACATTATTGATTTGAGATACTCTTTTTAAATGTAGATTTTTACAGTTATAAATTTCCTCTCTGCACTGCTTTCATTGTATCTTACACATTTTGGTATTTTTAAAAAATTTTTCTTTCATAGTATTTTCTAATTTTGCTTATGGTTTCTTCTTGATCCATTTATCATTTAGCTTTCTTTAATTTCTACATATTTGTGAATTTTCTGAATTTCTTTGTGTTACTGACTTCTAAATTCATTCCATTTTAGTCTGAAAACATACTTTGTGTAATTTTAGTTCTTTTAAATTTATTGAGATTTGTTTTAGGGCCTTTATGGTCTTTTCTGGTGAATGTTCCATGTGCACTTATAAGGAATGTGTATTGTATTGTTGCTCCTCCCTAAACCTAATGAATCAGAATATCTGGGAGTTGCAGGAATCTTTGTTTAACAATCCCTCCAGGTATTCTGATTCATGCTCAGGTTTGAGAACCACTGATTTTGACTCAGTGATTGTCTGCCTTGCTCATCTTTTTCTGAGATGTAATCGATCAGAAGATTCCCATGTAAACTTTCTGGAATTCATTACATTTTTCTGACTCTAGTGTCAAGTGAGTCTTTCAACAGTGTATTCCTAGTTCAGTGGTGTTAGTATAATTTGGATCCTTAAGCTTGAACTTTATTTGCTACTTAGGACTCTGTACCCCTGATGGTCCAGGAGGCCTGTCAACTAGTTTCCTTGGTCAAGGTTCTGATGCAATGCTTAGTTCTTTTAAGCCCTTCCCTGCAGTCCTGGGATCTCCTCCTTTTATTTCCACACAATAGCTGGGCCTAGCTCTGAATAGAATAATTACTTGGAATCTTGGCACTGGTCCCCTCTACTGCCTCTTGAATCACCACCTTCAGACTTCAGTGAATTATTCCCATTGCCTGGGACCTCTGTTGGTCTAATGTGATTCATAATAGTGAATCTTTGTTTTTGTCACTTATCCAAATCAATCTGCATTGCACTATGCCTCTCTCTTCACAGCCTTTCAAACTGTTTATCTAGGATTATGGTCTAGACTCAGCAGATGTCCTCCAAATCTGCATCCATATCCTCCTGCAAAGTCCTTATCTGATCTTGGGGTCTCTTTACGGTGACTCAATAAGAGAGGTCAAGTTTCAGCATCATCTTACTCTGTCAGATCATATTTTAACAAGAAGTACCCCAGTGGAAGTAAAGATGATATGGAGAATTTAGGGACACTAAAACACAGTGCAATCAGGTGATTTACCCAGTACCTCACAGTGAGGGGACAGGAAGACTACACAGAATCTAGAAATTTGGAGTTTGCCTCTCCACCCATATGGTATTGACTCACCTAGTCAACCTTATTTTTTGCTTTTTTATCTTGACTTTTCTACTCATAATCCCACAATCCTCCACTAGGAGAACTAATAGAATTACCAATAGGTGAACCCATTATCTTAAGGAAGTACAGTACTCAGGCATATTTTTCTGAGAGAAAAATATGGGAATGTGTCACATAGTAGATTATTTTATAACCTCATTTAATGAAAACCATAGTTTGTTCTGTGGGCCTCTAACACACAGAGGATTTCATTACTCCTATGATGACCCTAGTTAATTTGCCCTGTTCTCTAAATCCTTGTTTTCTAATTGCTAGTCAGGACAAAGAGGCATCTTTTCCACCATAAGGAGAGATAAAACAGGATGGACAATAATAGAAGGTGGCTTTTGTGCTGAGCTAGCTTTTGCCTGTGACCCATGATGAATGACAGATGCAATTTCATGATGAAAACTGGGTTGAATGCTCCAAGCTCAGTTATCCTTCTGAATACCCATAATTATAGAACTTTAGGTACTTAATGTTATGGGAAGTGGTCAGTTTACAAAATTCAATATGAGCATATTTAAAAAATAATTCAGTAGTTTTAGGAAATGATTTTACAATTATTCAAAAAAATTCACTGTTTTGTATTTCATATTGACATTACAGAGTCCTAATTTTTCAATCTAAATAACAAAATATTGTGAAATTTGAAATTTGAGAGATTCCAAAAGGGCTGATTGAGAGTGTTCTTCCCATTAGGCTAGGCATTTACCATCCACATTACCTGAGATATACCTGCTCTATATATCCAAACATTAGAAAATATTATAATTTTTTTCTTTGAAATGACAAGAAACTTCCAAAATCTAATTAAATTTAGTTTCAAGACTGCTTTTTGGCATTTTAGCTATTATAATTAACACATTTATTTGCATAACCAGTAAAGATAGACATAAAATCACAGAAATACAGTGGGATTGAAAGATGGGATTTAGGTGGTAGTGAAACACTAGGAAACAGGAGAGGTAGAATTACAGAATGAATCTTTGGAGATTTAAAGTGGTTATTACTCTACATAACTTCAGATATTCTATAACCTAATTCCAAGTTCTGCGTCCAGAGACCCAGAATCTTCTGATGGAGCTTAACTAAACTAAATTTCAATTAAAGATGTTTTGGTGAGGGATACCTGGGTGACTTAATTGGTTAAGCATCTGATTTCAATTCAGGTCATGATCTTAGGATCCTGGGATGGAGTCCTTGTCCAGTTCCATGCTCAGTGGGGAGTCCACTGCTTTCTCTCCCTCTGCCACTCCCCCTTTGCCCCTGCTCTCTCTCAAATAAATAAATAAGATCTTAAAAAAAAAAGATGCTTTGGTGAAGGCAGTTCTGCCCCTCTCTCCTTTCTGAAATCAACATCAAAATATTATTATTATAGTTGTTGTTATTGTCACTGTCATTGTCATTATTATTAAACATTTACAAAGAAATTAGAAGGCAGGAAAATTCCAGACCACAATCCATGACAGAAGGGTTGAAAGCAAGAGAAGATGCAAGGAAAAGGAAATCTAGCGAGATATAAACCGAGGAGTTGACAAACAGCTCTGACAAACACGTTTACCCAAAAGTAGTGCCTACAAAGAGAAAGACCAGAGACGCCTCCACTGTAAGGAGCAATAGGGTTTGGGTACATCTGGAACAACTTCTATTATGGTAAAGTGGCGGAGAAGATACGTAAGAATAAAGAGACACACCATACAGATACAAATTACCAGCCACCAGCACCAGCAATAAAACAGGCGATTGTATGGCAAGATGGAGGAGGAAAAGTGGGTGACCAAGAGCTCTAAAAATGATATTGAAAAGGTATTTCCTAAGGCACACTCCCTCCCATACCCACAAATGGTTGTAATTTAAGTGGTTATGAGTACTCAATGTCCTGAGGCACTGGACAAGTAAATACAACTATTTCCTCAAAGAATTTCCCCAGAGAAATTTCCAACACTTATGAGATTTCTTTCTCTCTTTTTCTCACACACACTATCATAAAACACCAACAGAAACAAGATGTATGAGAGAGAAAGAAAAAAACAAAGACAAAAGCTGCAGAATCAAACCCATAAGGAAGGCAGGTATTGATTTACCAAATGTAACATAATAATTCAGAATATTTGTATTTAAAGAAATAAAAAATCAGATTTGAAACACTTAAAAAGTAAAAGTTTATATAAAATAACCAGACAGATTTGAAAATAGAGCAAGTAGGACTTCAAGAAATATCTGGATTCTTCGAAGTACACCTGTGGAATACAGCAAAAAATATTCTAGACTTAAGTCAGCTAAATTGCAGGCCACAAATGGAGAGCATCTTTCCCTGCTTATAGCCTTGCTCTTATAACGCTGTTTCTCTCCTATGTTTCTATAACATATAAATAATAGTTCATAGGGACAAATAGGAATGCAAGGAAGTTTTAATATTAAAAATCTATTAATATAATTTAACATGTTATTGATGACTGGAGAAAAGAAAGAAGTATTCTAATTAACTGCTAAAAGGAGATTTAATAGTTTTTAATATCCATTTTTAATAAAACCAGTAAAGTAAGAAGTAGAATGGTTCTTCTTCAACTTGATTAAAAATCTAAATCTAAATCAGGGAGCCAGGTCAGTATGTAACTGTGAAACAGCAGGGGCCTTTCTCATTAAAATCAGGAACAACAACAGCAGAGGGTAGCTGTTCTTATTTTTCTGTTTGTGTTCAAGGAGTCTCTTGGTCTAGTTCTCCTCCACAGGCCTGACTCTTTGAAGCTCAACATGCATTTACTAATTGTTTATCTTCTATTTTGAATATTTGTGAGAATAGCAAATTTGTTCTGTTAAATGTTTCTTGCAAGTCAGTTAGGCCAAGAAGCCGATAAAATGTTCTCAGAAAGATAAGTTTCACATTATAAATGAGATGTAAAATGTTTACAAGCTCTTATGAGAAGTTTTAGTCTAAAAATTGTGCTCTCCTACATTTAATGTTTTTACTAAAAGAGAAAGAGATGGAGAGAAGAGAAAGAGGAAAAGAGATGGGGGAGGGAGAGAGAGAAAAAAAGAGGGAAGGAGGGAGAGAGAAAGACAGACAGAGTCAGACAGACTTGTCCAGTAAACCTAAGGTAAAAATCTGATTTTACCCTAGATGCAAGCAAACAAGTTAGCCTGCCAGTTTCATGAATCTGAGGGAAAACTGTAGCCTCCTGGGTCAGAGATGAAGTCTAGTTTTTTACACATAAAAAGCAGTAGCCAGAATATTGATATTTTTGCACCATTTTTCTCTCTTTTTTTTTTTAAAGATTTTATTTATTTATTTGACAGAGAGAGAGAACACAGGTAGGCAGAGAGGGAGCCAGAGAGAGAGAAAGGGAAGCAGGCTCCCTGCCGAGAAAGAGCCAGATGTGGGGCTCGATCCCAGGACCCTGGGATCATGACCTGAGCCGAAAGCAGAGGCATTAACCCACTGAGCCACCCAGGTGCCCCTTGCACCATTTTTCTGAGCCCCAATTTCCACAGAAGGGTGCAGAGAGAGCCAGATGATCTCTGTGCCTGCAATGCATTGCCTTATGGAAGAGGAACCCTGAGCTTAGTGAATCTGAATCTTTTATAATGGACAGACTTGCTTGCCCTTTTATTCAAGAGATATTGTCTTATTTTACTGGACAGTAAATATGCCTGTGCTGTGCTCTGGAGGGAAACACTCTCTCCATCTTCCAAAGCTATTTACTGTACAAACAACCTGGAAAGGACAATTCAGGAAAAAAAGAGCATCAGTGCCCTTACTCACAAGACATGTAGAAACACAAGAGACCCATTTATAACTATTATGGGGAGAATTGCCTCCCCATAATAGTTATGTTTATATCCATTGTAATTATATAGTTATAAGCATGACATTTTATTTATTGTCAAGCTCCCATATTAGACCCTTATTTCCATGAAGGTATGGACTATGTTCATTTCGTTCACTACTATATACATGATGTCAGTCTCTTAGTGGTAAGTGGACAAAACGTTATTGGGTCAACACAGTTTTCAACAAATAAAAATTCCAATCATTTCACTTAAGTCAGTACTTTCCAGATATGTATGTGTACGCATGTGTATATTTCACATAATCCTCAGCAAAATACTTTGCACATCTCTGTATATCTGACTCAAACCCAGTAAATGAGAAGTACAAAATGAATCTTGGTTATAATAAGCATAAACTCAAAATTCAGCTTCACCTAAAGGCACAAATCTAGTGAATGTCAAGATGATTTTCATACTCTAATATCAAATATCCAGTTGTGGAACCACCGTTACAATGATTCCGTGCAACCTTTATAATCTAAAGCTAGAATAACTTAAACAGTGTGTACATCTAGAAGTGCTGCCAAGTTGACTGTGACAGTTGTTTATGGCAATGGCCGCTCGATAACATTCACTTCTGCCTCCTATTTTCCAGAGACAAAATGAATCAGTAGCATTATTCTTTCTTGTCCTTTCCAGATGTAGCTTCAGAGTCCTCTGAACATTATGTTCTAGTTCGCTACCACCAGCTGACTGGACAAAAAGTGAAAATTGAATATACCTCATGCTAAATGAGATCCTGGAGAAGTTTCAGTGTTAATGTCACTTCCAAAGTAGATGAGTCTATAATATTAGTTCATCAGGTGCTAGAATAATATGTAATTATTGTTGAACTTTGATCATCTACCAGGATTTTCTAAGTGTTAATACCCTAATGACATTATGAATGGGTACTTTATGATACACATTTCACAGCTGAAGAAACTTAGATACCATGATGTTAATTTGTCTAAGACCACAAGGCTAGAAAATGAATGAAACAAAATTCTGACACTGAAACATTGTGCCAGAGTCCCATTACAAAATGTAAAAGGTAGTAAAATGATCCTCAAGTTGATTTCAGAAGAACTACGTTGTTAGCTACTGCGTTTTTCATATAAATCTTTCATCTGACCACCCAGCTCCATAGTGACATTTATGAAGCCAATATCCTAATATCAGGGAGGCAGCAGGAGACTCCAAGAGCCCTTGTCCCATTAATTCATTCATTGGGTTGTTGGCCAGACGGTAGGGTGATCAGCTGCCCTACTTTGCCTGGCAGAGGGCTTTCCAGGACAGAAAATTTTCAGTGGTAAAATTTGGATAGTACAGATCAAAACAGAACACTTGGTCACACTAGTGGGACTCTACTCTTTAACATGTAGCCCAAAAAGCAAGAGGTTCCAGATGGATTACTCTAGTCACCAGTTCACCAGGGGTCATTTAATTTGCCAAGAATCATCTTGTTTGCTTTCTCCAAGTCAAGGGTTACTTTCAGAATGCAGATCTCTGGGGGTTCTGTGTTTTTCAAAGCTGCGTGCTTTTCAGACATCAGTGTGTATCAGGTTCATCTGGAAGACTTGTTAAAACATGGACTCTGTGGGTTGGGCGTGGGCATAGACTCTAAAGACCCACCCCAGAGATTCTGAATTGGTAGATCTGAGGTGGGGCCCAAGACTCTGCATTTCTAATAAGCTCTGGCAATGCTGCTGGTGATTCAAGAAACTATAATTTTTGGAGTATTTATTGATCATCACACCAGTAAACTAACAGGAAGGGGAAAAGGACATGGTCATTTATGAGTGTAGCTCTATTTTAGCCATGGTGATTTACCACCCTCTGATTCATCCCTAGTGAAATTATTTATCACACTTGGAAACTGGTAACTTCTGCCCAGATCTTGATATTCATTAGAATTGCCATACTCACTAGGGCATCTAAAAATCTTGATTTCTCATCTCTGAACGTAAAACAGCTCTGTCAACAATTTTTGCCTTTACATGCTAAAAACAGTGAGTGTGACTATTTCATTGGTAATAAACATCCATTCAGCCTGCTTTTCCCTAGTCCTAATCCCAGAGCAGTGTCCTTCCTAATGAATGTAAGAAACACATTTTCCTTTTCTCATCTAAAGGAAATGAGATCGAAACTCATGGCTCAGGATTAATTCAATGCAGTCTTGCTATTTTACAGAATTCTGAGCAGAATTGCTCACTGAGAGCAACTACTATCACAATTCTAATGAATATATTAGGGTATGATCTGCACTGACTTATAGTATTGGGTTAACTTTAACACTGTAACTGATTCTCGGCTGTTTTTTATAAAACATAGCACACATGACGAAAAACTGCCAGAAAGGGAGAGTTGGTGCCTATAAAATAAAATGGTTACTTTGTTACCAGGTGCTTTGAACGTACTATCAAGAGTGTAGTACTTCATTCTCTGGAATGCCAAGTAGCTAACGTGGACAGACACACCGTCCTCGGAGTAAGTCTAACAACTGCTATGGCAATAGTGTAAATACAAACATTTCATAATATTTGCCATCCTATTTTGATTTTTGCATTTAGCTTTGAGGAAAATCTTTATACTCAGCTGTTAACAAATTCCCGTTTCTCTGTGATCCCCCTGCTCTGCATCATATCCTCTCCCTACGTCCTCCAACCAGCTCAGTCTGCGGCAATGGTACTGACTCCAGTCAGGCCCCGTCCCCTCGGCTGCAGATAATTTTTCCCTCCTCTCAAAAAAATCCCTCCCAAAAGAATCTTTTAAAAAATAGATAAAAATTAAAAATGTTATTGAGAAAACTGGCTAGTCATTAAAATAAGATAAAATTCTGTTCACATGCCATACCATAATCCTCAGCAAATGCCATGAGATTCAAGATCTGAGCATAAAAATTGGAATCGTTTATAACTCAATGGTGGGAATATCTAATTATGACAAAATCCAGAAGTAATACACAAAATATGATAAATTTAATTATAGTTTCAAAATTTATATTTATAATATTGACTATCATAAGAAAAAAACCACCTTATGAGAAATAAAATGAAAATGACAAACTGAGAAAAAATACAAGTTTATACCATGACCAAGAGCTAATACATCATCAGCCTACAAAAGCACTATCTACTGAAAAGCCTAGAAGACAGACAGTGGCAACATGGGCACCCAGTGCCTTGATGGGAGTTCCTGAATATCATCCACTACTGAAAGCACCAGGTCCTTGGAGAGATGGTGATTCTGGCATTAGGGCAGGAAATAACACAAAGTAATGCTGGGTCCTGTTGTGTCAGCAAACAGGGAGGAGATTAGAGACTATGTATGGGATATCGAAGAGATGTAGATGCCAATAAGAAGGTGACCACAAAAAAATAAATAAAAAATAAGAAGATGACCAAAAATGGGACAGTTGGAATGCCAAAATGAATATTGAATGCAATTTATTGAAACACAGAAAAAAATCTGTATGTATATATTTTTTAAATACTCAGAAAAGAGAAAGAGAATGCCACCCTTTCCACATTCACATTCTTCTTTAACTGCCCACACTCCCAGCAGAAACAAGCAATGTATTCTATATTACTGTAGGTCATTGGTATAATTCTTTATACCAATTAGAAAATATATATTTCACCATATTTCAGTTAGAAAAGCATTTACGCTGATGTTCCTGTTTAAGCTGTATTCATGGTAACCAAACATTCCTAGCTGATAAGAAAATAGTACTTATATGAGAATCCAACTATTGAAATATGGGAAGAAGAGATGGAATTAGAAAAAATCACCATTTTCAATTCCTGCTGGAATAGTTAATCAGGAGCGATTATCACTGTTGGGTGAAAGGCTGATCAGTGTTTACAGTGGACAGGTCAGATCATTAGTCACCTGAACCTAATGATAATGATTCCACTTAGCACCATTAGATGTGGCACAGCTCATGAGTGTGCTTTCTGGTGGGCTTTGTATTGGTGAAGCACACTGCACCCGCCAAGGGTGGTTGAAAAAAGAATCTAACCAAACCTCAAATACACAGGGAAGGTAGGAGACAGAGAAACAAGTTAGATACTCATAAGGAAGCAAACAGTTCTGGATGTGGGACAAGCTACAGGGCAGTGGCCCAAGTGTCTATAAGCCAGTGGTCTACAGACAAAATAGAAGAATAGAAAGAATAGAAAGCTCTAGGTTGAGAGAGAACAGCAACCAAAAGAAACGTATGGACCTACTGACTGTGAATTAATCCTGATTTAATCACACAGGCTGTAAAATGACATTTTGAAACTATGAAGAATAAGTGATTAGATAAGAGCAAGAAATTGCTGGTAATTTTGTTAGGTTTAGTAATTGCACAGTGGTGATGTTTAAAAAAGAAAGTCTACAATTCTTAGGGAAATATGGTGAAATATGTAGGAGAGGAATGCAAGATGAATAAAAATGGATTAAAAATCTTTTTTATGATAAATACAATAAATGTACCAAACTCTTATAATAAATTTTGAATCTGGATAATGGATATATGAAACTTCATTGTACTACCTTGTCTAATTTTGTGTCTGCTTGAAATATTTTTTAAAATAAATGTATATTTTAAAAAATCTTCAGAGTATGTTAAGACCATTGATAAAATTAAAAGGCTGTGTTGATGGCTGATAGGAACCTCAGAATGGCTCATGGCATTACCTCCTAGGAGGATTATTTTGAAAGCTGTTCCCAGCCAGCTGTCCATCCCCTCACCATTCCCACACTTCAGGGAGAGCGTGAGATCTGTTGCCTCATCAGAGCCCCCTCATTGGACTATTTGTGTTGGAGTTGGGAACAAATTCTTATCAAGTACAAAGTATGTGACAGTTGAGGGAAGGTGACATTCTGTCTCACTAGAGAAGTGTTTATGTGAGTCCAAGGCTGGTGAGTTGCAGGGACTGTACGAAAGAAAGCATAGCATGAGACCTATGCAGATCTGTAGAGTAAGGGGTGAAGTGTGGATAATCAATAAACAAAACAAAACTGAGGCTTATCATTGCGCTATAGGTCAAGGCCACAAGTGGAAAGCAGTTAATTATAATCTGAGAAAAATGTGTCCTCAGAATGACACCAGTGTCTTCACAGTGAATGCTATTTTGGGTCAGGGTAGGGAGATTGAAGAGGTACTCCAGGAGCAGTCATTGGCCCAGAAATAGAAAAGAGAAGTTGTACAGATTGACATGGCGCTAAATACAGTTGATAGATCAAATGTGGAAAGAGCTCATGGGAGGTAACTGCAAAGTGATGTGACTGTACTTTTTATAATCAAGCATACAGGGTTGATACAGGTACGTGCAGCCTGTTCTACAAAACAGGTTTGTTCTGCGCCCATTACAAAAAAAGTTATCGCTGGTTAAGTTTTTTTTTTTTTTTTTTTTTTTAATTCAGCACTCCTTTACCTGCCACAGAGGATATCTAGGAGTAGTTTAAGGCTATTATTTTTTATCATCATCACTATAATTTTTGTTTTTTGAAATAAAGTTTGCTGAGGATAACCACATACAGTTATAAATGTATGGATTTTAAGATTGAGGACAAATGTGACCACCACCTCAGTAAAGATATGAAACACTTTCATTACCTTCCAAAGCTTTCCTCCTGTCCTTTTCCATTTGGTTCACCTTCCCCACCCTCACCAAAAACCACTGTCACCATGGGTCATAGCAACAACCACTTTCCTCTTCGAGGACTTACTATAAACAGAAAAATTTTGCATAAACTCTTACGTGAACCTTTTCACTCCTCATGTTTTTTTTAGATGTGACCTTGTTGTGGCACATATCAGTAGTTGGTTCATTTCTATGCCATTGTTCAATACTTTTTAAAAAATCTGTATGATATGTTTTATGTATTTGGGTGCTCTCTCATTTGGGGTCCATAAATATTTACAATAATTACATCCTCTTGTTAGTTTGTCCCTTTTATTATATAGGGTCCTTTTTTGTCTCTTGTAACAGTCTTTGTGTTAAAGTCTATTTTCTCCAATATAAGACTTGTTACTCTGGCTTTCTTTTGATGTCCATCCGAATGACAGTTCTCCACCCCCTCATTTTCAACCTGCAGATATCTTTAGGTCATGAGTCTCTTGTAGGCAATACATAGATGGCTCTTGTTTTGTTTCGTTTTGTTTTATCAATTCTGTCACTCTGTGTTTTGACTGTTTATTCTATTTATATTCAAAGTAATTATTGATATAATTTATTATCATTGTATTATTTGTTTTGTGTTTTTTCCTAAAGATTTTCTCTGATCCTTTCTTGTTTTTCTCTCATGTTTTGTTGATTTTCTTTAATGATATATTGGATTTCTTTCTTTTTATTCTTTGCATATTTATTGTGATTTTTTGATACGTGGTTACCATTAGGTTTGTATATGACTTCTGCATATTACAGTCTGTATTAAGTTGTTGGTAGTTTAAGTTTGGACTCTTTCTTTACTCCTCTTCTCCCCACAGTTCAGCTATATGTTTTCATATTTTACATCCTTTTGTTTTGTGAGTTCCGTGACCGATTGTTGACAGAAATATTCATTTTTACTGTTTTTGTATTTTCTATCTTTATACTGTCACTTCTGGTCTCTCCTTTCCACTAAAAAACTCCTCTTTAATATTTCTTGCAGGGCTGGTGAAGTGGTCATGAGCAGCTTTAGTTTTTGTTCATCCGGGAAGCTCTTTATCTCTCCTCCGTTCTGAATGATAGCCTGCTATATAGAATATACTTGCCTGCAGATTTCCCCCAATCAGCACTTCAAATATATCATGCCACCTCCTTCTAGTTTAGAAAGTTTCTGCTTTAAAATCCCCCAGTGGCCTTATGGGTTTTCTTTTGTAAATTACTGTCTTCTTCTGTCTTGTATTTTTAATTTTTTTCTTTATCACTATATTTGGCCAATTTAATTAAAATCTTCTGTTGATTTTGATGGGAATTCTCTGTGCATCCTGGATATGGATATCTGTTTTCTTTCTTAGACTGGAGATATTTTCAAACATTATTTCTTCAGGTAAATTTTCTGCCACCTTTTCTCTCTCTTCTTCTGGGATGTCTGCAATACTGATGTTATTACATTTGATGGAGTCACTGAGTTCCCTAAGTCTCCTCTTCTTGGTGTAATTCATTTTTCTCTTTTCTTCAGCTTGATTACTTTTCATTACTTTGTCATTCTCTTTTCATTACTCTGTCATTTTAGGTCATTTTTGGTTCTTCTGCTTCTTCCACCCTACTGTTCATGTCCACTGAATGTGCTTCTCATTTCATTTATTGAGCTCTTTATCTCTGCTGTGTCATTCCTTCTCTCTGTGTTAAGGGTCTCATTCATGCCTTCTACCCCATTTTCAAGTTCAGTGAGTAGCCTTATGATCATTGCTTTGAATTCCCTATCAGGCATGTTACTTATATCTGTTTCACTTAGATTTCTGGCCATGGCCTTGTCCTGTTCTTTGATTTGGAATAAATTTGTTTGTTTGTTTGTTTGTTTTTGCCTCTCTGTGTCTGTTTCTTATGTTTAGAAAGTCAGCTATGTCTCCTGCTCTTGAAATCAGTGACATTATGAAGAATTGGTCCTGGAATGCCTTGTAGTGCTGTGTTCTCTGTTCACCAGAACACAGTATTTCAGGAGGGTATCCTTTGTTTTTTCCTTATCCTCGATCTTGTGTCTGAGTCACTTTTCCTTTGAGTGTAGTTGTCTACACTGACTCTCTGCCTGGTATGGGATGTGCTTGCTCTTTGTGGTGTTAGCAGGACCCAGGCAGGCCAGCTGTGAGGAGGCATACCTTCCAGAGAGCTTAGGGGTGGGGTAGTGTTGTTAGCAAAATTTCTGCCTCTAAACATCAGGCCTTTGGTCCTTTATGGGATCTCCTGAAGACTGTGGCAGCTGGGAACTGCTAGCCAGCAGTGCCTGGTGGCTGGGTGTTTGTGGATGGGTGTTGCATAGCAGCTATACACCTGACAGCTAGGTAGGGTGCACATATGGCTTTAACAGAATTTTCCCTTAGCCCAGAGCCAAGGCTAGCAGGCTTAGAGTGGGTGAGTCTTCAGAAGAACACATAGACCTGGTGTACTGCTCGAAGGTTAGGTAGAAAGTGTCTGTGTATCCTCACCTCCTACAGATGGCCCTGTGTTTAAACTGGGTATTGTGGAAGGAAAATGTCCCCTGCCAGTTCCATCTTTTTTGGAGAAGTCCCCCAACATGCTCTGAAAATAGTATGAACAGATCTGTCTCCTGTTTGCCCAGGCATTGTATAAGCCACATTTTTATGTTACCTGTCCATGCCATCTGCTGTCTCTTTAAGAGCAGTGACCCAGGTATCACTAGTCTTCCCTGATTACCCTGTGCTGAACCAGCTGACTTTTGAAGCTCCAGGCTCTAAGTCCCACTGATTTTATAAACTCACAGAATTCAGCTTCTCTGGTTTTAAAACCAAACATTAGGCTGATTAGTCTTCCCTGGATGAGCTCCCTGGTATGAGGGCCCATTTCTCTGCCACTTCTGTGCATGCAGTTCTCCTCTTCCTGTAGGCTGCCTCTCTCCACCTTTCTGAACTTCCTAACCTTTCAGGTGCAGCTTCTTTACTGAGTTGTTGAGTTTGTTCTGCCAGTGTTTACATCACTGTCTGGTTTATTGACTTGGACATAGTTGATATCTAGTTGTAAATGTGGGATGGGGTAAGCTCAGGGTCCTCCTACTCTTCTATCTTCCCAAGCTCCTCATGAACATTCTTCATAAATTTAACATGTGAAACTCCTTCAAACATCTTACTGAGACAGAATACTTTGGATATATATTCTAAAACACAGACAAGTCTAAAAAAAGCGGTTAAAATTTTTACTGTCTCTGTAATTTTATCTTATTTCTTTCTTTAGATAAAATTTTATACCTAACTAAAATGTCAAGGCACTCTGTCCAACTAGCTTGGGGGTTTTTTTTGCACCAAAGTAATTTTTCCTAAGTCAAATATTTCCTGTAGTGGCCGGATAGATAGATAGCCACTACAGAATACATTTTCTCCCTTTTTGGCCCAAATTGAACTTGGCTAACTTTTTATTCCTGTTCCTTTGGAAATCTGATAAAAGTGTAATGTCAGTTTTCATCTGAATCAATCTTGTTTTGATATAAATCACTCCTAATTCATAAATTACATTTAAAGTTAAGGACTATAAATAAACTAATGGGTGGGAAGCTATAGCTTTAGTTGAAACTTACGGGTTTAATTGTTTAGCTGACCTGATGACTTCCAGAAGGATCCTTGAATTAAATCTGATCATTCCTCTGTATTTCCAATATGCTACTCATTTCTTCAACTCTGCTTTTACATACCTACCTAACTTCCACTGCAGTGGAAGAAGTGGGGCAAAATCTAGTAAATGCTTTCAAAAGCTCTCATCACTTCTTTATATTTTGCCAACATCCTCTTCACACCAGGCTCAGAGACATCTAAAGTTGCAGTTTCTGACCCTTTTTATGACCACAAGGACTATGTAATTTTGATTCTTTATTTTACCAGACAGCAAAGAACTTAGCTTTCTTGGATCTCCTAAGTTAGTTACTTCCCAAAATTGTATAGCTCCTATCTCTTTTATTGTTCTCCCCATTTTTACAGGTATGTCTTTTATGTTGAATTAGTTTTTATACTTTCTGTAGGGTTTTTGAGGAAAGCAGAATTAGATGGCTATAGTAAGGCTTCCATGGTGTCCTAAGAATCAGTTATCTTTATTTATAAATTCAATTACATTATATGCTGTAGTTATTTATTTTATGAATTAGATTTGTCTCTGAATGGCTTCAAGTTGTTAACTAAATATCAAATCTGTTTTAGTTTCTACCATTACAGATATTCAAATACATGAATTAAGTATACTATTGGAATCTCTCAAGTCTTTGATGAATGTTTCAGTGCATAACAAAACCACTGGGAAGACCTCTTAAGATACCAGATAGGAAGGGAAAAATCATCACATAGGTACATCTGTTCACATAATTAGTCTTGTTACTCTATATTTATAATTGCATTTAATTAGACATTAGAGATGCAAGAAAGGATATCATGAACTTTGAATTAGCACAGAAAGGCTTAATCAAGTAAGTGAGTTTTGAAGTTCTAGGAAAATTGATAGAACGTGTTTAAAATGCTATAAGAAATAATTTGAATGAGGGGCACCCGGGTGGGTTAAAGCCTCTGCCTTCAGCTTGGGTAGTGACCTCAGGGTCCTGGGATCGAGCCCCACGTTGGGCTCTCTGCTCAGCGGGGAGCCTGCTTCCCTCTCTCTCTTTCTGCCTGCTTCTCTGCCTACTTGTGATCTCTCTCTCTCTCTGTCAAATAAATAAATAAATAAAATCTTTTAAAAAAAAGAAAGAATTTGAATGAAACAATGGTTTATGTAGATTCATATATAATAGAAATTTCTGTGCAGTTTCTCCCTTTTTGTTTTTTCACTCCTTATTGTATATAAGAAATGTAGGTACAAGTGTCCCATCTCTATTTCCCATCTGTGTGATACTTCAGTGCCATCTTCGTATATAGCAGCATTAAAGTAGTGAAAGTTGCTTCCTGCTGATTCAGTTTAATTCCCCATTGTAAGATATACAAATGTGGAAAACATTGCAGTATAGACGTTTCTCTGTATATATCTATACAATCTGCTAAACACACATATTTCCTAAAGTTTTGTCCAGGTACTCTTCAAGCACGTGGTTACCATCACACTGAAAATCAGAGAAATCCTACTGAAGCACAGTAATAAGATGACATCTCTGAACTGATTTGAGAAGTCCTCCACTCTGCTGAGACTGTAGAGTACTCGCTGCTCTGTCATGACTCCCCATTCCCACACACCCCTTTCAAAGGTGCCTTACATCTTCCTCTATTTTCAAGACTGCTCTTGCTATTCCTTTTACCTGCTTTTTCTTGAATAGTGGAGCAAGGATAAATGTTACCCATCTTCTGCCTTAATTATTTCTAAAAAAGACTTGGGAATACGATTTTGGCCGAATTCCTATTGGGTTGACCAACACACAGAATTTTTAAAACCAGTCATTTCACACTGATCTTTACAATCTTTGAAGGCAGTCACCTAAACATTCTTAACAGTGTCATTGTGGCTTCTAAGTAACATCTACTCTCAAAAGCTCAGATCGGTAGCCAACTATCCCACAAATATGAAAATACTTTTCTCAGCAATTCAGTATTGCCATCATTTTTTTATGTTTTTCATACTCCTCAAATTCAGTTGTTCTCTTTATATGTAATTTTTCTTTTATGACGGGAAAACTTATATTCCCTTTCTTTTCATGTGATGGTTGATAGAGCATAATACCAATTTTACTCAAGCTAAATGCCATCAATGAAATAAAAGTACAATCACATTTGTTCTTCTGTAGAAAGTGGAAAATATTTTTCTTTTAAGAGATTAAGTTGAAAATATTCAGTAGAAGCCTAATATTCTGGCAATTCTATCAAATGATGTGTTTCAGAACTCCAGAATGTTTACCGTTTAATAGGTTGTTTAGAAAGGTGTAATAGTTTGTGAGCAGCGTGCAGGAAACCTATCAGCAAGATATGTTATCTCAGAGCAAGAATGTATTTTAAAAAAGATAAAGTAGATAAGAGTTACTTCAGTAAACATTATTTGTCATGTGCATAGTAGAAAAGAGAGACTCTAAACCCCCCAGAATAGTTTGAGTTTGGGGATAATCATTTGGTCTATGACTACTCATTTAGTATTGTTGTATCTTAGCAATTTTCTAATTTCAAAGTTAGTTCACAGATTTCCTTGCCCTTCAAAAGAATGGCCATATCAGGTAATAAGAAACAAAGAGAAATCAATAATTAACCAGTCATGTATGGCTAAATAACTTTAAGTACAATTTTATTATTATTATTATTTTTTTTTTGTATTTTTATCCCCAGGGGTACAGGTCTGTGAATCGCCAGGTTTACACACTTCACAGCATTCACCACAGCACATACCCTCCCCAATGTCCATAACCCCACTCCCCCTCTCCCAATCCCCCCTCCCCACAGCAACCCTCAGTTTGTTTTGTGAGATTAAGAGTCACTTATGGTTTGTCTCCCTCCCAATCCCATCTTGTTTCATTTATTCTTCTCCTATCCCCCTAACCTCCCATGTTGCATCTCCACGTCCTCATATCAGGGAGATCATATGATAGTTGTCTTTCTCCAATTGACTTATTTCACTAAGCATGATACCCTCTAGTTCCATCCATGTCGTCACAAATGACAAGATTTCATTTCTTTTGATGGCTGCATAGTATTCCATCATTTATATATACCACATCTTCTTTATCCATTCATCTGGTGATGGACATCTAGGTTCTTTCCATAGTTTGGCTATTGTAGACATTGCTGCTATAAACATTCGGGTGCACGTGTCCCTTCAGATCACTACGTTTGTATCTTTAGGGTAAATACCCAGTAGTGCAATTGCTGGGTCATAGGGTAGTTCTATTTTCAACATTTTGAGGAACCTCCATGCTGTTTTCCAGAGTGGTTGCACCAGTTTGCATTCCCACCAACAGTGGAGGAGGGTTCCCTTTTCTCCACATCCTCGCCAGCATCTGTCATTTCCTGACTTGTTAATTTTAGCCATTCTGACTGGTGTGAGGTGATATCTCATTGTGGTTTTGATGTGTATTTCCCTGATGCCGAGTGACGTGGAGCACTTTTTCATGTGTCTGTTGGCCATCTGGATGTCTTCTTTGCAGAAATGTCTGTTCATGCCTCTGCCCATTTCTTGATTGGATTGTTTATTCTTTGGGTGTTGAGTTTGCTAAGTTCCTTATAGATTTTGGATACTAGCCCTTTATCTGATATGTCGTTTGCAAATATCTTCTCCCATTCTGTCAGTTGTCTTTTGGTTTTGTTAACTGTTTCCTTTGCTGTGCAAAAGCTTTTGATCTTGATGATATCCCAATAGTTCATTTTTGCCCTTGCTTCCCTTGCCTTTGGTGATGTTCCTAGAAAGATGTTGCTGTGGCTGAGGTCGAAGAGGTTGCTGCCTGTGTTCTCCTCAAGGATTTGGATGGATTCCTTTCTCACATTGAGGTCCTTCATCCATTTGGAGTCTATTTTCGTGTGTGGTGTAAGGAAGTGGTCCAATTTCATTTTTCTGCATGTGGCTGTCCAATTTTCCCAACACCATTTATTGAAGAGGCTGTCTTTTTTCCATTGGACATTCTTTCCTGCTTTGTCGAAGATTAGTTGATCATAGAGTTGAGGGTCTATTTCTGGGCTCTCTATTCTGTTCCATTGATCTATGTGTCTGTTTTTGTGCCAGTACCATGCTGTCTTGATGATGACAGCTTTGTAATAGAGCTTGAAGTTCGGAATTGTGATGTGACCAACTTTGGCTTTCTTTTTCAATATTCCTTTGGCTATTCGAGGTCTTTTCTGGTTCCATATAAATTTTAGGATTATTTGTACCATTTCTTTGAAAAAAATGGATGGGATTTTGATAGGGATTGCATTAAATGTGTAGATTGCTTTAGGTAGCATAGACATTTTCACAATATTTATTTTTCCAATCCATGAGCATGGACAATTTTATTATTTTAATTATAAAAACATATAGGAATTTTTCCAATACTATTCTCATTGATATGTATTTATATATCTTTATGTTGCTGAAAATGCTCCTAGAACATTAAAGTTGGAATAAAAATGATCTGCCTTTATCAACTTATGATATATGATATAAATTAATATTAGATTTAAATAATCTTTGGTTTCCAAAACTCTCAGTGACCTAGAAATTATACCATAACTTAGCTCTGTTTTTTTCCCCCTTCATAAGGATTTCTTAGACTTGCAGACTCCTTCTTTCACATATACAATCTCAGTGGAAAAAGGGTCATCAGGAGCAGGAAATGACCTCTACAGCTGTCTTCATAGGCCTATAACACAGGTCTAGCTTCGGAAATTTTACCTAACCTATTCATGTATTTTATATGTTGGAGGACTTATATATCATCTCATCCTTTTTAATTTTAATTCATTTTCTATCTTAGTTCTGCACGTTGCTGTTGATCCCCATGATTCAGATGGGTTTGAGGGAAACACCTGAAGCCTCCCTCTGGTTCTTCCTACAAACCATTAAATATTGATAAAACAATCAACAGGAAGTGAAATGCCAAGTTTCTTTTGTTTTGTTTTGTTTTTTTTTCTTTTTCAAAGGAAATATCATAAAATACTTACCTTGTTCTATGTAATCCTCAAATGCAAATGAAAGCATGCATTCTGAGGAAGTTATGTGTTTGTTGTATAATAAAGGCCTGATTGAGATCTTACCTTCCCCTGACCTCCAACAGGGAAGGATATTATCAAGTATTTGAATAAGGTTTCAACTTCTGTCCTGAAAGATCTTACATTTATCCATAATTTATATTGGACCCTATGCCCCCTTCTGAAGAGTATTCCTTATTCTAAAAAAATAAGGTGCCTATGTTTGCCATTTTAGGAATAGAAACTTATAAAATGTTAGGGTGACATAATTCAAAAACTTTTACCTTTCCTTCTTCTAAAAAAGATTGAAAGAATATTAAAAGTTCAAAGGTAATTTGAAGTTTATGATTTTCATTGAATCAAAGATACTTAAGAAATGTTATAATGCTCTCAGTTTTTGTATGAACCAGCTTCTGTCATATCCCAGATACAAAAGATATTAAAGAAAACATTCATATTTTGAAAAATAACCAGAATGCCAAAGATACCATTTCAAGATGATACCTCTTTCTGCCCAAGGACTTGTGGCTTATTGCTCTCCACCAATTTCAGGATCAATAGTGCCAGTGGCCAAATTCAGCAGAGCTGGAACCTCAACCTGTGTGGTTTGGGAATAGCACTTCCGTTAATGGACCCTCTGTGGCACTAGTTACATAAGTTATAACTACAGTTTTTGTCATAGAGGCTTCCCTACTCTATACCAAGCAGCAGGAGGCACTCTGAAATTCTCAACTCTAGATTCAATAATAGACTAGAGCCCAAGACCCAAAACCTTTCCACCACCTTCCTACTATAGAAAGTTTATCACTCTGTAGTATTAATTGTTCAATTATCTGTCTATTGAGTAAATAGCATGCTTTTTTTAGAGCAAGAATTCAGTCTTAGTTCATCAGTTGCACTGAAAGTGTTCAATTAATATGCTTGGATGAACAAATGGAAGAAACACAGTGAGGCATTAAACCAAGAATTATATATTATTTTGAAGTTTACAAAACATTTCCAATATATAGTCTCATTTAAAATTTGAAACAACCCTTAGAGGAAAGTGTCATTATCTGTTTTTGCTGATGAAGAAATTAGGGTTGGGTTAGGGAGTTTCAGTTACACCTCAAAGAAGGGATGATAGGAAACTGGTTAAGAGTATGGACTATGGAATCACCCTGCCTAGGCCTGAATACACCGTGACTTCTCCTTATGCAACCATAGGCAAATTTCTTAGCTTCTCTGTGCCTTAGTTTCCTCATCTATAAACAGTAACTTCCTTATAATATTACTCTGAAACCTTCAAACAATGTCTGGCATATAGGAATTACTATAAATTTTGTGGGTGGGGCTTCTCTGACCATAAAACCATGCTCTGTGTACTAAACTACAACCATTTTTTTTTAAAGATTTTATTTATTTGACAGAGAGAGATCACAAGTAGGCAGAGAGGCAAGCAAGGAGAAAAAGGGGAGCAGACTCCCCACTGAGCAGAGAGCCTGATGCAGGGCTCAAACCCAGGAACCTGAGATCATGACCTGGGTTGAAGGCAGAGGCTTAACCCACTGAGCCACCCAGGCACCCCACTACAACCAGATCTTAACACTACTTCTTAAAGTGTCCCTAGAGAAAAGCATATTCTACGTTCCAATGAACCAGTCAGAAAGATCTTTTGAAATAGGTTTGGCCATAGTCATTGACTAAAATTTACTAACTCAGTTCTTTGGAAACCCTAACCCTAATCTACAATGTACCATATTAATTTTGTGGACTATAATAATGATATGATATCCTGTGTTCCCTTGTTTCATAACATTGTGAGAAAGGCTGATGGGGGCAATGATCCTGACATAATAACCTGAAATAGAGACACAGAATGCCTCAAAGGGAGTTACAGCACTCCCTGCCCTTGACGGACTTACATACAAGAGAAGGTATGGTAGTTGGTCTCCAGAGATGACTTCCAAAAGAACCCTATTTCCCCCTATTCATATCCTGTGTAGTCCTCTTTCCTTCAGTCTGGGAAAACTCGTGACTGACTTTATTTTGGCATTTTATTGTGGTGAAATTCACATAACATAAAATTAATCTTTTATAAGTGATTAATTCTGTAGTATTTAGTGTATTCACAGTGTTGTACAATCACCGCTTCTATCATTTCCAAAACACTGTCATCATCCCAATAAGAAACATCCTGCCCTATAAGCAGTTACTCCTATTCTGCATTCCCTCAGCCCCCAACAGTTAACAACAGGTAAGGATGATGACTACCCTGAGGCTGGAAACCCAGCTGGCCGCAAGGAGAAGAAGCATGAAAAGAGAGATACCCAACCAGTCTTCCTCGTTCAGGCAGCCGGTTGAGGTATCAGAGATGTGACCGAGGCAGCCTTCTTGAATGTTCTAGCCCCAGAAGTCACCATGTAGAGGAGAAAGGAGGAACCTGGTTGACAGTCAGAACTAAGACTCAAGACATGGCCCCAAGGAAGCCATCAAAACACATCTGCAGTTATTCAGGCCACCCCAACACAGGCTCCAGCAATAATAAGTAAATGGGTGGAGAGATGGTTGGCTGGCTGGCTAGCTGGCTGGCTGGGTATGTAATAGCATGTTACAAAGTGATAAAGTGGTATGAAAGCAAACAAGAACAGAGTAGGAAGTATCAGGAGTGCTGTGTTGTGGATGGGAGCAAATTGCAGTGCTTACTATGCTGATCTGAGCAAGCCTCACCTTCCTGACTGAGAAGCCAATAAGAGTGTTTGGGGCAACAAGTTCTATGATGTAATTAATCCTTAAGAAATACTTCCCTGTTGGAGGGATAAAGAAAAGGAGTGGGGTGAATGGCCTGCTATCATCTAAGTACTTGTTTTTAAAATGAAGAAAAAAAAAAAAAAACTAATGTGAGCAAGAGAAAAACTGCAGAATGGAACAAGCAAGCATTTCAGTTGAGTGCAGAAATGCTGTCCTCAATAATGGGTTCAGTTTTTCCAGTCTCTGCCCACAGTTTCTGGATTTTCACATTGTGTGGATCTGTGAAGTCTAAACAATTAACTGGTTTGGAACAAAGTTAAATTATGAGTTAATGAAGGGAAAAAGTAATGGAGAATGGAGAGGGAAACATTCTCCCAGGAAATCTCTGAATTATCATTTTGCAAACTTGCTTAAAGTGGAAAAACTCCCCCCCCCCCCCCGCTGAAAAAATATCATTCTCCACTTTGACACTCCTTACTTCCGCCCAATAACCCCCATTCCCTGTGGTGTCTCAAGCGGGTCCCAGACACCTGAGGCTGGGACCCAAGATCAAATTAAATCTAGGAGACCCAAGATCAAATTGACATCTAGGAGAAAATCAAACTCAAAGAGCTTTCCCTAGGTCCTTCAGATAATAGAATTATATGTGAAAAAATCAACTGGCAAAGTTACTGAACATTCAGAATTTGAAAGACCGTTGAAGACCAATATAAATGAGAAAAAAAAATCTTAAAAACAAATCTAAATCCAAATAATAGCAATAAGCACCAGAATCTAAAGTCTAAGGGTGTAAATGATGTCTAAAACCAAGAGAAAAATTAGCTTTTATTATCAGCATGCACACAATGTGCCAGTTTTAAAAAAACTAATATATATATTAATATCCTATTTTATCTCTAAAAAACTGGTTGATTATTCTCTTTATAAAAGTTGACTACGGAGAGCACCTGAGAGACTCAGTCCGTTGAGTGTCCAACTCTTGACTTCCACTCAGGTCATGATCTCAGGGTTGTGAGATGACATCCTGCATTGGGCTCCACGCTGGGGATAAAGCTTGCTTGGGATTCTTTCCCTCTCTCCCTCTACCACCCTCCCCCGACACAAGCATGCATGCTCTCTCTCTCTCTCAAAAAAAAGTTGACTATGAGAAATTTACTATGAAGATCCATTTAATAGCCATTTCCTTTGCTATATCAGTGATTATTTTATTTGTAAGCATTAATCACAACCAATAATTCAGGGAAACCTCTGGTGCCTTCATCAGGTCCCAGCCATGGTATGACTAGTATTTTTAAAATATAATTTTATACTGCATGGAGCACTGGGTGTGATGCCAAAACAATGAACACTGTTATGCTGTAAATAAATAAATAAATAAATACATAATTTTAGACCGGGGCACCTGGGTGACTCAGTGGGTTAAGCCTCTGCCTTCGGCTCAGGTCATGATCTCAGGGTCCTGGGATCGAGCCCCGCATCAGGCTCTCTGCTCAGCAGGGAGCCTGCTTCCTCCTCTCTCTCTGTCTGCTTCTCTGCCTACCTGTGATCTCTCTGTCAAATAAATAAATAAAATCTTTAAAAATATATATATATAATTTTAGACCTAATTTTTTTAAAGAGTTTATTTGCTTATAGAGTTTATTACTGTTCCATTGAGACAAGGAAATAGAGTTCCAAGGATAGAAATGGCAATTACAGCAACAACAATAAAATTAGAAAGAGTAAAGAAAGGAAAGAGATGAAACCAGATTTATCCTTTGAGCCTTTTGGCAACTCACCTGAGAATGTTCTGGCGATTACACAGTTAATATTTTTAAAGGTTGTAGCAGAAAGTGGACAGTCTGGTCACGATATTATACATTTATGGACTCAGTCCCGGGCAACTTGTGAATTATCTTTACAGAGTTTGAACCCTCTCCATGTCTCCAGTGGCATTTCCCCTTCTTCACAAGGGCATATAAGGCAAGTGTGGACTGGGGAATAATTGCCTAAGAATCACCTGGTGTTTGTTGGAAATTCATACTCCAGGGCCCCAGGGCAAGTCCCAGAAATCTGTAAAGCAACAGGGTGTCTGGGCCAGTAGAAGAGTGGAATGCTCCCTCCTTGCCTCTGGATAGGTAGAGTACCTGCGGCTGAGACACGCTGGGCCTGGTCAGGACAGAACTAACCAGCCACCGTGTGGCTGAGGGAAGCCAGGAGACATCTCCGGATTTCATTTTCTTATAGCTCTACCAAGACAAGACCCCAACTCCTTATTATACAGAGAAAGCTATGATTATATAGATATAATTACAATTCTGTATATAATATACATTCCATTAATTGTGCTCCAAATCCAGTCAGACAAAATGAAAGAAGAAATATTTTTTTCTGGCCTAACCCAGGTAATCCAAAATAGATTTTGATACGTCAAGGTTAATTGCACAGGTCTTGCCTGTGTAAATAGTATATATACATATTTTTCTGACCTTTTGAACACAGCAGACAGCATATTCAATGAATCATAATGTATTCTTCCTTTGGAGGATGCCAGTAGTCCTTTAGAACATCCCCTACTGTGGGTCAGCAACATGAACACCAGTTTTCACTCTGTGAGCAGACAAAGAGAAATGCCTGTTTGGAAACCATAAGAGACTCTTAATCTCAGGAAACAAACTGAGGGTTGCTGGGGGGTGGGAGAGGTAAGGAGAGGGTGGTTGGGTTATGGACATTGGGGAGGGTATGTGCTATGGTGAGTGTTGTGAGTTGTGTAAGACTGATGATTCACAGACCTGTACCCCTGGGGCAAATAATACATTATATGTTAATTAAAAAAAAAAAGAAAGAAATGCTTGTTTGAGTTCTGATGACAGCACTTTGCCCCACCTTGTTGGTAACTTCCTTTGATCCCCCCCTCTGCACACATATTTGGTGCAGAAATGAATGTATTTGTGATGTAGTGCAGGCTACTGTACACAAATCTAGGGTCATGGGGACGGGGTGGTGTTTGTGGGGCACTCAGGTGAAGACAGTGCCCTTAGAGCTGGTTTTATTTTCTTTGTCACTAGATGTCACTGCATACACAGCATGTATGTGGCTGTGGGTACTGGAAGCCCTCAGAGCAGGGGAAAGAGGCAAGAGATCTGGAAGCCTTCCCTCTGATCCTACTTGGAAGATATCTGGGCCTTGGATCTCTTGGAGGCCTTCTCACAACCTCATTTAATTAGGCTAATCCCCTTAATGCTCTGTCATTTTATCGATTGTGTTAAATGTAATTTAAATGTGTGCAAATCTTCTGTCATTCAGCAGGACCTTTGGGGGGAATCATATGCGGTCAGTGTATCTTATTCAGAGTTTCTTCTGGCATAGAGCTATGGGCAGGATGCAAATTGGCTACTTACGTGCTGCTTCTAATTCAGGGTTATATCCTGTTAAAAAGCCAGTTTGTTCTCAGTCAGAGTGAAAAGTTTAATAGATGTTCAAAATTGGCTCCGAACAACAGCCTGACCATTTGCTAGCTAGTGACACTGTACATCTGCTTCAGGTTGAGAAACCGTAATTAAAGTTACAATTCTTCTATCTAGTGTCCTTCCAAATTCCAGGTTTATATTTCCATCTTTGGGGGCCAAAGACATGCTCCGTTAGGCCCCTGCCCCGTAATTTCTCCTCACCTAAGAGATTAATTCAAGCGGATGTTCCAGCCTTCTAGGGAGAAAGTAATTTACATCTTCCCTTCTTATTCCCGGCACCCAAAGGGGTTTGTGACAGTCTATGGGGAAGACCCTGCTGGGTCATTAGTGGAATTTCACCTTCATATTTTTACTCACTGAGATCCCACGGCAAGCAGGAATTTTACCCAAGGCAACTTGTGTTTAGAATTCTCGCTCTCCTTAACAGCAGAACCAGATGTGAACAGATATCTTACTGGAACTTGGACAATCAGGTCCTGAAGTTAAAGCCCTACACCCCTGCCTGTGATCTGGTTTAATGAAACAAGCACACATAAGATATTAAAGACCTAGGTTCTGGTCCTCTTTTATTTGGTTGTGAGAAGTCTGGCCTGGGTGTTCTCATCTGTACAAGGGAACTAAGAAAATCTGCCTTTATCGATCTCACAGTGTTATTAGGAGAATCTGAATCAAACAGATTTGAAAAAAAGTCAAAACTGTTATATAGATTCATGGCATTATCTTCCTCTTCCAAATAATTTAATGCCAACCTATGTATTTAAGTAAAATTAGAGCAGCAATCGGTTCACGTCACTTTCAAGAGTTAGCTGTGATTTTCTCCTCTTTTTTTTTAAGTTTATGTAATATTTTAGCCAATAACTATAAACATGATTAGCAGCTTTGTGACCAGAGATACTCATTTTCCTACCTTCAGCCAACAGCAGTATCTGACACATTAAAACAGAAGGTGATATCACAGAACATGGTGGCATGTTCCTGGGCACCTACATGAGCTATAGTCCGGCAACAGAGCTCACATCATCTTTATTGCAATGCAGACCTTGAGATGCCAGGGGTGCGCTTGGGGAATGTGGAAAGGAGAAGGATGAAGGGGATAGTTGCCATAGCCGAAGTCATGTCAAGTCTCAGAACAGGCAGACCTGTTAATTGAGGACCCAAACATCAGTTTGTATTTCTAGAAAAATACAGCCCAAGAGAAAGTTACATAAATCTTGTTGGAGATGAAATTCTTCTCTCAAAATAGGATTTTGATGAGTCTAAGGTAAACAGATCACAGGCATGTAGATTAAATTTTCATTAAAATGCAAAGGGTTTTAAGAATGGAGTGGTGGGTGAGGGGGAGTTGCGAAAATGAATGTGAGGTTCATTAAATCTTAAATGTGGTCAGATCGTGCCCCAAATCTGCTCTTGAGATAGCCTTCTTCTGACTTTGTTTTCAAAATGGTGAGTCCCATGAAATAAGAGAATTTTGGTGATGCCAGTACATTTAGTAGACAGTGGTCTTCAGAACTCCAGTGGCTCCTCTGTGCCTTAGTTCGGATTTCTATGGGCAGCACAGGGCTGAAAGAGACACTCTCATCATGGGTGAGATTAGCGCTCAACAGCCCACGTGTTGTTCTTCGTGGCTTTCAGCCCTCGTGGTTTCTCGTTTCCTTAAGATCACTGTGGCCACCTAGAAATTCTTTTCAGGAGCATGATAACCAGATCAGCTGCTGCAGGCTGGAGCTGGGCAGAACAAAGGGAGGCGGAGGGTGCTCCAGCAGACCCTGCCTGTTCCCAGATCCCAGCGGGCACCCCGGGGTCACAGCATAAAAAACCATCGTCGAGCCCCATTTGATAAGTCTCCATCCTGCACAACCCATTGCCCCTACTTAAGGCCTGGGGGATACGCTCCAATAGCATTCACTCTTTGCCAACAGAAATACTAGCCATAGAAAATAATACACACCAGGCCTTGGAGCAAGCAGGAAGAGTCTTCTTAATTTTTCCCCCTCAGATACTTCTCTGTGGACGTCTTTAAGGTAGATATGGGGAGTTTATGTCTCAGAGTATGTTTTTAATATTAACCTTTTGATGGAGGTCATTTTAACCTGTGAGTAACAATGAATGGGGCAAAGGGGGCAGGCGGGCATTTATTTTATTCCGAAATGAGGCAGAGCAGCTCCTCATTCCTTGCTTTGTTCATCAGCTGCCTGATGCCACAGTATAGACAGGTTTTCCCTAAGTAGCATCTGGTCCCTCTTGAAGGATTCCACAGGCATTTTGTCTTTTGGGGGTTTTAAATAGTGGCTTCTGGGGCAGGCGACCATCTGGCGAGGCGTCACCTGGCCAGTGGGTCCTGCCTGACTGGATGCCAGCCCGCATTCCCCCACGTCAGCTGGCCCTCGTGCCCACTGGGATCCTGGCTGAGGGCTGGGCAGCGGGCCGCAGGGCTTGGCGTTGGGCTGGGGGCCCAGGGTTAGCAGTAGCACTCCTAATGAGCAAGAAGGCTCGAAGACATGGTTCTAGGATGTGGGCTCATGGTCAGCCAAATCGGCTTCCGGTTTTGGTTCACCTTCTTCCTAGTCCAGAGGTTCCAGGCAGCTTCTCTCTCAGCTTCTTATGTCTGGAAAAGGAGGAACGTCATAATGATTGTGTCGTTGTGAGGTATCGGTGAGACAGGTATATCAGGAAACAGAGGGTGCGTTTTGACGGTTATAGAAGATGGTTTAATAAGGGGACTTTTTACAAAGTTGCAGGCAGGATTTAGGAAAAGCAGGTGGGAATCTGTGCAGTATCGCAAGGCTTAGAACATTCCAGAGCTGTTACATGCTAGGGCTGGAGGACCCAAATCAGGGAGCAGTTATGGGAAAGCAGAGAGGGAGCTGCAGGGAGAAGGGACATCCTGACACCAGCTGTGCACTTTGTCAGAAGGGATGGCAGACAACGTGCGACTAGAAGAGGGAGGACTGAAGTGAGGGGATGATTAGACTCTGAGAATGGGCCTTGGCCTGCCCTCTCCTCACACTCCGTGGGTATCCCGCAGGTGCTACCCATTACCCAAACTAAATAGTAGCCTGACCACATCCCACTGGTGCTCAGTATGTGTGGAAGGTTCTTTACTCTTGAGACACTCGGCCTGACGGGTTTTTGCTAGCAGGGGAGCTGGCATGGCCCATGTCCAGAGCAAACATCCTGGAAAGCCGGTAAACACAAAAGCAGCCCTGAACCCACAACTGATGGGAGTTAGTGAATAAATACCTGGCCCTTTGCTGTCTCCCGGAATCTCCCTAGGATCTAGCAACAGTTGCCTACAGTAAGAATATCTTTTTCATGGTGTGTGTGTGTGCACACGTGCAATATATATTAACCAATAGCGTTGTTCCTTTGGAGCAAACAGATCACATGGGCAAGGCTGTGTCAGTACAGGATGGTCCTATAAAGGTGCGTCATACAAGGAAGCACCAGCAAATTGAAACCATTATTGTAATCCACTGTCCACGTCCTCTTGCTCTCTCCTACTAGAGTGGAGACAGCATCCCTCCTCCCTCTTGGGCTCTGAGTGCCACCTCGCTGCTCTTCATCTTGAGAGGCAGCATGGATTTTATCCTGCTGGAGGTTTGGATGGATTCCTGTCAGAATCCCTTGGAGCGTTTGAGTAAGTGATTTTCTGGGAACCAACCTGGATCCCCTAAAGCAGAACTTCTGTGGGAAGAGCCTCAACATCTATATGTTAATTATGCATATGCAAATGAAAGAGTGGGTATGTGTGTTTCATAGGTTTCCATTTCAACACAGCAATAAGAGCCAGTGGTTGAGGTTGATACCAGGTGGTCCCATTGATCTGACCCCCCCCCAACCCCCGTTAACTGATATACATGTCTTTTAATGGAGAATATGTTTGGCAACCTCCTGTAATCCCCACAGTTCTTTCCGTTGGAGGGAACCACGGTTTTACTTATTTTGGGGGTAGTGAAGGAGATTAAAGAAAGTTGCTATTTTATGTGAACAGAGGCAAAGATCCCATTTCAATCATATTTATGACCTCTTTCTCATATTGCATAATAGGTGGGGAGAAAAGAGTTTGCTGTTTTGCATTAAATTGAATTCCTTTACTACATTAAAAATATTTGAGCTCCTCAAGTTACAGAGAGTTTAGGACACCTCCATTAAATCCACAATATTTTATTTAATTGAGGAGACGAAGCATGCAAATCCTAGGAAATAGGCTGATGTCACTTTTCAGCCTGGCCCCAGAGTCCCTAGAATTCCTTTTGGTAATTTCAAGGGCTGCCCCACCTGTGCAGAGAAGTGAGTTGATAGTTTGGTTCCATGTCTGGCATGGAATTAAGTGCTTACATATGCTAATTGGATAGAATATTAAGGTATGCAAACATAAGCAAAAACAATCAAGAAAATATTGTAGTCTCCACTAAGTATGACTATTAATCTGCATTAGTTCTCTGAGACAAAAACTTTAAAGAACCTCTCTTCCAATGTTAAGCTTTCATTCATTCCTTGTGAGAATTAACTGTTATATAAAACAAAATTTTTCTAAAAATGTGAAAATCACAGTAGCTAGGAATCATATTTATTTTAAAATATTCTTCCCTTAATGTTGCTTACAATTGGGCTTTATTCTAAGAACCCTTTGATGGTGATAGTGTCCAAGACCCAAAGAGATCACTCATATATAAGGGAATCATCATCCAAACTCAGACAGAGAAATGGAGTGCTATTTATTCTTAAGCTAGGATAGGTATGAACTGGGACTGTCTTTGGACAATTATACACATGGTTACCCTACCTGTATACTTTATTCCTAGGAGCATAAGTTCCCTCATATATTCTGTGTAGACTTAGAATGATAATGATAGCTGTTTTGTGACTTTAAAGAAATTAGGCCTCCCTCAAAAAAAGAATCTAAACTTTCAAGAGATAAAATAAGCAAAAATAGAAAAGTACATAAAAATAAATTTCAAAAGTAAAGATAAATTTCAAAAGCCGCTGTTAAATGCTTATTGGATGAATGGATGGATAAATAATGATACACATTTATTTAGTGTGTCTTCTATGTTAGGCATTGCACTGTTTTCCTCACTTCACCTTTTTTTGTGTAGGTGAAAATAGTTCTAAACAAAGAGATATCACCATGTAACATAATAAATAAGTGTAGAAGTCAAGATTTGAACATAAATAATTTGACTTAATGGCCAAGTTCTTAGTTCCCTGACAACCTCAGTCAAGAAAGAGAGAGAGAAGGGAGAGTAATTAATTCTTATCTGAGTCCTAGAGTTTTGAGCATTAATGACATAATACTGACAGATATAGGGAAGATGGGAGTAAAAGTCAACAGAGTGGGAGGTGGAGTTGAATTAAATTTTGATGCAAAACCGAGGCATAGAGTTACAAGGAAGTACTAGTTAAGAACAATCCATCTCCAACGCCTTCTTTTAAAGGAGCATCTAAGTCCCCAAAAGGCCTAAGTTATGAAGAGCCTTAGTGGTGGGTTGGAGACTAGTGCTCTCATTTATTGCTTGAAACTCCTTCCATGAACAGTAACAGATCTGCCAGCAGAAAGGGCATAGGAGCCAACTGGGGAAATGGGATGGAAACTTGAGAGGGAAATGACCAATGCATTGGATGTAGGCAGAAGCCCATGGAATGCCCTCCCTGAAGAAAGACCAGCAATGAAGCCATGAAAGTGAGGGAGCTCTCTCAAAATGGAGTGGAGAAAGTGATGTAGTGAGGTAGGCCATGTGATGTCTCTACAGGATAAGAACTAAAGGGAGGACACAGAGGCAACAAAGCATACAAGGTACAAGTGGCCCGAAGGCTAAGAAGGAAGACAAGACCAGGTAGAGTTTCAGAGGCTAAAGGAGGAGACGACTCCCAGAAGGATACATAACTATGAAATGCTGAAGTATCTCAAGGTTTGGTTTCTATCATGTGCTAGGTCAGTTATTAATGCTGCATATCTTAGCTTATTTGCTTTCATAATAGCCCTGTGAGGCAGGCATTATGGTTTCTGTTCTACAAATGTGAATCAGGGGACAGAGAAGTGACCAAACAGAGCAACATCAGGACGTTGCTTTTTCTTCAGAGCCAGTAGAACAATGTGGACATAGTATTTTTGCCAGAGTCTAGGAACCTCGAACATCTGAATATCCAATGGGAGCAAAATTCATAGTAGGATCTTGTTTGATGAATCAGGAACCATGGAGAAGATGTGACTGCTGGAAGAGATGGGGGGAAATGGGGAGATCATGGGGAGAGAGATACTGATCCTGGCTTCCCCTTTCCCCCCCTACTCCATCTTTCAGCTGTCTTCTCCCATTGGCTGAAACCACCTAAGTTCCAGAAGGCAAGGACTTGAGAAAGGTGTCCCATAATACATACCAGAAGAGGAGAAAGGCAGTAGGTACATCTGAGAGTAAACAGGAAAGTGACTCGAATTTCCACACGTAAGAGATCTGTCATACATTCATTCTACACATATCCTGCTGGCCAAAATCCAGTCATGTATCCCTTTCCCCTTAGCTGTAAGGGAGGCTGCATGCCCAGGAAGAAGAAGGTAATATGGAAAATAGTGACCATAGCAGTCCCTATCACAGGCACCTACATTATGAACAGTACTGAGTGACCAATGTAGGAAATACAGAAGTGAATGATCTGTCACTCCAGCTGGAGTGGGCAACCAGCATAGTCATGATGTAGAAAGACAGTATTAGAGACAGTGTGTGGCGGAAATACTTGGGAAAGTTTCCATCTGATTAGAGTACTAACTGGAAGGATTTTTGGAGGTTATAGAACTTGAAAGGATTGTGACAAGCAATACTATGGGGAAAAGCCATTCCAGACTTAGGAAAGAGCTGGTTGCCAGGCACAGAAATAGGAGAACTGTGTGTGTTTAGGGAATTAGGAGTCAACTGAGGTCCCAGGTATGTGTGGGGCATGGTGCAATGAATAATTGGAAATAAAGATATATAAAAGAAAATTAAGTTTGAGGTAGGTTTGAATATTAGATTTACGTAATAGTGGAACTGTAGGGGTGAAGGCAGAGTGCAATGAAAGCTTTTCTTCTATACAATTCAGAATGAGAAGGATTTTGAGAAAGGTAGAGCTTAAATAATCATGGCTGTGTTTTAGGAGTATAACAACAAGCAGCCCATGAATGGGTGTTAGGGGTTAAATTGTGTCCCTCCAAATTCACAATTGAAATCCTAACCCTTAGTATCTCAGAATGCGACTGTTTTTAGAGACCGGTCTTCAAGGAGGTCATTAGATTAAAATGAGGTCAATAGAGTGGGCCCTAATCCAGTATGACTGGGGTCCTTATAAGGAGAGGAGATTAGGACATTGACACGCACACAGGAAAGACCATGTGAAGACACAGGGAGAAGACCTACACCTGCAGGCCAAGAAGAGACGACTTAGAATAAACGCACCCTGTTGACACCTTGATCTTGTATTTCCAGCCTTCAGAATTGTGAGAATATGAATTTACACTGCTGAAGCTACCCAGTCTATGAGACTTCATAATTTGCAGCTCCAGCCAGCTAATACAATGGTACTGATTGCCTCTAGGCAATCAAACTGGTGTACAGCAGGATAGGGATAAAATTTCCTCTTAATGAATTCATGTAACATACTTTAAAACCTTAAATTTCTACAACCTTGGAAGGGCCTTTAAGCTATAGTATTTTGAAAACTAAGAGGACTCAGTATTCAGAAATATATTCTAAAACATATATGACAGGAGTTGCCTTAATGTAAAAATGTCAGTCCGTATAGTTGAGTTAAAATGCACGAGGGTAGTATGTCAGTTACCTACTGCCAGCAACAACAAAACTACAAATCTTAACGGCTTAGAACACCAATTTTTTGTTTTTATTTTTCTCATGGAGCTACAGATCAGCTGAGCAGTTCTTTTCTTTGGACCAAAATTGGCTGCTTTCTGTTGGACTCCTTCATTTGTCTGTAGTCTGCTGGCAGGTGGGCTAGGGTCTGGCTGCTCTAGGACAGCCTCTGCCTGGTTGACTTGGCTCGGCTACACATGGTTGTCACCCTCCAACAAGCTAGCCTAGGTTTCTTATCACAGAAAGCAAAGGAGTAAAGGAGAGAGCCCAAGAACGTATGGTCTCTTGAGGCTCAGACCCTACCCTGGCACAGCATCACTTCTGCAATGTTCTGTTGGCCAAAGCAAGCCACGTGTCCAAACCCAGATCTGAGAAGTGAGGAGAGACACCCCACCCTCTATGGGGAGTATCTGTTAAGTCACATTGCAAAGAGCAAGGATACAGAGAGCAGTAAAATATGTGGGACCCTTTTCGCAATCAAAGAGAGATTATTCCCAATAGTAGAAGCTCAGCCATAGTGTTACTGAGTTACCTTAAAAGGGAACACCCAGAAGAATCCCTCACCCAGTGCAGGAATTCCCCCCAATTAAACACAAAAAGACAAAAATAAAAAACCTCAAAGAAGATTCCCACCACCTGCATTTGACCTAACTTTTCTCACTAGGCCAAAAAAAAAAAAAAAAAAAAGGAAAAAACACACTGTAGCTCTCTCCCACTCCTGCCGTTCAGGGCTGAGTTTATCTGGCTTCAGCTGTGAGTCACAGCTGACTGAGGGGCGGAGGCGGGTCATGAGTCATGGCCTAAAACAAAGATAGAATGTGCTGGGGGTGGACCAGAAAGCAGCACAGAAGACACAGCAAGTTCAGGCATTATCTCAGCATTTAGGATGATTTCTCCTTTCCTGCAGCTGGGGAAGCCCGGCCACGTGCCCCCTTCTGCAGTCTCAAAGAGGAGATGCTTCATGGGCCCTGTGTGGCTGGGTCTAGGGGGCTTGCACCTTTGTGTCTCCGAGGGAGTAGAGTGGCTGATTTTGGAAGTGTTAGCATCGCTGCCCTGTGTTGCAAGTTAACAAACTCCCTCCCATCCCTCTCTGCCTGCTCAGTGGACCATTCCCTCCTGGCATCCCCAGGAGCGAGTTACCCGGTCAGTTTGAGAAGTTAATATTTAGAGAGTTGCATATGGTCTCCCGCACGAAAGAAATAATAAACCCACGTTATCTATTGACCCACTCCCACATATATTTGCATTTGACAACTTCTTTAAAAAATGCTGTGGCTCAGCAACGGTTTAGCCCAAGTTACTAGGGTAGGAATTATTTTCAGCCATTGCTCTCTGTTTTAGTTTTGGCTGCACAGTAACCTGCGTGATGGACACAAATATTTGTGCATCTGGCCTCAAGCAGTTAACATGTCTTCTACCCTGGGGTAAAGATTAAATGAAAATTCTGTCACCCCAGAAAAAATCTGGAAACAGAACTCTGAGTGTTTGCCAAATAAGGTGATTACTAGCGTTAAGATGCTGAACTTTGAAACGAGTGTCATATAAACAAAGGCAGAGCCCGGCTGGCTCCCATTCAGCCTGGTCAACAACATCCTTCATTACAGGACATGGCATCATTTGGATTCATGGCAGAATAAAAAGAATCTATTTGTATATTTGGAAGTTCGAATGAGGATTTCCTGAGGTCCTGATGATGTCATTTCTGCCTTACAGCAACCTTGCTTTTATCGCTAGAGTTAAAACCAGGTCATCCTGTCCATGCATGTGTGTGCACATGCGTACACACGCACACACGCACACGCGCACGCACGTGCACTTCATTTCAGAAGAGGGGGAGTTCTAATTAAAACTCAGTCATACGTAATTTTCTCCCTGATTAATGCTGGCATCAAATCAGATTTTCAGCTCAGAAGGAAAATGCTTTAAGTCAGCCATACTGCATTTGACTTGCCTGCCAGTGAGAAGAGTGCCTTTCGATAAATCATTTAGAATGCATGAGCCCCAGACGCACTATGTAAAAGGGACAGAAACAGATAATCGTTAGTTGCTAGTATCCAGGAAAGATGCCACTGGTCTCATAAGCTTCTTCTCTAAGGAAGTTGTCCATTGCAAACCAGAAATAACCTATAAACTTGCTTTTCTGTGATTGAGTTCCCCAAAGAGCCCCTTAGGGTATTACCCTGGACCCATGATCATCACTTCACTCTAAATTTTTGCCGCTACTGATACTATCAGCACTGCAGAGACTGTGAATTGGGTCACCAAAGGATGACCCACAGGTTTAGACATAGGAGGACATATCCCACCACCAGCACTGCTCAAGACAGAGAGACTGGACTTGGGGAGACCAGGATGAACAAGAGTCTGATTGCAAAAACCCCAACGGGTGCCACGGTGGGTAGCTTCCATGAGTGGCAGTAGTCCTGAGGGGTGGTTGGAGTATATCCTGGTTATCCCCTCATTGCCCCTTAGCCTTACTCCTTCAGGCACTCCTCTCCACCCAATGGCTTTCTCCGGCCCCCACAGCCAGCGGCTTAGACATTCACATGGCAGGCTAGAAACGAGGGGGAATTTATACTCCCTGGGAGCAGCCCTCAGTGAGTGACAGACAGGACTTGGTACATCCATGCCTCTTTCCCTTGTCACCACTCGGGTGGGATAAGTCAGAGTCATACGCTTCACACCATCTCCCAGTGGTTTCCACATGTCTGAGTTGTAACTGCTCCCTGCAGAAGCTGCGTCACTGAAACGCCCTCTATGGACTTCCTCCCTTTTCCTTTCCCTACCTTTGGATTTCTTCTACTCCTCCCCACCAAAAACCAACTATTTGTCATTGCATTATTATCTCAGGAATTTCCCTTGGGGGACCCAATCTAAGAGAGGAGCAAACTTGGTTAAGACCCTCTGTTTTCTGTAACTTTGGGGACCTGGTAGAACATCCTGACATTCCACCCTGAGTGGGAGTGCATCCCATGAGGTGTTTGGATCCTGCCTTTGAGGAGACAGAACTCTCCACAGCACATACATCCTCCTCACTGTCCTTTGATGTCTTCACACACATGCTGGCTCGTCCGTCATACAGTGCAGCTCCCCAAGGAAGGCAGGGTTCCATGAGGTCTGATCTTTCCAAGGCAAAGAAGGCTTAACTTACCTCTTTTTGCCATGAGGCCAATGCCACTTTCCTGACTGAGGATAGTCCCAGATTTCCCTCTGGTTTTCATATACGAGGCATCCTATTGCATTGCTTATGTTCTCATCACCAGAGTCAAAACAGAGCTTCTGGAATGTACATCAGATCCTGTCACTTGGTGGTGAAGTGATCATGTCAGTTGAACCTGACAGAGGCTCCCTTGGACTCAAGAATAGAGCTGTTAAGTTTTGGCCAGGGTCAGCAAGGCTGTATGACAACTTGATTCCTGGAGACCACTCCAACATCACTTCCTCTCACTCTCTTTTTCCCTCCTTGCTTTTCTGTGAAAATGCTAACATGTTCCCATGGCGGGATTTAGCATTAGCTGTCTGCTGTGCCCTGTGCACTCTTCCCAGATGGGTATGAGTCTCTGCCTCACTTTATTCAAGTCTGTACAAATGCGACAGGCCTTTGCTAACCAGGCCGGCTCCCCTTTAGCTCTTTATCCCTTACCCTGCTGGTTCCTCTTTCTAGCTGTCAGCGCTGCTTGGCATCCTCTGTGCTGCTTTGGTTGGTTTCTGTTGGTCTTCCCACTACCATGTAAGCCAATACACCCATACCCCAATATGTCTCTGCCGCCATGTGCCTGGTACACGGGAGATGCTCAACTAAGAGTCTGGCTGACTGAATATATGATGTTGACTTTAAGAAGAGCTCAGAGTTAATCTATGAATATTTTCAGTGCAATAATAATTAATATAGATTCCAGATTTTTTATGTTGTGTATTTCTCTATTTGGATTCTTATCTTTTTAAAGAGTTGACTCCTCATTCTCCAAAGACACATATTCCCTGCTTTCTAGTTTGTTTGTTTGTTTGTTTTTTTCCTTGGCTGTTCAGTCCCAAGTGAGGAGAATGTCTAAAACTGGAGACGGACTGATCGGTAAAGTAACAAAGAACAGAATGTGCACATGAAACTCAACCACTAGCATTGGTTTCCATTTGTCCACTCAACAGATACTGAGTATCAGCCATATGCCAGGCACTGTGGTACGTGCCGGGGATCTATTGGAAAACACACTAGCTAAATATCTCTGACCTAGTGGGGCTTATATTCTGAAGGGGAAACCGAGAAGAAAACATAAATATAGTAAAGAAGGAAATTATTTAGTATGTTCGAAGTATACACTAGAGTGGACACAGGAGGCCTCAGTAAGAAGCTGACTTCTGGGCAAAACTTGAATAAGTGAGTGTGAAGCCGCCCTCATGTATGTGGGAGGAACATTCTGGACACAGGGACTAGCCAGGGCAAAAGTCTGAGGTGGGAGTGTGCCAAGTGTGACAGAGAGGGAAGGCCAGAGGCCATTGAACAAGGAGGAAGAGTGATAGGAGATGATGTGTAGAAGAAACACGAAGTAGGTCATGCAGGTCCCTGGAGGCATTGAAAGAACTTTGATTTTCACACAAGCTGATAATTTTTTAAAGTCATTAAAGTAGTAGCTATTGCCAGTCCATTCAACTAAATCCTATTTCCTGATTGTTCCATATAAAAGACTATTCAATGGAAAAACAGTATGTTAGCACCATTATCAATAATTACTTTATTATATTATTGTTTCTTAAGATGACTAGTACCATAATTTTCTTAGTTACACAATAGTAAAGTGCTGTTATTGATAATAAATACAAAAAGGAAAAATAATTTATGAAATAAAAAATTAGAAGCTTTAAGATTGGTTCTTAACTTTATTTAATTATAATAGCTTTATTGAGATCTTATTCACAGACCATTCAGTTCATCTAGTTAAAGTGCACAATTCAGCGGGTTTTAGTATATTCACAGAGTTGTGCAACCATCATCATGATCAATTTTAGAACCTTTCCACCACCCCAGAAAGAAACCCTATACCCACTAATAATCAGTCCTCATTTCTCGTTTGCCTTTTGTCCCCCTATCAGTCTTAAAAGTAAGAATCTGTTACTTTACCAGCAAAAATGGGTTTATTTGGGAATAACAGAAAATTGCAATTCAGGACTTGCAAGCTATGGCAAAACCATAGGCAAGGTCAATAAAGGAGAGAAAGGTTATTGAGAAAAAAAAGGGAGTTGCAATGTGGTGTTTTGAATAAAAATCCGTAGGGAAAACACTAGTTCTGGGTGATATTGTTTTCTTGGCTGAGTTGCAGGGGTAGTCAGTTTCTCATAGGAGGTGCAATGGACATCCTTCCCTTTGGGGGCCTGTAATTAATGATTCGTTCTTGTTGAGATTCTTCTATTAAAATCTGTAAGTAACAGTTGTTCCTCTAATTGACATTGAGTGGTAGGGCTCCCACTTTCAGCCTCTAGACTCTAGTGAGGTGTCCCTTTATTAATTTTTCACACCTCAATTTTGCTTTTCAACCCCTAGGCAACCACTAATTTACCTTCCATCTCTTTAGATTTGTCTATTCTAGACACTTCATATAAATAGAACATGTGACCTTTGAATCTGGCTTGTCTATATAATGTTGTCAGGGTTCATCGGTGCTGTAGCATATCAGTACTTCATTTCCTTTCATATCTGAATAATATTCCATTGTATAGATATATTCCATTTTTTATGAATGATGCTATTGTGAATATTTATGTGTAAGTTTTTTATGTGAACATATATTTCATTTCTCTTTGGTGTAAATGTAGAAGTAGAATACAATGGCTCTTAAACTCCATAGTAAGGGACTAATGCTGCTAAGATGAATTGAAAACTTTTAAATCTGGATTGATCAATTAATAAAGAGCTATTAACAAATGATTTAGGGAAAAATCCATTTTAGATTAGAAGAAACCCTCAAAATTGATCTACATATCAAAACAAGTAGATTAGCTAATAGCGCTTTCCAGGAGTAGATAGGTTTTGTGCAAAATCACACAGAAATGTTGGAACAAATCATGTGTGTGTTTGTGTATGTGTGTGTGTGGATGTGTGTATGGAATATGTTCTACCATATAACTAAAGCAAATAGAAAAGGGGTTATCTTGACCACTAAAGCTTTTTGTTGTGTCAAGTGAGTTCGGAAAAGACAAAATATAATTTGTGGTGGGGCAGTGAGCTGGCAACACTGACCAATGCTGTCATATTGCCAGGCAGGTGATGGCCATCTCTAGAGGGGTCAAGAGTTCAAACAACAGGTCTCCATGGGGAAACTTCCATCAAATTATAAATAATCCCAGGTCCCCCTTATGCCTGGCCCTGGAAAAGGCATGAACCAAGGAGGCTTTGGGGACTTAAGATCTAGCTGAGAAATAAAATTACAAGAGGTTAAATCCCTGAAAGTATTTTCATCTGAGGGTATGGTGCCAGCTTGTTCTTAAAAGCATTATTCACTCTGCCCTAAACTGCTTCTCTCTCCTGAAATCCTCCCAGGGCCCTGAGGTTTCCCACCACCCAGAATGCTCACAGGATGGGTGGACTGACACCCAGGGAGTTTGGGAACTGAGGAGGTGAGGGGATCTTGGCCACAGAAGTCTGACTGTCCTGCTTTTGTGGTCTTGAGTCAGACTCCAGTGTGCGTGTGGAGAGGGTGCTGTGGTCTAATAGGTCATACCCTCCAGCTTGTCTGACTCAGGGTGATGAGTGTCCCCTGATTTGCTCAGTGGCAGTGAGAGCCTAGCCCCTGCTCACCCAAGTGGAGGCAGAAGCAGGGGTGGCTGCTGGCCTCAAAGCAGGAAGGTGGGGCAGTGGAGGAGTCTGGGGACTAGCTGGGAATGGCCAGAGCTGACCAGTTCCAAAGGGGCTGTTACCCAACAAGACCTGAGGCCCATCTCTCCTCTCTGTCACTCCTACGCCACCCACCCCGCTGGGGTGTATTTCCAGAGACTAGCAGTCTGTAAAGTGGACAAAGCAACCTTTTTCTGATCATCTGCTCCAGGAAAGCTTGTATACTCTTTTAAAATTGTCCGGGGACATGAAGGGTCCAAGTTTTCTCTTCCCATGACCTGTAACAAAATCAGAAGCCATGAGGTACAGGCTGTAATCTCTCTATTAAAATGTTTCTCATTGCATTAAATTCTCTCCTTTCAAAGAAGAGCTCCACTCATGCTGGTCACACCTCTCTGAAATTGTCCTCGCCACCAAAAATTTATAAAGAATGGAGGAGGTGAAACGGAGAGTTTTCAGAGTTGTTTCTTCCTGTTTTTTTCCTCCATGAACTGAACATCATGACGTTTGAGATCTAAATAAGGTCTTACATATTATCTCATACAATCTTCTCATTTTCTGGGTAAAATTGAGGTCGGGGAGAGTCAACGTGACTAAAACAAGGCCAGAGATCTAGTAGGCAATGGAGCTGGGTTCGGAATTCTCAGTTACTTTTTCCCCTTCCCCAAGTCGCTCTTCCTTCCACATGCCACAGTCAGCCAAGGAAACAGATCAGTGGCAGAATCCCCAGAAAATATTTGCCCTGGGTTTCTAAGGTTGCCTCATCCTTGCTCTCTTTCTCACTCTGCCCCTTGCCAGAACATGAGGTAGCTAAGAATGACAGTGACCACATTCTGCAGTTAATTCAACTGCAAATTGTTGAATAAAGTTTGTTGACTCATCAGTATATTGTTGAAAAAGAAAATTTTCCCTTGCAGGACTACTGAAAGCTATAGGCAACTTTCTATTATCATAACAAGATATGATAACAAGGCAAATGCAGTCAGAGGACGTCATTAAACAGGTGCAAACACACGTGCCTTCTGGGTATAACTGTTGGGGTCACTCAACTGTGCACTGGTACATACCAATCACCTGGCTTGCCGAAAAAAAAGCCTTGATCTGTAGAGTTTGCTGATTTCCATGGTGTATATATTTCCACTATGGCCAACCTCAGTGGGTCAGTGTGGCATCCCTAAACTCAACTTGGGAAAAGGTGTGCAGGAGCCCACCATTATGTAGTATTTCTACCATATCATCAATACCAATAAGCTCAAGAACATAAATAATAGTAAATTAACTAGGAAATGGTAAGGTTTGATGTATTACCTTTGCTTTTAATGTAACTTGTTGCACAGCAAATTGATAAGCTTCACTTTTAATACTAATTGTATATAAAAACTGGCTTAAAAAATACATTGGAAATTGAATAATTAACTCTCACCAACAGGTACAGACTAGCTTCAACTCACCACTGGGATCACCTGTTCCAAACTTTGTTGACTTAATTAAGTAACCTGCCATGCAGTCCTTATGGGAATACATAAACATAAGTCATACATAAACTGAGGATTCTTGGCCTTTTTGTTTTTATTCATAAAGTTACTGGCCCTCATTAATTTGTTTCTTCCCTAAAAAAGATGCAACAAGCAATAGGCAGAAGTAGAAACTGTGGTGGTAGACACAGTCCATCTCACCCCTTCCAACCAGTTGAGTGATTTACATGCCACACCTCAGCTCAAAGTGTGATATAAACAAGGAGTAGTTAGAAACTTTTCTCTTGTGACTAAGTCTTACCAATGAGTGAAAGTATAGGCACTATGCTAAAAGCTTCATACAGTCTCTCATTTATTCTGACAACAGTTTATTCCCATTTTAAAAAAGAGGAGTTTGAGGTTTTGCAGGAGTTTCATTACCAAGATTGTAGCTGTTAAAAAGCAAAGCTAGAATTTAAACCCAGGACAGTCTGATTTAGACTAAAGTGTGATTAAAGAGACTGAGGACAAATAATGCCCTAATGATTCTTTCAAGGCCTGAAGACAAAGACATTATGAAAACTGCTGTTCATGAGAGTTGGAGTTGAAGTCATTATGCAGTCAAAGCTGTCATTAAAATGGAGTAATAGCCTTATGAAGCTATAACATGGCCAGAGAGGAATGAAAGAGTGTATCCGTTAGCTATTGTCCCAGCTGCTGTAATAAATAGCCTCAGAACTTCAGTAGCATACAATAATAACTATGTTCAGACATCTTGAGTCAAATGCAGGCAGCTTAATCTCTAATGATCTTTGTCAGGGATTCCTCCCATGTGTGGGGTGGGCTGGCTATTGCCCAACCCGTGATGACTTGGGCTGGAGTGACTTGGATGTGCTTTAGATTTTCCTTACATTCCAGCAGAACCAGGGCCTGTTCTCATGATGAGCAGAGGCACAGAGCATAAGCAGACACACAAAACCTCTTGAGCCTTGGCTTAGATCTGGCATATTATCTCTCGCATTTTTATGGCTACAGAAAATTACAAGGGCAGCCAACCTATATTCAGGGGTTAGTAAAAATAGACTCCATCTCTCTAGTGAAAGGAGCTGCAAAGTCACATAGTAAAGGGTATGGGAATAGAGAAAAGTAAAGAATTGGCACCATTAAGGCAATATATCAATTAAGAAGTAAGTAGGGTCAGTGGAGAATTTGGAGTCATCTCCTGGTGCTCATACACTCCTGGGCTTCATGAGCTTTGTTCCTGCTACTTAATTTTAATCAGACTACCACTAGTCCTGGACCATCAACATGATACCTCATAAGGAGTCCTGAACTTTGGATCCTGGCCTAGATCAATCCTTTATGAACTGAACGTCTAGATCACTGATCTCGTGCAGAAGCCCTGAACTCCACTCATGAACAACTGCATTGTGGGGTCTTTGCTGCTCACAGCATGTACTTACTCCTCACCAAAAGCTCGAAATTGTGACTACATGAAAGGGGGTAAGAATAGAACTACATGCTTGAATTCTCCATTCTGGTCAGTCAGTAACCCTCTTTTCCTTCTTTCCCATTTCCATGTAACTAGTCCACCCTTCCACATCTTCTCTCCCCCTTCATTAGCCAGCTCTCTGCCCATTGAAGCTAATATATATGGACTATATCCAAAGGCTTCAATGCCCACTGGCTTCCATCTGGGAAAATGACTAAAATGGAAGGCCCAGGAGACCTAAGAGGAGGTGGAGAATTAGGTCAGGATATTTATGCTCCCAATTCTCTCTTTGTGAGGTCACCTTGGCTTTCTGAGCCTTTTGAACTGACCTAAATGACTCACTCTTGCTTTCCTTCCAGATCCTGGAAACCATTCAGTCTCTTCATTCTTCTGGGCCTGGGGATCACACGCCCCAGGTTTCTGTACCATCCCTACTCTGACCTTAACACATTACCTACTTCTTTAGAACTAATCCCTTTATCAGTGAATCTACTTCAGTTTTCCTGAGATTGCCTTGTTTCCTATAGGAACCCCTCTCGATACTTTCATATATAGAAAACACTCAATGATTCCCCAAGAGAAAGGATCCAAGATCCCATCCTATCATGTATTCTGCTCAAAATGCAGAATATCCATGTGATACACAACAGCTGCTTGATTGTGTCCAAATATAGTTGCTTTTAGTCCAGGATCTTGTGAACTAAACATATTTTCTACTCATCCCCATTATATAATGGTACAAAAGAAATAAGATTAACCACAATAAATAGGAATAATGGAAGACACATAGCAGCCATTTGTCTCCTCTCTCTGGGGACACTTTTAAGGATCTGGACATGTAGAATATTACTTGATTAGACACTCATTCTGTTTTCTGGGAGACTCCTTGCCCATTGTTCTCCAAGATCCTTGGATCTCTTTCCAGGACATTCTTATTTGTCCATTATATTCCTTGGCCACATTTAATGGACACTGGGGAATATGCTGCCCTTTGAGGCTGCACAACTTTGTTTCAGCCTGCTTCCTGACCATGAATGATTTGGAGACCAAGAGTTGTTTTAAACTTCAGTAGTCACAGACAATTTTAGACAGGATTAATAAATGTTTCACAACAGAATTTTTTCAAAAATTTATTAGGCCTCTAATTTACTTGCTTCCAGTAAGTTCTATATATCGGTAATCACACAGTTCTTTAAAATATAATCTAAAATGCCTATTTCTTCACCTCAGCTTATGCTTCTAGCTTTTCAATACTGAGGCTTTTGACTCTAGTTAGGAGATCACACTTAAAAAAAAAATCTTTGCTCTGAAAGATCTTATTGGTAAGACTGGCAATAAAAACCTTTTTAAATTCCAACCCCTGTATTTAGAGATTTCAAAGCCAGCTCTTCTCACAGTACAGGGCCCCAGATTTTGGCATTTTTTTTTTCTATACCCTTCCATTCTGCATATGCACCCATCCATTCTCTCTGAAATCACCCCTTTCAAATCTTTGACCCTTGTCAAATCTCAATACAGAAAAGTTACAGCAAAATTAAGGTTCTATTTTTCAATGTTGTTCCTGAGTTTCTGGCTTAGAACCCAAATGGTCTGGTACCAAGTAAGCTTCCTCCGAGACAGTTTTACCAAATATCTTGTTCCTGAGAAACATGGGTTGCTATGTTTGCAGCCTCTGATATGTCTCGTCACTACATGCCACCCAGTCACTAGACCAAAGCTACATGTTTTAGGTTTTGATGTGTGTCGCAGTCAGTTGGGCCTGCTGTAACAAAATGCCATAGACTAGGTGGCTTCTAAATGAGGAAATGTATTTCTCACCATTCTGGAGGATGGAAATCCAAGATTAGGATGCCAACATGGTCATGTTCTGGTGAGGACCCTTCTGGATCACAGACTTCTGACTGCTCCATGTTCTTAGATGGCAGAATTCACAGAGAGGAAACAAGTGTTCTCCTGACTCATACTTATAAGGTCACTGATCCCATTCATGAGGGCTCTACCTTTAGGCCTTCATTTAATCCTAACTACTTCACAGAGGTCCCACCTCCTAATATCATCATATTGGAGGGTAGAGTTTGGGCATAATGAATCTGGGGGGACACAAGCATTCAGTCCATAACAATGAGTAACCCTCCAATTCTGTTAACAAGTTCTGACATTACGATAATGCTAGCCTGTGTTGTTGTTCCAAATTAATCCCCAAAAACACAGTTCCACCCCATGGTGGTGGAAAAAATGGTAGGAGGAAAATATATGGAACACTCACTGGCTCTTAATACTTGCCTAGAATGATACTCGTCACTTCTGCACACCTGTCATCAGTCCAAAGAGCTCATCTGTGGGTTACTCAAGGTGGGAAAACGTGTGGAAATTCCACAAGCATGCTTCTGTCACATTTGTATCGGGCACATCTGCATCTTTCAGATGGCATAGGACATAGTTCACACCCTTCGCTAACACAGCAACTATATAGCTATTGTGTGTGTGTGTGTGTGTGTGTGTTTGTGTGTGTATACCAGTATTAATTGCTAATTTAATATCAATTAGATGATACTGGGAACTTTACACAAGAATGTCACTAATCAGGAGATCAAAGAGTGGTCATGGTTGTCTCTGTGAAGTGGATTTTCAGGGAGTAGTGAACTAATCATCGGGGCTTATTTCTGATTTTATACTAGTGTTTACAGCCTGTATTGACACTTCCCCCATCATCTCCCACACCATTTTGGGGGAGGATGATATTCAAAGTAATAAGCAGTTCAGCATGGGGACTAGCCAGTCAGAGCAGGTGTGGCCCTCTCAGGATGGGTGTTAGCAGTAAGTGACAGCTGTGTGCATGCTGGTGCAAGTTGGGAGACCCCACCCGGGCTGTCCCCCACAAGCGCTCGCAGCATTCTTCAACGTGCCAGACTTCCACACACCCATCTCACCTTTGCACAGGTGGTGCCCCAGCCTTGAACTCTCTTCTGTATCTGGAGAAGCTCCTCAAGACCTCTTTCATGTCTGAGTACCAATAAGATTTCTCTGGGGAGGATTCACAGTCGCCCCCTCCCAGCTCTTTGTTTCCCCCTCCTGTTTTTGCCAGAGTGCTGCATCCACATTAACCATTTCACTATGCTACCATTAATAATATTTACAACTTGTCACCCTCGCTAGACTCTGAGCTCCTCTAAAAGTAATAATAATTGGGTACATGGCTGGCTCAGTCAGAGGAGTGTGTGACTCTTAATCTCAGGGTCGTGGGTTCCAGCCCCATGTTGGGTGTAAAAATTATTAAAAATAAATAAATAAACTTTAAAAATAATAATAATGATGGGGTGCCTGGGTGGATCAGTTGGTTGAGCATCTGACACTTGATTTTAGTTCAGGTTGTGATCTTGGGGTTGTGAGATCAAGCCCTGCATCAGGCTCCAAGCTCAGCCTGGAGTCTGCTTGAGATTCTCTCTCCCTCTGCACCCCCCTCCCAACACACTCACTATGTCTCCCTCTCAAATAAATAAATAATGATAGATTATATTTTCTGTGGATGTACTATGCACCAGGTAGTATTCTAAGTGCTTATAGGCATTAATAAATTTAATCCTGGATAGAAGAACTCTCTTATTAACTCCAATTTGCAGATGAGGAAACTAAGCTACAGTGAAGTCTGTTTGCTTGTTCAGGGTTAATTTTGTCATCCTGAGCACATGGCATAGCCTCACGCACATGTGGTTATTGAGTAAATGGATTCCAACTGCCTTTACACTTTAATGGCCTTTTCCTCCATTTATTGTGTTAACTCTCTCTATCCCATTATCATGTCTCCTCCTCTGTCTGAGATCACTCCTAACAATTGTCACTCTCACCCACATCTGCCCACTTCAGAAACTCTTGCTACAAGTTATATCCTATTTTTCAATTTAAGTTTCGGTCTTGTTATCTCCCTTTTTCAGTGAAACTCTTCGTACAGAAACCATGTCTTCTATATATTTTGAATACTACTTACCAGAGAACTCACCAGAAACCAGGAGTTCCAAACAGTGTTTATTAACTGAGCGATCAGTGAGGAGTGATTTGAATTTTTGCCATTTTTGTTTGGTGTAGCACCAATATAAAATACTTAATCCCTATGCAGAACTTATGATCACATTGGAATTTTGTACAACCTGGGAAACATACAGTAATTGGTTTTGTATCTGTAGGTTTTGTACCTGCCAACTCCTGTCCCCCTGAAAGTAATATTGGGAATGAATCCCCCCCTGGGCCTCACACAGAGGGGCAGCAGATATACCTCCATAATACAAATCACTTCTTGATATGCTGCAGGACAATTCTGGAAAACCTGATAACATTTGAATTTCAAAAAGGCATGCAGAGTGTGGATATATAAAGTAAGATTAGTGGTGTCTGTCAAAAGTCAAGCCTAATAATGGCTTAAAAACACAGACGTGTACATCTTTCCTTGGCATTTATAAATTTTGGACGTTAAGTCCTGAAATTATAGTATCATGCTCCATCATGTCAGAGACTCAAGAGTTTTCCGGCTTTTTGTTCTGTTGTATATGGATACCATTCACAAGGTCAAAGATGCCAGTGGAAGCTGTGGGAGCTTCCATTTTTCCAGTTACATCTCATGGACACAATTGAGTCACATGGTTACTTAGCCACAAGGGAGGCTGGGAAATGTAGTCTTTGTCCAGGAAGTCATTTGCCTAGCTAAAATGGGGTTTCTCTTACTGAGGAAGAAGTTGAAAACAGTAGGGGGGAAACAGGTAGAGTTTGGCATCTCTTTTTGCCCAAGGCTAGTTGTATCTGCCATCTGAATATGTTGATGTCTCATACAAATGTAATTAAGGGGAACAGAGCTGTATTTCAGGCCTCCTTCTTATAAGCTTCGCCATTCAAGCTGCATGTTATGAATGTGCTGTTGATCTTTGCTTCACTTTATGGCAAGATACATTAAAAATATACTATTTAAGCAAACAACTTAAAAAAATCAAATTCAAAGTAGATTCGTGATTTGTTGCATAATTGGTAAAGAACTAATCTGAATCAACACCCAAGTTTTTTTGTTTTTTTTTTAATTTATTTATTTGACAGAGAGAGAGGTCACAAGTAGGCAGAGAGGCAGGCAGAGAGAGAGGGAGAAACAGGCTCCCCACCAAGCAGAGAGCCCGATGCGGGGCTCGATCCCAGGACCCTGAGATCATGACCTGAGCCAAAGGCAGAGGCTTAAACCACTGAGCCACCCAGACGCCCCAACACCCAAGTTTTTTAACCATTAGAATGCATTGTGCCCTGCTACCCTCTCACCTAATTTGAAAATATTTTTTTTAAGTGGGACTAGTAAATGTACATACTCTTCTGTGTTGCACGGTGAGACTGGTATTACTATCCTGAACTGTGAGGATTATTATTTTCCATATGTTACAGCCTCAATCAGTGTTTTTAATAAGGTCTCCAATGCAAATCTTCTTTTCTTTCCAAACCAAAAACTAGCACTCAAATGCCACTACATATGTCCTCTTAAATGCCTATAGGGACAGCAGATCCAGACGCAGGCAGAACCCAGTTGTTGACTTGCCAGGAACACATGCATTAAATTTTATCAATCACTTCTTCATCCCAGCAGAGCAGATGGCTTTTACCACCATTCTCTCAGTGGACTTACAAGCAGCACTGGGGCCAGGTCTCTGAGTTTCTTATCCAGAGGAGTGGCAAATCTATGCTCATCACGGAACTTGATCAGCTGATCACCCATAAGGTACGAGGAAGATTCAGACTACATGCACATGTTACCAGAGGCATGAAAATATATCAGGTGAGTTGCAGAAGTTTTCACAAGACTCTTCATTAAGCTCCTACTTCGGCAGAAACTGTCATTTACTAGGCACTCTGCTAAATGGCTAATATACTTCATCATAAGTCATTACAGCAATCTCAAAAGAGAGGCATTGTGGCTGTCCTTTACAGATGAAGAAATGATGACTCATAAGGGCAAAGCAGATTTCCTAACATAACAGAGATAGTAAGGAATGGAATCAAGATCTGAAAGCCTGTTCAATGCTGTCCTATACATGTCCTCTGGATTCTTGCCTCCAGAAAACATAAACAAGGAAAGCATGTGACTTTCCAACTTGACAGATGATATAACAGTACCTTTCAGTAATAACAATTCACAATGTCTTCTGCGCAAAGACCTGTCATTACAGGTTAAATTATTATTATTCACCGTCTTTCATGGAACTTGCCAACCATTTATTTACCAGTTATGTAAACAGTACTTCTTAGGGCCATTATATATACTATATAGTATTCGGCTTGTAAAAATTAGATATGTCAGTGGAAAGAAATATGTGGCCCTGAAACTTAGAACATGATGTTAATGTATCTGAAAGAACAAAGAGACATCTCTAGTAACACATTAATAATGATCAGAAGATGAACTAGAGATGGTGGGGAATAAAATACACACACTTTTCTCATTTCTTTATGTTCCATGGTAAGCATGTATTAAATTAATAAGTGGGGAAAACAAAATGCATCATTCACAAAAGACGGGAACCTAGAAATAAACTTACCAGACATCTAAGCATGAGCAAAAGCTTTCAGGATGTCATGGCATCATGAAATAATTGGGTGGAATCTCAGGCATTATATAGCAGGATCTCTGCCCCTCAGTTTGATAGGTTATTTGATCATTTCACTGACTTCTAGTGGATCCGAGGTCTTGCATATTCCATTGAGCAGGGTGTAGAGGAAAAATAGCGAAACCCAAGAAGCTGGGACTTCCGGGTGCATGTAAACAGCCACCTAATCAGGAAAACAGGCAGAAAGCAGATGAAATGAGAATGACCAGCTCATTTTCAGAGAATTAGGGAGAACGAATCCTGGATCCAAGAATCTGGATAGAAGGAGTCTGGGGCCTGGGAATTACAGATGAGGCTTGTAAAGAATCCTAGCCACCACAAAAGAAAAAAAAAAAAAAAAAAAAAAAGCCATCATATTCTGGATCAGCAGCCCTTGCTTAGGGAAACTGAAACAGAGTGGGATGTACCAGCCTGTTTTTCTGTGAACTCACTCGGCTTGTGTTCTATTCTGGACCTCTGTGTGAGAAGGGATTAGTACACAGACCTACGTAACACTGGACAAATCACTTCACCTTTGGTACCTCTTCGCTTATTTTGAAAATGATCGGCCAGATCCATCTATAAGATCCTTTGCAAACATCTTCATTAGCCCGCTGTCTCATCCGCAGAAGCTTCTTTCCCACGTATTACACTGAGGAATGTCTTTGGATGGGAATGCCTGTAACTCTTCCCCGGAGAAACCCCCATATATAACATCACTCATTCCGACCAAACTAAATCCCTTCTGTTCAATTTTAAAGTGTAAGCCCCGTCAACTGAAATGATAGATGCTTGAGCACCCAGCCCTCCAAATACCAAATTGCTGAAGGATCCTGACTTGGTTGTAACTGCCCCACACTTGGCTGGTGTAGTCAGTGACGACTCTGGTGACAGTGACTGAGGGTTTCCGACAGAAGGTGACTGGCTTCTACAATGCAGAGGAGACTCTGGGAGAATCCAGCGGGTGGAGGGGCCAACTGTTCCCGGGGACAATGCTTCACCACTTTTTTCAGCAGCTCGTACAGTGAAAGGAAACCTCTAGCATTTCAGAGGATAAGACGGAGCGATGATTATGCGACTAAAATAGCACCAGGCTGAGCTGACGATTTGGAAGATGGTGCCCATTCAAAGTGAAAGAGAGGTAAAAGACACTGGCCGAAAAGGGTACAGAGGCAGTTTCCTTGAAAGACCTGAAAATGAGCAGCAGGGAAGATAAAAGGATAGGACCTCGGCACAATAGCATATTCTTCTCCTAACCACCTAATTCTCCAGCTCTGTATTCATCACTGTCAGGCTCTGGGGAGCCCTCAATGGGGCTTTATGCTGAGCCTCATTATCGGCTCAGAGATAGAGGGCACGCCATGCAAATGAAGCCAAACCCAAGATAGGCTGTTAAAATACCGCAATTTGTCAGCATTTAGATAAACAAATGAAGGGCATAGTGTGTGTGAGAGGTGGCCCCCTGGGAACTTTCAGGGTATTCTGACACTTGTTGTGAGAAATATCTCCAAGTTCCCCACACTTATCACTTAAAGGGAGGAAAAAGAGTTGCTAATTTACTTATGGCCAAGATAGTGGGGAGACTGGGGGAGTCTCTGCTTTCATACATTGGTACTTAGATTGTTGATTAATGTCCTCATTAGGCTCTGCTTTCCCTTCCATTTGCTGCTTGCACAGCCTCTAGGAGGAGCGAGCTGTTCGGCTTCTAAGGGTGGCTTCTAGGAGCGGGAAGATGCGCCCACCCTCACGCCCACACCAGCTAGTCAGTTTCAGTGACGGGGCTTACAGCTGACCCGGGCAACACGGAAGCATTCTTCTCCCACCAAGAAGGTGGTGAAGGAGAGTTGAAACCCCTGGCTTCCAAAGAGGGTTGCCGTGATTCTCTCGTTAACGTGGCCTTGTTGATTAAAGAAAAATAAAATGACCCGTGTTAATTGTTCAGAGCTTATAGGCTGTGCCCCTTCTGTCAGCTGGAAGGGAAAGCGCCTCAAAGCAAGGCAGAGAGGAGGGGACAAAGCTGCCTTTGGTGATCTAGTCTATTCTCTAGTTTCTTCAAGGACTTTTAATGATGCTCTGGTGACAGCACCTTAGAAATGGGATCGAATCCATTGTAGCGAATTTTCAAAAGCGAGATTATGAGACAATGGGGTCGCCAGCCCCTCTGTAAGCGCGCCCGGCCACAAGGCTGCCTGCCTGAGCTCAGCCACAGCTGTTGCCCAGCCTAAAGCTGTCAGGGCGCATCCCCACCCGCCCCACCCGGGAGCTGAACCTTGGTGGCATGAGCCCCCCACCCCCCCATCCGTCTCAATCCCTCCCACAAATCGAGAGTCACTAAAATCTCATTTGTGCCTCTTTGCCACTCGGGCCTCCACGCAAACCTTTCTGTTCTTTGGAGGAGAATGATGTGGACTTAATTAACTGTGGTAACTTATGTGTAAGGCTGTATTGATGCAGGAAATGGGGTACAGATGTGGTGTGAAATGATGGTGAATTAGCCTTGTGAAGAATACAAATCAGGGTGAGTGCCCATTATCTGAGGCCAAAAGAAGTTACTGGGCACTCAATTATCGCCGTCTTTGTTACCTAGCACACCAGATGGTTACAACACTGAAGAGTTTTCTATTATCATAACATTTTCCTAGAGTGCCTTTTCTTCTTCTCCAATTCACCATAAGATGATTACCTTCTTATGAGGAGTTGATTGTTTTGGGAAGGGTGCTGGGGGGTCACGTACAGATTCAGTGGGGACTAGAGAAAAGGGGGCGGTGGTAGGCTGTGTCTTTCGCACAAGAGCCTGTTGATAGACTCTGCTGGGATTCGGGCCACCCCATAATAGCGCATGCGAAATAACTGCTCGGTCTCCTCCGCCCTCTGAATCCACCACTCCCCTTCGGCCCCCAGATCCAGAAGACAGTGTTCAAGTGTGACCGGCTGCTCTGCCTTCTGTCAAAGCATTTCCAGCCAAGTGAGCAGTTTTTCTTTTAAGGAACTGAGTGGTCCTCAATAAAATTAATTCCCACTCATTGGCAGCATTGAGGCATCAGGTGAGAACAAAAGTAAATAAGCTTGTGAATATAGGGCTAGTCATTAACTCGGGGTACCCAGCTCTATCATCTGCCCATCCTTCCCCGGCTCCCGAGCAGGGGGTGGACAACAACTCCACGGTAAATAAATAAACCCAAGTCCACACCGTGAAAATCTCTGAAGCAGCAAGCCCAGGCCTGAGGCTTTCAGAACTTGAGACAAATGGAATGATCCTGGGCCCTGAAGGACCTTCCTTACAAGAAGAAAATAAAATGATGGCAGGTTGAAAGCACGGGTGGCTATTTTGTTCATTGCTGGATCACCATTTAGGAGAAAGGAATGTCCAGGGAAGTCTGGAAGATGCTTCTAGACATGGATTCTAGATCACTTGACTCCACAATGGAGCTCTTTCAGGACTTCCTCCACCAGCCTGCGCCCTGGGGTTCATCTATCTCTCTTACAGTCCTTGAGAAATGCCCTTTCTTCCTACAGAGTTTTAACAGGGAGAGATCACATTTTCTAAAAGGGCCAAGGACCCTACAGACCTCTCTGAGGCTAACTGTTGTTATGGTTGCATCTGTTTGCCAAACACAGTGATGGTGCTATGAGTAGTGATGCCTTTATGACTTTCCTGCTTAAGACAAAAGCACAACCCTAGTGCTGTCTGCTTGAAACCTGACCATGTGGTTTTCAAGGCTGGCACCCACATCCTACTTTGGGGTTAGCCAAATAAAACTATATTTTGGTTTAGTGCTGCTAGCGCTGAGGAAATGATGGGTATGATCTCTGGTTCAGAGTTTATGTTTACTTAAACTGCGGCCACCGTGAGACACACGTCTCACTGAACAAAAGCCTTCCCCGTCTTCGCCCCCCCACAACTACTGCTTCCAAGGAGGAACATTTGCTTCTCCTCCTTATAAGTGTTTTCCTATTTAAAGCTAAAAACTCTGTGGTGTTGTTGGCTCATCCAAAGAGAAATCCAAATGATGTCAAGTGATAGCCTAGAAAGTCAACCCTGAACACTGAAGGCTATTTATTATTCACAAACACATAAAGCCACTGACACGGATTACATAGATCCAATTTCAACTTTGTCTTTACTAAATGAAACAAGCTGCATGAGCAGATGATTAATCAAGTGGTGATAATGTCTGGTTTTATAACCATGCAGCAGAGACATCCATTTCTCTGTAATCACCACCAGCACCAAAGGGGCCCTCAGAAATCCCCAGACCTGATCTTGGCTGCAACTAGAAAAGAATGTATGTCCATTATCTTATGCCCAGTAACCAAATTTCCAAGATCAGATGCTTCCTTCACTTAATTCCAAAGAAGAGTCTAGATATTTTGAGTATCTTTTGTACATGGCACACCCATTCACCCTGCATAATCTACCAAAGCGAGAGAGAAGTCAGTCTAAAAAAGCTACAGATTAAAGCTGATTAAAGATTGCCATGCCCCCTATTGCTAGGTGAATCTTGGAGATTGCAGCCTGAGATGTCTGTCATTCTGTTCTCGGTGGTAGCTTTAATATTTATTGTGTAGAAGAGATTTTCACAATTTACAATGTGAAAAGAATGTTCTATGCCAGTAGACAAGCCCATGATTTCCACTTTTAAACAGGCAGTTATTATCTTGGATATCATCCCTCTGCTTTATTTTCTGAATTTGGGAATGGGGGGCACCAGAGAGCTGTTTGCTCCTCACACATGCTTAGAGCAGAGATGCAGGGATCTAGAGATCCAGGCAGGGAGTGAAGATGCGATATAGCAACAGGCCAGTGGAGTGCTTCAGCAGGGGCCCACAGGCTGCAAAGTCCACAAAAACTATCGCGAAGTCAACTGAAAATTCTTAAACCAGATTCCCTATATCTTAAATCATAAGCCATTTATCACTCAATAAAAAAAAGATACAAATACCTTGATATCTTCTGTGATAGATTAGATGACTTTTCAGAAATTCAGTCCTTTCCCCTCATTTCCATGGGAATAACAAAACTCCTTGCTCCCCTGATGTTGGTTTTGCCACATGATTTACTTTGGTCAATAAGATGTTAGCAGACATGGCAGAGCAAAGGCTCAAAGGAAGTATACGTGTTTCCCCTTTACTACTTAAGCCTTAGCCAGCATCATGAGAAGTGCATGCCCATGCTTGCTTGCTGGTCCTTTGAGAAGGAGAAGAGCTGCGTGAAACAGCTGAGTTGTGCCAGCCAAGTCCGTCAGCCAACCACTGGCCACCCCCTGTTGTGTGAACAACCCAAGCCAGTATCTGTAGAGCAGCCCTGATGAGCCCAGCCAACCTACAGACATATAACGAACAATACACACTTGTTTCTGTGGGTCACTATATCATGATTGTTTGTTACACAGATTATTTTAGCAAGAGTTAATGGATACATCTTAGAAATATTCATATTATGGGACTCAATTATTGAGTGCTCTTTTTCTCAATCATAGCTTGACAGATTCTGATTTAATTTAATTGACCTAATTAGGGGCCAGGCATTGGTATTTTTAAAAGTCCTCAAGTGATTCTAATGCACAGTCAGAGTTGAGAGTCATGAAACATACGAAGAAATGGACATATAGAGGAGGTCATCACTGGCAGTGGTATGGTTGTGAAAACAAAGGCAGAAGGAACCCGTAATTCTGACAGACTAATGAGAGGAACAAGATAATCCATATCCAAATCTCACCCAGAATGGATTTCAGCCTTGGCTATGCATTCAATTATGTGGAGAACTTTAAAAAAATACTGAATACTGGGCCTTCCCTTGGAGATTCTGATTTAATTGGTCTGCTCTGTCACTTGAGTGATTCTAATATGCACCCAGGGTTGAGCAGTACTGTCACAGATGAAACAGATTGTTTTCAGGAACATTCAGATAGTGGACACCCCCTCATGTGGGCTGGGATTTCAAAGCAAGACTCTAGTCTTAGAGCAACCAAAATATGAAGAATGCTCACAGTCCCATAAGAAGCAGTGTTCATGGTGGTGAGTAGAGCTACAAGAGAGCTGGAGTCTGGATTGAAATTATTGCTAAGGATATAGGCAAGGACTGGTAGCTCACCTGACTATAGAGATCAATTTGATAATCCAGATAAGTCAGTGGAGAGAATGTGGCATGGTGGGGACTGAGGTATCCTTGGGGGGCACATACCTAGCAAAATGCATGACCCAAGCCTAGACAATTCTTATCAGGACAGTTTTTAAAAAGAGGCCGAGAATCTGGAACTTTATGTCAGATCTCTTGGTTTTTAAATACTGGTGGCTAAAAAAAGTGCTTTATAAATATTGGACCAGTTAAATTAAAAAAAAATGACCTTGAAATAAATCTAGGCTACCAGCTACCGTTTATGAACTCAAGGTTACATGTTTCAACTGTTCAGTATAATTTTTATTTCAACCGTGCCCTTTCATCATGGGGATACAAGCAGTTCAGAAGCAAAAACACTAGCGAAGGGACATTCACTGGGACTAGTGCTAGAGCTTAAATGAGTCTCCGGTCTTGCCAGAATCCATGCAGTATTACGTAGGACTTCTGTGAAAAGCTTTCAAGATGTGTGGTCCTAAAGTAGAGAAAGATGGTGTTCTGAGCGTAGCCCTAGCTCAGGGCTCCACTACCTCACTACATGTTAAGAATGTCTTCTGGGTACTGACATGCTCTTATTTTAACACATTGGACTGCTTTCAGTTTGTTATGATTAAGATTAACAGTGCTGCTGTTTATCTAAAACTGGAAAATGCAGTGCGTATATAATGACCTTCTATTTTGAGCCCAGAATCAAAACTCCCAGTCGACCAGAGGTTTCTTACAGCACTTCTGAATGTGAGAGATTCTCTGGGAGAGCCCATCTGAATGGCCAGCAATTTGGAGATTCTGGGCTGGGTTTACAGAACAGCAGAATCCAGAGTCATGGCCGCCAATATGCGTATGTGCTCACAGGGGGGTTATATATTAGGTACTAAAGATTGCAGAGAAACTATCCCTCATATTTCCCTTTGTGAAATGCTGTCTTTCTTCCAGTTTTCGGTAACAGGAAGGAATGCATTTTCCTTACAAAGTTTCCCCCTTTCTTCGCTCTATCCCTGCCACCAACCCATATGTTTCCTGCTTTGAAACTATTACCATTGCTGTCAGAAGAGCTTTTTGTAAGAGAACATGTTTTATCCTGCCAGAAAGATAGGGTTATTTGTTCCTGATAAAGAAGAAGGTAGAAGGGGTTGGGCAGTGTCCCTCTTCAGTTCTCGTGCCTTCTGAACCTTCATTCCTTTCCCTCCAGAGTCTACTGATGAGAGCTCCAGAGCACTTGCAAATTTGGAGATCAGAGCTAGTAACTCCAGCCTGCAACCATTACCTAGTTTTATTTCTTGTTTTTGTTTGTTTGTTTGTTTGTTTTTAAAGGACCCAGAGGTATATACACACCCCAAATCTGACCTTTGACAAGTAACTCCAAGGTAAATACCACTTTGAAATCCCTTTTATTCCTTCACTCAACAAATATTAATGATGTGGCAGTTATAGGACAGGCACTGTGCTAGGCAACAGACATACAATGGTGGCCAAACTCAATATGGTTCCCATCTTTATGAAACTTGCAGCTATGAGGACAGCAGCCATTCATAATAAATGAGAAACAATAAAAATTAATAAATAATAACCTAAATAAATATAAAGTTGCATTTAACTTAAGTGCTAAGAGGAAAAGGGCTAAGAGATTTGATCTGGTCAGGAAAGCCAGGGAAAATTTTATTGAGGCTATAGCCACTGAAATGAGATCTGATGGATAAAAGTCTACCAGGTAAGGTGGAGAAAACTCTTCTGGGAGGGTAGAACTCTACCTGGAAGACCCTGTGTTGAAAGGGAGCCCTTATGAACAGGAAGAACCATCTCTAGGTATGGCTGGCCCAGATGGAGCACCACAAGCCTGAGTGTTGGGTGGAGGGCAGGCCCAGAGGGGCTCTGTGGGCTGTTAGTATGTTCTGTTTGCTAAGAAGCCAGTGTTGAAGAGTTTGAAGCTACTGGTGAAGGGCCTCTTCTGTACTGCCTGGAGGAGGGTACATTACTCGGGGGTGGGGAGTTGTAGTTAGAATGGGTACAGAGGGGTTTTCCATTTTTCCAGAGAAAACAATACCTTAGAGTAGTGGCTATAATTTTGAAAAGAACATAGTTGAGATTTATTACCATACAAAATTGGAGTTGGTTTGCAGAGGGGCTAAAGGAGAGAGCAGGCTCAAGTGTGATTTGCATAATGGGATATATGTTGGTATCTTGATCTGGGAAGTAAAGCCCAGAGGAAGACAAGATTATGTGAGCATGAGCTTAGTTTGGGGCCAGTTGAATTTAGGATGTCTTTGAGATATTTAGGAGAAACTAGAAAGTGAGTGGTGATTATTTAAAAGTTCAAGAATGCGGGCTGGAGAGTAGATGCCAGCTTACAGAGTGGGGGATTGAAGGAAGGCCATATAGGTGAGACCCTCTAAGAATATTATGGAATAAGAGGAGAGAGTTAGGGCTGTGTCTTTTAACAGCCTATCCATTTGGTGAATGGGTAGACCAGGAGATTCCCATACTGAAAGGTATAGAAATGGTTCCATGACGGTAAGAGGAAAACTAGAATAGTGTGTCTTGGAACCCATAGGCAGATAGGACACCAAAAAGGAAAGAGGGGTCACCAGTGTCAAATGATGTTGAAACGAGAAGAAAGATGAAGATTGGGGACTATCTTTTGGATTTAGTGAGGAGGTCTTCAGTCACACTAACAAGAACTGTTTTCGTGGAATCCTAGGACCAAACACATATTGAAATGAATTGGCAATTATCTCTGAATATTTTCCAGTCCCTCTCCTTCTCATGCAGACACAGGGGGAGTCATTTGAAGCAAATGTCCCTAGTTTGGCTCTTTAGTAAATGGGGACTGGAACCAAAGATCAGTATCATTTGACAAAGGGTGGCCAAGGGCCAGTCTTCAAATGTTTGCTTAATTCCAGCGACCCTGTGTCTCCCTTCTTCTTACCACCACCTCTCTGCAGTGTGTTAGAAGGCAATATTCCATTTTAAAAATCACTTTTACATGGGAGGCAAAGTGAAGGGGATAATAGACTTGATTTTCTTTCCACAGAGTCTAATTATCAAGTAACATTAGAGCTTGGAATGCTGGCTTTAGCCAGTGCCCGGGGCAAGTGCTTCTTCCTAGTTTGTTAATGAGCTTTAAAAAAAAAATCTCAGTTCTCAAACAGAAGAAGAAATAACTGGAATTTCTGTTGAAGGTAGTCCAGTGAGTAGGTAAAATAAAGGATACACATTTTTAAAATGTCAGTATTAGAAATTGGTGAGTGGTACAGATATAAAGCTGATCCAATGTCCAAGTTATTATTTTCCAAATAAGAACCAGAGCCTACAAATTTCTCCCTCTTCTTTCAGATCTGCTTATCTAGGAAAGGAAATATTATTCAATCCATGTATACTTAAACCGTCAAATTAATTGAACAAAAGTCTTTTGATGGCCCGAGTATATTTTAAACACTTAGAGAAAAATATTTTAGGTTTTTCTGATTATACATGGGAAGCATCATTTTGCCAGGAGTAGCTGAATAAAAATGACAAAATTTAAGACCAAAAAAAAAAAAAAAGTATGTTTAAAAGATTTCCAGTGGACAGGTTTGGAGGAGTATGTGTGTTTACTGCTGACATCTACTGTGAGGTCAGAAAAAAAGGATGCTTGGGGAGATCCAGCCAGGGTCTGTCTCTCTAGGTGAAAATGCCTCTTGCCTTAATGTGCAAGTCATATCATTCATTCACTCAGTGAACACATATGTGGGACGTCTACACATTTCCACATACTGTTCACAGTCTTAAGACAACAGCAATGGTGAATTTATGGACAAATCACTGCTCTCCTTGAGTTTATGTTCTAGTGGAGAAGGTGAATGATAAATAAGGGTGTAGTGTCCATAGAAGACAGTGAGGAGTTTTATGGAGAAAACGAGAGCCAGTGGGAGAAAGAAGAGCTCTGGTGGGTATTATGCAGTGAAGTGGGTAAGGGCAGCTCTCTGTGGGGAGGTTATATGGAGATCTGAAAAACTTGGAGGAGCAAGTTTTTATAATTATGAGACTAAAAGAGCCTTTTATAAAGTACAAAGGCCCCAGAGCACGCATGGTGTGTGCCCCACAAAGAGAAGCCTTGCCAGCTCTGTATTCCCCCAAACCTTGAGGACACAGAGAATGGGTTTACTACAGTGCCTCCCTGAAGATGCTCTCATTAACGATGGCATCCAAAGAAGAAAAATCTGCTTTCTATTATTGTCTCATCTTGGTGAGTTTAGTTTGCAAATTTTCTGTGGTTTCATTAAACTGAACCAGAAGGAGTCTCTGAATAGATCTATTGCTTTGGAAAACTGAATTAGAAGCCAGCTTGAAGTCTGGCTCCTTGGGGCCCAGCCAACCTCCCCAGCTCACCTCTGGCAAAACGACTTTATTTGCTTCCCTTACTGAAGACAGACCCGGGTACCTACTACTTCCAGAGGCACGTGGTGGTGGTTCAGCCCAGGGTTCACGGGTAGTCCGGCCAGGCTCAAGGTGCACATACTTTCATCAAATCCAGAGGCATCAGAGAAAACTGTGACATGCAGGACAGAGCCAAGACAAGGTGTTGGGCAGATTGACATCTGCAGCTGAGATGGTTCTCCTGTTCCTCCACTGATTTATGCAGACTGATGAAGAAGCTATAAGGGGATCCTCTTTGGATTTTAAACTTTGGTGAGGGGACCTCACATTGGTCTAAACTGACCTGCATCCCCAGTGGTGTTCTCTTAATGCAGCTTTATATCTCTTGTTCTGGACACCCAGTTGGCTTCCCCAAAGCCATGTTCTACCCAATGTATATTGTATGTGGCCCATACATCATTTATTTTATTTTTTTTTAAGATTTTATTCATTTATTTGAAAGACAGAAATTACAAGTAGGCAGAGAGAGAGAGGACGAAGCAGGCTCCCCGCTGAGCAGAGAGCCCCATGCGGGGCTCGATCCCAGGACCCTGGGATCACGACCCAAGCCGAAGGCAGAGGCCCTAACCCACTGAGCCACCCAGGGTTCCCTCATGGCAACAATTAGCTGGGCCTTGGCGAATGATTTCCTTACGTGGGTCATGTGCCCTCTGTTGTCCCCAAACATTCACCATCCCTTGGTACATCTCATTTGCTCACAGTACTTTGTCTCATTCCCTGTTTGACCCCTGTAGGCATTGAGTCTCATGATTGCTCCTTTAAATCATTATCTTGTTCTTGCCAGCCAGTTTCTTTCTTCCTGATGTTGAGAATAGCAAAAGGCAAGATGTCATCATGGTGGATACACCCAGTGGCTGCTATAGTCTGGTCCATAATACGGAGAGTGAGGCAAAGGCTCCTCTTGATTTCCTCCTCACATTCTAGAATTTTACGGAATGATGATAGGCTTAAAAGCCATTAGTCAATAGCAAGAGAGTGTATACGAGTGTGGGTCATTGATGGGGTGATAAACTATCCTGAAAAAGAGAACAGATGGGGCTTTCTCAGTATCTGAGAGTCTAAAAGCAGGAGCCCAGTTTCGTGTCTACTCTGGATAAGGAATTTTCAAACTATTTTGGCAAGTGAGGTTCAGATGTGTGGTTCAACCACCTGTCCTCCTTAGAGTGTAAGCTCTTGAGGGCAATGGCCAGATGTCTTTGGTTTACCAGTGTTTGCCGGGTGGTAAGCCCACGGCATTTGGGAGACTGTCAGTAGACCTGTTTCTGGAAGCATAAAGCCACAGAGCCATCATGAGTGAGCTCTCCTTGCAGCCTATGTCCCTAGCCAGGTCAGCCCCAAGGACTTCCAGACAACGGAGACAGAACCACACCTCACAACTTTTTGAGTGGGTACGGAAATTCCATTTTGATCGAAGCTGCTCAAAATGGTTATGGCACACAGAGAGGAAGACAGATTTTACACTGGAGGCCAACCATTCATGCATCAAAACACCATTCCCGTCTTGTTCGGCCTTGAAACATCTTCCCTTAATTAATTATTCCTGCCTTTATTTCCGAAGGCTGATGAACAGCTGGCTTGTACTTGAAGTTACACAAAGAGCTGGGTTTAGGAGTACATTGTACTATCCGCTACTTCATCTAATAGCTCTGGGGCTTATTTCAAACATCTTGTTATTGAGCCTGCCTATATTATTACCGCCTGTGACCTTCCCTTTGGTAGCTGCCAGTGGTGATTGGAACTCATCTGCTTCTTTCTGAGCAGGGCTATGGGAGGAAGGAAGCTCGAGAGACGCGGACAAGATCTCCATCTAGTACACACTTTCAAGAATACCCGAACTGTCTTTGAAAATGATTAAGCCATGGCAAGGTAATTTGGGACAGAAGTTGTGATATTTTCCTTCCCATATTTCTTCCTTCCCACGCTGTAAGCAGGTAGCTCGGCTGTGTAGTTGCATGCCTCAAGAGTTTTTGGCAGGCTGACAGCAGACTTTACAGGAAGATCGTGATTCTTCCTGACTTTGAGCTTGGGTGTCTTGGGTAGGGGGGAGTGGGCAGCCAGAAATGCAGGCCTTCGGTGACGACAAGCTTCAAAGCTGGCACGACACTTCCACTGCATTCTGTTTGTTAAAATGGGTCACAAGGCCAGCCCAGATTCAACAGGTATGGAAGTAGACCCTGGCTCTTTGGGGGGAGGTGGTGGGGCGGCTACAAAGTGACAAAGCGTATGGTGTGCACACAGCATGGTCTGGAAGATGGGGGCTCTTTTTGCAATCAGTTTATTACATGGAGCCTTTGCAGTTTTGTTGAGGCCCAGAACCCCCGTATTAGACTGACCACAGGTGCCCCTTGCTTTGAGCTTATCTCTAAGCAATGATGATAAGAGTATAGCTCCTCCACATTAAACACAAATACCTGGAGGACAGGAGCTTGTTTTTTTGTTTTGTTTTGTTTCGTTTTTTTAAAATTCCTGCACCATTTGCAGAACTTAATATCCTACTAATCACCTTATTGATAAATCTTTTTGTTTGATTAGAGGTGGTAAAGTGATGCCCACAAACCTGGGACATTATGTATCTACTTACTGTGTATCCAGAATTACTTGTACTTAAAAAATAGGCCGTTGTCTGTGTTCTTGGACTTAGAAAACCATGAACTCACATAGAAATTTGGGTGTGTAAAGCTCAGCAATATGTTTCTTTATAATTTTCTTTAAAACAGTCTCAATCCCTGCAATCCCTGTCCTGTTGAGCTGTTGAAATTCATTCACAGCCATGACTGGGGTTGCTGTCCCCTCCTGTGGGAAGGCAGCTATCTGTGGAAAGATGAGGAAAACTCTCTGGGATCTCTCTTTTGTCAGAGTTCGAGCCCGTGTGGTTCCTTGGAGTTGCACAGAGGTCCGCTGCCGAGCCTGATACGGGGAGTGCATTTCTTCAAGAGGTCCTATCTCTTTGTGCTCTTCCTGAAACTTCCCACCACATGAGCACAGACCTGGCTGGCCTGGGCTGCCGGAGGATGAGAGAGTGCATGGCATAGGGCTGAGTCTTCTCTACGAGGGCCACCCCACACCAGCTGGCACCTGGCCCACTTCCTGTCAACCTTCATCATTTTCAGGAGCCCTGCTGGCATCAGCCAAGCCTAGTCCAAATCAGCAGAACTTCCTGGCCCCCACACTTGGGAAAATAATAAATGGTGGTTGTTTTAAGCTACTACATGTTATGGTAATTTGTGATCCATGCTCTGTGTATCAGTAGATAACACACAAGAATAGTCAGTATATCAGGTTCCTGCAGGAGGTGGGGTTTTGAAGATTTACCGGGTCATCATTCCCAGGCAGGGGAGAGAGCTTTTCCTGATTTGGTTTCACCCTTTCCAGCTGATCAGTCTCAATCCCAGTTCCCTTAGATAGACCTCATCTTTTCTCTTAGTCTCCTTTTCTCCTACCATCCAACCTCCTGGGTTCTGAGGGAATCTGAGCAGCTGTAAGCATGGAACCCCAGCCTCCACAAGAACCCTAGGCCTCCTGGACCAACCTCAGCAGCTTCCTTCCCCTTCATCTGAACTCAGGGGACAGGAACACTCGGACCCCTTTGGCAGATTTATATAGTGCTCACCAGGCCTAGGACTCTCCTTGAGTGCCCAATAAAACAAGGTATTTTTGCTGTTGTTTTATTCCCAGGACCTAGACTTTCATTACCGAATAAAATTTAGGAATAAAAATAAAGCTTCCTTCACTCCTGGGGCTTCCACCCTCTTTGCCTATGAGCTGCCCTGCCCTCCTGGTTCTCAGGCTCTTGGGCTGTAACTCTCAGGATTTCCAACTTCCTGCCTCTTTCCCAAGCTGATGCCACTTTCCCAGGCACTGGGAGTGAAGTCTGAAAGGGTCAGTCCCCGGAATTCCTTGTGGTAACAGTGGGGAGACAACCACTCCTGTCTGTTAATTGGCACAGGAAATGAGCAAAGTTGAATGTGGTTCTCCTGTGATTAGAAACGTTTTTAAAACAACAAGCATGGCTGAATTTTTCCTTAAAAGAGGCTTCAGAGTGGGCTGAGAAACCCGAGAACTATCTAGGTGATTTAATGAAAAAATGAGGTTAGAGTCTTTCCATTTGGTAGAGTGAAAAAGGAAAACGAAAACAAGAGGTGAAAACATTCCTAAATGTTAGAGACCCATGGGTCTCCCTCCTCCTTTTTCTCTCTGGTGTTGCTAAAATAAATCCTACAGAACACACCCCAATTCATTTTCTTTCCCATTCATCCTCCTTGCCCTGATGTCTTCAGAGCAGGCCTTTTAAGGATCTGAGAGCCTTTTTAAGTGCTGCCTTCTCCTGTTTTTGCTCTCTGACAGATGTTGATTTTAATGAATCCTCCTTCTTAGGTTTCAAAACCGTCAGCGTGCTTGTTCTTGTAACTAAAAATTAAAACAGCTAATCTGGAGTAAAACTTTTTGTTTTGTTCTGTTTTGTTTCAGAGAGATCAAGAGAGGAGTGAAGAAGCCCGACCTCCAGAGTTCTAAGGAATGAAGAAAACGCTATGCGGAGCGGCATACACCCTACCTTTGTACCTCCTTCGATAGAATCCACACTTCCACTTTTGCTTAGACAGCCGTACACTTATATTTTCTTTTTGTTCCCCTAAGTGCTTAACTCAGTCCTGAGCACAGAGTAAGCGCTCAATACACTTTTGCTGATGTGAATTGAAGGCCTGGGGTATTTCCTACAGATTAAGCAATTTTGACACCATAATCCCTAAATAATTCCCAGGAAGTGCCTTGCACAATGGTTTCTATTGCAGGCACATTAGGCTCTTGATTCCTGTCTTTTGCTGTTTGTTTCTGGTTCATGTGTCAAGCCACTCACTCACTACCTCTTGGTTGAGTTCTTCAGACACTCGGGGGGAAATGAGGGCTAACTTCAGGGCAGGGCATTTTTACTCTCTACGTCTCAGAAACTCAGACTCCAAAGCAGAGAAATTATTTTTCCACTTTGCTGAGTAATAGAAAGATTATGACCTGCAAATATTTGGAGAGGGGTGGTCAAACGCAGCAAGAAGAGATGAAGGCGTTTTCAATAGAAATGAAACCGTTCCAATTCTGAGGCCCCCTCTGAGCATGGGGAAATGTGGGTGAAACGTTATAGCAGCAACAGGAATGGTTATTGAACTGTGAAAAGCATTTGCTACATAAAGAGGGCCTTAATTCCTTTGATGTTATCAGGGAGGGATGTATTAGGTTCTGCAAAGCAAGTGGCAGTGATCAGCAAATGCATTTTTAAAATGTTCTTCTCCTTTAATATCAGATGACTATAACTCAATCTCCAGTTTGTGAGTTTTTCTTCTCGCCCCTCCCCCCCAAGAAGAGGGTGTGGTCAGGGCAATTAAGACCAATTAAGAGGGGGCATTTTCATTTTTGAAAGGAGTCACCACCATCTCACTCCTACTTTTCAGTTGCCTTTGTATTTCTGAGAAACATAAATTAAGATATTGGAATCTCTGAAGTAATGAAGAATTATGGATAAATTACACATTTGTTAATTGAAATAGAAATGATACTTGATAATCATATACAGAAATGTCCACATTACTTTGTATTTACTTTTTGAACAGGTCTATAATACCAAGTTGGAAATCTTTTTTTTTTTTTTTTTTAAGATTTTATTTATTTATTTGAGAGAGAGAGGAAAGTGAGCCAGTAAGCATGAGTGGTTTGGGGGCAGGGGGGAGGACAGAGGGAGAGGGAGAAATGAGGGAGCCAGACACTGAACTTGATCCCAGGACTCCAGGATCATGACCTGAGCTAAAGGGCAGACGCTTAACCAACTGAGCCTTCCAGGCGCCCCCAAGTCGGAAATCTTTTAAAAAATTATGTTACTAAATAAAGTCATGGGAAATCACCGCATTTGATTCTGAAAGAGGAAAAACCTTTTTAAGTAAAAATTTATTCCATTTTCTGTACTTTAATTTGGGCTAAAAGTAGAGTCAATGAAGAAGAAACGAACATTTTACTTCTTCCAAGTTGTTTCAATGGGTAAAATTCAAAACGGTTCTTAGTATGGCAGTTGAAAGGGAAATTGATTTAATAGGCAGAACTTGTAACAGGAGCAATATAGAAAGATCATGACAATATCAAGATAGCTAGTCTCAGATTGTAGATTTGTTCTCAGAAAAAGCATCTGACCTGTACTTACACCTTGGTAGGTGGGCACTAGAGGGATGCCAGGAATGTGCTTTCACTGGAATGCTAACCAGGGGATTTAAAAAAGAAAGCAATTCCTATTTCTGTACCTTTCTTTTGCAACTGTTTACAAATCCCATGGAGCTGTGATGTCTCTGTGTCTTATTGATGTGGCTGTAGGACACAGCTCCTGTTCATAAATCCACCTACCCCCTCCCATCTAAGCCATGTACTTTACTTTAGGTCAGAGCCTGACTCTTGTCCAGTCTATCATGGACTTGCATTGGAAGTTGATGCAGAAAATATCCCAAACATAGGCATTTGTCTGGAATCACCTTAATATCGTAAATTATGTTTGCTTACATTGGGACTTAGCAGCCCCTGTCAGTTTCCGCTGGAAGTTTCAACTCCCCCTGATTCTGACCCATCCTTGCTCAAATGCATGATCCTCCTACTCCCAAAGCCTGGGAGAATGAGGAAAGACAGGCATTTGATAAAAGCCCATTCCTATTCAGGAGAGGGGGGAAGAGAGAGAACAGAGCTGGAGCCATCCCATACCAGGACCAGCAGTTGTTGGGTGTACAATTTCACGTTGGCCTCTTTCTTATTAGACAGCCTAAGCTGGCATCAAGGGGCTATCGACTGTCAAAACAGCAGCCAGTGAAACAATTGACAAAGCCATCCCTTGAGAATGGTGAGTAAACTAGGGAGAATACTGTCAAAGGAGTTAATGTGCAAGCTGGCACCCAATGCCAGACCCAGCGTGAGAACCACTTACGTGGTAATTGTCCTCCTGGTGTCCCCCGACTCTGTCAAACACTGCCCCAGGCTTGCCTTTCAGGACAGGAACTGATCTCTTTTTGACCAACTGAAATACACACCCACCCTCAAACCTTCCCAGCTGAGGGGGGGGGAATCCAGGTGGGAAAGCAGGCAGTTCTGTAGCAATGGCCAGGGGTTTGGTTTCGCCAGGCTCCCCTCGGGTCGGGCACGCTGGGCCAACTGTGTCTTGGGAACGCTTGGGTGATGTATATGTACAGCCCTTCAGGGGGAGATAAAGCCAGACACCAGCTGAGTCTCACAAACCTCTTCTGCCCAGTCTGTCTGCGGTCGGAGCTCCTCCATCCCAAAGTCCCACACCCTCCTTCATGGCATTTAGCATATGCAGGCATAGAAGTTGAAAGGGATTCTATGGTTGAAACCCAGGAGGGCACAGGGCAGCCCCGCAGCACCAACCCGCAGAGCCTGGTGACAGGGCCTTGCTGAAAAAGTGTGAGATGCTTCCATGGAGTCATAGAGAAAAAAAATGCTCTCATTGTAATTACAAAGGTCAGAGATAGGCAATTTGAAATAATAGGATTGACTAAGAATATAGTAATTCCAAGAGGGTGTTGGTTGGTTGGTTGGTTGGTTGGTTGGTTGGTAGGTTTTGACATCAAGAGAGACACCTGTCACAAATTCAAGCTGAGACCTAGACTGCAGAATTCCTTAACATTCTGGAAATCACACCAGTTCACTACTCTGCCAAATTCTCCAGTCACCCAACAGAATGAGCAATTAGGGGGCGCCTGGGTGGCTCAGTGGGTTAAGGCCTCTGCCTTCGGCTCAGGTCATGTCCCAGGGTCCTGGGATCAAGCCCCGCATCGGGATCTCTGCTCAGCGGGGAGCCTGCTTCCTCCTCTCTCTCTCTGCCTACTTGTGATCTCTGTCAAATAAAATCTTAAAAAAAAAAAAAAAAGAATGAGCAATTAGGGCTTATAAATATAAATATATAAAACCATTGTGGAGGGAAAAAAAGCCACCTGGAAGTAATTTTGAACAAATAATATATGTATGAAGATAAAAAAGTAAAACCAAGACACCCAAAACAAAAATAAATACAGGTTATAAATAGGCCAATTAAAAAAGTTATATAATATAAACTCACAATAAATGTGGATAATTTAATAATTACTAATTTAAAATATTATAAGTATAAAGAGCAGTGCCATTTTTTTGCCCCAATTGTCAAATTTAAAGAATGAGAATACCAAATGCAATTCATAGACTAATGGAAATATAAATCGCTGCAAACTATCTGAGAAGCAATTTGAAAGTAGGAATAAAAAATAGATGTATACTTGTACCCAGGAATTCTTCTATGAAGAAGGGTCTCCCCTTCAGCCTCCTGAAGTGGGAGTGGAGCTGCAAGTAGGGCCCATGTTCTCACATTCCAAAGCTTATGTCCTTAATGGTAACACTGTATTGACTTCTCTAAAACGTCTACTGTTTCCTAGAAGGTCCATGAGGTTACTAGTTGTTAAAATATCTACAGACTGCCTGGCATACAGGGAAGAACAGACAGAAGTTTCCCTTGCTTGCGAACCCCAAGTGCCTTTACACACATTAAGCACCTACGCAGTAGCTAGTTGGGATAATAGAAACCCATGAAGATTTTCAACAATGACTTGAGCTTTTATTTTTTTATTATTTTTTTAAGATTTTGTTTATTTATTTGGCAGAGAGAGGGAGAGAGAGAGAGAGAGAGGGAGCGTGCATAAGTGGGGGGGGGGGGGGCAGCAGGCAGAGTGAGAGGAAGAATAAGAAGTCTCCCCGCTCAGCAAGGAACCCAGTGCAGGGCTGGATCCCAGCACCTGGGATCCAGGACCAGGATCATGACCTGAGTTGAAGGTAGCTGCTTAACTGACCGAACCACCCAGGCACCCCAGACTTGAGCTTTTAAATAAAGCCTTGAAAATATAAAATTACAAGTAGCAAGGACATAGATTTTGGAAATAGAAAGAATAGAGTCAGAGAAGCCAGGGGCAACAATCTTGGGGTGAATTAATGAAGTTGTGAGTTAGGACAGTGACAGTGAAATGGAAAGAGGAGGCATCAGGAGGGGAATCTGTAGAACTTGATTGTTTAATCCTTTGCTTGTTTCGTGAGGCAGTCACTTCAAGTACTTCTTCCTTGAACTCCCATGGGGATCCCAACTTCTACATATGCTGAGATACAATTTATTTGAAATTCAGAGGGAGAGAGAGAAAAAGAAAGAGACTGGAATATAGGAGGCCACTGGTCTCATTTGAAAATCTTTGGTCTGAAATCAGGAAATAGGAGTTTTGATCCTTCTCTGACATCATTTACTTTGGAGCTTGAATAAGTCACTTAACTGCAACCCTCTGGCCTCAGTTTTCATCTCCATCCAAAGGGACTCCTTTGAAGGATGGTGTTTGTTAAGGTTAAAAGCATTAATAAATGCCATGTATTACCAGTTTGTAGAATAGTCTTCTCTCTGAGGGCTTCCCATGCCAAGGTACTTAATAAGAGCAGAAAAAGTTAAGTGGAATTTACCAGAACTCTTTCCATTAATTTCCCATATACTGCCTACTCTTAGATTCATTAGCAATCCAGATTTTCTCAAGTGTCCTTTGGGAATTTAGTCTGAAGTCTCAACAGCTTGATCTGAAGGGAACTGACCTCCAGGGGAAAGTTTGCTGGCCTCGTAATATGTTGACCAAGAGGTTTAGAAGTAAATGATCCAATGTCGTCTCATGGCCATCACATCAAGTCATGAATTCTTGGGTTGAAATCATAGGTCCATTTCTTAATAGTTTCATGATTGTGGGCAAATTGCTTAACTAGTCTGTGTCTCCATTTCCTCATCTGTGAAGTGGGGATGCATTAATACCTATTGTATATGGTTGCTTGGAAAATTAAATGACTTTCTTATATATCTAGTGCTTAGAGCACTGTCTGCCACACTGCAGGTGCCATCTAAAAGGTTACCAGTTAGTTTTATTGCTTGTTAGTGTGAACTGAAGCCCTACAAGCTTAGAAAATCAAGACTAATCCTTTATCATTGCCCTCCGTTTCTCTCTCTTGCTGGTTCGTGCTGCTGGTTCCCAGTCGTCCCTGTGCTCGCTTCTTTGGAGGCTCTCATAGCAGCAACATAGCAAGCGATACAGTTCAGTCTGATTCTTACAGGTAAGTGCTCTCCAGTGACCCAGATATCATTATGGCCGAAGACAAATTTTGCTCAAAGCAGCAGAAATTCTGAGACTGCTTCTAGGCTGGTCGCATAGATCTGCTTGTTCCAGACCTAGAATTTCCACATATTTTTCAAGTATCTTTATTTTCTGAACAGCGGGATCTGTCACACATAGCATATATCCTATGTTGAAGGAATCCTGTTCCTTCATTCCATTTGTCCAACACTCTTATTAATAGATGAGGTCCAGATAGCTGAAGTGACTCAGGTCATCCAGCTATTCCTTGGCAAAAGCACAGAGGTGTTCAGGTGCTATTAGTCAGAAGCCAAACTAGCCTGCGTCGAGTTTCAAAGGAAATGGCTTGTTCCCCACTCAGCAACCTCTCATTGAGATGAAGGACATGAGGAACATCAGAGTGGAGAATGGAAGTGATAGGGAAAGAGAGGTCTCTGTGGAGAGCTGTTGCGCCGTGGGCCTCAGCCCCACCTCTGGTGGCTGCCTCCTTCCTTGGCCGGGATGCTCTCATTTCCAGGACATTATCCTCAGAGAAAGTGGATAGTTCATTCTTGATGGGCACTCGACTCTGTCTGCTCAGATTCAGACTGTGTTCTCGGCTCCTTTGATAACGGTGGCCACACAAAGGCAAAGCAGTGGCTATTCTGCTTCTTGCCCCTTCCCTAGTGGGCTCTCTCTCTCCCTCTCCACAAAGTCTGACTGGCAGAGTTTCTTCTGAATTTACTAACTTCACTATTTTTTTTTTTTTTTTTGGTCAAACGCACACTAAATAGCATACCTTTCATTTGATCTGACATATAAGTGCCTACTTCACATTTCCTTTCTGATCAATATTTACTACTCAACACTTTCCTGTCCAAAATCCCTTCCACAGTAGCCTCCCCTGTATGCCTGAAATGTCACATACTTTTGAGTACTGTTTCTTTTAAAATGCATATCCCTGTCACCCTGAGTCCCTGACTCTTCCTAGAAAGAGCCACCCAAATCCTTTCTAATTGCTGAATGGTGGATATACTGCAGGCAGTGTGCAGATGTCTGGGCGTTAGGTCATGACGGTAAGGAGGGAGGATGAGAAAAGAAATGCTCTTGTTAGTTGAGTGATGTGGGGATTCCGGCCCAGGTAGAAAGCTCAGGATCCAGGGGAAGAGAATATCCTAGATTCCCAGGGCAATGCAGGTGAGAGGAGGGACTATAAACAAGCATAGGATCCATGAGAGTTGAAATGAATACTTGAATTCAGACCTCTACTTAGGTCATGATCATGCCTGGGGCTTTAAAGTCTCTTCATGCTCTGCCCACTGCTGATCTACCCCAAGCTTCTCCTCTCATCACTAACAAGCGGGCCGCCAGGAACATCTTTCTTCCAACATCCAAAAAAAAAAAAAAGTAGTAGGTCATTACCTTAACCACTCCTAACCAATGATGTAGAAGAGAACAACAACAAAAAATCAATAGGGAATAAAGCCAAATAAGTTTCCTTAAAGGTTAAATCAGACCTGTCTCCTAAGAGTAAAGAGGCTATTATTGATAAGGGTTGGGATTCTATTATATTTTAAATTAACTTGATCCCAATAAAGATGGAAGCCTTGGAGCCAGCTATCTCCCAATGCAGGTGCATCTGGAAAGTCATTCTCTTTGGATAGCGTCACCATTTTCTGAGAGCACTTCGTGGCTCGAATTGTAACTAGAAATCAGAGTCTCCATCAATATTTAATCTGCCTGGCTCAAACAGACAGCAGTCGGGGGAATCAAATAAATGAGTCACTGGTGTTTAAAGGAGAACTTCCTTCCCAAGTCTGAGGTCTGATGGGATGCTGTGTGAAGTTACATGGCTGAGGAGGGGAGTTTAAAGGGCAGAATAGAAGATTTCTAGGAAAGGGGACCTCCCAAAGTCCCTTTTTCCTCTCTGTCAAGGAAGTTGTCCTTGTGTCCACTAACCTGAAACATTTGCATCTACTTTTGCATCGACTTTTAATTTTGAGGTTAACCTTTTAACATCTTTCCATCAAAGGAAGCAAAACGAGGTCCAACTATAACATGGAAAGCATGCTTTAGAAATGGCCTGTGTGGCCCTCGTGCCATTGTCATAGCTACTTTTTAAAGTGTTTGTTTTCTCAGTTTATAGCAGCTCTTGAGCTCTGCTGATGCCTTGCTGGCTATGCCTCTGTACTCTCAGAGTGCTCTGGTTGGGCTAAGGTCGTGCAATTTCTGTTATGTGCCTGTGAAATTATCAGGCAGGGACGTCAAGAAGGACAGCGTTACCATAGCAGCAAAGCCGTGTATGTCCAGCTGTCCACCCATGATGCTCGGAGTGATAATGGGCCTAATTAACTTTAGCACAGACTCGGGGCAGAAACCCATCCATCCCCACGTGCTGTGTTACCTCGTGGTTACGATCTCTTTCAATAGTGCATACGGATGTTGAGAGTTGAATGACACATGCAGAGCATTAAGAATGAGACTCTTAAGGATGTGGAGAAAGGGGAACCCTCTTACACTGTTGGTGGGAATGCAAGTTGGTGCAGCCACTTTGGAGAACAGTGTAGAGATTCCTCAAGAAATTAAAAACAGAGCTTCCCTATGACCCTGCAATTGCACTGCTGGGTATTTACCCCAAAGATATAGATATAGTGAAAAGAAGAGCCATCTGTACCCCAATGTTTATAGCAGCAATGGCCATGGTCGCCAAACTGTGGAAAGAACCAAGATGCCCTTCAACGGACGAAATTATGCCTCCATTAGAAAGGATGAATACCCAACTTTTGAAGCAACATGGACAGAACTGGAAGAGATTATGCTGAGTGAAATAAGTCAAGCAGAGAGAGTCAATTATCATATGGTTTCACTTATTTGTGGAGCATAACAAATAATATGGAGGACATGGGGAGATGGAGAGGAGAAGGGAGTTGAGGGAAATTAGAAAGGGAGATGAACCATGAGAGACTATGGACTCTGAAAAACAACCACAGGGTTTTGATGGGGCGGGGGTGGGAGGTTGAGGAACCAGGTGGTGGGTAATAGGGAGGGCATGTATTGCATGGAGCACTGGGTGTGATGCCAAAACAATGAATACTGTTACGCTGAAAAAAAAAAAAAAAAAGAATGAGACTCTTAATCTTACAAAGCAAACTGAGGGTTGCTGGGAGGAGGGAGGTAGGGAGAAGGTGGTTGGGTTATGGACACTGGGGAGGGTATGTGCTATGGTGAGTGCTGTGAAGTGGGTAAACCTGGCGATTCACAGACCTGTACTCCTGGGACTAATAATACATGATATGCTAATAAAAAATTTTAAAAAATTTAAAAAAAAAAAAGAATAGTACCACTTAGTAATCATAGTTGTGACAGCTCTCTCTGTGCCAGATTCTGTTCTTATTGCTTGTCATGGATCATGGCAGTCGTCACAAGCACACGGTGGGGTGAGGTGAAGTGAGGTGAGGTGAGGTGAGGTGAGGTGAGATGGCTCTCATTACCCCCATTAGGCAGATGAGGAAGCTGAGGCTTATTGTGGCCAAATGATTGGCCCTTGGCTGCAAAGCTAGAAAGTGGTAGGTTTCAGTGCCCGCAGAATGATGCCAGGGCCCTACTGGTGTAATAGTTTTCCCTTCATCACCTGATGCGCCTTGGCCCCACTCATGCATTTGTTTGCCTTCTCACTTTGGACTTCATGTTGCCTCTTTCTTTTATCTTATTCCTCTCTTCCTCAAACTTCCCCTCCTCCTCCGCCCCCCACTCTCAGATCCTCCCGGGAAGGGTGATAATCTTTGCTCAGGCAAAGACCAGTTAGGCTGGGCGCACAAGCAAGGGCCTGAAGGAGTGCTGGAGCTCCAGTAATGAGCCCTTCTGAGCTGGTTAGCAGGGCCGTGGCTCCTCGGGAGGGACTGGGTGAGTAGGGTGCTAAGTGTTGGGCTGAGGCATGGGGCAATGACGGTTATCAACCAGTATAGAAGTGCCAATATTGAAGAAATTGGCACATTCATGCATGTTTGTATGTTCTGAATTATAGCCCTGTCTGTCTAAGTCCTTGACCTGAGTTTCTATTTGAGTGTCACTTGCCTTGGTTTTCCCAGAGAGACTCAGAAAGTCTGGGCTCAGTCTTCACTCTTTATTTTTATTTTATTTTTAAAGATTTTATTTATTTATTTGACAGAGAGAGATCCCAAGTAGGCAGAGAGGCAGACTGAGAGAGAGGGGGAAGCAGGCTCCATGCTGATCAGAGAGCCTGATATGGGGCTTGATCCTAGGACCCTGAGATCAGGACCCGAGCCAAAAGCAGAAGCTTAACCCACTGAGCCACCCAGGCACCCTAGTCTTCACCCTTAAATCCACTCTTTTCTTGTTCTCCTCTTACCTCCTTGTAAGTATTTGTCCATGTTCATCTTCTATACCAGATCTTCTAGGTGAGGGCAGGTTCCAGGTAGAATCTGCCTTTGCAGCCCTCTTGCCTGATATACTGTTGAGCGAATAAATGAATCTCTGCCTCTGGTACTATTACCTTTTTCTGCAGGTTTTGGATTCCCAGCTGGGTTTACAGAGCCTCGAGTGTGGGGCTTGGAGTTCACCTCTCCACTTCCTGGTGCCCAGAGTTCTCTAACAAAGGTTACACCCTCAGTGTGGACCTTTGTGGTTGGTGTGGAAGCCATAATAATAACAGCAAACCAGTTATAACTTTCATGTTAAGAGGCATTTCCCACGTGTCACAACATACAGAAGCTGATATCCAGATTTCGAGTATGTAACATATGCAATATGCATGTAGACACCCTTCCATACATGTATGCTGATCATAAGTTCAGTCACACGTGCACATTCCCACACACACTTAACCTTTGACAAACAAACCTCTGAAGGCAGACACTTTATCTCCACTTTGTAGGAAAAGCTGGAACCAAAGAGCGGACACTCATTAATTCGTTTAATTCATTAATTCATTTCAGCGACTCCGTGCGTGTCTTCAGTATGCGGCTTGTCGTCCCTGGTTGGGGGTACCCAGTGGCATACATTCAGTGTTTCATGCCTTTCCTGAGCATTTGGTAAGTGGCAAAGAAATGATTATGCATTGTGATAATGCTAGGAAGGGAAGAGGAAGGCTACGAGGGAGAATAACAAGGAGGTTATGATTTTCATTCGAAGGGGTTAAGGACATGCGTCCGTGAAGTGACAGCCTACCTGGAAAGGACTAGAATTTGGGTCTAAATCTGTTAGGCTGATTACGGACAAAATGACATTTGGGTACTTCAATTTAGAGAAGAGATGCACTCTTAAAATCTTCTACACGAAAAATTATTTTAAATGTTTTCATTTTACCACTATTCACAGAATGTTAGAGTAGAAAGTAAACTACTCAAATGTTCTTTATGTAGAGATCTCTTGGTTAGAGGCCATTGTATGTGGCTATCCAAAAATTGCTTGAATACCCTCCGTGGTCAGGAGCTCACTACCTCAAATACAGCCTATTAAACTCTCAGTAACACACGTGAATTATTACACTCTCATAATGTGCTCAAAGCTGCTTTCTCATTATTCCCCTCCAGTCAATCAGGAAAAGCACAAGAAACCCCTTCTTCCCCATGACATTCTCTATGATGCTCTACTGACTTGCCTGCCCGATGATTTCAGGGATCCCCTCTTTATCTTTTCCCTGGACAAGTGTCATCAGTGCCACTTTGGTTTACGGTGACCATCATCTTCTGCTCCCCGGGTGTCTTTCTTAAAATGGTGCAACCAGAACTGAGCAACGTGGCTTCAGACCAAATTCTGAACAGTGGCGTCAGAATTTTCTTCCCATTATCTGGCCACTTCCCTTCCTCCAGGGTCATAGTCTGATGACAAATGGACCCCAAAACCCTGTGTTCAACTCTGTTAGTGTTTCACATTCTTGTTATTGTTCATGTGTTCTGTTTTTTACTCATCGGATTACAGACTCCTGGAGGGAAGTTCCTACCATACGGTCTGACACTTAGCAATCATACCACAAATGTTTTTCAAAACAAATTTTTGACATGGAGAAAGCCCCTCTGTTTACATCAGAAAATCTGTCTGAATTCACTCTTTAAAAATCAGCAGATAGGGGCGCTTGGGTGGCTCAGTGGGTTAAATCCTCTGCCTTCGGCTCAGGTCATGATCCCAGGGTCCTGGGATCGGGCCCCGCATCGGGCTCTCTGCTCAGCAGGGAGCCTGCTTCCCTCTCTCTCTCTGTGTCTGCTTCTCTGCCTACTTGTGATCTCTGTCTGTCAAATAAATAAGTAAAATTAAAAAAAAAATCAGCAGGTAACAATTAGAGGATTCCATCATGAATATCCAGATTACTAATGCTGTTACCTAGATTGGAGCCATTCAGGACATTTGCCTGATTGGGGGACCCTGGTGTTTCCTACTGAGGCTGACTAACAGTCCTGTGTTAGTGAATCCCCATTTTTTTTAAATTCAAGGACAACTTTTAAATTCCCTTTATTTTTTAATTCAGTTAAAATCTCCATCTTTGTATCTCTTTCACTTTCTTGCCCTGATTTCAGCCACTTTCTCCCGTGTTTGTTGCGTTCCCAAGTGCTTGCTCATTTCTGTCATTTTGTCCTCTAGGAACAAATCTGGTTGGAGTTCATTGCTTAAATTGTCATATTTTCCTTTAAAAAAAAAAAGATCCAGTTGGATTTTATTCTGCAAACAAGCTGGAGATTTTCTCTCTGCCAGGCTCCTCTGCCAGCACGTGGAGAAGAATATGATCTTGTCCATTGTGTAAATGCTGGTTTCTAACCAACAAGGGCAGCTATAGCGTGAGAATGAAAGGGGCAGTGGAGCCTTTTGAGAAGCTGGCAGACCAGTGCCAACAGCAGCTTGCCTTTATACACGGCTGGTGACGTGCCAGGTGCTCTTCTAAGTGCTTTCTGCTTACTCATTTAATCTTCACCGTAACGCAGTGAGAGGAGCCTGAATACTATCCCATTTTACAGATGACTAAACTGAAGTTCAAAGACCTAAATAATTTACCCAAGATTACCCAAGAGGGTAAGGGGTGGAGATGGGAAGCAAAATCCTAGCAGTTCTGGTTTCCTCTTACTAAGGCTATTTCAGTGCTGCCTACTAGGACTCCCAGCATTCTTGGAAGCCACCCAGTCCTGTTACCATATACAGTCTTGTTCAGACTAGACGGATCAAGTCAGAAATAAAATTAAATGGAAAGAAAACAGAGACGGTCTTCTAAGAGAAGTCTTAGGTCTTCTAAGAGAAGTCATGGTTTGATGGGTAGTAGCACCTGGACTGTAGTTAGGAGTCATAAATTCTAATTTCTGCGCTTATGTTTGAACCTTTTCTCCAAAGTCTTAGATTAGAAGCTCAGATGAAGGTGCCTTTCCTCTCTAGAATGCTGTTCTTATAACAAGGAAAGCAATGTTAGAGTATGAGAGATTATTAGCCATCATCTCTAGACCTGTGTTTGCCAATATGTGGAAAAAGCATGCTGCAAAAAAAAAAAAAAAAAGAAAGAAAGAAAGAAAAAAGAAAAAAAAAAAAAGGTGGTCAGTCACCGTGCTAACTCTGGTGAGGAAAGTCTCAGTGTGGTTCTGGGATATCTTCAACACCTCTCTAACACTTCTCCCTTTTTAACAAAGAGGGAACAGGCTCCAGATGAGAGCCTTTGACAGGCGGCAGGATCTATTGTAATGGTTTTATGGTCACCGCCAGAAGAGACTTCTAACAAACCTAAAACCTAGGCTTATAGGTTTTAAACTGGGGCCACTCAGGAAAACAACCTTGGCTTTAGCCAGAATCCCAGAAGGCAGACATTTTCAGTGACATGCACTTGAAGGCCAGGAAAGTGTGCCATTCCACAAAGGAGGCTGTCTGGGCTTCCTCCTCTGCAAAATTGTGCCTAGGAAACTGTGTGCTTTACCAGCATTAAAGAAACCTTTATGTTTTTTTTTTTTTCCCTTTTTATTAATTTTTTCAGCGTAACAGTATTCATTCTTTTTGCACAACACCCAGTGCTCCATGCAAAACGTGCCCTCCCCATCACCCACCACCTGTTCCCCCAAAATCTATAAGGAACTTAGCAAACTCAACACCCAAAGAACAAACAATCCAATCAAGAAATGGGCAGAGGACATGAACAGACATTTCTGCAAAGAAGACATCCAGATGGCCAACAGACACATGAAAAAGTGCTCCACGTCACTCGGCATCAGGGAAATACAAATCAAAACCACAATGAGATATCACCTCACACCAGTCAGAATGGCTAAAATTAACAAGTCAGGAAATGACAGATGCTGGAGAGGATGTGGAGAAAGGGGAACCCTCCTCCACTGTTGGTGGGAATGCAAGCTGGTCCAACCACTCTGGAAAACAGCATGGAGGTTCCTCAAAATGTTGAAAATAGAACTACCCTATGACCCAGCAATTGCACTACTGGTATTTACCCTAAAGATACAAACATAGTGATCTGAAGGGGCACGTGCACCCGAATGTTTATAGCAGCAATGTCTACAATAGCCAGACTATGGAAAGAACCTAGATGTCCATCAACAGATGAATGGATAAAGAGGATGTGGTATATATACACAATGGAATACTATGCAGCCATCAAAAGAAATGAAATCTTGCCATTTGCGACGACGTGGATGGAACTAGAGCGTATCATGCTTAGTGAAATAAGTCAATCGGAGAAAGACAACTATCATATGATCTCCCTGATATGAGGACATGGAGAAGCAACATGGGGGGGTAGGGGGATAGGAGAAGAATAAATGAAACAAGATGGGATTGGGAGGGAGACAAACCATAAATGACTCTTAATCTCACAAAACAAACTGGGGGTTGCTGGGGGGAGGTGGGATTGGGAGAGGGGGAGCGGGCTATGGACATTGGGGAGGGGAGGCGAACCATAAGAGACTATGGACTCTGAGAAACCTTTATGTTTTGTTTGTATCTTTCTGTTAAGTGCTTATTACTGTCCTGTGATGCCAAATTCAGGGTGTTGCTTTGGCTCGATGGAAAGTCATACTGGTTCTCCATTTATGAATACACCATAAAGTTTTTTTGTACAATTAATTAACGAGTAAAATTAAAGACACGGTCTTCGCTTTCATTGGCTTCACCATCTAATGGCAATGATAGATGTTGATTTTCAAATGGTGGAGGCATAAAAATCTTCTGTCTGATGGAAAAGATAACCCTTCAGGTGACCGTTTGCATGGAAATACAGGCAGTCTTGTGGTCCCTTCTCCCGCCACGCCCCCAACTCCCCCCCACCCAGGAATCAGACTCAGGCTCTTTTGTGTGTAAAGCAGATGTAGCCACCATACCATCGAACCCCGAGGTGACTGTCAAATTGCCCTATGGGATATTAACCAGTTTTGTATCTAACCTAGAACACTTAGTCAATCTTTGTCGAATGCATATAATAACCTCTGATTCTCTATTTCTCTTTGAAACTAGGGTTCCATGGTCGAGGACCTCTCATAATGGAGTTGCAATCACTGACATGTGTTCTGTATTTGTAGGTGTACTAGGTTTTAAATTTAAAAAACAAAACAAAACAAAATAATTATTCTTTAACAACACCGAACAAGTAAAACTCAGCAATTATTTCTTAATCATGTCTAGTATGCCAGACACACAAATAAACATAATTAAAAACTGTGGTAAGTGCTTTGGAGGAGTAAATGAGTGTAAAGCGACCTTGGTTTTTATTTCAGAGTCAAAGAAGTGAAAGAAAGGAAGTAAAAAATGTGTAGGTAATTATATACGTCATTCAAAGACATAGTAAAATTGTGAAGGTAACATGTGGTTGGCTGATACTGTGAAGTACGGGGTTATCTTCCTTTAAAGATGGACCCCTAGAGAGTCAAGGAGGGCAGTTCACTAACACAAAGCCTATAGCACAGAACCCTTATCACCTGATCCATTCCTCACACAATTGCAACATTGTCTGTCTCTGAGACAAGATCCAGGGTTCCCCCATGCCCAGAGGCAACTCTGTCTCTCCTTGGCTGGATGGTTGCAGGTATGGGGTGGGAGAAGGGGACAGGCAGACTGGAAAAAGGAGGGAAGCTGCCCATGGCAATGACTACAAGTGACTCCTACAGTGCCCCAGCTTTCCCCTCAGAGGTGCAGAGCTAGGGAGCACTCTGCCAGGGAGCAGTGTCCCACTGGGGCTCCAGTTATTTTAGTGGCAAGTGGACAAGCTTGAATAGCAATTCTCAGACTTTCTTCTGCCTCCCCCTTATGCCTCCTCACTGTGCGTATGCACAGACCAATTCCCTCAGGAACAGCTTTTTAGTCACTAAACAAGGTTTGACTTCAGAAATTCTGGGGTGAAGAGGAAGCCCAGGCAGTTGGGGCTGCCATGTCCCATGATTCTTTCATGCCCAACTCCCACCTTGAGACTCTCAGGCAGACATTCAACTGCACAGACCCACGGACTACAGCTTCTACCCTTCAATGTAGTAGAAGGGCATTGACAATCGTCTTTAACACCTCCTTACACCTTCACTGTCAGGTCTTCCCGCAACTATCTCGACACCCCCCCCCCTTGAAAATCAGGGCTTCGCAAGAAAAACACATCCCAGTTAGTTATCACATTTGATTAAACACCTCACCCTGAAGTGTAAATATTTCAGTGGCTCCTCTTTTCACAGAGATATTCGTACCCCTTGGCTTTAGTGCAGCCTTCTCAAACGGTGGAATTTCAGCTATCAGAAAAAGCCAGATAAGGCGGGTATTTTGGGAAGGAGGATTTCCCCAAAGCCTATTCCTCAAATCAGATTGCTTTAGGACAATCATGACAGTGATTTATTGACGCAAAAGGGCTATTACTTTGTTCTTGCCACATAAAATATCTATGTTTGCTTAGCTTAGCTGGTTTCCTGGTATATCTGAAGTACACTAACACAGCTCCATGGAAGAATGTCTCCCCCCACCCCCCTTCCTTTTTCTATATTGCTTATCCTAAGTTTCTCCCCTTTGGGAAGAAATTTTAAATATATTTCACAGCTGCTCTGAAAACAGCTGTATAAATGTAAGACATTAACAGGGAAAGCCAAAACATGCACCGGGGCAAAATAAGACCAAAGTTATGAAAGCAGAACCTAAAGATAGTCAAAGTAAAATATACATACATGTTGAGTTGAAAACATATGTGATTTAATTAAAATCTGATTTATGTTTAAAAAGAATGCCTAAGCAAGACAATAAGCCTGACACTTGAAGAATCTTGAGTCATTGACACGCACAAGTACGTGCACGGACACGATCATTTCCTGAACCCTAAAGCGAAGGCGGCCTGGGTGTGAAAACAGAGTAAGGTCTTCAGCACACAAAGCTAGTGAGTTGAATGAAGCATTTTGTGACAGCCCCTGCCTATCCACCATGCACACATCACACGTCATTTTTTCATGGCAGTATCAGTCATCCTGTTCCAGTCTGCCCTAGAAGATTATCTACTTTATCACCCTAGCAGTCTGTAGATAACACAGCAGAGGTTCCCGATGCCTGACCGCGTCCATTTCTTTTCTATTCATTCCTGGGACAGGGGAATCATAAAGCTATCTGTAGGAAATGCAGCATTTGTCCTGCATAAACGTCTTTATCTTTATTTGCCCCGTCGTTGGCTATATTTTTGAGTCTGCTGGCAGCCAAGGATCACATTTGCCATGAAGATAAATTTCATATTGGATCCACTGGGAGCTGATGTCAGTGCAAATCTGTGCCAGGACAGATTCAAAATGATAGCAAAGAGGAAATTTCTGTATTTTATTTCTGTATTATATTGTCCTGTTTTCCTGATAATGGAGCCAGGGAAGACTGGGAGCCTGGGCCTATTTTTCTGCCCTGCTCATCTCCCAACAATGGATTCGGTGGGCCCTCCCTTTTGGCCAGACTTCAGTCTGATTATCTGTGAAATGTCCTGTGATTCTCAAGCAATGGAATCCCGTATCCTTACCTGCAGGTCTAGTTTTGCCCATGCCCTGGGTGACTTGAGGTTAGGGTGGTTGCATTTCATCCAGGATTTTGCTGCCAGTGAAGGTCAGGCTCACTGTGTCGACAGTGGTGCTTCCTGTCCATTATCAGCCTGTTTGACATTTGATGTGTGTCCATTTTGTGTGTCCACTGGAAGCCAAATGTCACAGCTCAAAGATAACATTTTGCCCCCGCTTCCCTCCCATTTCAGAATGAATTCAGGTTTTCTGTATGGGTAAGCTCCATTCAGAGTCTGGGGGGAATTCCAAAGTCAAGAATGTTCTGTTTATGAAGTAATCCTAGTAACGTGTGGAATTTTCATCATGAGTTTTTTTTTTCCCCCCTCTTGCAAAGACTAAATGTTTAAGAAAAATGCAGGAAACTGGCAATTAAAATCAATTCCCTTCATAACAACAGCAGGATATCAGCTTAAAAATGTGTCCTTTAACTGGTGTAGTGACTGCAGTAATAGAAATCTGGGTAATGCCTGTGAAAGACACCGCTTGACCTGGGGGTGGTTTGATGGACAGTGCTAACACGTGTAGAGGTCATGTTTCAAGGGCTGGTTCACGTGGTGGTGGTTAGAATTCAGGACACAGGAGTTCTGATTAAATCCATGGTACAAAAAAGGATCCCAGGTTGGACTCCACAATCCATAACGTGCAAAATGTGATCTACCAGCAGCAGTTACAAGATAAACAGTGAGAAATATTAGGGAGTCATATAAAATAGATTCTTTCTTCACAAGATCATTTTTAGACATGAATTTATGTGCCAAACACTGACTTTTTAATACTTACATCTGGTCCAACCACTCCTTTTATTCAGTCAGTTCAGAAAATAATTAGTGAGAACCTATTACAGGCCAGGTACCATTGCAGGGTACAGCGAACAGAACTGACAAAAATCTCTGCCCTTGTGCAGGTGACATTCAACAAAGCAGATAAAGGGGTTAGGAAATGTCAGTATTACGGTGGCAATTTGAGGGGTGTGTGTGTGTGAGTGTGTGTGTGTTTAAGATTTTATTTATTTGAGAGAGAGAGACAAAGCAGGAGCTCCCGTGAGCCAGGGTAGGGGCAGAGAGAGACAGAGAAGCAGACTCCCTCGCTGAGCCGGGAGCCCGATGCGGGGCTCGATCTCAGGACCCTGGGATCATGACCTGAGCCAAAGTCAGACACTTAACCAGCTGAGAGCCCCCAGCTGCCCTGTTTTAGGTTTTAATTCTGAGAAGGTGTTAGGTCAGGTCCTGAAGCAAGCAAGTAGCTAACCAGTCCAGGTTTCCTTGAGAGCCAAGTCTCGGGCAAAAGCCACAGCCGGTGCGAGGTCTTGAGGCTGGCCGGATTTGTTTAAGCTCAAGTGAGAAAATGCTTTTTGGTTCCTATGTATAAGGAGAGAGATGAAACATTGCGATTAGAGAGCCCAGGCTAGGAAACACCCCAAGATGCTGAGTATTTTTTTTTAAAGATTTATTTATTTATTTATTTGACAGAGATCACAAGTAGGCAGAGAGGCAGGCAGAGAGAGAAAGGAGGGGAAGCAGTTTCCCCGCTGAGCAGAGAGCCCGATGCGGGGCTCGATCCCAGGACCCTGGGACCATGACCTGAGTCGAAGGCAGAGGCTTTAACCCACTGAACTACCCAGGGGCCCCAGAGAGTATTTTTAAGCCCTCTCCACTCTCTGGTTGACTGCTGAGCATCTAATGTTCTCATAGAGATAAGGCGCAGGACGGAAGGCTGGGGCAGGGTGGGACACTTGCCTTCGTCTCTTGCGTCCTCTGATTCATGCACAGAACACCTAGAGAGGCTTGTAATGTATAAGCCTTTAGATAATTTATAAGCATGTATTTTTAAGATTTTTTATTTATTTATTTGACAGAGAGAGAGATCACAAGTAGGCAGAGAGGCAGGCAAAGAGAGAGGAAGGGAAGCAGGCTCCCTGCTGAGCAGAGGGCCCCATGTGGGGCTCCATCCCAGGACCCTGGGATCATGACCTGAGCTGAAAGCAAAGGCTTTAACCCACTGAGCCACCCAGGCACCCCTGTAAGCATGTATTTTTAGACATGTATTTTATGGGGTATTTTTTGTGGTATAAAAATTTGAGAAATTTTCTTGTGAAATGTAACATACATACAGAAAGCAATGAGATATATACATATAGTTCCATGATTTATCACAGAGCAAACAACCATGTAACCACCTTCCAGGTGTCAAGAAGGAGACACCATCAGCTCCCCTTCTGCCCCCTCTGAGCACTCCCCTTCCCCACCCCCCGACCTTAAAGGGAAACCAGTACTCTGACTTTAAAATAACCACTTCCTTGCCTTTTTGTTTTAAAGAAAGAATGGCGAAGCGTGTACTCATGTACTCACCACCATTTAGTTCTAACTGTCGTCAGTGACAGGCTAGTCATGTGCCCTATAACCCAGACTCCTTGCCCTCCTCATCCCCTCCCAGTTAAGTCATTTAATTAATTTATTTCCATTGAGATACCATCTCTGTGAGGTAAATGAACAGATCCAGGGTATGCAGCCCCCTGAGTTCTGACAGTAGTTTGTGCATGTATAAACTGGTATAAACACAGAGCATTACAAGTTTGCTCTGTGTCGGTGTGAGCTCTCTTTAATACCTAGGAACTCGGAGTCCCAGGAGTGATTTCAGTCCCCCACCGTGTGCACGTAAAGATCCCAGAGCGGCTAGCTGGCAGCCAGATGCAGGCCCTGAAGTCTGCTTATATTGATCTTTCTAAACCCTTTCTAAATGCGGACTGTTATCAGCGACCCCGCTCCTCTCCCATGCCCCCTCCCCTCTTTTCCTTCTGTCGGCAAAACAGTTTGTTATGGGTTGGTGATAAAAATCAGTGTCCACTGAAAGACACGTCAAGACCACCGCCATGTGAGGCCTTCAAAGCATACCGGGGCCACATTATGGCCCGGTGTGAAGGGATGTGCCTGTCAGGGGGTCGCAGCCCATGTCCACCGACTCACTTCCCCTATTTCTCATGAGTAGAAGGTTTTTGCCCCTGATCCAACCAGAAGTCTCTCTTCTCCACCCTTTCCTGGGTGATGGAAAATGTAGGTTTTGTGACGTGCAGGCTCAGGAAGGGAAGGATGGGGCACACAGTAGGCTGTGTATCTGGTTACCATCTCTCTTGGGGGATACCTTTAGTGATGAGGCCCTTCCTCACGGCCCTGACCAGATTCATCTTCTTACTTCTGATCCCTCCCTTTTTCCTGTGTCACTTATATGGTTTTCCCTCTTGGGCGGTGAGTAATGATAAGCCATAAACACATTAATCCCCTCTACTCACAGGAAGCTCACAAAAGCAAAATGTCTTCATTTCATATTCCTCAAGAGATCTTTGACATTATTTGCATATGGCTGATGCTCCTCATCTATCTGCTAATAAATGATGTTTACAAATGAGTCAGAAATCCATGACTTCATGATATAATTACACTTCATGATATAATTATATTGGACATTAACTGCATGATCAACAATATTGTTTTAATCAACATCCATGTCTTAGTTTAAAAAGCAACAACAAGAAACACACAAATTAAGCAAAGGAACAAACCTTGGACAAACAAACCTTAACACTTGACTGTGTTTAGATATTATGTTTTTTTTTTTTTCCCCTTTGTTCTTCTTGATACAGTTCAGGTCAGTCAAACAGTATCTACTTTATCCAGAGGTGTCTATAAAACAGCTACTTTAAGAAAACAAAAGTGAAGTATGGTTTTCAAAACTGGCCTATGTTACTTAGGAGTAAGAAGGGTACAATCACTATTAGACAATGACATTATCAATGAAATGCCACTGCATGGGCACACAGGTTTCCAGTGGGCCTAAACATAATGTAAGACCAGTGATAATCAGTGCATAGTTTCAGAACTGCTAGGGTCTAAATTTTCCACATGGAGGGTTTGGTGTTACGGTGTTTCTTTGTGCTAAATATATATATATATATATATATATATATATATATATATTTTTTTTTTTTTACAACAGGAAAGTAGACCTAAAAATGCACACTAAACAGGGCTTCACTCAGCATTTCCAAGATTAAGAAATGCAGCTTTCTGTGACCCTTCCACACAGAAATCAGTTAAAGGCCTCCTCCTCAATATCCAGGATGCATGAGAATCCCTGAAGATCCTGTGGAAGGACAGGCTCTGGTTCAGTAGCTCTGGGTAGGGCTGAAGACTGCATTTTTAACAACCTCCCAGGTGAAGCCCAAACCAGCAGTTCCGTGCACTACACTTTGAGTAGCAAAGAGTTAAAGCAAGTTACCTCCTGCTGCTAGAATTCTTCAGGTAGTGGGCTGGAGTGGGAGAGGGGAGGCTGGAGAAGGCAGGGAGGGTTGGTTAGGGTAAAGGTAAATTGCTTTTGTTTCCTGCAGTAACTTCTGCAGCCTTTCATGGGAAAGTGAATTCAAGGTATGGGATTCCTGTCTTTTAAGCACTGTCTCCTGGATATAAAGTGTCCCAAGTGAATTTTCAAAGACTTGCCCAAAGTTTTGCTCTCTTGACTCTCCTGGAAATTAACTATGGCCCTGCCAGTTAATGCTTTGAAAAAGCTTCTCTCTTTATTTTTGTGGGAACCTGCATCCCATAATAATAGTGTTTCTCAACGGGAGCAACATGAAAGGCAAATTAACCCTTTAAATTACAGGGAGCAGTGAGCAGTAAATTCACTCTGCTCTGAAGCAGCATCTCTTTCTCCTTTTCATGCTGCACAGAGTTCCTTTTAAGGCAATGAAATGTCTGTTGGCAAGTGAAGGCCAATGGATCTTGCTTCTAGGAAATTTGAATCTTTCCACATGGCTGTTCTTGACCAAAATAAGTTCAAATGGACGGATATGGAAGTAGGTCCTATCAATAGGGCATAAAAAGATAAATCATGCTAAGAGAAAAGGAGCCAACTTTTGATGACCCCGTGGCTTCTTCCAGACCCTCTGCATATAGTATGTCATTTAGTTTTACTCTATCCCTGTGAGGTGGGCCTGATTTTTTCTTACTTTCTCGGTCAGAAAAATTGAGATCTACTGAAGTTAAGTCCATCACCTATGGTTCTGCATTAATTAAACTTCAGATCTGGGGAAGGTGCACTCTCTGATTTAAGGAATACTGTAATTTTCCCCCAGACTCCTAGACTAAGGGTGCTCTGCTAGTTTGCAGGCAGAACCACTCCTTGTGTGCTGTGCCTGGCACCCAGGTTCCCAGTCACAAACTGTTACATAAGTGAAGGAGCACGTATATATGATTTAAATTCATACACCCCAGCAAGAAGCCACATTATTTTTAATGGCTAATTTTCATTTAATGTATGGATATATATCACAAAAACTACATGTGTATGGGAATCCATAATGAAGGAAGATAGTGAGACATGTGGGTTAGACGCTCCTGTCTTCCTTAAACACTCAACCCAATGGTTTTGCTGTATCTCTTTTGAAAGTTCAGACTGGCCGATCATCTAAAAAATCAGGGCCACTATAAAAGGAGCTAGAAAAAGTTCCTAGTACTATCAACTCTCAAGTGCCATATTTTACTAGACGAGGGGTTTCAATAGATTTCCTTGCAGCAGAGGAGAAAAAGAAGGATTCTGTGTGGAAGTAAAGCTGCCCTGAGCCCAGGGCAGTTGATGTGTGTATTAGTTATTATCATGCCTACTGAAGGAGGGTCACTGTCCTACCTCAGCTCAACAGGGAAGCGAGGTATGTGAAAAGAACAAGCCATGGTTTTATGACCCAGAAGGACTAGAAAACATAACATGGAATGTGTCTTCTGCAGTAAGAAGTGAAATCTCCATCCCTGCTTTGTTGACCCTGGTATAGACTTCTCTCTGGTAACAGGTATTACTGTCCCAGGTGATAAAGAGATAAAATTCCTAGATGAACAAGCTAGGAAAACACACACACACACAGACCAGAAAACAAGTGCCATCCTCCTCATAGAGAGTGAGAAATCAGAATTTCAGACAGTATTTTGGTATTAATGTCACAAAGAGATATTCTAGTGCCCTTACGTACTTTGTCATGTTTTCCACACTCGCAAAAGAAAATGGCTCAGTTGTTTGCAGGGAAGCAACTGTATCAAAAACCTTGACATTATCTTCTAAAACAATGAGTACAGACATTCTTAAAAAGAAAAAGCAGAGGTGTTTGAATTGTTAACATGTGAAGTTAAGTCTCATGAGTTTATCTTCACCTGTTTCATTGTTTGGCACTTAATAGTCTCTCAGTTTGTTTGTTTGTTTGTTTCCTTCTTTTCTTCTTTTTTTCTTTTTCTTCTGGGATTTAGGAAAGAAAAGCCAAGAAATTCTTGTTTTGAAAAACAAAGGCATGGGTCAGTAAGGGAAAAGCTATAACCTTCATGAAAAAGAAAAAAATCCCCAAACATTAAAGACACATTGTTTATTGTCCTAGTGACCGTAATGGATGAAAATAAGTAGAAAGTAATCATTTCCTATTGAAGAAGACACATTTTGTGTTTTCTAATACTTGCGGTTTGTAGAACCATCACTGTTTTTTTTCATTTACTTTTTTCTCCTGCTGGGTTCAGTTAGAGCCAGGACCCTCCTATGGTACTCCACTGCAGTGGTGGAAACATCACTCGAAAGTTCTTTTATTTATCTCAGTCTTCTTAGTGTGAGGTATCCCAATCTCTCTCCCTCCTTCCTGTCCTTTTCCATTCTCACCCACCGGAGTATATATGGCTGTTCATTATTTGTCTTCCTGGGCCTAGGAATGATGCTCCAGAAGTAGAAGCATTGAGAACACGTGGTTTCTAAGATCAACATCTATTGGCCATAGGATGAAAACACCCAGTGGCCACAGATGTGGCTTGGGGTGTCAGGCTGCCTGAATGGAAGAACTAAAGGTTAAAAACTACTTGTCTTTTTTGACTAGTGTGAAAGTTTTATAAATGTAAATGCTGGCTCAAGTCTCATAAAACTGAATGCTAGGCCTTGTCAGGTAGGAATGGAGATATCCATCCTCCATCCTTTTCCTTTCTCCTGCTGGCAGCATGTCTTCCCTCTCCTGTCCTCTCCTTGTTTGAGTGGCTTTTCTTGGGGAAAGCTCTTCTTTGTGGTCACTTTCCCAGAATTTTCAAGTGGTATTTCTACCCCCACAGCAGAACATCACGATCTGTTTATTTTGATAAGTCTGTCATTACAATAGAAGAGATTGTGAATGCCTTTTTTTTTTTTTTTAACCGAGGCTCTGTCTCTTCTTTTCCTGATTCAGTCTTTCAGTTTTCAGAGCAAGCATTTCTTGGCTCTTTTTTCCTAAATCCCACAAAACAATTTCCTACAGAAAGCAAGATCTGTGAATATAAGCATAAGAAGCAGGAGAAGATCTTATTTTGCCTTAAATTCCCTACTTCTATAGGAGAGGATACACCAGGGGGTGACTAGAAGTGGGCGTTATTTAGCTCCTCCTGCAATCTCTTAAAGTAACTCCAATTAAACAAAATATAAGTAAGAATAGTGTGCTCACCGTGAAACGCAACTTCAAGTCCCTCGGAACAAGAGTGCATTTTGACTGTGTCAAGGCCGTTCATTGGTTTTAGATAAACAACTCTGGAGTAGCGGGCTCCTGCTGCTCTGACTTATCCCTGGAAAGCTAGAGGATCTAAGGGGAGGAGAAGGTGAGCTTCAGGTAGATGGGCTAGAGCCAAAAATGTAGAAGCAAATAGTGGAAGCTGAAATGACCCAGGGGAGCAAGGAATAAAGAACTCATCTTGACTTGAAGAAAATGAACAAAGTCTGAAAGACACTGGAACTGCAGTTGGAAACAGCAACCTTAAAAAAGCATCTGGAATTTTATTAAAATGGAAATATTTTAATGATACACCATAATCTTCCAACTTGGCTTATTATACCAAAGTCATCTACTGCCCAGATGAGCTGGTAAGCGTAGATGCGATAAAGAAAACTCTAGAAAAAATTATATGTGGTCTTTCACTGGAATATGGTGATAAGCTTTTTATGTGAAAGTAGCACGTTAACGGAGGCAGCTCCTGCATCTTCTTTGAATAATCTGCGATATAGCTTTAAATTGTAAAATATAGCCTAAATACAGGTTCTTCTAAAAATGGTTTTTAGGGTTTACTTTTCAAGTAAGCATGAGTAAATTACCTTGTACAAAGTATGAATGAACCCAGACAACTGCCACCGCCTTTGAACAGCATCTGTAGTAAGGCTTCCGGAAAGACCGTACAGGCTAGGGCCGTACCACGGCTGGACTCCCACTGGAATGTGTCCGTGGAGCTGCAGCGTTGCAAATGGCAGGAGAATTTTACGAATTCTCCTTTACGCATTTAACGAATTTTAGTAACTACTTTCAAAACCCAAGTGCTTTAGAAAACTTACTGATTCATAGGTCTCTGAAAAATTCTCCCAAGTAAATAGAAAAACATTCACAGCTAATTGAATTTTGAATGCCTCCCAAAGTTAAAAACAGGACTATGTTATAAAACTCTTTGGGTTTCCTAGACCACTTTCACCTGTATTGGTTTGTTTGTTCTTCAGAACCACTCTGTGGTGTGTGTGTGTGTGTGAGAGAGAGAGAGAGAGAAGAGAGAGAGAAAGAGAGAGAGATGTGGCCTCCTTTAGGGAAGTGTTATCCCATTTCTTCTCAGATCCCCAAATCATTTTTTTTCCATAGCAGATAATGAGTCTTTATGCATGAGGTATAACATAAGAAGAGATCACCTGGCCCAGTGGTTCCTAAAACTTGTTTCCCACTGAAATGGCCTGAGAAATTTCAAAAAAGTATGGCATCTGTGCCTTTTCCCCTCGAGACTGTGATTTATTTGCCTGGATGTGGCATAGGCTTTGGGACTTTAAGAAGATCCCTATGTCCTCCTAATATGCAGACAAACAGAGGAGCCATCAACCTAGACTCTTTGGATCTCAGTTCCCTCACCTGTAATGTGGACGTGTGGGAGGAGTTGAAAGGGTTTAAAGGTGTGGAGTAATAATTACAGTATTTCCTGAAGTAGATTCTGTGGAATGCTGGTCTTCTCTGATCCTTATGAAAAGCCAAAACAGGTTCTCTGATAAAATCACTTTGGGAAACAATCTGTAAACTACACCAGTTGAATGAATAATAATTGTCGTAATGAATGAACCAATCAATCTATCGAGAGTACTGTTTCAAATTCTACATTCACTAGCTGTGAATCATTGGGTATCTCTTACTTCACAAGGACTCAGTTTCCTCATCTGTAAATAAAAGGGCTGACCAGATCACCAGTGAGACATCTTATACTTCGAACATCCCGTAACCCCATGACCAGAAAATTTCTGAGATCCCTTTTATTTTAAGATTCCATGAGTCAAAGGGAACCAATGATCTTATCTAACTCTCTCAAGACTACAGAATTGGGGGAGGGTGCTTAATTGGTCTAATTTTACAGTGAATCATCATTAGGCCCTGAAGCAATATTGCTGGTAGACTGTGATTCTTCTCTCTAGTGGTTAAGACTCATTTTATTCCTAAAAGCTTTTTAAAATATTATCTTCCTTGCTGTTGCAAATAAAGACAGCTGAGCCTCAGACAGGCTGATTCATAGCTACTATTTCTCAGGCTCATAACTATAGACGACAATCGACACAGGCCTTCCTTTGCCTTTAGCTTTCTTTCTGCCAGCAGACTGTCTGGACCTTGCCCGGGCTGTCTCTGGGCATTAATGAATGCTGCATTCACCCCGCTGGAAATCCAAAGTGACTAATGAGTAGACTATTTGGGATGCCTGCGTCGCATTCAATGTCCTCTTATGCCATCTATCCCCTTTCCCTCATTTAGCCTGGAAATGGGAACAAGGCATAAAATGCAGCGAAGCCAATAGGAATTTACAGACAGGGAGGAGAAAAAATACTAAAGCCTGGCTGGTCCTATAGACTATCTATGTATCGATGGCTTACCAGAAGAATAATTTGCATGAATAGTTTCCTCTGAGTTGACCCTCTAAGGAAGTCTTGCAAATCCTCCAAATACCTGCCAGTTAAATAGTTATTTTGAGAATAAAAGATTGCCCTTGATGCTTCAGTTCAGGAACTGGCAAACTATGGTCCACAGAATGTTTTTGTCAATAAATCTTTATTGTAACATAGCCACAATCATTTGTTTCTGCATTGTCTATAGCTGGTTTTGCTCTAAACTGACAGTTGAGTGGCTGCAACAGAGATTGCATGAAATGTAGAGCCTAGAATATTTACCATCTGACTGATCTCTATTTGACAGGAACATGTTTTTTTCATTCATTCATTCCTTTCTTCCTTCCATCATCTTGTAGATACCTCATAATTAAAGCAATGAAATAAATACTATAAATATATAAAGAAACATAAAATAATTTTCTATCCTTTCAAAAAATACCTAGACATCAATGATTCAATGATCATCTTGTTGCAATTATTTATGCACAAAATCCTTTTAGAAACTCACCCCTGCCTATACTCACACATGCGGCCTTCAGGAGGAAAAGAAAAGCTTGCACTTGACCTGCTCATGTACTCTACCTTATTAAGTCAATCAGATAGGATATATATAAACTATAAAATGATGCAATTTAAAGCCAAAGAGATGATTATTTGTAGTCCACCCTTTCTAGTCAAAGTCACGACTAAATAAATCTAAGTTTTAAACATGCAGGAATCTTGACTCTTATGCTATCATTATAATATAAAAATATATATGTACATGCAAATGTAAACAATCCATAATACATAAATATTTGTGGTCTGTTTCTAATGTTTCAACATGCTAGCTTATTTTGCAATGTTTCCCTCTTAGGACAGTGGTTGCCAGAATACAGTTTCTCCTTTTGTAGTTCTGGCAAGGGCAAAACAAGTAAATACAAGAGAAGTTTTATCCGGGATTTCCTTACTCCAGGTGTAGGACAAGATTCTAATAGGAACTTAGTTCTAAAGAAGTATTAAAACATACTGTAATTCAACTAACTCAATCTTGCATACTCCTGTCCTGAAGCTATAAGATATGCTGGAGTTAAGGTTGGTTTCCATAAGGTTGACCTTGATTTTGAAGCAAATCTTTTCCCCCAAGACAACAGCAGATCAAAAAAAAAAAAAAAAAAAAAAAAAAAAAAAAAAAAAAAATTACGTAAAAATTAGAAGCCAGAAAAAATTCAGAATTAAATATGGATTGTTGACAGTTATAGACTGCTTTGAGCAATGTTGCTTCTATAAATCATTCCTAAGGAATATTTAAGTGTGTACATGGAGAATGTAATTCGACTGACAATTAATGTAGAGGATGATTTCTTAGTCTCAGTATAACAACCTTAATGATGATGATGATGAGTAATTATTATACTCCTGGGATACTACTTCTTGGCATCTAAAACTCTCCATACACATTTGTTGAACACCAACCTTTCCCCTTTTGTAAGTTAGCCCATATTAGGATTTCATGAGCTAGAAGATCAGATTACTGCTGCTTCCAGAGAGCTGCTGCAAAGTGCAAACTAAAGTGCTGGAATTTTAATGCCATATTTTAGTGGAGTGAGTGCATGGCAGAGGAAGATTAATTAGATTTAAGATAGAAGGAGAGTCCAATTTAATTTTGCCCCATTACTCGACATGCCTGGAAATTATACTCAGTGTGTGGGATTCTTCCCCTGAGGGGAATAGCACCAGCGCCTCCTCTCCACCCTGTCAAGCACAGGGAGATGTGCACAGCTCTCCTTCTGCTCATCCTGCTCTGTGCCCTTGGGGGTCTGTTTGTGCCAGAACTGCTCTGCAAGCCAGTGGGAGTTCTTTTCTGGCGCATCATTTGCAACATGAGAAATGGGCCTCTATGTTTAAGATACGTTGGCATGGATCTCTGGGTCTGATCGACCATTATCAGAGAAGCCTAGGCTCCCATTCTGTGTCAGGAGGGAAAAGCAGAGAGAAGCATATGGTCACATTTTCAGCCATTTGCAAGTAGATTCTTGCTTTGGCCAAATAACACTAGATTAACCAAATAAGGACTTCCTGGGCTAAATCAGGAAATATTCTAGACAAAGCACTGTGTCAGGATTGCACCTTGCTCTTTTTCCCCCTCAAGAATTTCATATTTACTAGCTCTTGTAAAGCCCTGTATTTGCCTATTGAAATTCTTTAAGACCCATCTTCAATTCAATGGTCCTTCTCTAGTCCTTTGCAATCTCGATCCTCTAAATTTTTAAGACATGTTGTGTGTTCCATAGTACTTGGCATGGAACTCTATCGCTTTCCACCCTCCAGTTCCAGATTTTGAAAGCTATAAGCAAAACTCCGTGTTGAGGCAGAGATATATTGACTGCCAACCACCAACAGAGGGTGTGAGCAGTTGGAAAAGTGGACTCAGGAACCAACCACTTGTATTTGCTGGACAACTTTCTCCTGGTACTTTGCTATTCTTAGCTTGTTTCCCAAAAAGTCACAAGCTTTTTAGAAACAGAAGCAGTCTTCTTCAACATCTTGATTATGTTAATCCATAATTTCAGTTCTGGTCTTCTTTTCCTTCCATTGACCTAAGTCATCACAGCTAACTCTGATGCCAGATCTCATCCATGGTCCATTTCCTGAGCTAATCTGAAGAACTCAGGCAACATCATATGTGCCTGAATTTAGGATGTCACAAATTTAAGATAGGCCATCAATTTAGTCATAATGAAAAAGAATGCTACATTAAGTGTATTCATTGATATAAAAGCACCACAATTTCAAAAATATTATGGGTTAAAAAAGCAATTGTTATTGTAGAATTGATAAATAAAATATACTAGTAGTATGAGTCCCAAATCCAGTGGAACTTGGAACGGAGTTGCATTGAGCACAGATGGACTTGTGTTCATGAGTCCCCAGAGTGGCAATAATTCTGCCTGCTGAAATAGGAAACTCCATTTTAAGCATTACAACAGATAATTCTTGGTTTTGCTCTTATTAATCCTGTTTCCCTATAAAGTTGGGTTTCTCTCTGAACCCTGACCTGATTTACTGGGACATTGAGCCTCGTCAGCTTATCCTAGTCTAGTCCCTTTTCCCTTATTAGTCTTGCATTTCCCTCTCACTCAATCAAGGGAACTTATAAAGCTCTTTAAGATCATTGAGTGCTATCTAAGGGTATCCAAGACCACAATTCATCAGCGCTGAGGTCAGTCAACTGTCTAGAACCTTCAGGTTTTCACAATCGCCTAAACCAGTAGATCTCAAACTGGGACTGCATGTTGACAGTCATTGTTGAAAGAGCTTTTAAAAAATATGACTGGCTGAGCCCCAGTCCCCAGATTCTTGATTTTTTGTTCTAGAGTAGAGCCTATAACTAATACTAATTTCTCTCTCTCTCTTTCTCTCTCTCTCTGTATCTACCCAGACAATTCTAGATACAACCTCAGTTTTTTTCTCTGGATAGTAATTGTGTGTAAGACACAACGCATATAAAACTTGGAGCCTTGGGGCGCCTGGGTGGCTCAGTGGGTTAAAGCCTCTGCTTTCAGCTCAGGTCATGATCTCAGGGTTCTGGGATCGAGCCCCGCATCGGGCTCTCTGCTCTGTGGACAGCCTGCTTCCTCCTCTCTCTCTCTGCCTGCCTCTCTGCCTCCTTGTGATCTCTGTCTGTCAAATAACTAAATCAAATCTTTAAAAAAAAAAAAAACTTGGAGCCTTGAAGTTGACCCCAACAAGATGATACAAGAACATAAAAAACATTGCAATTGATAAATATGAAACAGGTAAAAGAATATTTCTCTCTTCTGCAAAATATTTCAGTTCTATATAACAATAAATACCATACCTTTAATTTCAAAACTGTATATCTAATTCTGACACTATAGATTCAGAGACTCAAATCTCTTCTTCTTTCTTATATGTCTTGTTTTTAGACAGAAAATTTTAGTGAATGTCAGAGCTTCATTTAAAAATTATTTAGCATCTGAGGGCTGCTGGAGGGCAGGGGTTGGGAGGAATAGGGTGGCTGTGTGATGGACATTGAGGAGGATATGTCCTAGGGTGAGTGAATTGTGTAAGACTGATGAATCACAGACCTGTACCCCTGAAACAAATAATACATTATAGGTTAATGCAAATAAATAAATAAAAGCATAAATCTTAACAACAAAAAATTTTAAGCAATGACTTTAAGCCACATGCCAGGAACTTTTCATGTAGCTGGATTTAAGGTCACATTATAAACAATTCATTTCATGAATTTCCTTTTAAAAAATCAGTTGATAAAGGAATATACATCAGGAGTTTAAAAGGTATTACAAAATGTTATAGTAATTATAATAATTTGAAGAAACACTTTAAATGTGATCATTGTAGTGAACTTGAGTTGATAGCCACTAACTCTGAGCAATGACAGATTGGTGACTACGACTAACTTTATTAAAAATTTTCTTCTTGGGGCGCCTGGGTGGCTCAGTGGATTAAGCCACTGCCTTCGGCTCAGGTCATGATCTCAGGGTCCTGGGATTGAGCCCCGCATCAGGCTCTCTGCTCCGCGGGGAGCCTGCTTCCTCCTCTCTCTCTGCCTGTTTGAAATCTCTGTCTGTCAAATAAATAAATAAAATCTTTTAAAAAAAAATTTCTTCTTAAGAGACTCATACCATTTTAATAATTAAAAAAATTAGCTATCAACATGTTGATCTTCTCTGAATCTCATTAGGAGCCAGATCTCAGGGCTAAAGGAATGAAACCTCTCTGTGGTAAAATAGATTCATGGCGGGACCTGTTTCTTTTTATCAATGTTTAAACTACCTTAAATAGGGCTCCTGGGTGGCTCAGTTAGTGAAGCATTTGCCTTCGGCTCAGGGCTGAGGACGTGATCCCAGGGTCCTGGGATCGAGTTCCACCTTGGGTTTCCTGATCAGTGGGGAGCCTGCTTCTCCCTCTGCCTCTGCCTGCTGCTCCCCCTGCTTGTGCTCTCTCTCACTAGCTCTCTCTCTGTGTCAAATGAATGAATGAATGAATGAATGAATGAACTCTCTTAAATAGCTTCCAAGAGTAATGCCACAGCAGGCTCAATTTTATTCCTGAGGATTGGAAAAGAGGCTTCAGTTCTCTACTACCTTTTTGATCTATACCTTTTCCTCCTGTCAGAAGACAGGATCTGTTGTCCTATCCTTTGAATCCAGGCTGGCCTTGTGATTTGCTCTAGCCAATGAGAAAAGTAAAAATTACCTATGACCCAGAAATATTCTTTTGTTGTTGTTGTTGTTGTTTATCTGCTTAGATCTCACTATTTATAGAAATGTGTCTCCATATCATCACAGAACATCTGTTTTCCAAATGGTGGCATACTGTATATAGTGTTTTATAAGCCCTCCCCTTCCTTTGTTTAAAAAAAAAAATATGTATAACAAAGTATTGTAAAACACTTTTCATTCCAATACATTTACCTCAGCACAATCATTTCTAAAAACTTTGCTACATTTCATACTATGGTACCATAATTTATTGAACTAATGCCTCTGTTGGGGGACATTTGTAGTGTATCCTCAAATAAAATACAAAGGAGAAAACTCTGGAAAAAACGTCACTTTTGGCTCATTTGACACTCTCCTTAGATGTTCAACAGTAGTTTTATGTTAGATTTGGTTTTCCTTTCTTTCTTTCTTTTTTTTTTTTTTTTTGTATAAATAACTCTGGACTATGTGCCACAAGGTTGTGCATTTAGGCTCAGGTTCTTAGGGAAATTTTCAAGAATTGAGACTACAAGATAAAAGCATATGAAAAATTTTAAGACCTTTCACAATTGCTTCTAAAATTTAAACTATTCTTGGTTTTCATTAAGAGTATATACAAAGTGTGAAATGAGTAAGGTTTTGTATTTGTTCTTGAGAGATTTTAATTTCTCCATTATATCTTTTCTTGAGATATATTTGAATGTTTATTTAAAATTTCCATTTCAGGGGCTCCTGGGTGGCACAGTTGGTTAAGCATCTGACTCTTGATTTCGGCTCAGGTCATGATCTCAGGGTTGTGAGATCGAGTCCCCAATCTGGCTCCATGTTGGGCATGTAGACCGCTTAAGATTTCTCTCTCTGTCCCTCCGGCCTCCGACCGCCCACCCCATACCCTCACCACTGTTCTTGCATGTACATGTGCTCATTCTCTCTCTAAAAAAAAGGTTGAAATAAAAATTTCCATTTCATTGACAAGAGTGTTCATAATTTTCTTTTTAAAAGTGTTCAACACTTTTAAAAGTGTGAATAGTGCGTGTATATCATGTGTGCAGAGCCTTGTTACTCTTTCACGATGTCGGTGACTGGCACCTTCTTTCCTTTGTTCTCTTCTAATTTGCCAGATGTTCTTACATTTTGTCTTTTAAAGGAACCAAGTTTTAGCACTGTTGATCTCCTCCTTCCTGTTTTCATTTTTACTGCTTTCTACTACTTTGTGAAAGTTTATTTACTCCTTGTAATGAATGCTTTGTTGGTTAATTTTCAGCCTCTATTCTTCATTGACTTTTTCTCTGCCTGTAGTTCTGTCAGTTTCTGAGAGAGAGATGATAAAATCCTGAGTAAGTTATTTTGGGGTGACTTGTTCTTTGAGTTCCTGCGAGAGAGGTATATTCAAATCTTCTACATGACTTCTATATGTCTTCTTATATTCCCAGCAGTTTCTGATTTATATATTTTGAATCTTTATCATCAAGTACATGGATATACAAAATATTTACATCTTCCTATAAGTTGAGCTTTTTATGAAGGTGATCTAATTATACTTTTTGCCTTAAATCTATTATTTAATATTGAAATAGCTATATCAGCTATCTTTTGCTTCTTACTTATATAATGTATAGTTTTTCATCCTTTTACTTTCATCTCTTCTACTGTTGGGTCTGGGACCACATACCCTAGAAAAATAAAATATGAATAGTCATAAAAGTGTAAAATTAGTCAATACTTCTGTAAAAAGTACAAGGCCTTTAAGATATTTTATCTTCCTTTTACCCCATTCCAAGTTAATCTGTCAATACTATTTTGTTTTAATTCTATTTAATACCTTATTACTGTCTTATTATTGTTGCTTATATATTTTGTTAGATTTATCCACATATTTTGTATGTTCTCTGCCCCTCATTGCCTCATGTACTTCAGATGTCTCTAGGTTCAGCTAAGCTTCTGCTCAAGAACATTCATTAGTAGTTCCTTTACTGTGGGTTTGCTAGTGGCAAATGGTCTGAGTTTTTGCTTGTCTGAGTTATCTTAATTTCTTCCTCATATGGAAGGTATTTTTACCCTGTATAGATTTTTAGGTTAACAGTTACCTTCTTGCACATTAAAGACATCATTCCATTGCTATTGGCTTTTCCTGTCACTGTGAATTCAACTGTCAGTCCTTTCTTTAAAGGTAATCTTTTCTGTTGTCTATTTTCAAGATTTTTATTTCCATTTTGACATGATTAAATGTAAATGTCTTTTTATTTACCTTGCTGTAAAATTGTTAGGCTTCTCTGATCTCTAAATTTCAACTATCACCAGCTTGGAAAAATTCCTAGTTTTATCATCTATTCAAATATTATTGCTTTCTCATATTCCCATTCATTTTCAACTTGAAGAACTCCAGTGGTAGACCTTCTCAGTATCTGTCTTGCCTGTTGGCTTCCCTTCTGTATTTCATCTGCTGTCTCCTCATGCTCCATCCTGGGGAGTTTCTTCCAAAGTTTCTTCTGGTTCTATTTCTCTCCTAGGTTACATCTAATCTGTTTTTAAATCCATACTTTTAACTAATTGTCTATTATATTTTTAAATTCTAGAAATGTTAATTTTAAAATTATGCTAATCACTTCTTAAAATTTTCTATCCCTTTGCAGATATTTTCACACTTTTACTTCTTTAACCAAGGAAATGTAATTGTTTTATAATTTGTTTCTAGTAATTCCAGTGACATTTTTTGTCATTTTTTTCTTTCTCTATTTTTTAAAAAATTTCTGCTAGTTCTTGCTCCTGATTCGTAGTTTCCTTGGATGCTCAGAAATCTTTGACTTTGTGGTTCTCATTTTACTCGAAAATTATTTTTGTAGAAGTATCTGGAGGCCTATGATGATGACATCTTTCTCCAGTAAGGATTTGTATTACTTCTCCCATCTGCCTTATTGTTATCACCAAATCTAGTACTACTTAACTTAGCTTAATTTCGTATGGTGTATTATTTTTTCATAAGGGGGTACCCAGGAATTGCAAGAACCATCTTATTTTTGCTTTACTGTTTTATGCTACTGTGTTCCTCAGATTCCTAACTGAAGCTGATGACTCCACAACCTTTGAAGGGTCTGAGTTTGATTTCTTTCCCCTCCTTTCCTTTGAGCCTGTAGTTCTCAAAATGGAAGTTCACCGTTTGTCAGTTTTGGCAATTGCCTTCAGCGTAAAATCAAACTTTGCTTTTTGCTTTTCTTTTGGGTTACATCTTTCCTACAACTTTGACCTGATAAATGTTTCCTTTATTTTATCAGTTCTTTCACACTTTATAAAAAATTATCTTTGAAGATTTTATCCATAATTTTATAGTATTTATTAGGAAGACCGATCTGAGTATAACCTTAACCTGATATTAGAAACAGAAGTGCTACAGTTATGTTCTTCATAAGTTAACATTATTAATCTTTTGTCCTCTTGCCATAAATATTTCTCCAGGTAGTTTTTTGCCCATCTTTCCTTTTCTAGTTCTTTAGCAATGGAATACATCAACGCTTCATGAGTGAATGAACTGTGAATCACATGAAATATTCACCCACTGACTGATTAAGCTTTCAGAAAGATTATAAAAAAGATTTCAATATAACAGATTGAACTAAATGACTGCTGTCTAAAGCACTAAATCAAAGAATGTGGGGATTCTCTTTTCTCCCTTAAAACGTGTTTTCAGTAAATTGTGTTTTCTTGTTAACCATTCTGAAAAAGGATCCACCATTAGCTATTGAATCAATATCTGTTTCATTGTATTTATTATTTTTTGAATATTTGTCTTATTTGAGTTTTTTACACATTTAAGTCTTCCTCCTTAGCTATTTTTGTAAATAAGAATGGCTTTGCATATACCTTTTTAAAGATCTCCAAACTTCTGCCCAGTTTTTCTTGCATGTTATTACATTTCTAGAAATCACTCAATTTTTTTTCAGTTGAAAAAATTTATAATAAATAATTAAGACATTGATTTTCTATATGCTTTACAGGCGTTATTTTATATAATCTTCATAACAATTTTATGAGCTCTAAGTTGTTACTATTTCCATTTGATGATGGTAAAATTAAGGAATAAGGAGATAAAGTACCCATACCAAAATTAGGAAGTGGTGGGACCTGGGTTTGGTCTCATGATGTGCAACTCTAGGACTCCCATTTCTAGCCATTGAATGATATAAAATTACAAAAAGTGATAAGTAGCTTACAGACAATTTCAGGATAATAAAAAAAAAAAGGAAAAATGGAAAGACAGTGAGTAGTCAAGAGTTCATGGAACCAGCCCTCTTTGGCAGCCGGATGAGCACAGAATCATTTATTCCTTACAGTCAGTACTCTCTTCTCTGTGTGTTTGTGTGTGTGGTCTGTATCTGTGTGTGTATATATTAATGGTTATGTTTTGTCTCTTTTAACAATTTTTCTTTGCAAAATGATGTTTCCTCATTCCCTTGTCCTCACCATGTGAAAATAGCCATGCAGGAAGACCGAGTGCCCCTCCCTTGCTGCTGCAGTCCCGCTTCCTCTCCCTCCCTGGTTTTTCGGTGCAGTTCCAGCCCTTTAGCATGCTCTAACCTTGACAGCAATGACGTCAAGAATTGAGGGAGTATGCTGAGCCAGACCCAAGCAGGCGGGTTTTGGCTACCATCACTTCCTCTAGAAGCCAGCCCCTTTCTGGCTTAGGCATTCTTCTCCTTCCTGGCCTCATTCCTCCTTGCCAGCCAGCCCTCTCCTCTGCTCACACATCATGTGAGCCTTTGCTAAGCTTGTGCTGTTCTGGTCATAAACATGGTCATCATCCATATTAAGAGCTCTGCCAGTCCAGGATAGCTGAGAGATGGCAGCCTGCCCCACTCTACAAGCACCACAGTACCATTTTGTGGCACATGCACAAGGCAAGGCTTGCTGTGATTTTTCTTGACCACTGGTTGGGCAGATGGAAGATCACGGTGGGTGTCTCCTGGTCCAGATTACCACTAGCAGTGTCCTGACCATCCAGGGACACTCCAGAGCCCAAACTGGGGACAGTGTAGCAACCTGGATGCCCAAGTCCTTTAACATTCTTTTGGAGTGGGACTTGGCAGATACCCCAAAGATCAAGGCCCTGTAGATTTAGGATCATTCATGAAAAAAAGCAGACTGGCAACATTTGGATTTCAGCAGAGGGTAGGAGGACTTGGCGGGAGAGAGAAAAGGTGTTGTTCAGGGTCCTATAGCATGCACTCTTTTCTACCACCTTGCATTACTCGTTCTCTTTAATCTTGTTAAGAAATTCAATAATATTATAAGTGACTATGTGAGGGACGCCTTGGTGGTTCAGCGGGTTAAGCCTCTGCCTTCGGCTCAGGTCATGATCTCAGGGTCCTGGGATCAAGCCCCCCGCGTCAAATAATTAAATAAAATCTTAAAACAACAAAAACAACAACAAAAAAAACAAGTGACTATGTGAAGGGTATTATTGTTATCATTATTTCTTCCTTTCTTTTCCCTGCAAAGGGTAGTGCAGCACCAGCTGTACAATCTCATAAAATCATGGGATGTTAGACCTGCTGGTTTCCTTAGAGTGCATCGAATGCAACCCCCTACTTGACAAATGAAAAAAAAAAAAAATCCTGCCCAGAGAAAATAAATGACTTTGCCAAAGTCCCATGATTTCCTTATGGCAGCACAGATGTGAAAATCTAGTTCTTGACTCCAAGCCCAACAGGTGTTTATTATAGGTCTGGTATCAGAAGGATTTAGCATGTGAAGGGCTTCAGGCCCCGAAATGCTGTTTCCTTCCCACCGCGACTGGGAATGAATAGTACTTTATTGGATAAGCCATGGTGACTTTTCCTAAGTCTCCTTATCAGTCCTCGAAGTGGGTAACTGGGGAGGTGATGTCTTTGTGTCCCTTATCCCGCTCTAACATGATCCAGAGAAATTAAATTCACCCAGAATTTGTTCAAGTGTCTGCTTCTCAGAGCAGCTTTGTCTAATGAAGCTTCTAAAATAGTAGCGTTCTTCCCCCAGCCAGTTCTCTTCCCCTCAACACTCAGTAATACGCTCATGCTGCTTAATTTTTCTCCAAAGCAGTATCACCTGATATGTCATAGATTTATTTGTTTGTTTATTTTCCTTTTATTGAATGATAGAAAGAACCCAAAATAGGGAAGGTACTTGTGAAGAACTGAGAACATTTTCCTACTAATGCTAGGGTTCCCTGCTCTTGATTAAAAATACTGTAGGGGCACATGGTGGCTCCTATGTTTGAGTGTCTGACTCTTCGTTTCAGCTCAGATGATGACCTTGGGGTCATGGAATTGAGCCCTGTGTGGGGGCAGGGAGTCTGCTGGTGATCTTCTCCCTCTCCCCTGCCTACTGCTCATATGCATGCTTGCTCACACTTTCTCTCTCTCCCTAAAAATAAATCTTTTTAAAAAATACTGTGGAAAAACAAAGAGTTCTGATAAGATGAGGTAGGTGTGAGGCAAGAGAGAATAAAGGTAAAGCAAAAGGGAGGAATAAAAAAACCCAGTAAGGTAAAAGAAGACATCAGATTGGCTCACTAGCAAAGATCTGAGTGGGTGACCAAGGAACAGAGACATGGAAATAAAACATTTAACAGAGGGCAGCCAAATCAGCTATTTATTGCTGTAGTCATGTTGTATAACAAACCACCCCAAACTCTGGCTCAAAACAGATTTACTGAGGCTGGGCTCAGGTGGGTCCATCCACATTTCCAGAGGTCAGTTAGCTCTTGGCTAATTTAAGGTGCTCTCGGTCAGGACAATTGTGATAACATGGCTCTGTCCCTCCTGTCTCAACTTCCAGCAAGTTAGTCAAGGGATGTTGCCATGGCTGATAGAAGAGTGCTGAGGGAGCTAAAGGAAACACAGGAGGCACTTAGGGTTTAGACAGAACTGGCACAGCATAACCTCCACAGCTGGACCAGGAAAGTAACAGGGACAGAATCATGGGATAGGATAATGACCCCACCTCTTGACAGGAAGGGCTTCAAACAGTATTAGAGGGAGAGGTAAAGAACTGGGTCTCGATTACAGTTTACCACAGCAACCCTGGAGGTCTTGTATCTCAGACCCTGAAAGTCTCTGATTCTCTACAGTGCCAGTCCTTGAAGGTGGGAATGCTCCGTGGGGGTCCTGGACTTTTGAAAACCCCGTTTCTACACATGTATATTCAACTAAATATCCATGCAGAAACAGAGTTTTCAAAAATCCAAGTCCCCTGGGGAGAATTTTATACACACACACACACACACACTTCACTTCCTTTAACACTGTCTTATTAGACCCTCATTCAAGGGTACTCTCCAAGGATGTTGAGTAGGCTTCAAGCCCAGTGTGAAGTGGTTTCATAAGGAAAATGTAACCTGGATCTATTCTGGCAGTACCATTGAATGAAATGAGGGACCAGTGTACATATGGGTGAAGGGCACTCTATCATTTCAGTCTCTAGAACTCTGTTGGGGTCTAGAAGCATTTGCTTTTCTCTTTAGCTTCCCACTCCTGAACTTCCAACAACCTAAAACAAGCTTATTTATTCATTAAAGAGACTGTGACTCTATTGGCCCAGAATCCCAAATGCCCTCTCAAAACTTCGGTGAGCAGATCCAATCATTGTTTTCCCACCCCAGTGAAGCAGCTGGGATCAGGGTACATGCTGAATGCCTCTCTGGTCTCCTTACAGTCGGGCCAGACCTGAAACAGACCCCACCATCCAGCCACCAGCATCCCTTAGTTGTTCTCAGCTTGGTGTAGAACTCATCATTACTTGGAAAGGAAAAAAACTTCATGTGGACACCTCTGTTTCCTCTCTGCAAGCATATTATTGTAGGTGCAAAAGAAATTATAGAAAATGAAAACCAAAGGCTTGCTCATCCCCTATGACTCTAGAGGGGAATTCCAGTCACACAGAGAACACCCTGTCCCTTCCTCCCACCTTTTCCACCCAACAGAAGAGGAGGAACTAGCCTTGGGGAGGGAATTGTTTTCCTGTTCCTCTGTCTATAAGCACATTTTCCAGGTCATTCCTGACTTTTCAACTTCAGAAAGCCTCCACTCCAAAAGAGGCCCAGTGTTGGGCCAGCCTCATGTTGTACTTCCTACTTCTCATAGGTAAAATGTTTATCAGCCTCAAGGGAAATGGCAAATGCACAGGCCAACGGAGAGAACATGCACAATGTTGGCTGATAAACAGAGTTTTGCTCATGGTAGCTTGGGGGGCGAGCAGTTATTTTCCATGGGCTCTTATCAACAGGAAATCTAACTAGAGTTAATGCAGCGGGAGATTTTGGCTAGCCTCTTGAAACAGACTTTTGAGAGCCCTTTAAGATAACTGTCGCTCACCTTCCAGACTCATTAATCACTGACAAGCTCAAGCTATCCAGTTAGGAGGAAATGAAGAGGGGGCCGTTGAATACATGTCAAACAAATCACACTCTCAAGCTGGCACCAAACTCAAGAAACTCCAGTGAGAAACAAAATGTAAGCAAATGTGACAGATTAAAACCTAGCGCTGTGACTGTGGCTGGGAGGGGAAAATAAGGGACTGAAGAGTAAAGAAACACCATGGTTCTGAGATCAAAAACTTGAAACCTTAACTCTCATTTCTCTCCCCTGTTTTCTCATCTCCAATGAGAATATATTACCCTGTCCGGGGGAAATAGAGTGGGAAGGTAGGGGAGACACACAAAGAGATAAAGCTATAGAATCCTGTGTTCCTGACTTCCTTAGAGACCAAGGTAGTTCTTGAAAGACTTAATTTTTCCCCATTAACTTTTATGAAGCCTGACTTGGCTGTAATGTTTCTTAAATGCCAGGCAGGTTCCAGCCAGGATTTTCCAAGTGCATCTAATTGCCCACTTTATCACAGGCACTATCAGGTAAATGGTGTTCCACCTCCTCTGGGCCTGCCTAAGGTTGACACCCAGGACTTGTCAGGCAATGGATCACAGAGCCAGCATGGGGGCCCCTTGCACTGCATTCCTGCAGGAGGGTGACAGTAAATTATGACATCTGCCAGGAAGATCGGAACACGGCTGGGCTACCGGATGCACCTAAACTACACAACCAGGAAGGCTTTTAAGATGTAATTGGAAATGCGTCTGAGAGCTCTTAAAGGGACAAAGAGCCTCTTTCCCTAGCAACAGTGGAGCAGAGATGAACCCCGGACATTTGCTTTTCTCTTTGATGACATTTAATGACCCATTTTTATGTTTGCATGCATAATGCTACGTGGCAATTATAAAATGCCCCAGAATTTAAATTGTGCTTCTGTCTTCTCAAGACCCTAAAAACTGCTCAAGGGGTCCTCATCATGCCCATAGCCTAGGATAAAAAACAGATGGAGCCATGGTGGGTGATGTTGTTTGGGTCAAAAGAAAGTGATAGAAAGTGCCACAGCAGGGGCCTCAAATCTAGGTCTTCAAACCCCTCAAAACATACATTTTACCAAGTTTACCAAGACCTTTTCTACCTTCTTCCTTTCCAAAAGTCATTTTGTTAATGGTAGCTTTGGAAGTATGGGGTTATATTTTTGTATGTGCATGCCTTTTTAGTCTAAATTTTTACAGGACTGATATTGAAACTTGACATCAAAAAAGACATAAAAAAAAATCCAATGAAACACCAAAACCAAAATGGAAAAATAATCCTCTCTTACTAATCAAAGTAGGTTTTTTCTAAAGGAGCTCATGGGAAAAACAAAGAAGAAAGGAGGATAAGTGACTGGCAGCATAAGATTATCAAAGCAAACAATCATTTATTAAAACTTTCAGTGGAATAAGTTGGAATTTCAGACAACCTCTACACAAGATGGGAAGGGTGAAGATATGACTTAAGATGTTTTGGGACTTGGGAAGTTCTTTGAGTTTCATAAAATGAAAGTTTTAGTAAGCAGGCTGCAAGACCAAGAATCAGAGCCTGACATCACAAGACACAGTGCAGAAGATGTTTCTTATTTCAGTGAATCTTCACAAGGCAAATTCCCAGCTCTTATGTTTATAAAGAAAAAATAAGGTGGTTTTATAGGTTGTAGATCCTGTAAATGCTGATCTAAAATGGTGATGACACGAATTGTCCATCAGCATCCCCTCTTGTAAATGACAGACTTTTGGTTCCTGAAGGCTACACAGAAATTATGTGGTGCTAAGAGATCAAGTTTTGGTTTGCTTCCCAACATGGCAACTTATGGTGATGAACTTGAGCAAGTCCTATAACTTCTCTGTGCTTAATTTTCTTATTTTAAATTGTGAGTGAGAATATCTAGTTTGTGGGCTACAATAAGGATTAAATGAAAAATTGGATATAAGAGCACTTTGTAAACTATGAAATGCTATTATGTTCATCTGAAAACAACCTAGTATCTGTTGAAAGCTATGACATGTCATAATATGCCTTCAGTATTGAAAAAGAAAATGACAATACTGATTTTACTCTACATCAAGTCAACATTTATTGGGTACTTGGTATATACCAGGTGCTCTGCTAACAACACTGGTGCCCTCTAAATAGAATAAGGTATGGTCATGACCACTGGAATGTTACATTGGTCCAGATCATAGCTACCATATATGTATGCATGTGTCTCTATTCCTTTTGTCCAACATTTGCTGATTAGTCACCACCTTAAGAAATGTAGAGAATGGCGGGCATGTGTGTATGTGCACGTATGCTCAGATAGGAAGGTTTTACGTTATGTATTATAACAAAATAATTTTATGAGTCTATTTTAGGATAAAATTTTCTAGAAGAGAGTTTCCAGAAAGTTTAATGCATGCACTTAGTTCTACACCTGGAAATATTTATACATAAATGTCATTTTTTAAAAATAGTAGTTCAACATATAATGGCTTGGATAATGTCTTTCCTCACTGTAGTTTGTGGCAATATCAGAGATAAGCAAATAGATGGATAACTTTTAAGTGACCAGGAAATGGAAAAGCTGATATGTCCTTGCAAGCAGGCATGACTGGTAGAATGTGGCTGGTTCACCACAAATAGAAGCAGTAAAATTCTAGAAAAAAAAAAAAAAAGAATGAATGGACGTGGCATCTTCTAGCCTTCCTCACGTTATAGTCAGTATTTCAAAAACATTAATAAAATACCACCTATGCTCAAATGCTTGCTGGATTTATTGAACTGAAAAGGTTTTTGTTTTGTTTTTTAAGATTTAGTGGTTTCTTCGACATGCACTCTCAAATTGCACTCCTGAGGTAAACAACTGAAACATCCCCTTTTCTTTCTTCTATTAGTTAAACCTTTCCAGAAAGAGATATTATCATTGTTTCTGAGATCTACAGAAACTACATAATAAATACTGACAACTTGGGCAGATCAAGTAGAAGATAAGTATAAATACATTTAATGAGCAATATGTTTTATACTTTATTATAAACATTCATTTGTTTGAAGTTCTTCTGAACGATTCCTCGTCTAGGTTCATTCTTAAGATATATCATGGGCACTATTTTCATGCTAATCATGGGCTTCCCTAAAAGATGCTGTGAATCCTGTCATTTAGGAGCCTGGAATTTCATTGCCAACATTCCACTCCAGTCCACAACTGCTGACGTCCTTCATTACAGTTGTTAACACATCACGAAAGACACAATAACATGACCAGAATGGACTCTTCACTTTTTCAAGTGGTTTGAAAAACATTGTCCTTTGATTCTTTTATGAGGGTTCCATAATTTCTTGGGGTTTTCCAGCTGCTTTTTGATCACTGGCCCTGCCAGCTTCTCTTCCCAGACAAAAACTGGGACACTTGATGGTGGTTGTGGTGAATTAATAAGGAGAAAAAATAAACAGAAGGCTCTTTTCCCATGTGTTTTTTTTAACTTTGCAAATCTGTTCACTGTACAGTTAATTTGAGCTTGCAATGCAGGAACTCTGTCTGGCTCTTCTAATTCATCATTCCCTTCTGATGTTATTTCATCCTTAGAGTCCACAAGTGGAACTCACAGCAGGCAAGTGAATAGATGGTCCTCCTTTCAGGTTCCCACATTCTTCCAGGACATCTGGGTAGCTGGATGCAAAGGCAAAGCAAAACTTTCTAGGATTTCCACCATCCAATCCCATAGGTTTAATATCTAAATTAATGGTAGGCAAACATTTTCTGTAAATAGGCAGATAGTGTATGTTTTTGGTTTTGCAGGCCATATGGTCTCTGTCACAATTACTTAACTCTGTGGTCATAGCATGAAAGCAGCCATAGATAATACAAAAATGAATGAATGTGGCTATGTTCCAATAAAGCTTTATTTATGGACACTACAAATTGAGTTTCCTATAATTTTCATGTGTCATAAAAGTCTTCTTGTGTAGTTTTTTTCCCCAACAATTTAAATATGAAAAAACAGCTAAGCGAAGTAAGTCAGAGAAAGACAATTATCACATGATCTCACTCTTATGTGAATTTTGAGAAACAAAGTAGAGGATCATAGCAGAAGAGAGGAAAAAAATAAAACAAGATGAAATGAGAGGGAGACAAACCATAAGAGACTCTTAATCATAGGAAATAGACTGAGGGTTGCTGGAGGGGAGGTGGGTGGGGGAATGGAGTAACTGGCTGATGGATATTAAGGAGGGCACCTGATGTGATGAGCACTGGGTGTTACATAAGACTGATGAATCACTGAACTCTATCTTTGAAACTAATACTACATTATATGTTACTTAATTAAATTTAAATAACATATATGTATTTAAAAATAAATAAATATGAAAAAGGATTCATAGTTTGTGGGGCCCTGCAAAACAGATAGTGGCTAGATCTGGCCCGCTTGCAGTAGTGCACTAACCCCTTATCTAAATGATTAGTTCTTCAGATTTATTTCTCAAGCCAGTACTTAAACTTTTTGGACCCTACAATTGATATCCCTGTGTGTCTGTCCTTCGAATACCTTCAGTGTCCAAAATGGAAGCTGTAATTCTTTTTTCCCTGTGCTTTTTTTTGCCCAGGTTTTTTCCATCTGAAAAAAAAAAAAAATACTCTAACATCTACAACTAGAAAACTACTAACCATTCTTGAGTGTTCTACTATACTCCACATCCAACCCATCACCAAATTCTGTGGACTGTAGTTCCACAACATACCTCAGATCTGCTTAACTCTCTCCGTCTGGCCCAAGTTATTCTCACCTATTAACTGTATTTCTTTAATAGTGTCCAAATTGAAATCTCCCCTTTTCTGTCATTACAGAATGAGTTATTTTCATTGCTTCTGAGGTATACAGAAACTGTGTGATCAACATTGACAATATGCGTAGGTAAACCAGAAATTTCCACACCTACCCTCTCTCAGTTCATTTTGCTATACAACATCTGAGATGAACTTGCTAAATAAATATAAGTCATAAAATCTCTCTGATGGCTTTCCTTTGCCCTGAAAAATACCAAGCTCCTAATTCTTCAAGATTCTACCTGAAACAAACTCCACTTTCTCCTCCATCTCTTCACCGCCTCTGATCACTCTCATCTTTGTTCATTACACTTCAGCCCAGTGGCCTTCTTTCTGACCTTGCTGTTCCTTCCTTGGCCCCACACTTTTCCCTCACTCTCCCCTCTAAGATGGTCTTCCACCAGTTCTTTGCTTGGCCGACTCCTCTCATCCTTTAAGTTTCAACTTAATTATTACTTCACCAAATGGCCACTTGATCCAAAGTAGGCAACTCTGTCTTCTTAGCCTTGATGACATCCTTCATAGGCTGCACCCTAATATTTAACAGCTTTGAGTGCCCCTTTTATAACCCGTTCACTGTCTGTCTTCCATATAGAATGTAAGTGATGTGAGGGTAGATCTTGACTGTGGGATTCACTGTATCCAAAGGCCCAGTCTAGTACATAGAAGCTACTGAATAAATGACCTAATAAATGAATCTGTCAATTTAAAAGATTTTATTTATTTATTTGACAGAGAGAGATCACAAGTAGGCAGAGAGGAAGGCAGAGAGAGAAAGGAGGAAGCAGGCTCCCTGCTGAGCAGAGAGCCCGATGTGGGACTCAATCCCAGGACCCTGGGATCATGACCTGAGCTGAAGGCAGAGGCTTTAACCCATGGATCTACCCAGGCACCCCTGAATCTATCAATTTAAACATGTAGACCAATCCTGTAGTGTAACCGTTAAGTGTGTGCCAATTTTTTATTGATCTATAAACCACATTCAGAGAAACGCTTTACGGCATGTTTTAATTTTTAAAGCTTTAATGCATTTTTCAGTTTATCTCCAAAAAAAAAAAAGAGAGTACTTTTGTTAATTGAAGTAACAGAAATGCAGATGTTTAAAGGAGATCCCATCTTACTAAAATTTTTGTCTGTAGTTATCTATATCAGGTCCTTGAAATCTGCATAGTTACACTGGACAGTGGGAAAGAGTCAGTCTCTGAGGTAAGAGGAGAAGAGGCAGTATGCCACCAGGAGGCTGTCACTGAGAAAAACCATTAAAGATCAATTTATCCCTCCAGTGGAACTCTGGGGAAGGATGTGGGGGCTTTGGTTGTGGAACTGTGTCTTTTCTGTTGAATTGTACATCTCTCAAACTTGTTCTTTCTGCCTTTTCAAAATCATTTAATTTGAAAGATGATTAAGAAGTGATTTTAAAAAATGTGCATGGATGGGGGCCATGGCACAGGTTGCAATACTGTGTCTTTGTGGCCTGTGTAATGTCAACCCCCAACCTCAGTGTCGTCCTCAGAGCCCCAGCATAATTTCTCATTATACTATCATATTGACAACTTGGAGTACATTCATAAGGACCCAGCATAATATATGACACCAACAAGATAGATAGAAAAATAAAGTCTTAGCTTATGTGTTATAAATACTACTTTTTAAAGGAGTGAGTTCCAGAAAATGGCAAAGTATGTTTGTAATAAAAAGAAAAAGAAATCTGGCTTGAGAAGGATTTTGGCTATTAGAAGTGCCCGAGATGAATTTTTTTTTACTATGTTCAGCATTTTGCTAAATGTGTAAGACCGTATTTACTACACATTAGGCTGTAGGAGCTGCCCCTGGACTCTATGACTCCGCTCCACATATATTCATCCCAGAGCATAAGGAGAAGCAGCAACCTTTCTTGGGTACATATCTTTCTCATTGCAGAAGAAAAATGGAGATGGTTGAGTCACACATGACTCACAGCTTTAGACACAGCATGTGTTACTTTGTTCACATTCCACTGATGAAAGCAGGTCACATAGGCAGAGTGGTACCATTGAGCCAAGGAAGTCACTCCTCCAAGGGAAGTCCCTGCCATTCACATGGCAATGCATAAGAGATTTATAAATCTCGTACAAGAGGGGGCTTAGTAACTGGGTATAATAAGACAATTAGCCTGAATAATTCCTTAAAACTAAAAGGTAATTAGCATGCCTTCTAAACTGATGTGAACAGATTTTCTCCACCTGAAATAAGCCAATAAAAACATTGCTTTGTGGAACCAATAGGATGAGATACTTAGATAGATAGAAAATGCAGGTTTTTTTAGTAGCAAATTAAATAGCACAATCTTAAAAGACAGTTTCCTGTGACTGATAGGGCTTTAGAAGGGCTGGTCAAATAGGTGGGTTTAGTGTTAGATGGATAGGTCTGGTCAACACCGATCATCATTCTCTCAGGACAAGCTCTCAGAGCTGCAGTAAGCATGATTGCACTGAGCCTTAGGCTAAGGATTTATAGTCTCCTTTAGTCAAACCAAATTAAATATTTGCTCAGAGTTTATTAGATTTGGGCTACCCAGAGTTGTCTGTATTAATAGCCAGCCAACTGAATTTTCTATTTATATACTCAGTCATCAGTAAACCCTGGAAAACCCTCTTTCCTTAGAGTATTGCTTGTTTTGCCACCCTAAAAATTAAATAACATATTTCAGCTCTCCAACTGGTACCTATCTCATTGGTCAATTTTTGAGTCCAACTTTATCCCACTTAGAAAGAAACGAAACATGTACTTTCATTCTCATTTTTAAATTGAGAAACTGATATCCAGGGAGTGAGTCCTGTCCTCTGACCATGAGCTGGTAAGGGGAAGACAAGGAAGGTACCCTAGATTCTTTATGAAGACTAGTACAACAGTACGGCTTGGCATTTTGGTTTCCATGGAGTTCCATAGTGGTAGAAACCTAAAAATTTTATTATGAAAAATTAGCAGATTTTTGCACAGAGAAGAATTAATCAAAATAGTTTCTTCCCTCCGGACAGTCAAGCTTAATAGACTCTTTTATCATTGTTATTGGTGTCATTTGTCTTTTAAAAAATAGCAATTCACATATGATAATAGATAAAACAGTTTTCTCATCTTAAGAATCCTAGACATTTTTAAAAAAATTTTGTTTACTTATTTGCTCTAGAGAGAGCACACATGGTAGAGAGCAAGCAAGAGTACAAGTAGGGGGAGTGGCAGGCAGGGGAAGAAGCAGGCTCCCTGCCGAGCAAGAAGCCAGGTGCTGGACTCCATGACCTGAGTTGAAGTTAGCCTCTTAACAGACTGAGCTACCCAGTGGTCCCAAGAATCCTAGATATTTCTTTTTTTTTTTTTCAAGATTTTTATTTATTTATTTGACAGACAGAGATCACAAGTAGGCAGAGAGGCAAGCAGAGAGAGAGAGAGAGAGGAGGAAGCAAGCTTCCTGCTGAGCAGAGAGCCCAATGCGGGGCTCAATCCCAGGACCCCAAGATCATGACCTGAGCCAAAGGCAGAGGCTTAACCCACTGAGCCATCCAGGCACCCCCTAGATATTTCTTGAATGGTCAATGTTTATATGCAAATGGCAGCCAAGTTGGCTTTCAGCAAGTTGGTTGCTTAGCAAGTAGATTTTTGCAGTCGGTTTGTACCTTTCCCCATTTTTACTGCCCTAGAACATTCAGTCTAGATTCAGAAGGACTGAGCTTAGGCCAAAGATTTTAAGAAGCAGGGGAATGTTTGATGTGTTCAACTGTGTATTTTTATTTATATCATCTCTAGACCTCTCCTAGAGAAGCTAACCTGCATTCACAAAGAGAGTGACCATAAGAAATGGAAACATGGGTCAAATATGAGTGGCTATACTAAAAGAATTTATACCAAATTAAGTCATCAGATCATCTGTCAGGGACCTAACCAATATGATAACACTATCATGCTATGGGGAGGAGTCTGCCTTCCCTTACCCTGAACTTAGCAATTGACACCAAGTGGAAGAGGTCCAGGACCACAAGTAAGAAATAGAAGGAAGTCAGCCTGAACTAACCATGTAAGTTCCGTAAAGTAAAGAATATGAGAAATGCTGTCAGCAAGATTGAAGTGCTTGGGCTTATATTGCTGGAGATCCAGAATCAGCATCTGATGTTTCTATTGATGATATTGCCTGATGATGTTTTGCCTTCACTCTAGACTCTAGAGGAGAGGAAACTCAAGTTGTGGTTTGAGTTATTATAAAGTATATATCTTTCATAGGGCAGTATGAATTTTAGATTACTATCTGATAACTGCACACTTCCTAGAATTCATAGTCGGGCCAGTGGTCCAGAATGAGGCCACACTGAGACTTTGAAAAAAATGACAAGAGAAACAGGATTTTCTTCAGTTGATGGTGAAAGCCAGATATCGCCTTACTGTGTGGGGATAGACTCAGAGGCATGGCATGCAAAGAGGGTTCTTAGAAAGGCAAGATGTAACCTGAGTTTGAAAACGGTACAAAAGCAGGGAGATTTGCCACTTTCTTGGGAAGTCTGAAGAGCTATGGTAGATGGCCACTTCACAACTCTCCTGGCCAATCATAACCTTAACATCTACATTAGAAATGCACTACCCTTGAGGGGTTGCTTGGAAATGAAGTACATTTGCCCTAAAATCAAGGTCCACTACGTGATTTATTCAAAAACTCAAAACCATTTGAGCATCAATATTGGAATAACAAAATATGAGCATTTTGACATCTGATGCTATCATTTATGGGTTTATACTCTGTGGGTAAGCAATGTAGAAGGACAGGAAAAGTTTAGATTAAGAATGTTCAGAAGCCACAAGTTCCAATTAGATTTTGGTACACCCCTACCTCTCTCAAAGACAAATAAATGTAAGGTTATGTGTGAGTGTTCTGAAACTTCTAAGAAAAATACCATTCTTGGAAATTTCAAATATTAAATTCTTCCCCCACCCCCCCCCAAAAAAAAACCAAAAACCATTTTGGGGTTACTTCTACTTGGCTGGTGCAATAAGTATGGCACTAGTCCACCCCTGTGATTATCTAGCAGTGAGACAGCCTCATTAATCTTGGCCACTAGTAACATTTGCTGTGAATTTTGTTTCCATAAATCACTGAGCTTGTGTGTCCTGCACTGTAGAATGAGGCTAAATGTTCAGTGATTTCGTAAGTTTTAAGAGAGCGGCTACAAAGATGAACCCATGATACACACAGACCTCCAAGTCTGTTTCTGTAATATCCTGAATGAATTTTTAAACCAGAGAAGAGCAACAAGGTTGTTAGCTACCTGAGAGAAAGAGGCAGTCAAGACTGAATCACAATGACTTAGAGATGGGAATGAGCTCAGGCCAATCACATAATACTTGCTATTGTGCTCTGGCTTAGTCACAGTCAAATTCAGGAAGCACATTCCATTAGACTAAATAAAGCTTCGATCATGTGTAAAATTTCCAGCTTGAATAGGCAGCCATCCTATCACTCATCAGGCTAGATGCATTTTATGGGTGTAATTTCTTCCTCATATTTCTATGCATTTATTGTTTCATTTTTATTATAGGAATTTGCACATATTATTAAGTTTATTATTTTGTGTTAAGCCTAGGCTTAAGTAAATACTGTTCTACAGGGTGTACATGCAAATATGTTTCCTTTAGATTGTCAAAAGAATGGGGAAATCTGATTCAACTAACTATGAGATTAGAAGAAAGGAAAAGTGAAAAAAAAAAAAAAACTTATCAAGCACCAAGCCGATATAACATAAGAGTTTATAGAAATTATTTTAGTGGAGGAGGGATTGTAAAATGTGAATGCCTCAATTTCAGAAGTTCTGATTCTGTAGACTCAGGATGAAATTCAGAAAAAAAATGTATTTTAAGAAGGCTTCACAAGTGATTTTGATATAGGTGAACACTGCCTTGGGCCTCTGTAAACTGCATTAAACTTAATTTGCTTAATTCCTTAAATTGCTTAGAGGAAAAGGAAAGATAGATGAATGTTCTTTTTATTCTATGCAAGCCAGTTATCTGAAAAGCTGAATGTCAGAAATTATCCCTGCAACATTTTAATTTTAAGATTGAGCTTCATTTTCCAGAGCTGCTGAGCCACCCAGCTCTTGAGGAACCAGGACTCTGCTGGCTGCCCAGAGCTTCAGTGTGAAGCAAGTGCTCGTTAGGCATGATCAAGGAGACTTATATATCTCTATCTCCTTTACATATTATATGTGTAATATATTTTTTCTTGCAGATTTTCCAAAGTAATGGTGTGCCCCAGACAAAAGCCGATGTGAAAATATGCCCCAAAGTAAGATTTAGACCGTTGATAACTGGGAATGGGAGGTGGCTTATTTTGCTCTTTGGGGGTTTGAGAGCTAGTCAGGCTGAAGGTGTTCCTATTAAAAATTCTCCAGAGTTCCCCCAGAAGGTGGCCCTGAGACAAAGATGTGAAAGGAAATTATCTGGGCTTTTTAATAATTCCCAGATAATCAAAACTATCTGGGAATTTTGGGAAGAACTGTTGGAGGAGCTAGGAGCAACGAGACTAACCGTGGAAGGCGGCCAGTAAGGACGATTTATCAAAGAAGTGATTGTGGGCAACTGGGGCTCAGTTTTAACTGGGGAACTGTGGGAGACCGTGTAGAACACGTGCTCCCAGATTAGCTTCCTCAAGGACAGCAGGAGATCGACTGTTTACCTCAAGGACAGCAGGAGATCGACTGTTGACCACTAACGCCAATGACTAAGTCATTGGTTGAGGGCTGCTCCGAGGGAGCATTCATTCCCAAGTCCTCCCAGCCTGCCTCTTGCACAGGTAAACCTACCTTCAGAGCAAGTCCTCAGGCCAAGGTGCGGGCTCTGGCTTTTGAGATCAAGCATGTGTATTGAAATGGTAAGGGCCAAGGATTTGGGCAGAGTCCTGAAAGCATAAGCTAGAGAGATTTGGAAAATTTAAGTATTGATGTCAGCTATTCTTTCCAGTGTAAAGGATAATGGGAGAAAGGACTCCAAGCCTTATTACATTTAATATGTCTCTACTACAAAAACACCAAGCCAGGGTCAAAGGGCAGGGAGCTACCGGCTGCCCTGATTACCAATCCATGAATGGTATTAAATTATCACAGTGATGTGTCAGTTCACTTGGATTTCCACTCGAGAGTCCTTCCATAACTGGTGAAATGCAAAATTTTCCTTACCCCCAACGTAAGGAATATGCTCAGTGGAAGTTTTTAAGCACCTCTTGCTTGAATGCCCTAGCTCTGTTAAATGTTTTTTCCTCATTTAAGTGTAGATTGCAGTCTCAGGTATCCCAGTGTCACCAGGAATAGACTTAAAGTGAGCAGAAATTCTTGGGGCACCTGGGTGGTGGAGTCACCTAAGCATCTGACTCTTGGTTTCAGCTCAGGTTGTGATCTCAGGAGTCATGGAATCGAGCCCTATATTGGGCTCTGTGCTCAGTGTGGAGTTTGCTTAAGATTCTCTCTCCCTCTCCCTCTGCCCCTACTCCCTGGGCATGTGTGTGTTCTCTCTCAATCTCAAATAAATAAATCTCTAAACACAAACACACACACACACAACAAAAAAATAAAGTGAGCAGAAATTCTAGAACTGAACGACACATGACAAAATGATGTTCACCTGCATTAGTAATTTGTTTTCTAAATGAATATAGGCTATATGCCTCTTATTCAGTTGTTTATATAAAAGTTATGTTAAAATTATGAATTTTTCATTTTAAAGAAGAAGGAAAATTTTTTTTATGAATTTAAAACATTTTTCTATACCTCCACAAAGTACATACAATTGAATATGTAAAGAGTATCACATTGGAGGAACACCACTTTTTAAGCTTACTGGGAGAAATCTCATATGGTTTCATGTAGCACTTCAGGAAACCACCAACTCTAGTTGACAGAGAAAGTGATTAAGAATCTTGTGTTATTTTAAATATCCTCAGTACCTTCTCCCAAAATGTTGAAGGAGTGTCCACAGCTGTACAAACTACAGCTTTGTGAAGAATTAAAACCGCCCTCTTGTTCCTGAAGGTCAAACAGTTATAGTGCTTATAGACATGATGCCCTAAAGCTGTATGAATGGAATCATAGATTTTTTTTTCCACTGGAGATTTGCAAACTCATCAGATGGAGACACTGTAGAAAGTTGCTTGCCAGATTCAGATTTCATTCTGCCTCTGGTCTGTTCTGAAATTCAGACTTCCTCTTGTATGCTCTGTGGATCACAGCAAGCTTCTCTGTCTCTCTCTCTCTCTCTCTTTCTCTCACGTACAAACAAGGTACGATTGTGTCTTTAAATTCAGTTTATTCCCACTTCCACATTTTGCCCTCCAGCAGTATTTACAAATTGTAGAATGATTTCCTGACTATAGTCATGCCTGGGAATACTATCCAAAGTAACTTAGCTTAAAGCTACCAGTGTGGCCCTGGGACAATTACTATCGAACGATATCCTAAATTGAGTGTCCGTTTCTCAGTGTCTTTATGGTGTGGTCTCTGTTACATATAAGAGATTCTGCTGCCATTACAAACTATTGTCAAAACATCTTTTCTAAGAGAAAAAGAATCTAAATTCCAGTATTGTAATTTGAATATGGGTATTATTTTGCAACTCGGACTTATCCTGTTGATTTGGGTACTTTCTGTATTGTTTTACAGTTAAGACTGAAAAGACAAAAATTTCAGCTGTGAAATCCCCCCAAATCACCACTGACTACTGAAATCTTTATGCCTCTCAAATGATAAAGCCATATTAAAAGTTTCCAAATTAAAAAATGAGATGATAAACTAAGTGGGGCTAGAATGAGTTGAGAGAGATGATTACTGAAAGACAATGATACAAGACATTTATATATATACCCCCACATTTAAGTTCTACTTTTTTTACTCAATTTTTAATCTTAGCTCCAGGATAGTTAACATACAGTATTATATTAGTTTCAGGAGTACAATGTAGTGATTCAACAGTTCTATACTCAGTGCTCATCTTGGTAAGTGTGCTCTTTAATCCCAATCACACCTACTTCCCCCAACCTCCTATCTACCTCGCCTCTGGGAACCATCAGTTTGTTCTCTATAGTTAAGTGTTTGTTTCTGAGTTTTCCTCTCTCTTTTTTTTTCCTTTGCTCCTTTGTTTCATTTCTTGAATTCCACATATGAAGGAAATTATATGCTCTGTGTCTTTCTCTGACTTATTTCACTTAGCATTATACTCTCTAGTTCCATCCAGGTTGTTGCAAATGGCAAGATTTCATTCCTTTTTGTGGCTGAATAATATATCACATCTTGATCCATTCATCTATCAATGGCTACTTGGACTGCTTCCATATTTTGGCTATTGTAAATGCTACAATAAACATAGGGGTATAGGCACCCCTTTGAATTAGTGTTTTTGTATTTTGGGGATAAATACCCCATAGTGAGATTACTAGATCATAGGGTAATTTGACTTTTAACTTTTTGAGGAACCTCCATATCATTTTCTGGAGTGGCTATACCAGTTTGAGTTCCCACCAAAAGTGCACAGGGTTCCTTTTATCTCCATATCCTCACCAACACTTGTTACTGTTTGTGGTTTTAATTTTAGTCATTCTGTCAGGCATAAGGCCACCTCTCATGTAATTTTGATTTGCATTTCCCTGATGATGAGTGATGTTGCACATCTTTTCATGTGTCTGTTGGCCGTCTGTAGATCATGTTTGGAGAACTATCTGTTCATGTCTTCTGCCCATTTATAGTTGGATTATTTGTGTTTGGTTGTTGATTTTTTTTTATCAGCTTTTTATATATTTTGGATACTAGCCCTTCATTGATATGTCACTTGTAAATATCTTCTCCCACTCAATAGGTTGTCTTTTAGCTTTGTTGTTTCCTTTGCTGTGCAGAAGATTTTGATTTTGATATAGTCCCAAAAGTTTATTTTTGCTTTTATTTGCCTTGCCTCAGGAGACATACATAAACATGTTGCTAACACCAGTGTGAGAGAAATGACTTCCTGTGTCCTCTTCTAGGATTGTCATGGTTCAGGTCTCACGTTCAGGTCCTGAATGCTTTTGGAGTTTATATGTATATACGGTGCAAGAGAGTGGTCTAGTTTCATTCTTTTGCATGTAGCTGTCCAGTTTTCCCAACACCATTTGTTGAAGAGACTGTCCTTTTCCCACTGGATATTCTTTCCTGCCTGTCGAAGTTTACTTGACCATGTAATTGTGGGTTTATTCCTGGTTTTCTATTCCATTCCATTGATATATGTATCTGTTTTTCTGCTAGTGCTATACTGTTTTGATTACTACAGCTTTGTACTATAACTTGAAGTCTGGAATTGTGATACCTCCATTTCTGTTCTTTTTCAAGATCACTTTGGCTATTCACGGTATTTTGTTGTTCCATACAAATTTTAGGATTGTTTATTCTAGTTCTATGAAAACTGTTATTGGTATTTTGATAGTGATTTCATTACATCTGTAGATTGCTTTGGATAGTGTGGACATTTTAAAAATATTTGCTCTTCCAGTCCATGAGCATGGGATGTCTTTTCATTTCCTTGTGTCATGTTTGTCTTCTTTCATAAGTGTTTTATAGTTTTCAGAGTACAGATCTTTCACCTCCTTGGTTAGGTTTATTGCCAGATATATATATATATTTTATTTTTGGTGCAATTGTAAATGGGTTTATTAATTTCTCTTTCTGCTGCTTCTTTATTGTTGTGTAGAAATGCAACAGATTTCTATACAGTAAATTTGTACCCTGCAACTTCACTGATTTCCTTTCTCAGTTCTAGTGTTTTTTTTTTTTGGTGGAGTCTTCAGAGTTTTCTATACATAGCGTCAAGTCATCTGCAAATAGTGAAAGTTTTACTACTTCTTACTGATTTGAATGCCATTTATTTCCTTTTGTTGTGTGATTCCTGTGGCTAGGACTTTCAGTACTACATTAAATAAAAGTGATGAGAGTGGACATCCTTGTCTTGTTCCTGTCTTTAGGGAAAAAGCTCTCTGTTTTTCTTCATTGAGGCTGATGTTCACTGTGAATTTTTCATGTAAGGCCTCTGTTATGTTCAGTTACGTTCTCTCTAGACTTACTTTACAGAGGATTTTCATCATGGATGTTGTACTTTGTATATGCTTCTTCTGCATCTGTTGAAATGATCATATGGTTTTTATCCTTTCTCATGTCGATGTGATGTATCATGTTGATTTATTTGCAAATATTGAACCACCCTTGGATCCTGGGAATAAATCCCACTTGATTGTGGTGGATGATTTTTTTAATATATATCATTGGATTCAGTTTGCTAGTATTTTGTTGAGAATTTTTGTATAAATGTCCATCAGAGATACTGGCCTATATATGTATATTTTTTTCCATGTGGTGTTTTTATCTGGCTTTACTATCAGGGTAATACTGGCCTTACAGAATGAATTTAGTAGTTTCCCTTCCTCTTCAATTTTTGGAATAGTTTGAGAAGAATAGCTATTAGCTCTTCTTCAAATGTTTGGTAGAATTCACCTGTGGAGTCATCTGGTCCTAGACTTTTCTTTGTTGGGAGGTTTTTTTTTTTTTATTACTAATTCAGTGTCTTTGCTAGTAATCAGTCTGTTCAAATTTCCATTTCTTCCTGTTTTAATTTTGGTAGGTTATATATTTCTAGGGATTTATCCATTTCTCCTAGGTTGTCCAACTTGTTGGCATATAGTTTTTCATAATATTCTATTACAGTTGTACTTTTGTGGTGTTGGTTATTTCTCCTCTTTCATTTGTTAGAGTCCTCTCTCTCTTTTTTGGTGGGAGTAGTGGGGGGAATCCAGCTGAGGGTTTATCAATTTTGTTGATTGTTTCAAAGAAACAGCTCCTGGTTTCATGGATCTCTTCTATTATTTCATGGATCTGATCTATTTTTTAAGTTTCTGTGTCATTTCTTTCTGCTCTAATATTGATGATTTCCTTCCTTCTGCTGGTTTTTGGTTTTGTTTGTTGTTCTTTTTCTGGCTACTTTACGTGTAAGGTTAGCTTGTTCATTTGAGATTTTTCTTGCTTCTTGAAGTGGGCCTGTACTGCTCTGAAGTTCCCTCTTAGAACAGCTTTTGCTGCATCTTAATATTTTGGACCACATCGTGTTTTCATTTTCATTCGGTTCCATGTAACTTTCGACTTCTTTGATTTCTTAGCCGACCAGGTCATTATTAAGTGGTATGTTATTTAACTTCCTTGTATTTGTGCTCTTTCGAGTTGTTTTCTTGCAGTTGATTTCTAGTTTCAGAGCATTGTAGTCAGAAAAGATGCATGGTATGACTTTGATCTTTTTGAATTGTTTGAGACTTGTTTTGTGGACTATTTTGTGGTCTATTCCAGAGAATGTTCCATGTGCACTTGAAAAGAATGTATATTCTGCTGTTTTAGAACAAAACGTTCTGAATATATATGTTTAGTCCATCTGGTCCAGTATGTCATTCAAAGACACTGCTTCCTTATTGATTTTCTGTTTGGATGTTCTGTCTATTGATGTAAGTGGGTCAGTTACAGTTTTTCAGATGTGTGCCTCTATGGCTGCAGAAGTGGAGAATGATGAGGGGAAATGTAGAGCAAGAAAGGGAAAAAGAAAGATAGTAAAGTAAAACAAGACAGGCAGGCATTATTTTTTTTTTTAAAGATTTTATTTATTTATTTGACAGAGAGAGAGAGATCACAAGTAGACAGAGAGGCAGGTAGAGAGAGAGGAGGAAGCAGGCTCCCTGCGGAGCAGAGAGCCCGATGCGGGGCTCGATCCCAGGACCCTGAAATCATGACCTGAGCCGAAGGCAGTGGCTTAGTCCACTGAGCCACCCAGGCGCCCCAAGCATTATTGAAGGTTCAGAAAGAGACACAGTCAGAGTGAGCAATCAACTTGGTCTTAGTACTCTCCTTGGTGAAATGCTCATGTTGGCTAGGGTGGTGTCCAAGGATTTTAATAATTCTAAGTAATTCTAGCAGTTCTTCAGTCTTTGCTTTTAAAGCGAGAATCTGATTTTAGCCAGTGAAATACCTCAAAATGACCATCTCTCATATATTGGATAAAGATAACTCCTTCTAAAGTGACTTGTGAGAACTGCCCTACAGCTTTTTGGCATTTTTTTTTGTTGTTGTTCACAAAGATCAAACTGCCGGGTGTTCAAGCTTTAGAAAGGACTTGAAAAAGTGGCAGAATACAGTTCTATATCATTCTTCTTATTTGGAGGCTGCATAGGCCATAAGTCATGCCACCTGATCCTGTCACTGCTCAGAAATGCAGGTATTACCTGCATACAGGCAGGCAGTCTCAAGTTTGCTGCAGTGGGCCTGGAATTTGAAGCAAGGACTTAAGATTTCTCTGCTATTTGGTGGTAGTAGCAAATATTTCTTTATTAGCAGAGCTATGTCAAGGGAAAAGATACCTTAATCATTTTTTATAGTGTAGATCAAGTTGTTACTCCCATTTCACAGATAAAGGAAGACAAACCCTGGGAGAATTTTCCACTTTTTTAAATAACCAGTTAGCCAGTGGGAGAAACCCATAGGGGAATACTAACATACTACCTTCTTAAAGTTACTAAAAGCTACTAAAATACAAGTGCTCAGGAAACAAGGGTAGATGTAGCTACACATATTGAGATGGTTCTTTTGGAATAGTAATCATTGCTATAGTCTTAGAGGTTCACATTTCTCTGCTTTTGTTTGAACTCATAATTTCTTCCATGTAGCCAAAGTAAAAGAATCTCCTATAATGCTAGCATTATAAATTTTTGAGGCTTAGATACAGAGCAGTTCCATACTCGAAATTCTGGGAGCTCCTCTGACTTAAATTAAGCAAATCATCCTTGTTGTCCCAGGTCCTTCTATAGTCCACACCCCTTAGTAGATAAAAGCGTAACTGTATAACATCAATTAATGGCCACTTGATGAGTCTAGGCTTCCAGAACATAGATACAAAAAAGAAGATTACCAATTTTGGTATAACAAAAAATATCAACATCAGGTGATTTAAAATGAGATCTAAGTCTTTCTTGTTCCCTTCAAATTTTGCTATTTGGGGTAGACAGATAATAGGAAAAAAACTTCATGGAATATTTCGGTGGCTCTTTATGTAAAAGAGGAAAAGAAAAAACTCCCAGTGTTTCCTGACTTCAAGGCCAAATGACAACAACAACAGAAACCTGTAATGTTTCTTCTGTTGATCCTTCCAACTGTGCTAGAAGTCCCAAGGGGAGTATCAGTCCAAGCAAATTAAGCTGGTGTATCCACTATTTCACAGAGTCCAAGTTGAAGTCAGTATCCTGCCAAGTGAATATGTCTTGTTAGAGGTGTTTGCATTAATGGACGATCCTTCTGGGGCTTAGTTCACCTTAGTGGCCAAACACCACTCCTTCATACTGGCAAGGTACTGACACTCACCAGACCAGACTATAATATCTACTGGACAATTAAAGGATAAAGGACAAAGTAAACATGTCAGAGCTATATATTTTGGTAAATTAAATGTATTGCTCATAAACATGTCAGTAATGGAAAAATGGGGATGCCTGGGTGACTCGGCTATTGAGCATCTGCTTTTGGCTCAGGTGATGATCCCAGGATACTGGGATTGAGCCCTACATTGGGCTCCTGCTCAGTGGGGTGCCTTCTTCTCTCTTTCCCATTCTCCCTGCTTGTGTTCCCTCTCTCACCATGTCTCTCTCTGTCAGATAAATACTGGTGGTTTCATCTCAGTCCCAGGCAACCTAAATCTAACTGGAAATCAAAAGAACAATTTTTAAAACTCACCCAAACAGAAATTGAATATTAATTTGTAAAAGAATTATTTATAGACAGGATAAATTTCCTATATGTTGAACCATTCTTCTACATTTTGTATAGAATTTGATTTGTCCAGATCTGGTTTATATGCATTCTTTACAAAAAAAATCTATAACACAAATTTCTTTTGGGGCTTAGAGGAAATAATTTATATTTAACTTAAGTTGTAAAAGTAAAGCTCCAATGAATTGCAAATGCAATAAAACTTGTTCCTGTTCCAAAATATGTCTGGAAATCAGGAAGCAAAAGTAGATTTCAGCTTATTGTTAAAAACAAAATAACTCAATATGGATTGAGAGAAATTTCCTCATCTTTGGTTGTTGAATAATGCATTCCTTATTATCTATAAGTGTACAGTATATCTGTCAAAGGCAAAACAGGATAAATATAAGACTGATAGAAAAACATCTGGGTAGAGACCCCAAAAGAAGAAACTCACTGTCCACAGCATCTTATCACATGTTGAAAGAGCACAATTAGGTAGGAAATGGCATTCCCTTGGGAGTATTCTAGAGAAATGCAATCTTTGTATTATTTACACTCATTAGAGACTATTTTTAAAAATCATGAGATAAGCTATGGCCATATTTTAGAAAGGTTCTTTGAAGGAGCAGGAATTTAAATGGGAAGAAGTCCTAAGTGGCATTTGGTCATTCTGCCCTGTGTGCATGGAAAATGAAACTTGAAAAAAGTTTCAGAGAATGAATCAAAGCACATAGAATGAACTTGAAAAAAATACAATTACTTGAAATGTATAGACTGGGTGTTTTTCTTTATGAGAAAATCTAAGCAATTTAAAGGAAAGAAAACAAGGTCAATATTCAAAGCAGTACATTAAGCACTTCAAAAGTAGTAACAAGACAGACTCTAGAAATTGAGAAAATATAGCATGTTGCGCTTGACTTTACTTCTAGGAAGGGCAAAGTAATATTTGTTAGAAGAACCCAAAAGAAAGTCATGAGAGTCAGAATTATTACATGTGAAAGGAAATGGATGGGATATCACAATTGTAGAAAAGAGAAAAATGTAGCATCCAACTGATAGGGGAAAAAATGGAAAACCTTTTTTTCACTTTAAGATACTACCCTTTTAGGGCACCTGGATGGCTCAATGGGTTAAGCCTCTGCCTTCAGCTCAGGTCATGATCTCAGGGTCCTGGGATCGAGCCCCACATCAGGCTCTCTGCACAGCAGGGAGCCTGCTTCCTCCTCTCTCTCTGCCTGCCTCTCTGCCTACTTGTGATCTCTCTCTCTCTGTTACATAAAGAAATAAAAAAAACTTAAAAAAAAAGATACTACCCTTTTAAAGTTGCTTTAGAATGATCTTCCTATTTATCACTCATCCCAACCTCCTCTTTACCTAATGTACTGTATTAGTTTCTCATTTATTTTATTTATTGGATGACATCATTTCCCTGTCTAGGGTGGAAGCCCACTGAGGGCAGACAGTTGCTTATTCAGTGATGTACCTTGAACCTCTAGAACTGCCTGGCATACAGCAAGCACTTGAAATATATTTGTTGAAAGTATAAAAGAAAAAGAAATGCAATATTCATGGAGGTAAGGTCACATACTGGACTTGAACTGTGAGATTTCCCATTATAAAGTAGGCACACTTGAGAGTACACATAGAGGAAAGAAGCCCCAACATATACTTTCTCTTGGAGCCAGCCTACTTTACAGGAAAGTAGTAAACATTAGCAATACAACAGAAAATTCCATTAAGGATCATAAAGAAAAAGTATGAGAACCATGAGCTGATGACGGCAGCTAGAGGTTGAAATTAGGAATCTGGCTTTGTGGTAGGTGTTCTAAATGCACAGAATTCTCATATCCTGATATCTAATAAAATAAAAGAGTGTGTCTGAGTATCTAGTGCATAACATAGACTCATCAAATTCATGAAACTTCTTACTAGCATCTGGTATCCAGAACAACTTTTATCAATTGGTAAAGCACAAATACCGTGGCATTTAAACTTGATAAAATTTAGTTTTGGGAAAATCTGCTGAATTATTGCCTTAGGCTTTTTGAACTTTACAAGACTTCTAATTTAAATATGTGTTTGACAACCCAATTTATACCACTTTTTAGTCATCAGCAAACAACAGATCAGTGAAACCAGTAAATATGTTACTGCATGTTCCCTGTACAGTGGAATGATGGATTCAGGTGCATATATGATTCTTGTCTTCAGAGGCTGAGATGGGTTGATGCCCCACCCTATCTCCTCAGCACTCACAGTTTTCATATTATCTGAAAGCATCTTACTGTAGTCACTTATATCTCTTGGTCTGAAAGCACTCTCTGATAGAAAGAGCGTGCTTGGCCTATACATGCCAGAAGTACCAGGGAGTCAGCTGCCCCACGTGAGGCCCCCCTCAGTGATGGATAAGAATTGGAGGATAAATGTCTCATTTCCTCACTCACTGGGTAGAATCATTCTGAGGTGTGCTCTGCAGATTCTCGCAGAGGTCATTAGTGGAATTATGCTTCAGCTGCTGACCGCAGTTAACTTTGGTAATGTGCCTCAAACTACCTGCAACCCATTCCTTGTCTCACTTCTTCATTCCTCTGTCAGTGCTCCCTGGAGTCACATCCTTAATACTCAAATCCTCATCTCAGGTTCTATTTTTGGGGAATCTCAACCTAAGATAAACTTATAGTCTGTTTATGAAGATAAGACGATATACCTTAAAAGCAAACACCACCAGCAATTAAATGTTAGACTATGTGACGGAATTAACTCCAAAGAAAGGAGAAAGGGATAAATGAGGTTGAAGATGACAGATACACTTTGTACTTTGGAGAGGAAACGGGATATTTTGCCAGACTCTGGGGGATACAGTGGCTTTTCAGCTGGATGTGAGAGGTGAGAGATGTTAGGAGTCAGGAAAAGAGCAGAGTGTTTGAGGGACTAAAGGGGAGCAGGTTGTTTGAGGAATAAGTCTGATGAAAGTTGACCAGATACCTCTTGGTAAGCAGGAGTTGCCATTGTAAAGTGTCCTCTGTTATTTCCTGTATGGCCAGCCAAAGGTTTAGAGTTTAGAAGAAAATAATCCTTCTACTCCCACATCCCTGTAGCAAATCCTCAGGAATCATAATTTGTGTGCCATGGATACTTTTGGTGTCCTCACATGGGTCTGTATTACTAGCTGGGATATCTATTCCCCAGCTCCCATTGGTTATAAATTGCTCTCTAGTGTACCTTCTGTGAAGATGTACCCTTGGCTGAATGGGATCCACCTTGGCCTGGGAGACAGCTTGCTGCCCCTCACAATGCCTTCTTGTAATAGATGTCTGACTGACAAAATGTTGGACCCCCAAGCCTCTAGATGGTACAGCTCATATTCCAAAGCCCCCATAGGATCAGGCAGGATGATAGGACCAGAGAAAGATGCCTGCTTCTCTCATCCCCTACTCATGAAAGCACACCTTCAGTAAGTCACATGCAACCAAATACCCCCTCAGGCTCTGCTTGGGAACCTGATCTAGGATCCAAAGTGTACGACAGGGAAGAGCCTTCTTCATAAACCCACTAGAAAAGGCTTTAGTAGACCCCTACTGGCTCTTGACAGAAGATGAATGACTTTCCACCTTCTTGAAGCCCCCTACTTGGTCACTTTCAGACTTTCTCATAATCTGCTACTAAGCAGAATGCACTGCCTAAAATGGCCGTATCCATTCAAGGTCCAGCAGGCTACTAACTGATAATGTGGACGTGATTTCTAGCAGAAACAAATCTCCAATAATAGTAGCACGAAGACATCGGAACTGTTCTTTGGGTCAAACTACCCCACCCACACACAGTGGAAATAATGAGCAGGTGACTTTCTGAGAGGCCTAAAAATGGATCTTACAGGATGACTTGGAAGAAAAGAGCCATAAAACTTTTATATAACAAATCTTGGGATCAATTTAAGGGATTGATGTGTGGGAGGCCCTTGTCCAGGTCCTAAATGCATTGCCTGAACCCTCCGTTAAACTAAAAACAAAGCAAAACAAAGCACAGTCCCACTGTGCCTAATACTCCCCAGATGACTTTAAATGAATACACACAGAGTGTTAGCAGAACATGATGTTTTTCTTTCTTTCCTGTTTTTGTTTTTTTCTTTTAAAAAGGCATTCTTCAAACTCATTGTGACATTGTTGTGCCTGTTGCTACTATGTTGTATAATGGGGTCTCTCTCCCTCTGCCAATATGCGGTTTTTGTTCAATGAACAGAAATGTGCTTTAACATTAGCCTAAGTAGACTTAAGCAGGATGTTTATCTGTAGCTCAAATATACATGCATGGTTACTTATGCATTTCTAATCCAAGAAGCGATGGTTTAGCCCCTTGAGGGTGGGAATGTGTTTGAGACTCCAGTACCAAACAATAGGTCAGTTACATATGGACCACTCAAAGAGAAGTATGTTGTACAAAATAATCCAACAGTTCAGCTCTAGGAATACACCCAACAGAAATATGGATATATGTTATCAAATGACACAGAGTGTTCATAGCAGTATTATTGTTAAGAGTCCCAAACTGGAAACTACTGAAATGATAATCAACATTAAACTGCGATATTTGTACACAACAGATTATCCTACAGTGAAGAATGAGCAATGTTCACATGTATCATACTGTCTGAATGAATTTTAAGACAAAATATTGATTGAAAGGAGACAGATAAACTATTAAGAAGGCAAAAACTAATCTGCAGTTTTAGTTTTACACATGAGGGTAGTGGTTTACCCTTGAGGGAACAGAAGATAGGACTGGAAATGAGCATTATGAGATGGAACTTGGGCACCAGTAATCTTAAGTTTATTCATTTGGGTGCTGGTTACATGGGTGTGTTCACTTTGGAAGAAATCATCAAACTGCATAAGTACAACTTTTACACCTCTCTGCGTGTCATTCTTCAAAAACTTAAAAGTCGGGGGCACCTGGGTGGCTCAGTGGGTTAAAGCCTCTGCCTTTCGCTCAGGTCATGATCCCAGGGTCCTGGGATCGAGCCCCACATCGGGCTCTCTGCTCCGCAGGGAGCCTGCTTCCTCCTCTCTCTCTCTCTCTCTCTCTCTGCCTGCCTCTCTCCCTACTTGTGATCTCTATCTGTCAAATAAATAAATAAAATCTTTAAAAAAAAAAAACAAAACTTAAAAGTCTGTGTGCTCTGTTGAACTGAATTTTCATTATTTGAGGTCATTCAGGCTTCTCTTTCTTCCATAAATATCAATAATCAAATGCTAAGTGGTAAAACTAAATATGAGTTGCTAACAAGTCTCCTGTTTTAGTTTACATTGGGAAGCCCTGGTGAACCAACACAAATGATTTATTCATAAGATTCAGAGAACAACAGAGTATTTGGGTTGGGGGAGGGAGCAAGGAGAATACTAATTTGTTAGATATTTTTGAGTTATAAAGATATTATCAAAATTCTATTAAATTATAGGATTGAGGGCACCTAGATGGCTCAATCACTTAAGCATCTGCCTTCAGCTTGGGTCGTGATCCCAGGGTCCTGGGATCAAGCTCCGCCTTGGGCTCTCTGCTTAGCAGGGAGCCTGCTTCGCCCTTTTGCTCTGCCTGTTGATCCCACTACTTGTGCTCTCTCTCTGTCAAATAAGTAATAAAATCTTAAAAAAAATTATGGGATTTTAAGTTGGGAGGGCGCTTGGAGAATAACATAGCCCATGCATTTTACAGATAAGAAAACTGACCTCAAGAGGTTAAATAATAGGCCCAAGGTCACATGTGTGGTTAGCAGCAGCCCTCAGAGGAGGTTCAAGGTCCAAGGTCCTTTTTCTCTAGACCACACAGTCGCCTTGTTTTCCAGACCTTCTGAGAAAGTTTGTGAATACATTTAAAATGTCAGTTTTCACAGTTTTTAAAGATTGACTCATTTACCTCCTATTGGTGCAACATAGAGGATATGAACTGACTCAACACCCTCCACTCCAATCTGTCAACAGCCAACAAGTCAGCAGACTACTGGCATTTCTGCTTCAACTTAATGGTTGATTTTAATTAAATCATGGTTTCTGTGCTCACTAAAACCCTTTATTTAGCTCACCCGAACAGGCTAAAAATCAACAAATATTCTCAGCAACTAAGACAATTGAGGCACTTTTCAAAACAATAACATTTGCACATTTCTTGAGGCGATCACAAAGTCCTAGAGGAAAATATCTCCTAATTTTCTTAAGTTTACTACAGAGATTCACAACCCTGACTTCTTTTCAGTACTATCTGCAGAGGGTTTTCAGCACTGTGATCCTGGGGCTCTACACCAGACCTCCCAAGCTGGATTCTCTAGGGATAGGGTCTGGGCATCTCAATACTTTAAAAGCCCATGGGTGATTCTGGTGCAATCACGATTGGAAAAGTCTGTTCCATTGCTCTTCTATGGCATAGCTCTCACCATCCTCTCTGTGATTATTTAAATATGTCAGTATTTAACAAAGGAGCAACTGGAGAATGGTGGATTCAACTGAACCAAACTTGAGTGTCTACTCTTTCCCAGAAGTTCATTAATTACATACCACAGATTGATATATTGCCTCCTTGACTGGCTATATCCAGCCAACAGACCAATTAGTTTTTTATGGATAGGTACTATAAATTTCTTAAAATCCACTAACCTGTGCTCTTCAGGGAGGCTTACAATAGCATTGGTAAGTGTCATACCCAAATTGAAAGAAAAATCAAAGCAGGATATGAGAATGATCAACTTAACCATAAGAGATTCAGCTAGAACTCTGAATCCAGAGTCAGAGGAGCCTAGAAGAGTCAGAGAAGGCTGTGGATCACATGAAAATGACTGTCAAACTGAAACTCATCATATTTGAATTTTTGTTACAGAGACATTTTTGTTTATATAAGTAAATGAGTGTTACCTTATATGACTAAATTAGTACTATAGAATAGTTTGAATTCTGTTAACAAGGACCTATGAGATATAAAGTACTGACATCATCAGGTATCAATAATTAATTACTGACCTAATTATTTAGTTTGTTGACTAATGAATTCATATGGATTATGCCTACTATATAGTAGTATTGAATATAACAAATTTTTTATTTTAAATATTTTATTTATTTGACAGCAGAGATCACAAGTAGGCAGAGAGGCAGACAGAGAGAGAGAGGAAGGGAAGCAGGCTCCCTGCTGAGCAGAGACCCTGATGCAGGGCTCCATCCCAGAACCCTGGGATGCCCCAATTTTTTGAGCCACCAAGGTGCCCCAATTTTTTAATGACTCTAAGCATTTTATATCTAGTGGGATGGCAAATAGGTAAACAGATACTGTAATATGATGCTAGGATAAAATTCAAAGACAAAGGCTATAGATATGCAAAGGAGAGTTCCTGCCCTAGAGAGACCTGGTCCTGCAAAGTCACTCAGATTTAAGTCTCAAATGATAAGCAGGAAAAGGGGGGGGGGAGTGTTCCTACTTATTCATAGGCACAAACCCTGCAGCATAGGATTAGAGAGATTCTACTGACAGATTAGAGAGATTCTATTGTCAGAAAGTTCAATATGTTATGAACACAGGGCTCCTGAATTTAGAAAACCCTCTGTTTAGCTCACACATTCCTATCTCATGTTATCTTTCATCTGCCTTGGACCCAGGAATGTCTTATGAGTTCCTTTTGGGGGTCATGTCTGCAAATATATCCCATGGCTTACTATGTGGTAGGTTCTCAACACATACTTCTGAATGAATTTTTTTTCCAGCTGCATCCTTTTGTAATTGAGGAAACTGAGGTCCAGGGAGATACAGTGGACAGCCTAAAATCACCCACAATTTAGAGGCAAAACCAGATATTAAAATAATCGTAGGAGCCACTACTATGTCTAACTCTGCCATAACAACTTCCTTCAAATCCTGAATTGTAGGACTCTTTTTAGCTTTCTGTGAATGGATCCAAAGAATATTGGGAGTGGAAAATTTATTTGAATTTTGATTTCTTCCAATAAGTATTGGCTATTGGCATTATTGAATGCACCATAGAGAATGCATCTGAACCAATGACTCTGATTCAGGAACGCTATAATAACTAGCCCCCTCTTTAAAAATTGGCCACTGACAGTGAGGGAAGAAGGTGGTGGAGTTGGATGACCCTAGGATCATCTTGTGCTACAACTACAGCTAAATAACTATCAAATCCTTCTAACTACCCCAGAAATCAATTTGAAGATTGGCAGAATAAACTCCACAACTAAAGGTAAAGATGAGCCCACATCAAAGAAGATAGAAAATGCAGAGATGCAGTTTGGAAGAGAAATAGATCCCACTGTGGTGGGAAGAGAGCCATGGTTGTGGAGAAGTGCAAGAGAGAGACTAACACACAGGAGAGCACACAGAAAAAAATAAATTCCCATAGCAATTGGCTTGGAAAGCAACATGACCTGAATCTCATGAGTTCTTAAAACTTGCAGGGCCTAAAGCCTGGAGTTTTAAAGGTCAGCAAATAAGACAGAAGAAGACAGTTCCAAACAAAGGAACCTCATAAGGATATCAGCAAGTTTTTCAGCAGAAACCTTCCAAGCTAGAAAGGAATGGCATGATATATCCTAAGTGCTGAGTGAGAAAAATCTGCAGCCAAGAATATTCTATCCAGCAAGGCTACCATTCAGAATAGAAAGATAGATAGTTTCTCAGACACACAAAAACTAAAGGAGTTCATGACCAATAAATCAGTCCTGCAAGAAATATTAAAGAGAACTCTTTGAGTGGAGAAAAGAGACCAAAAGTGACAATATGAAGATAGAAAACACAACAGCAGTAAAAATGAGTATTTCTGTAAAAAATATCATTCAAGGAACTCACAAAATAAAAGGATCTTAGATATGAAACATGGGGAAGAAAGAAAGAATGGGTCAAACTTAAATGACTATCAATTTTTTATAGACTGTTATATGCAAAAGATGTTTTATACAAACTTAATGGTAATCACAAACTGAAAACCACTAATAAATATGCAAAGAATGGACAGAAACAAATTCAAATATATCACTAAAAACCCCCAGCAAACCATGAAGGACAAAGATAAGAAAGGATCAGAGAAAGTCTTCAGAAACATCCAAAAAACTAGTAAAAATTGGCATTAAATACATATCTGTCAATACTGATTTTGAATGTAAACAGACTACACACTCTAATCAAAGACAGACAGAATGGATAAAAAAGCTAGAGTCATCTATATGCTGCCTATAAGAGACTCATTTTTGACCTAAAGACACGCAGACTAAAAAGTGAGGGGATGGAGAAACCCAATACAAATGGGTGTCAAAATATAACAATACTTATATTGGAAAAACAGACTTTAAAACAAAGATTGTAACAAGAAACAAAGAAGGACGCTCTATAATAATAAAGGGGACAATCCAACAAAAGGATATAACAATTGTAAATATTTATGCACCCAACATAGGAACACCCAAATACATAAAACAGTTAATAACAAACATAAAGGAACTAATCAATATTACTACAATAATAGTAGGGGACTTTAATACCACACTACTGCAATGGACAGATCATATAAACAGAAAATCAGCAAGGAAACAATGGCTTTGAGTGACACACTGGACCAGATGGATTTAACAGATATATTCAGAACATTCCATCCTAAAATAGCAGAATATGCAGTATTTTCAAGTGCACGTGGAACATTCTCTAGAACTGATCACACACTGCAAGAAAAGCCTCAATGAATTCAAGAAGGTCATACTATGAATCTTTTCTGACCCAGAACCATGAATCTAGAAGTTAAACACAAGAAAAAAAAATCTGGAAAGACCACAAATACATGGAGGTTAAATGATATGCAAATAAGAACAATGAATGGGCCAACCAGGAAATCAAAAGAGAAATTTTTAAAAGTACATGGAAACAGAGAGGAGTCAAGATGGCGGAGAAGTAGCAGGCTGAGACTACACCAGGTAGCAGGAGATCAGCTCGATAGCTTATCTAAACATTGCAAACACCTACAAATCCAACGGGAGAGCGAAGAGAAGAAGAACAGCAACTCTAGAAACAGAAAATCAACCACTTTCTGAAAGGTAGGACTGGCGGAGAGTGAATCTAAAACGACGGGAAGATAGACCGCGGGGGGAGGGGCCGGCTCCCGGCAAGCGGCGGAGGAGCAACGGAGCACAAAATCAGGACTTTTAAAAGTCTGTTCCACTGAGGGACATTGCTCCAGGGGCTAAACCGGGGTGAAGCCCACGCGGGGCCAGCGTGGCCCCAGGCCCCGCAGGGTCACAGAAGGATCGGGGGTGTCGGAGTGTCGGAGAGCTCGCAGCTATTAGAACGGAGAAACCGGCTGCCAAGACAGAGCCGAGGACTGAACTCTCAGCTCGGGGTTACCTTGAACTGGTCGCGGGCTGGGTGAGCTCCGAGCGCGGCTAGAGGCTGGGGATACGGGAGTGATTGCGTGCTGTCCTCTGGGGGCGCACTGAGGAGTGGGGCCCCAGGCTCTCGGCTCCTCCGGGCCGGAGACTGGGAGGCCGCCATTTTCATTCCCGTCCTCCGGAACTCTACGGAAAGCGTTCAGGGAACAGAAGCTCCCAAAAGCGAACCCGAGCCGATTACTTAGTCCGGCCGCCGGTAAGGGCGGTGCAATCCCGCCTCGGGCAAAGACACTTGAGAGTCACTACAACAGGCCCCTCCCCCAGAAGATCAACAAAATATCCAGCCAGAACGAATTTCATCTATCAAGGAGAAAGCAGATTCAATTCCTAAGACAGCAGAGCAATTCCAGAGGAGGAGAAAGCAAAGCACGGAACTCATGGCTTTCTCCCCATGATTCGTTAGTCTTGCGGCTACTTCAATTTTTTTTTCTTTTTTCAATTTTTTTTTCTTTTTTCAATTTTTTTTTTCTTTTTTCTTTTTTCTTCTTCTGCTAAATTTTTTAAAACTTTTACCCTTTTCTTTTTTAACATTTTTTGACTAGTTCATCTAAATATATATATTTTTTCTTTCTTTTTTGTATTTTTTTATTTGTTTTATTTTTTAAATTTTTTTCTTTCTTTTTTTTTTTTTTTCTTTTTTCTTTTCTTTTTTTTTCAGAAGCTGTTTTATCCCCTTTCTCCCCCCCACAATTTGGGGTCTCTTCTCATTTGGTTACAGCGCATTTTTCCGGGGTCTTTGCCACCCTTTTAGTAGTTTATTTGCTCCTTCATATCCTCTTATCTGGACAAAATGACAAGGCGGAAAAAATCACCACAAACAAAAGAACAAGAGACAGTACCGAAGGCTAGGGACCTAATCAACACAGACATGGGTAATATGTCAGATCAAGAGTTCAGAATGACGATTCTGAACATTCTAGCCGGGCTCGAAAAAGGCATGGAAGATATTAGAGAAACCCTCTCTGGAGATATTAAAGCCCTTTCTGGAGAAATTAAAGAACTAAAATCTAACCAAGTTGAAATCAAAAAAGCTATTAATGAGGTGCAATCAAAAATGGAGGCTCTCACTGCTAGGATCAATGAGGCAGAAGAAAGAATTAGTGATATAGAAGACCAAATGACAGAGAATAAGGAAGCCGAGCAAAAGAGGGACAAACAGCTACTGGACCATGAGGGGAGAATTCGAGAGATAAGTGACACCATAAGACGAAACAACATTAGAATAATTGGGATTCCAGAAGAAGAAGAAACAGAGAGGGGAGCAGAGGGTCTATTGGAGAGAATCATTGGAGAGAATTTCCCTAATATGGCAAAGGGAACAAGCATCAAAATCCAGGAGATGCAGAGAACCCCCCTCAAAGTCAACAAGAATAGGTCCACACCCCGTCACCTAATAGTAAAATTTACAAGTCTTAGTGACAAAGAGAAAATCCTGAAAGCAGCCCGAGAAAAGAAGTCTGTAACATACAATGGTAAAAATATTAGATTGGCAGCAGACTTATCCACAGAGACCTGGCAGGCCAGAAAGAGCTGGCATGATATATTCAGAGCACTCAACGAGAAAAACATGCAGCCAAGAATACTCTATCCAGCTAGGCTATCATTGAAAATAGAAGGAGAGATCAAAAGCTTCCAGGACAAACAAAAACTGAAAGAATTTGCAAACACCAAACCAGCTCTACAGGAAATATTGAAAGGGGTCCTCTAAGCAAAGAGAGAGCCTAAAAGTAGTAGATCAGAAAGGTACAGAGACAATATACAGTAACAGTCACCTTACAGGCTAATAATGGCACTAAATTCATATCTCTCAATAGTTACCCTGAATGTTAATGGGCTAAATGCCCCAATCAAAAGACACAGGGTATCAGAATGGATAAAAAAACAAAACCCATCAGTATGTTGCCTACAAGAAACTCATTTTAGACGCGAAGACACCTCCAGATTTAAAGTGAGGGGGTGGAAAACAATTTACCATGCTAATGGGCATCAGAAGAAAGCTGGAGTGGCAATCCTTATATCAGATCAATTAGATTTTAAGCCAAAGACTATAATAAGAGATGAGGAAGGACACTATATCCTACTCAAAGGGTCTGTCCAACAAGAAGATCTAACAATTTTAAATATCTATGCCCCTAACGTGGGAGCAGCCAACTATATCAACCAATTAATAACAAAATCAAAGAAACACATCAATAATAATACAATAATAGTAGGGGACTTGAACACTCCCCTCACTGAAATGGACAGATCATCCAAGCAAAAGATCAACAAGGAAATAAAGGCCTTAATTGACACACTGGACCAGATGGACATCACAGATATATTCAGAACATTTCATCCCAAAGCAACAGAATACACATTCTTCTCTAGTGCACATGGAACCTTCTCCAGAATAGATCACATCCTGGGTCACAAATCAGGTCTCAACCGGTATCAAAAGATTAGGATCATTCCCTGCATATTTTCAGACCACAATGCTCTGAAGCTAGAACTCAATCACAAGAGGAAAGCTGGAAAGAACCCAAATACATGGAGACTAAACAGCATCCTTCTAAAGAATGAATGGGTTAACCAGGAAATTAAAGAAGAATTGAAAAAATTCATGGAAACAAATGATAATGAAAACACAACAGTTCAAAATCTGTGGGACACAGCAAAGGCAGTCCTGAGAGGAAAATATATAGCGGTACAAGCCTTTCTCAAGAAACAAGAAAGGTCTCAAGTACACAACCTAACCCTACACGTAAAGGAGCTGGAGAAAGAACAAGAAAGAAACCCTAAACCCAGCAGGAGAAGAGAAATCATAAAGATCAGAGCAGAAATCAATGAAATAGAAACCAAAAAAACAATAGAAAAAATCAATGAAACTAGGAGCTGGTTCTTTGAAAGAATCAATAAGATTGATAAACCCCTGGCCAGACTCATCAAAAAGAAAAGAGAAAGGACCCAAATCAATAAAATCATGAATGAAAGAGGAGAGATCACAACTAACACCAAAGAAATACAGACAATTATAAGAACATACTATGAGCAACTTTACGCCAACAAATTGGACAATCTGGAAGAAATGGATGCATTCCTAGAGACATATAAACTACCACAACTGAACCAGGAAGAAATAGAAAACCTGAACAGGCCCATAACCAGTAAGGAGATTGAAACAGTCATCAAAAATCTCCAAACAAACAAAAGCCCAGGGCCAGACGGCTTCCCAGGGGAATTCTACCAAACATTTAAAGAAGAACTCATTCCTATTCTCCTGAAACTGTTCCAAAAAATAGAAATGGAAGGAAAACTTCCAAACTCATTTTATGAGGCCAGCATCACCTTGATCCCAAAACCAGACAAGGACCCCACCAAAAAAGAGAACTACAGACCAATATCCTTGATGAACACAGACGCAAAAATTCTCGCCAAAATACTAGCCAATAGGATTCAACAGTACATTAAAAGGATTATTCACCATGATCAAGTGGGATTTATTCCAGGGCTGCAGGGTTGGTTCAACATCCGCAAATCAATCAATGTGATAGAACACATTAATAAAAGAAAGAACAAGAACCATATGATACTCTCAATAGATGCTGAAAAAGCATTTGACAAAGTACAGCATCCCTTCCTGATCAAAACTCTTCAAAGTGTAGGGATAGAGGGCACATACCTCAATATTATCAAAGCCATCTATGAAAAACCCACCGCAAATATCATTCTCAATGGAGAAAAACTGAAAGCTTTTCCGTTAAGGTCAGGAACACGGCAGGGATGTCCATTATCACCACTGCTATTCAACATAGTACTAGAAGTCCTAGCCTCAGCAATCAGACAACAAAAAGAAATTAAAGGCATCCAAATTGGTAAAGAAGAAGTCAAACTATCACTCTTCGCAGATGATATGATACTATATGTGGAAAACCCAAAAGACTCCACTCCAAAACTGCTAGAACTTGTTCAGGAATTCAGTAAAGTGTCAGGATATAAAATCAATGCACAGAAATCAGTTGCATTTCTGTACACCAACAACAAGACTGAAGAAAGAGAAATTAAGGAGTCAATCCCATTTACAATTGTACCCAAAACTATAAGATACCTAGGAATAAACCTAACCAAAGAGACTAAGAATCTATACACAGAAAATTATAAAGTACTCATGAAAGAAATTGAGGAAGACACAAAAAAATGGAAAAATGTTCCATGCTCCTGGATTGGAAGAATAAATATTGTGAAAATGTCTATGCTACCTAAAGCAATCTACACATTTAATGCAATCCCTATCAAAATACCATCCATTTTTTTCAAAGAAATGGAACAAATAATCCTAAAATTTATATGGAACCAGAAAAGACCTCGAATAGCCAAAGGAATATTGAAGAACAAAGCCAAAGTTGGTGGCATCACAATTCCGGACTTCAAGCTCTATTACAAAGCTGTCATCATCAAGACAGCATGGTACTGGCACAAAAACAGACACATAGATCAGTGGAACAGAATAGAGAGCCCAGAAATCGACCCTCAACTCTATGGTCAACTAATCTTCGACAAAGCAGGAAAGAATGTCCAATGGAAAAAAGACAGCCTCTTCAATAAATGGTGCTGGGAAAATTGGACAGCCACATGCAGAAAAATGAAATTGGACCACTTCCTTACACCACACACAAAAATAGACTCCAAATGGTTGAAGGACCTCAATGTGAGAAAGGAATCCATCAAAATCCTTGAGGAGAATGCAGGCAGCAACCTCTTCGACCTCAGCCGTAGCAACATCTTCCTAGGAACAACGGCAAAGGCAAGGGAAGCAAGGGCAAAAATGAACTGTTGGGATTTCATCAAGATCAAAAGCTTTTGCACAGCAAAGGAAACAGTTAACAAAACCAAAAGACAACTGACAGAATGGGAGAAGATATTTGCAAACGACATATCAGATAAAGGGCTAGTATCCAAAATCTATAAGGAACTTAGCAAACTCAACACCCAAAGAACAAACAATCCAATCAAGAAATGGGCAGAGGACATGAACAGACATTTCTGCAAAGAAGACATCCAGATGGCCAACAGACACATGAAAAAGTGCTCCACGTCACTCGGCATCAGGGAAATACAAATCAAAACCACAATGAGATATCACCTCACACCAGTCAGAATGGCTAAAATGAACAAGTCAGGAAATGACAGATGCTGGAGAGGATGTGGAGAAAGGGGAACCCTCCTCCACTGTTGGTGGGAATGCAAGCTGGTGCAACCACTCTGGAAAACAGCATGGAGGTTCCTCAAAATGTTGAAAATAGAACTACCCTATGACCCAGCAATTGCACTACTGGGTATTTACCCTAAAGATACAAACATAGTGATCCGAAGGGGCACGTGTACCCGAATGTTTATAGCAGCAATGTCTACAATAGCCAGACTATGGAAAGAACCTAGATGTCCATCAACAGATGAATGGATCAAGAAGATGTGGTATATATACACAATGGAATACTATGCAGCCATCAAAAGAAATGAAATCTTGCCATTTGCGACGACGTGGATGGAACTAGAGCGTATCATGCTTAGTGAAATAAGTCAATCGGAGAAAGACAACTATCATATGATCTCCCTGATATGAGGACATGGAGAAGCAACATGGGGGGGTAGGAGATAGGAGAAGAATAAATGAAACAAGATGGGATTGGGAGGGAGACAAACCATAAATGACTCTTAATCTCACAAAACAAACTGGGGGTTGCTGCGGGGAAGTGGGATTGGGGGAGGGGGAGCGGGCTATGGACATTGGGGAGGGGAAGCGAACCATAAGAGACTATGGACTCTGAAAAACAACCTGAGGGTTTTGAAGGGTCAGGGGTGGGAGGTTGGGGCAACCTGAGGGTTTTGAAGGGTCAGGGGTGGGAGGTTGGGGGAACAGGTGGTGGGTAATGGAGAGGGCACGTTTTGCATGGAGCACTGGGTGTTGTGCAAAAAGAATGAATACTGTTACGCTGAAAAAATAAATAAAATGAGAAAAAAAAAACAAAAACAAAAACAAAAACAAAAACAAAAACAAAAACAAAAAAAAAAAAGTACATGGAAACAAATGAAAATACAGTGGTTCAAAACCTTTGGGATGCAGCAAAAGCTGTTCTAAGAGGGAAATTTAAAACAACACACTCCTACCACAAGAAGCAAGAAAAATACAAATGAACAACCAAATCTTACACCTAAAGGAGCTAGAATAACAACAAACAAAACCCAAAACCAGCAGAAGGAAGGAAATAATAAAAATCAGAACAAAATAAATGATGTAGAAACTAAAGAAACAGAATAGGTCAATGAAACCAGGATTAGGTTCTTTGAAAAAAAAAATCAATAATATTTATAAACCTCTAGCCAGACTTATCAAGAAAAAAAGAGAAAGGGCACAAATGAAAGGGGAGAAATAACATCCAACACCACAGAAATGTAGCAATTATAAGAGAATACTTTGAAAAAATTACATCCCAACAAATTGGACAACCTAGCAGAAACGAATAAATTCCTAGAAACATAGAACCAACCAAAACTGAAACAGGAGTTAATAGAAATTTGAACAGACTGATTTGGTAAGTGAAGAAATTTAATCAACAATCAAAAAACTCCAAATAAACTAAAGTCCAGGACCAGATAGTTTCACAGGGGAATTCTAAAGACATTTTAAAAAAGAGTTAATACCTATTTTTCTCAAACTCTTCCAAAAAATGAAGAGGAAGGAAAACTTCCAAATTCATTTTATGAGGTCAGTATTACCTGATTCCAAAGCTGGATAAAGATACCAGAAAACAAACAAAAAACAACAACAAAAAAATAAGAATACAAAACTACTACAGGCCTATATCTCAGATGAACATACCTGCAAAATTCTCAACAAAATACTAGCAAAGTGAATCCAATGATACATTAAAAAAGAAAAAGAAACATTCACCATGATCCAGTAGTATTTATTCCTGAATTGCTAAGGTGGTTTAGTATTTGCAAATCAATCAATGTGGTATCAACAAGAGAATGGATAAAACTATATGATCATTTCAACAGATGCAGAAAAAGCATTTTACGACGTACAAAATCCATTTATGATAAAATGCTTCAACAAAGTAGGTTTAGAAGGAACATACCTCAACATAACAAAGGCCTTATGTGAAAAGCCCACAGTGAACATCATCCTCAATGGGGAAAAACTGAGAGCCTTTCCCCTAAGGTAAGGTATAAGAAAACATGTCTACGCTCATCACTTTTATTTAACATAGTACTGGAAGTCCTAGCCACAGCAATCACACAACAAAAGGAAATAAATGGTATCCAAATTAGTAAAGAAGTAGAACTTTCACTACTTGCAGATGATACTCTCTCTCTCTCTCTCTCTCTATATATATATATATATATATATTTATAAAATCCCAAAGACTCCACCAAAAAACTACTAAAATGATAAAGGAATTCAGTGAAGTTGCAAGATACAGAATCAATGCAGAAACCGTACAGAAACCGGCTGCATTTCTATATACCAATAATGAAGCAGCAAGAGTGAGAAATTAAGAAAATAAAACCCATTTACAATTGCACTAAAAATAACAAGATACCTAGCAATAAACCTAGCCAAGGAGGTGAGAGACCTGACTCTGAAAATTATCACACACTGACCAAAGAAACTGAAGATGGCACATAGAAATGGAAAGATATTCCATTCTCATGGAGTGGAAGAACAAACATTATTAAAATGTTCAAACTATCCAAAGCAATCTACAGATTTAATGTTATACCTATCAAAATACCAACATCAGTTTTCACCAAACTAGAACAGACAGTCCTAAAATTTGTATGGAACCACAAAAGAACTTGAACAGCCAAAGCAAACTTGAAGAAGAAAAGCAAAGCTGGCGGCATTACAATTCCAGACTTCAAGTTATACTATGAAGCTGAGGTAATCAAAACAGTATGGTACTGGAATAAAAACAGACACATAGATCAATGGAACAGAACAGAAAACCCAGAAATAAATCCACAATTATATGATCAAATAATCTTTGACAAAGCAGGAGATAATATCTAAAAGGAAAAAGATGGTCTCTTCAACAAATGCTGCTGGGAAAACTGGACAGCTACTACAAAAGAATGAAACTGGACCACTTTCTAACACCATACACACAAATAAACTCAAAATGGACTAGAGACTTACATGTGAGACCTGAAACCGTAAAACTCCCAGAAGAGAATACAGGCAGTAATTTCTTTGACATTAGCTGCAGCAGCTTTTTTCTTGATAGATCCCTGAGGAAGAGAAACAAAAACAAAAACAAACTATTGGGACTATGTAAAAAAAAAAAAAAAAAAACCTGTGTAAAAAAACAAAAACAAAACAAATAAACTAACAAAAAAACCCTCCATACAGTGAAGGAAACAATCAACAAAACTAAAAGGTCACCTATAGAATGGCAGAAAGTCTTTGCAGATTACATATCCAATAAAGGAATAGTGTCCAATTCAGTACCAAAAACACCCAAATAATCCAATTTATAAATGCGGAGAAGACATGAACAGACGTATCTTCGGAGAAGACATACAGATGGCCAACAAACACATGAAAAGATGCTCATCATCACTTATAATCAGGGAAAAGCAAATCAAAACTACAATGAGATATCACCTCATACTAGTAGAGTTGCTAAAGTCAACAACATAAGAAACAAGTTCTGGCAAGGAGGTGGAGAAAATGAGCCATCTGGCATGTATGGTGAGAATATAAGCTGGTACATCCACTCTGGAAAACAGGATGGTGGTTCCTCAAAAAGTTAAAAACAGAACTACCCTACCTAAGATCCAGCAATCACACTACTGGTTTTTTACCCAAAGAATACAAAAACATGAAATCAAAGGGATACATGCACCCCTGTGTTTACTGTAGCAATAAATAATAACTTATAATAGCCGAAATATGGAAGCAGCCCAAGTGTCCATCGATTGATGAATTGGTAAAGAAGATACCCATACACACACACACAGGAATATTATTCAGCCATAAAAAAGAATGAAATCTTGCCATTTGCAACAAAATGGATGGAAATAGTGTAATGCTAAGCAAAATAAGTTAGAGAAAGATAAATATATGATTTCACTCATCTGTGGAATTTAAGAAATGAAACAAATGATCAAAGGGGAAAAAATGGAGAGACACACAAACCAAGAAACAGCCTCTTTAACTATAGAGAACAAATTGATGGTTATCAGAAGGGGGGTAGGTAGGGAGATGCCTGAAACAGGGAATCGGATTAAAAAGTGCATTTCTCATGATTAGCGCTGGGTGACATTGGTATCACTGACATTGGTAGGCAAATACATGATGCCTTAATAAAATCTTAGCTTTTAGTTTTTATAAACATAGCTAAATCAATTTAATCAGATAATAATGGGAAACAATCCCCATATAACCTTCAAGAGGTGAGTTCTAAGGACTGTTATCAAAGACAGAAAAATGAATTCAAAATCATGTGTAAACATCATCATAGAGCCATAAAGACAGAATCAGTAAAACCCTGTCAATCCTCAAAACTAAGACCCAGCCATTAATTATATTTCTCTCAGATCCATGGTGTCCTAGAGACAACACTTTTTTCAAGTCTGCAAAAGAGGAAAGCTGATAGCAAATCTTCAATTTGGTGTTTAAAATTCTCAGTGTTGAGGCTGAGTTCTTTTTCTTCTCAGTCCTGAATCTGGTAAGCGTAGTTCTGTTATTTATAATTGCCCCCTTCCTCAAAATGGTCCCTCCCTGCCCTGAGACATCTTAAAGTGGTTTACAACAAAACCATCCATCACAATCATTCTTCTTGCTCCACCAGTTTGGCCAGGCCCTGGTTACTCAGAGTCTAACACAAACCATGTGATCAGGCTCTATCTAGACTAGGGTTGCAAAGGTGGACCCTCAAAGAGCTCCTCAGAGCAAAGCGATGTGCACACACTTATTCTCCATGAATGTAAAGGACCAAATGGACTTATCAAAGGTCCAAACTGGAACCAGTGTGCAAAGGGATGATTACAGATGCCAGGAGTGAAGGAGACACAGGGAGTTATTCAGTCTTTGAGTATTCAATAGGACTTTCAAAAAGACTTTATTTATTTATGTATTGAGAGAGCAAGCAAGTGGGGAGAGGGGCAGAAGAAGAGGGAGGGAGAGAATCTCAAGCAGACTCCATGCTGAGTGCAAAGCCTACAACGCTGAGGATCATGACCTGAGCCCAAATCAAGAGTCAGATGCTCAACCAACTGAGTCACCCACGTGCTGGAGAATATTGAATAGGATTTTAAGCAGAGTGCCCTTGAATGCTCTGCAAACATGTCTGGATTTTTTCCTATAAGCTGTGGGGAGCCATTAAATATAAATAAGCAGGATTGTTTGAGGGGACAGCTCTGGCAGTAGGATAACTGAAGCCCAGATGAAAAGCAGATGGAAGAGTTAAGGGCTTCATCAGGAGATCTATAGTCTTGGCATTTGTAGCGGCACCTGCATCGCCTGGGAGTTTGTTAGAAATACAGTATTTCAGGCTCCATCTCAGACTCACTAGCCTACAGTCTCTTGTTTAGTGAAATCTCTACTCTAAGAAGCAATACTTTCATTGACAATGTTGCATATGCCCAGCTTGGCAAGGCTGGCTCTCACAGAGTTGGGACTGGCCCAAAGCTTTGTGTGAGGAGAAAACAAAACCTGAAGCTGATACACTAGTCAGGGCTAAACTCTGGAAGTGGAGGTTTATTTAAAGATTCAAGGCCCTCGAGGACACATGAAATATAAGAACTTGTACAGAAATGAAAGGGCCATGGATCTGAGCAGGCAGGACTAGGTTTTGTCTGGAGTTAGGCTATCTGGAAGGATTCCAGAAGGCAACTGAGGAAGAAAAGGAACCTTCTATGGAACAGCTGCCAGGGATGCTGTGAGCGCAGGGGGAGGGGGGTCCAGGTGGGGGTGGGAGGTGGGGGTTTGGGAGAATGTGCATGCACAAGATGCCAAAGTAGTTCTAACCTGGGAACAGAAAGCAGAGAATTTCAGAGTCATAATGGAGGAATGATTTACAAGTTTGAGTGGCAGATGTTATGTACAGAGTGAGAAAGAGAGAGATGCTGAAGAAGATGCAGGAAGATAGTATCAACCACATGTGAAGTTAAATGCCTGAAACTTAGTCTTATATCACTAATGATTATAAACCTCTAAGATATTTTGTTTAGGAAGTGCACACAGTTTGCACCAGGTTAATGTTACGTGGGGAACCTTTAAGAATGAGTAAAAATATCTAATGTTTACTGAGCAATTTCTAATATAAAACATGCTTTCCAAAGTTTAAAATGCCTGTTATGAACCTCATAACAACCTCATGAAATAGGCTCTATTATTATTCCCATTTCACAGATGAGGAAACTGAGGCATGTAAAGGTTCTTTAAAGACAAAAATTAGGAGCATCTGGATGGCTCAGTGGGTTAAGCCTCTGTCTTCAGCTCAGGTCATGATCTCAGGGTTCTGGGATCAAGTCCCGCATTGGGCTCTCTGCTCAGCAAGGAGCTTCCCCCCTCTCTCTGCCTGCCTCTCTGCCTACTTGTGATCTTTCTCTCTGTGTCAAATAAATAAATAAATAAAATCTTAGGAAAAAAAGACAAAAATTCATATCAAAGCCAAGATTTGGAATCTGGTTCATGTTATAGCCCATCATCCTTAATACTATGTTGAGCTATCTATACTCCTTCCCTCCCCACACACCTTTATCCTGTTATCTTGTGGTCTAATATACAGGACATTTCTAAGTTCAAACAGATGCCCAATTTTTATTTACTACACCAAAAAAAAAAAAAAGTGTTAGACAAGATTTTCAGTTCTTTGGAATCAGTATATCTCTAATTCCAGGAATTATTTTTATGAATCGGAAAGTATTAAAGGGAAGTATTTCTTAGAAATAATAAATTAGCTTTACAAATTGAAATAGAGCCAATACTTGATTATCTGTGTTATTAATTAGTGACAGCCTTAGCAGGGGCACTGAAATCCTCCAGTATCCTGTAAACGTGACTCTGATCTCTTACTACCCTCTAATCTAGATCCCAGGCATTTTCAAAGGTAGCCTACAGGAAAAAAGGCAAACGTGAAGTGATATAAAAAAACAAACATTAGGATAATAAAAATACTATGTAATTACAAGGCATGGTGCTCAGAACTAGCCTTCTTGAGTTCATAACCTCTTGCCAACCACATACCCATAAGCAAATCACCTACTTTCTGTGCATCAGTTTCCCCATCTATAAACTAGAGTTATAAGAGTACATACTTCAAATATTGTTGGATGGAATATAATGACTTAATTCATGATGACCACATAACGAGCAGAGAACGATACAATAATCAGATCAATAATCAAACCAATACATAAAAATCATCTGAAAAAGGCTATTCCTCTTTTATGAACTATCCACCAGACTACAGCCTATCTTTCTCTGTCTCCATATTGCTCAGTTGTGGGTTGAAAGATGAAGCCCAGGTTGGCAGGAAAAATCTCTTTTTAGTATTCTTTAAATAAGCTCCAGAGGGCTTTTTTCTCCTGGCCACTACTGTTTACTCTGGCACTCAAAGTCAGCAGCAAGAACTATTAGCACCCCCCCCCCAAATCACATGGATATCAATACAATAAAAACCTTCCAAGATTCCATATCCTGCCTATGCCGCAAATCCAGAAACATCCACTGACCTCCTTTTTGCACTGACTGATGACAATGCAGATATTTCAGTCTGCAGTTCCCTGCTCACTGCCGTCTGTCTGGGGTTGTTTTACCCCTAGACTATTTTTGCTCATATGGTTGCTCTCAGCCGCAGACATTCAAATAGAAACCAGAGAGATCCAGATACTTGGAAGGAACCTATAAACAAATGCAGGAAGAAGCATCCAGTCTGACCATGGTGCCCATAAAACTTTGTGTAGACAGAATATAAGGGGCTGGATTCCCAACAGCTATTACTGGAGAACTTGCTGAAATCTTTCTCAGAAACTTAGCTACTTAAGGGCGCCTGGGTGGCTCAGTTAGCTGAGTGTTGGACTCTTGATTTTGGCTCAGGTCATGATCTCAGGGTCTTGAGACTGAGCCCCACATGGGGCTCTGTACTCAGCGTGGAGTCTGCTTGAAATTCTCCCTCTCCCTCTCCCTTTGCCCCCCCACCCCATTTCTTGCTCTCTTTAAAATAAATAAAAATCATTTAAAAAAAGAAACAACTATTTCACAGGGATGGAAGGATGGGAAGTGATAGAAGCAGGTTGAGGAAAGCTTATTCAGTGTGTGTGTGTGTCCAAAAGACTTCCCTTTTGGGATCCCAGAGGAACTGAGGATAGCTGGATACCTGCCATTTTGTGCTTAGAGAGAAAACGCAAATTGGGTCATATTTATCTATTTGTTTAAATTAAAAATCAAACAAAAATAGATCCCTAGGTTCAGAAACTTAAGAGAAAAATACCCAGCCAAGTTAAGGTATGTTTAATAAAGAAAAGAAAATATTTATAATAGATTCTAAATAGTGTATGAACAGTATCTATTTGGAGATCAATAAGTAACCCCAAACCCAACTTATAAATATCCAAACACTGCTAACCACTAAAGAAATCTCCAATTCTGTAGAACCCTGAAATGCAGTATTCCACCTTGTATGGGGCCTTCCAAATTTCTATTCTTTCTCTCAGACCATTGGGTTTTTTCTCTTTTCCCCATACCATCCTGATTGACTCACCATCCACCAAGAAACTGAGGCAAAATAAGGAAAGGAGAGAACCCCAACCATGAGGCTGCTTTGGAAAAGTCCTCTTATTGAAGGATAAACTCAACTTACCAGTAGTTTCGTTCCTCACAATCCTGGGGCACATTAACTAATCAATATGTTGTCACTTTGGAAGGATTTCCAGCCAAAAATCCCCAATGCTTGAATGCTGCAGAGAAAGAAAACAATGTTATCTGAAGCCCTACTGTCCGAACTTAATGAGAACATTGAGCCACTGGAGCTGAATACATAAAAACAAGCAAACAAAAATATCCCAATCCAAAGCAGTAAGAAAACTAGAAGGACTTCTGACTTTCACAAATGACCTAATCTTTAAATTTGTGTCTATTAAATACATCTTCTAAGACTAACTAGAAAATGATGTGCAGCCTGCCAAAACAAAATCAGCTTATAGAACATTTTCACCTTTTCGCCTTCCAGCAAATTGCTTGTTTTCCCATCCAAACAATAACCTTATTGTTTATACTGAAGTACAGTACATGACTAGTCATGTTAGGAAGTGAATGAATTGTTGTCCTGTCAACAGAGTTTTTCTTCCCACATACCTATTATATCTAGGAATTCCTTCTGAGGTTAGAAACTTTGAGGAAAATACATACTGCTTTCATCTGCTTTCATTATCCTGAGTTCCAGTGGCATATAGACTAGGGTTGCTTAGCAATGTGTAATTAGTTATACTGTTGTACCCTTGTCAAAGTCTGGTGAGAATTTTGGTCCATGATGCTTTCTGTGTTTTATTTAAGCTCAGGTTAAACACATTAAATCTCCAAAAGGGTTCAGTTTACTTACTGGCACAGGAATATATGGAGGCATAGTAAGGACTCAGGATTGAAATGGGATACCCTAAAATCCTTCCTTTCCCTTCCTTCTCTCACAGCCTATTGAAACTTAGGAGCCTGTTGGTGAAGAAGAGCTAGCAAATGTCCATCCCTATATGATTTGGATAACACTCCCTTGTTAATTAACCCAGCAAAAATGGAACACAAACCAAATCTTTTCACTCTAAGTCAGAACAAAAGTTCAGTTCAATAACACGCAGAAATGAGAGAAAATTTCAGCATTCTGTCAACCGAGACACAAACAGAAAAGCACTCATTTCTTCCTACCCTGTTTGATAGCTATAAAGAAAAAGTCAGACTGTCAGAGAAACTGACATATTTCATGCAGCTGGATGAAATATGTTCCATGTGATATCCATTTCCAGTCTTAGCCAAGGCCATGCCTGTACTAATGAGTACCTAAACTTTGCCTTCACATGTTCAACTTAAGCTGATCACAAAATTCTTACCACATGGACCAACCAATCTTCAGCACTCACCCTTCATTTTCATTGCTTTTTATCCTATAGTCCTCCATTTCTCTATTTTCTTAAACAAGGAAGGGGTGATATAGTATTAAAAATAAAGTTTATCTTTAGTTCCTTGGTGTGCTCAGAATTCTAGTGCTGAATCAAATTTTGCTTAAGTTGTCTATATTCATGTATGAATGTTGTCTCAAAAACTTGCTGGTATTTATGTATGAATGACTAATAATGGTTCTTTAAGAAAAGTAAAACATACCAATTATTTCCTCTCCTGGGTGTGAGACAGGAATGCAGAGAAGATAAATATTCTTCCCCACCTTACTTTCCCATCCTTCCAGGAGGCTAGCCTAGGCATGTTCTCATGGTGAAGACAGATGTGGACCAGTGGAAGCAGATGCATGCCAGTACAGTTACTTTTCAAGCCTCTGTATATATCAGGTCTGCTAACATTTCATTGGCCAAAATTAGTCACATGGCCACAGTCAGAATCAGGAGGCACATTATCTTGTACATTAAAACGTGTGGTTACTACAGATGAATGGCTGATAACCACAATCTATAAACAACTCAAACTCAACACCCCAAAAAACAGATAATCATGTCAAAAAATGGGCAGAAGACATTAACAGACACTTCTCCAAAGAAGACAGACAAATGACTAACAGGCACATGAAAAAATGTTCATCTTTATTAGCAATTGGGGAAATTCAAATCAAAACCACATTGAGATACCACCTTACACCTGTTAGAATGGCAAAAATTGACAAGGCAAGAAAAAATCTTGGAAAGGATGTGGAGAAAGGGCAACCTTCCTACACTATTGGTGGGAATGCAAATTGGTGTCACCATTTTGGAAAAACAGTGTGGAGATTCCTCAAAAAATTAAAAATAGAGCTAACCTATCACCCTGCAATTGCACTACTGGATATTTACCCCAAAGATACAGATGTAGTGAAAAGAAGGGCCATGTGTACCCCAATGTTCTTAGTAGCAATGGCTATAATCGCCAAACTGGAAAGAACCAAGATGCCCTTCAGCATTCAGCAGATGAATGGATTAAAGAAGATATGGTCTATATGTACAATAGAATATTATATAGCCATCAGAAAGGATGAATACCCAACTTTTTGCATCAACATGGACTGGACTGGAGGAGATCATGCTGAGCAAAATAAGTCAAACAGAGGAAGTCTTATCATATGGTTTCACTTACTTGTGGAGCATAAGGAATAACATGGAGGACATTAGGAGAAGGAAAGGAAAAATGAATTGGGCTAAATCAGAGGGGGAGATGAATCATGAGAGACTGTGGGCTCTGAGAAACCAATTGAGGTTTGTTTTTGAGGTGGGGGGATGGGTGAGCCTGGTAGTGGGTATTAAGAAGGGCACATATTGCATGGAGAACTGGGTGTGGCGCATAAACAATGAATCTCAGAACACTGAAAAAAAATTAAGATAAAAAGGTGTGTTACAAGCAGGAGAAAAGAATGGAAATCACTAATGCAGTGAATCTATAATAGTCATAGATGTACTTACAGTACTCACAGTCACAGATAATAATATAGAGACTCAGAGATTGTACCAGAGATGAAACTAGAACCCAGGTCTCTCTAGTTATGGTTTATTCCTCTTTTTATGACCCTCAGTGCTATTATTTCATTAAAGAGCAAGGAAATGACTCATAAAGGTATTGCATAATCCATTTCAGTATTATCAAATGTAATCCACACTCTCTAAAATAGTACCTAAGAATATTGTATTTATAAAATATATGTGAACCAAACATGAAAAACTTTATTCCTCTGTCTGATGTTTTAGGAGTTAAAATCTTATACTATTAGATTGCAGATAAAGCAACTATTAGAAAAAGAGAAACAAAATGGCAACTTAAGGGGCTCAGTTGATTAAGTGTCCAACTCTTGATTTCTTTTTTTATTCGTTTATTTGTTTATTTACAGCATAACAGTGTTCATTGTTTTGGCATTACACCCAGTGCTCCATGCAGTACGTGCCCTCCCTATTACCCACCACCTGGTTCCTCAACCTCCCCCCCCCCCCGCCCCTTCAAAACCCTCTGGTTGTTTTTCAGAGTCCATAGTCTCTCATGGTTCATCTCCCTTTCCAGTTTCCCTCAACTCCCTCTCCTCTCCATCTCCCCATGTCCTCCATGTTATTTGTTACGCTCCACAAATAAGTGAGACCGTATGATACTTGACTCTCTCTGCTTGACTTATTTCGCTCAGCAGAATTTCTTCGAGTCCCGTCCATGTTGCTACAAAAGTTGGGTATTCATCCTTTCTGATGGAGGCATAATACTCCATTGTGTATATGGACCACATCTTCCTTATCCATTCGTCCGTTGAAGGGCATCTTGGTTCTTTCCACAGTTTGGCGACCGTGGCCATTGCTGCAATAAACATTGGGGTACAGATGGCCCTTCTTTTCACTACATCTGTATCTTTGGGGCAAATACCCAGCAGTGCAATTGCAGGGTCATAGGGAAGCTCTATTCTTAATTTCTTCAGGAGTCTCCACACTGTTCTCCAAAGTGGCTGCACTAACTTGCATTCCCACCAACAGTGTAAGAGGGTTCCCCTTTCTCCACATCCTCTCCAACACACGTTGTTTCCTGTCTTGCTAATTTTGGCCATTCTAACTTGTGTCAGGTGGTATCTCAATGTTGTTTTAGTTTGAATCTCCCTGATGGCTAGTGATGATGAACATTTTTTCATGTGTCTGATAGCCATTCGTATGTCTTCGTTGGAGAAGTGTCTGTTCATATCTTCTGCCCATTTTTCGATATGATTATCTGTTTTGTGTGTGTTGAGTTTGAGAAGTTCTTTATAGATCCTGGGTATCAACCTTTTGTCTGTACTGTCATTTGCAAATATCTTCTCCCATTCCGTGGGTTGCCTTTTTGTTTTGTTGACTGTTTCCTTTGCTGTGCAGAAACTTTTGATCTTGATGAAGTCCCAAAAGTTCATTTTTGCTTTTGTTTCCTTGGCCTTTGGAGACATATCTTGAAAGAAGTTGCTGTGGCTGATATCAAAGAGGTTACTGCCCATGTTCTCCTCTAGGATTCTGATAGATTCCTGTCTCACGTTGAGGTCTTTTATCCATTTCGAGTTTATCTTTGTGTACGGTGTAAGAGAATGGTCAAGTTTCAGTCTTCTACATATCGCTGTCCAGTTTTCCCAGCACCATTTATTGAAGAGACTGTCTTTTTTCCGTTGAATATTTTTTCCTGTTTTGTTGAAGATTATTTCACCATAGAGTTGAGGGTCCATATCTGGGCTCTCCACTCTATTCCACTGGTCTATGTGTCTGTTTTTATGCCAGTACCACGCTGTCTTGGTGATCATAGCTTTGTAGTAAAGCTTGAAATCGGGTAACGTGATGCCGCCAGTTTTGTTTTTGTTTTTCAACATTTCCTTAGCAATTCGGGGTCTCTTCTGATTCCATACAAATTTTAGGATTATTTGCTCCAGCTCTTTGAAAAATACTGGTGGAATTTTGATCGGAATGGCATTAAAAGTATAGATTGCTCTAGGCAGTATAGACATTTTAACAATGTTTATTCTTCCAATCCAAGAGCATGGAACAGTCTTCCATCTTTTTGTGTCTTCTTCAATTTCTTTCATGCCAACTCTTGATTTTTGACTCAAGTCATGATCTTGGGGTCATGGGATCAAGCCCCACAGCAGGCTCCACATTCAACATGGAGGCTGCTTGAGAGTTTATCCCTCTCCCTCTCCTTGCATGTACTCTCTCTCTCTCAAATAAATAAAATATTTAAAAAGAAAAAAGAAAAAGAAACAAACTATGAAGGCTGGAGACATTCTCTATTAAGAGTTATCAGATTTAGCAAATTAAACTACAAGATGCTAAGTTACATCAGAATTTCATAAATAATGGGTAATGTTTTAGAATAAGTATGTCTTATGGATTTTTTGAGAATACACTCAGACTAAAAAAATCATCTAAAGTTCAAATTTAACTAAATATCCCTATTTTATCTAGAAATCTTAAATCTATTAGCAGATTAAAGATACATACAAGGGCACCTGGGTGGCTCAGTTGGTTAAGCAATTGCCTTTGGCTCAGGTCAAGATCCTGGAGTCCCAGGATCAAGTCCCACATCGGGCTCCCTGCTCGGCTGGGAGTCTGCTTCTCCCTCTGACCTTCTCCCCTCTCATGCTCTTTCTCTTTCACCCCCTCTCTTTAATAAAAATATAATTTTTAAAAGATACATACAAATCATAACTAACAATGAATAATATACATACATATATGTTAATAATTCATTACTAACATTACTAAAGTTTTTTCAGAGGAGAATTACTCTAAGTATTCAGAATAAAGGTACCTTTATAACAAAACTTATTGTTATATTTGGCATATTAATATCTTCTAAAACAAGCTTTCCCACAAAATTACATAAATAAGAAAATATAGTAGGATTTCATATGCCTGTATGGCAGCTAATTCCATGATAGGGTTTGAATGCATAGGCATTGAAACTCACCAATGAACAATAAATTCACTAAGGTTCTAGAGCCTTTGCTGGGCTTTTTATGGGCTACAAAAGTGGAAACATGGAGAAAGAACTCTCTGGATTCCATAACCACTGTTGAAAGGCTGCCCCAAAGTAGATGCAATTAGGATATATGGATTCAGTGGCCTCAGTAACGTCTTCTCAGTGCCTTTCAGTACTCCACTGGCAAGGAGCCATCACTGGGTAGATTCACATCCATGTACTTCTCTCTGGGAACTCCAGACACAATACCTGTAACCACAATGTCAGAACCCACTGTTTGTGAAGAAAGGAAGAAAACAGGTAGCTGAGAGAATTCAAAATTGTATATAAAAAAAAAGTAAGAAGTTAATAAATGTAAAAGATTTTTGTCAATGTGAATCAATATATGAGATGAAGAGTTAGTAACTGGTTCTATCAATAGCTGTCAGTGGGAAGAAATTTAAAAAAATCACCAACAACATAAAACTTCCTCCTAAATCTGGCCAAGCTATCTGTTAAAGCTGGTTCCCATTAAATGTTTGTTAATTTAATTTAAAAAAGCCAAAGCCCAATGGCTGCTGTCTGCTATATACAATAGAGGCTGTATGTGTACAGGCTGGCTCTCTGCCAGTATATAGTGTCATATAGACTGGTATCTTATATGTAAACATTGTTTGAATCTTTAATAATCAAAAATTTCAAAAAAACCTTTATGGCTCCAATATCCTTATAATGCAAAGTAAATACTGAATTTCCTTTGTTGAGATTGTGGGCCTTTTTATTGGCACATAGATGTGAGCAGGGGTTTGTTTCACCATTTTCGTTAGGTCAAAGTTTTTCCTTCCATTAGGGAGAGAGAGGAAGTTCCCTCTAAAGGACAATCAACTCTGTGTTATATGCTTTATTGTCACTGGACTGGAATATTACATTTAATAAAGCTCCTTTATTATAGAATGCTTGTTTCTAAGTTAAATATTGAATATATATACCTTATAGACATATATGTATCTTAAGGATAGGTAATTAAGCATTTAATTTTTCTCTGAACTTCCTACCAACCAAGTTGAAATTTTTCAAAAAGAAAGAATATTCATTCTTTTTCCTGGCTTCTATTCAGTCCATAATTATCCCCCACACAGTTTTTCTCCCTTTCCCAACCCACAAACGGGCAATGAGAGAAGCAAATATTGTGTTTTTCACTCAGCCAATCAGGAAGTCTTAGGTAGGCATCTTCTAAGTGCCCTGCACTGTGCTAGATAGAATGGAGGATAAAGAGCAAGTGTAAGACATGTCCCTGGTGTATAACAGCTTACAGTCCACTATCAACATCCCAACAATCGCTCTGTCTTGGGATTTATATCAGAACTTCCCACTGGTCATATGCTGGCCAGTAGTCAACGTGGCTCCTACATGATGACTGTGGTGAGAAACACTGAGATATAGAGTAATCTCATCCATCTTTTTTAAAGAATTTTTTATTAAGTACTCATCATCTCCCACTGCAAACATCAATATATCAGTATTTATTTAATCTTGAGTGTGTGTGTGTGTGTGTGTGTGTGCAAGAAGAAAAAAGGGAGAAATTTAACTTAAGTAGCTTCAACATGAACCTTAATAATACTAATCCAAAAGGGTCAGTGTAACACCAAATGATCCATAACTAGGTATCTACTTCACCAAAGGAAGGGGCAATTAAGGGATTAAAATCAGATTGGGTGTTTGATGCAACACTGAACAACAGGTTAATTGACTGTTGTTGTTGTTACTTGTTTTTCTCAGTTTTGTTTTCCAATGTTAACTGGTTGCCATGATATTCTGTGGATGTCATTTAATTCCCAGTCCAGGACGTCACTTAGGCATGGAGAGAATGTGGTTTGTTGATGAAAAACTTATCTGTGTGCAATACGCATGTGGACTTCATTCCTATTAAAATAAGATGCTTTATTTAGCCAATGAATTGGAATTTCTAAAAAAATTCCTTTGTGCTAAAATCATCCCTATATCTCATTTTTAAACCAACCCAGATATCTCAGAACCAAAGAGAAGCATTCAATCAGCACTTTGTCAAGCTCTAGAATGTTGATTTGTTAAAACTAACATGTTTTTATTTTTTCTTATACATACCTCTTATTTTATCCAGCCAAGTACTTTCCCATTTGAACAGATGGAAGCACCAAGAGCTTTGACAGATGTGGCTATTTTCACCTACAGTATGGCTTCAAGTGAGTGAAAGTTGACAGATGAGGTCTATGAGGAACACTGAATGGATCTGGTATCCAAAGACCAAGTTCCAATTTCAGTGTTCCTTGCCTGATTGACATTGAATAAGCCCTTCAATGTCTTCTGGGCATCAATCCTTAGTCTTTCAGATAAAGATGATACACAAGGCTTGCAGTATTATAGGGAGGATTAAATGAGAGAAGGTATGCAGAAATGCTTCATATAGAGGAATACTGAAGTATGGCTTCTGTAACTCCGTAAAAAGAGGGAAGAACCACCCAAGAAGTTTTCTGAAGATATCATTCAGAGTAACCTTTGTTCTACCTTGACCACTCGATCTTGGTCAATCACTTCACCTTGTAGTTGCCTTAATGATAGAACTATTTGGAATTTTTGTTGCTAAACCCTCAAGAAAGGCCTAAACATACCATGATAAAATTGAAGAGTATTTCTGATTAAAAAATAGTAAGAAAATATTGATGGTTGAGAGAATTTAAGTCAATAAAAACCTCAATAAGTGTTCTATGAGCTTAAAAATACTAGGTGTCTTAAGAGAATTAACATGCAAAACTGAAATTATCCATGGAAAAGGTGGAAATTTTTAGTTAATACACTAAAAAACTAGACAAATAAAAATCACTGTAAATAAAGGTAGAGCACTGAAACAAAACCAGAAATGAAAGAAGAGAAATAACAACAAATACCACAGAAATAAAATAAATGAAACAGAATATTATGAAAATTTATATATCAACAAACTGGACAACCTAAAAGAAAAAAATTCCTAGAAACATTAACCTCCCAAAACTGAATAAGGAAGAAATAGAAAATTGAAACAGACCAATTTCCAGCAATTAAATTAAACCACTAATCAAAAACTCCCAACATGGACACCTGGGTGGCTCAGTGGGTTAAAGCCTCTGCCTTCGGCTCAGGTCATGATCCAAGGGTCATGGGATTGAGCCCCGTGTTGGGCTCTCTGCTTGGCAGGGAGCCTGCTTCCTCCTCTCTCTCTGCCTGCCTCTCTGCCTGCTTGTGATTTCTCTCTGTCAAATAAATTTTAAAAATCTTAAAAAAAAAAAAAAAAAAAAACAACTCCCAACAAACCAAAGTCCAGGACCAGAAACCTTTCCAGTGAATTCTGCCAAACTTTTTTTTAAAAACATTTTATTTATTTATTTATTTATTTAACAGAGAGAGAGAGAGAGAGAGAGAGATCATAAGCAAGCAGAGAGGCAGGCAGAGAGCGGGGAAAGCAGGCTCCCCACCAAGCAGAGAGCCTGATGCAGGGCTTGATCCCAGGACCCTGAGACCATGACCTGATCCGAAGGCAGAGGCTTAACTCTCTGAGCCACCCAGGTGCCCTGAATTCTGCCAAACATTTAAAGAAGAGTTAATACCTATTCTTCTCCTCCTCCTCCTTCTCCTTCTTCTTTTTAAGAGATTTTATTTATTCATTTGACAGAATGAGGCACAAGTAAGGGGAGCTGCTGGCAGAGGGAGAGGGAGAAGCAGGCTCCCCACTGAGCAGGGAGCCCGATGATGAGCAGGGAACCCAATGATGGGATTGATCCCAGGACCCTGCTGGGATCATGACCTGAGCATAAGCCAGATGCTTAGCAACTGAGCCACTCACGTACCATTAATAGCTATTCTTCTCAAATTATTCCAAAAAATAGAAGAGTAAACCAAGTTTCCAAATTCATTCTATGAGACCAGCATTACCCTGATACCAAAACCAGATAAAGACACCACTAAAAAAGAGAACAACAGGCCATTATCTCTGATGAACATAGATGCAAAAATCCTCAATAACATACTAGCAAGCTGTATCTGATAATATATTTTAAAAGATCATTCACTACAATAAAGTGGGATTTATTCCCAGGATCCGAGGGTGGTTCAATATTTGCAAATCAATCAACATGATATATCACATCAATAAGAGAAAGGATAAAAACCATGTGATCATTTCAACAGATGCAAGAAAAAAAAATCTGACAAAGCACAACACCAATTCACAATGAAAACCTTCTGCAAAGTAGTTAAAGAAAGAACACACCTCAACACAGCAAAGTCCTTATATGAAAAACCCACAGGGAACAACATAGCACCCGGTGGGGAGAACTGAAAGCTTTCCCCCTAAAGTCAGGAAAAAGACAGGGATTTCAATCTCACCACTTTTACTCAACATAGTACTACTATAAGTCCAAGCCACAGCAACTAGACAATATAAAGAAAAAAAAGTGTCCAAATCAGTAAGAAGTAAAACTTCCAGTATTTGCAGATGACATGATACTCTATATAGAAAATCCAAAAGATTCCACCCAAAAAATACTAGAAATAATAAATGAACTCAGTAAAGTCACAGGATATACCAAAATCAGTTGCATTTCTATTTACTAATAATGAAGCAGCAGAAAGAAATTAAGAAAACAATCCCATTGACAGTTGTACCAAAAATAATAAAGTACCTAGGAATAAATTTAACCAAAGAGGGGAAAGACCTGTACTCTAAAAACTAAAACATCAATAAAATAAATCGAAGATGAAACAAAGAAATGGAAAGATAGTCCATGTTCATAGATATGAAGAACAAATATTGTTAAAATGTCTACACTAACCAAAACAATCTACAGACTTAATGCGATCCTTATCAAAACATCACCAGCATTTTTTTTTTTTTTACAGAACTGGAACAAGTAATGCTAAAATTTGCATGGAACAACAAAAGACCTTGAATAGGCAAAGTAATCTTGTAAAAGAACAACAAAACTAAAGATATCATAATCCCAGATTTCAAGATATACTACAAAGCTATAGCAATTAAAACAGTACGGTACTGGCACCGGTACTAGACACATGGATCAAAAGAATCGACTAGAGAGTCCAAAACAAACCCACGGTTACATGATCAATTAATCTATGACAAAAGACAAAAGAATATGCAAGGGAAAAGGGAGAGTTTCTTCAACAAATGCTGCTGGGAAAACTGGACAGTTACATGCAGAAGAATGAAACTGGACCACTTTCTTAGACCATACACAGAAATAAACTAAAAATGGATTAAGGACCTAAATGTGAATCCTGAAATCCTTAAAAATCCTAGAAAAGAACAAATGTAGTAATTTCTCAGACATTGGCTGTAGCAACATATTTTTGTATATGTCTTCTGAGACAAGAGAAACAAAAGCAAAAATAAACTATTGGGTTTACAACAAAATAAAAGTCCTGCGCACTGCAAAGGAAACAATCAACAAGGACAACCTGCTGAGTGGAGAAGATATTTGCAAATATCATATGTGATCAGGAGTTAGTATCCAAAATACATAAAAAAGTGATGCAACTCAATACCAACCCTACCCCCTGATAATCCAATTAAAAAAATGGACAGAAGACATGAACAGACATTTCTCCAAAGAAGACATAACAAATAGCTAGTAGATACATAAAAAATGCTAAATACCACTACATCACTAATCATCAGGGAGATGCAAATCAAAAGTGCAATGAGATAACACCTCACACCAGTCAGAATGGCTAAAATCAAAAACACAAGAAACTGGGGCACCTGGGTGGCTCAGTGGGTTGAGCTGCTGCCTTCAGCTCAGGTCATGATCTCAGGTTCCTGGGATCGAGTCCCGCATCAGGCTCTCTGCTCAGCAGCGAGCCTGCTTCCCTCTCTCTCTCTCTCTCTGCCTGCCTCTCTGTCTATTTGTGATCTCTCTCTGTTAAATAAAGAAATAAAATCTTCAAAAAAAAAAAAACAAAAAAACACAAGAAACAACAAGTGATTGTTGACCAGAATGCAAACTGGTACAGTCACTGTGAAAAACAGTATAGGGGGTTCTCAAAAAATTAAAAATAAAATTACCATATGATCTAGTAATACCAACTACTGGGTATTTAGCCAAAGAATATGAAAACCCTAATTTAAAAGATACATGCACCCTTATGTTTATTACAGCATTATTTTATTTTATTTTTTAATGTTGGGCATAGTTTATTTTTTTATTTTTTATTTTTTTTACCTTTATTTTTAATTTATTTATTTTTTTCAGCATAACAGTATTCATTGTTTTTGCACAACACCTAGAGCTCCATGCAATACGTGCCCTCCCTATTACCCACCACCTGTTCTCCCAACATCCCACTCCCGACCCTTCAAAACCCTCAGGTTGTTTTTCAGAGTCCATAGTCTCTTATGGTTCACCTCCCCTTCCAATTTTTTTTTTTAATAAACATATAATGTATTTTTATCCCCAGAGGTACAGGTCTGTGAATCGCCAGGTTTACTCCTACACTGTTGATGGGAATGCAAGCTGGTGCAACCACTCTGGAAAACAGCATGGAGGTTCCTCAAAATGTTGAAAATAGAACTACCCTATGACCCAGCAATTGCACTACTGGGTATTTACCCTAAAGATATTGCAGCATTATTTACAAGAGCCAAATTACAGAAGCAGCTCAAGTGTCCCTTCAATAGACAAATTGGTAAAGTAGTTATGTGTGTGGGTGTGTGTTTTGAGTATTACTCAGCCATCAAAAAAGAGTGAAATCTTGCCATTTGGAACAACATGGATGGAGCTAGAGAGTGTAATGCTATGCAAAGTAAGTCAGAAACAGATAAATGCCATATGATTTCACTTATATGTGGAATTTAAGAAACAAAACAGATGAATAAAGAAAAAAAGAGACAAATCCATAAACAGACTCTTAACTCTAGAGAACAAACTGATAGTTACCAGAGGGGAAGTGGTTGGGGGATGAGTGGAACAGGTGAAGGGGATGAAGAGTTTACTTATTTTAATGAGTACCGAGTAATGTATAGAATTGCTGAATCACCATATTGTACACCCAGAACTAATATGATACTGCATGTTTATGTTATGGAAATGTAAAAAAAAGCAATAAAAATTTTTAAAGCAATGTAATTAAGCCTTTATTTTTTCTGAACTTCCTATCAAGCTGAAATTTTTAAAAAATGATGTAATTCTCATTATAGAATATCTCAATATAAAATATCAATGTAAAACAACTTTTCTTTCTGTGAACAAATGACAAAGAGGATTTATCTATTTTTTTATTTAGCTATAATTGACATGTGTTAGTTATAGGTGTATAGCGTAATGATTTGATAAGTGTATTCCACAAAATGATTGTCACACCAAATTTAGTTAACATCCATCACCTCACACAGTTATAATTTCTTTTCTTGTGGTGAGAACTTTAAAGATCTCTCTTAACAATTTACAAATATGTAATAGTATTGTTAACTATAGTCAACATGCTATACATTACATCCCTAGGACGTCTCATCTTATAACTGGAAATTTGTACCTTTTGACTTTATTTATTTGTTTATTCTTTATTCCTAGAACTCTAATTAAGAAATAATGCTACAATTCTCAAACTTTATTGCAGTATTATTTACAAGAGCCAAATTACAGAAGCAGCCCAAGTATCCCATCAATAGACAAATGCCCCCAGGAATACGGTGATATGCCAAGGCTATACCTAAAGCCACAGATGACTTAGAGCATCAACGTAGCAATTTGGCGTAAAATTCACTTAAATTTATATTAGTATAAATACATGTCTTATGAAATAGGAGCAAAATTTTCATTTGCTTTTACAATAAAATCATGCCTAGAACTGTTCTATTCTAGATTGCCTACACCCCAGAATGTGGGAGCAAGGCTATACTCCTCCGCCAGTGGGGTCTTTCTGCAGAATTTTCTGATGTGCTAACATAATAACAGTATCTTAAATAATAATTTTAGAGACCAAGGCAGAACATTGAAACATGACTCATAAAGGTACATGTTCCAAGAGCCAAAACAGGGAAACTTATTTTTGGTCAGGTTGCCTCTGCTCTAACTCTTATGGAAACAACTTAATCTGAAAATGTGGTCCTCAGAGCAACTGGATCAGAAAAAGCTGGGAATGCTTATTCAGAAGAAGATTTTTTAGAATATATTCATTCTGCAAAGCATGGCCATTTTCAGGGCAATGGCCCAGGAGTCTCCATAGGAGCTTAGAAGAGAATTGATAGATAAACAGTAAAAGTTGCAAACCATGTAAGATGGTTGGAGGGATTTGAACTCCCCTAGTCCCAGCTTTCCTGTGTGTCACTTGCCTCAGCTGGACTCTCTTCAAGAGCATCATACATCTAAACTCCTAACAATTTTTAGACCTGACTGAAGGGAGCACCGAAGATTTTGAATACCAGAACTCAAGGTGGAAAGTATACTGTTCTACTGGAAATACTGAGAGCCTGACTTACAGCCTCACTCATCTGGAGAAGCAGTAACACTTACCTACAAAGGATTATCAGGGTCACCACAAAGAAGGTCAAACAGAGAGGGTCTAAAACTCCTTCTTAACCTGCTCAAGTGCCTGAACAAATATTTGGAGACCAAACCTCAGACCATCCTTTCTTTTCACAAACATCCAATTTCCTAGGCTGTTAAGAAATAGCATACTAAAGTATGGTTCTATGGTCTATTGGTTTTGTACCTGACTTCCTCAGAGCAGGTTTTCTCAGTCTTTTATTTATTAATTTGCAGAGTTTTGAAGAAGAAGCTAAAAATGCAGTGTCTTTTTTTCCTGAACTTATTGGACCAGAGACTCTGTGTTGGACTCCATCTTATAAAGACCAACTTTCCGTATCTCAAATATACTTAAAGTTGGACTCAGGAATCGACATGGTTCACATCATCCCTCAGGAGCTGGTCAGAAATGCAGAATCACAAGCCTCCACCCCAGAACTATTGAAACAGAGTCTGAAGTTTAATAAAAGCCTCAAGAGATTCGTATGTACATCAAAATCTGAGAAGCAAGGCTAGAAAACACATTTCGAGAACCAGTGCCAAAGACAATGACAGAAATGATTTTAACCTGGAAAACTTTAAGAATCGGTTTAATTGTTCATTCACCTTGGCTTCTGAAAATCTCTGGTATTATTTCCGAAGAACATCTGTTCTTGTGCAGGGAGTTTTCACTATGAAAACTACATCTGAAGGCTATGGAAAACAAATCCTTGTACAATTAAGAAAATTCCAGATTTATGCTATGGTTTGTATCTTTCTTGGCCTCTGGACAGTTTTGGTTTGTATCAAACTTCCCCATGCAGATAAGAGATGCTGAAAGAATTAAAACTTTGTCTGTCGCCTGAATCTAGTCCCTTGCAGAGAAACAGCCCATTTCCCAGATGCAGCTGGGAACACATCGTCCCACTTTAGTTAACAAATTATCAGAGGTTTTTCCAAATTACTATTCCCAAGCCACTCTGAGTCCCAAGCACAGACTGTGAATCAGGTGCATGTGATATACAAACAGGGTTTGAATTGGGAAGAAAAAGCTGAAGTTTGAGCCTTAACAAGCAAAATGCACATGTTAATAAAAGTCACGCACAGCTTCAAGTCCATGTAAGGTATGGATCAACCAGCAAAAGCAAGGTTCCCATCGGAATCTTCCCAGCCTACAGTCATGACTCATGCCCAGAGCCATCTTGTCCCTGTAAGAAAAGCATAAATCATCATCCATTCTTAAATATGATGCCAAAAGTGCATTTTATTCAAATGCATTCCTTAAAATAATTGCTGAGAAAATAATGCAAGAGGGTTCAACTGACAACTGACTCTTTAGTGTTCACATCTGGAGGGGAAAATATGTCATGGAGTAGTTAAGTGGATTCTAGAGATGCTGGGAATTCCTAAACCCACAAAAGTCCAAGTACAGCAGAACTTGTTTTATTCTTTTGAAGAAGAAACTTCTATGTCCCAGTCACACCTACAAATAGTACAAAGAGGACTCCTAAGCTTCATAATGTAAACCTTATCATATTTTTCTTTACTTTTCTTCTTTCATATTTTAGCCAACAGGATCCGAGAAAAAAAAGTATTTGTCATGGATTCCTATAAGCTCGCTCTCTCCTCTCTCTCTCTCTCTCTCTCCCCCTCCTACATTCTTTCAAACATTCAAACAAGCTCAGGGGCCTTTAACAATTATAATAAACCACGTGTTTCTCCCCCTGCTACCCCTCCTTAAGCTATCCTCATTAAGTCTGCATTTACTGCCCTACCTCATTACTTTCTATATGGTGTGGGTACCCCAGAAGCAGTCTCTGAGACAGGGATTGAAGGGTATGACCCCAAAAACAATGATGGGGAGTAGAAGAGTGTGAGGAAGGGCAGAAGGTTCATGAAGAGGGTGTTGTCCAACCAGCCACCTGTAGGCAGCTACAGCTCAGTCTTCCAAGGGAGCTCTGAGGAACAGCATAGAATTACCTCAACTGAAAGGCAAAGGACTAGGGTATTTAGTTATCAGATTTCTGGCTATCATTGAGGTTTGTTTCTGGAGGCATTAGCTCTGTCGTTTTGGCTTGCTCTGTGCTTAGGCTTAAAGTGTTCATTAGCCAAATTAATAAATGAATGAATGAATGAAAAAGTGAACAAAAGACCCAAGCAAAGCAGCCTTTGGAATATAGAAGTGACTACCAAAGGGATATGGGCAAGACATCAATACCTATTACACCTTCTTTTCATTTCTCCACTCAAGCCCCTGCAAGAGTTCTTGCTAAGCACCAGTGTGGCTAAAATGCTTAAGCTTGTTTCAGAAATTATACTTCTTGACTTGTTAGTCCATAGTTGAAAAACTATCAGCTGCTGCTTCCTTCTTGAAGCTCCATGACAACACATCATTCTGAGAGTTCTCACTTCTTTCCTGCTACTCCCTTTCATTCTTGCTGACTTACCTTTCTTCAACCCAAACTTAAAATGTTAGGTCCCTCAACTGTGCTTTCCTTTCCTCTTCTCATCTTATTCTCTCTTGCTGGGTAAGCAATTTGTTCCTAGGTCTTCATTTACCATTTATATCCCAACTACTTACAGATTTCTATCTGTAAGTAGTTATTCAGACCTCCTGATCGATGAGGCTGATGGCCGACATGATATGTGACATCTCACTTATTTCATATGCAGTGATTAGGCACCAGACTTCATCTTCCATCCCTCTTTTCCCCCAGAAGGAGGGAGGGGGAAAGGCCCTTATCTAGTATTTCCTATCTCAGTGAGGAATACCACCTTTCACTCATTTGGGCAAGTTGGAAAACGAGCAGTCAACCTTGACAGATGCCTCCCTGTCTCTGTAATCTTCATTTAATTATTGGACCTTATGCACTGGATCCCATCAATTATTTATCCCTTAAGTCCATCCACCCCTGTCCATTCCCTGGTCCATCATTACCTCTTACTGTAGCATCCAAATAATTTCCTCAGATCTGTTAGGACTTTTAACAATAGGATTCTGATTGTGTCACAGCCTATGGGATCTGGCTCTTGTCTCCCTCTCCTGTCCCATCCAGCACTACTTTCTACCTAATAGCCTTTCCTTTTCCACCTATGCTTATCTATTTTTTTGTTGTTGTTGTTGTTCTGGAAAATGCCATGATGCCTCTGACATTGGAATAATAAATCCTATCCCCTTACCTTTATTCATTTATTAATGTATGCTGTCTCCTTACTTTTAAAGCCACTTCACCCAGCATGTCCTTCCATTAACTAACTTCCATTCATCCTTCAAAGAGAAGCTTAAACACAACTGCCTCAAAGAAGCCTTTCCTGCTTTTCCTCCAAGTAAAGGGTAGATTCCCCTAATATTCCATTCATTAGAAAGTCCCCCTGAAGCTCTTAACTCTGTGTAATTAGTTGCCTGTCTCGGTGGAAGCACCTTGAGAACAGGTACTGGGTCATTTTAATTCACAGCTAAATACCCAGGACCTACAACAATGCCTGGCAAGTAAGATTATGGTCATTAGTCAAATGAATTTTTACTGACTATTGACAATTCCAAAACTCTAACTAAATTTAGCTTGGGGTACATTTGCTCTTTGCCTTTATATTCTACTCCTCTGTTTACATTTATAGGATGTTGAACATCATCGTAAAAATAATGGAAAGGGGGGGCGCCTGGTGATTCAGTAGGTTAAGCCTCTGGCTTCAGCTCAGCTCATGATCTTAAGATCCTGGGATCAATCCCCACATCAGGCTCTCTGTTCAGCGGGGAGCCTGCTTCCCCATCTCTCTGCCTGCCTCTCTACCTACTTGTGATCTCTCTCTCTCTCTTTCTGTTAAGTAAATAAATAAAATCTTTAAAAAAAATAATGGAAATGCATCTATATGAGTTTTCTAAGGCTACTCCAAAAAAGTTCACAAACTGGCTGGCTCAAACAACAGAAATATATTGCCTCACAGTTCTGGAAGCTAGAAACCAGGGTGTCAGGAAGGTCAGGTCCTTCTAAGAGCTGTGAGGAAAGGATCTGTTCCAGGCCTGTGTCCTTGGCTTGGAGATGTCCATTTTCACATTTACATGGCACTCTCACTGTATGTATCTCTGTATCCAAATCTCCCCTTTTTATAAGGACACCAGTCATATTGAACTAGGGCCCACACTAAGGACCTCATCTTAACTAATTACATCTGCAATAACCTTATATCTAAATAAGATTACATTCTGAGGTCCTGAGGGTTTGGAGTTCAACATACAATTATGGGGAGAGGGGGTGCTTCCCCTAAAGCACACAATTCAACCCACCGAAATATCCAAGGACTTTAAGCAGGGGAGACAAACAACTAGATTGACATTACTGAGAAATTATGTTGGCTACAGACAGTGTGAAAAAAAGATTGGAGAATGGGGGGGTGGGGTGTGGAACAGAGGACTGATGAAGGCTAGGGGCCTATTATAATGCTTACAGCAATGCCTATCAGTATAGTTTCTTGATTAGCATTACCCAGAGTTAAAACTCTGCTCTACTGTGTGCCAGTAGTATGACCTTCACTACATTGGGGTCAGCTTTCTTATCTGTAAAATAGCTATATTTTTAGCCTTATGTAGTTTATAATACTGGAGGAAAGATCCAAAACTACATTGACCTGTTTTCCCCCAATTTCCCCCCCAGTTTTCACTATGACACTCAAAAATTTAAAAAGTTCACGTTTTTAGGACAAAATCAACCATTAAGATGACTTGTGACTTAAATTGTTTATGTGAATAAATTTTGTGTCAAAGAAGAAACATATAGGTATTACTCTAACATTTCAGTTTCCTGTTAATGTGTGGGCATCTTATGGGACTAGCCAGCAGAAAAGTGGATCTTGGATCTTTATAAAGAGAAGAAGTATTAATTACAATGGAACCCAAAGACTCATCACATTTAAAACATCCTCCACCTCTGTTCCACTCCAATCCATTCCTTTCTTTTCCTTTTAAATACAGATCCCAATTCCAACCCATATTTTAATCACTACAAATAATGAAACTCTAGGTCTTGTCCCTAGAGAAGAATTGTCCAACTTATTTTTCTCCCTCCCAGTCCTTGGCAAGTCTGCTGGGTGACCCACTCGGACACCTCAGAGGGTGGTGCTTCCCACCCCCTCAAGCCACAAGCAACAAAGCCTTAGTCATTTCATGCTCTTGGCTTTGTCATCATTTTGATTTTTTTTTAACATTACTTTGTCATTAACTAATCTCATTTGTTTAAGGAGAACAAGCCAGAGATAGCTTAAGAGTGCCTCTGGTTGTTCTTGAACCAACCAAACAAACAGAAAGATAGCATGGTTTTTGCCCAATGTCCAGAAAACAATGGCCATCTTACCAATATAGAATTCTGAATCAGGGACAATGCAATTTATTTATTCCATGAACTTCACTATGTAGCAACCCAAATTCAGGCCATTCTTTTGGACATTTTAATAATTTTAGGGTCAGCTGTCATTCTAACATCCAAAGGGCAAGGAAAATGGATTATCTTATGTAGGAAGGAGGCATATATGAAGTTACTGGATAGTACACATATGCTAACATTAGGTGTTAACAAAAGAATCATTTTTAATTTCTGGAAAGCCAATTAATCACCTATGTCTCCCTTAGAGATGTATATTTTGTAAGATATGAATGTGTGATAAAATTTGTTTGTATAAGAAAGTTAATTTGTATTTTCTTTATTTAGTAGAATTTGAAGGGTGAAGAGTGATAAATAGAAAAGCTACGTTAGAGGTACCTGTTTTGTTAGGAGGAAAATAAATACAATCTATCAGAAAGTGGGAAAAGACTAATTTCACCATTTTGAAGAACAGAAGAAACTAGCACTTGATGAAAGAGAATAAGGATGTCCACACAACAATTTCTCAAACTTAAATGTGTTTCCAGTTTAAAAAAACAAAAACAAAAACAAAAAACCACAACTAAGATCTTATGTGAGCAAAGGTAACACTGTTCAGATAAAAGTGCTGTCAAAAGCAGCCCAAGAAAAGAGCCCTGATGGTAAGAATTAACTCCTGGGTTTGTAAAAAGGAGAACTAGATGAAATAGCCTTGGGTATAGTTTGAATTAAGGCTTTTACTGCTGTTGTCATTGTTTTTCTGGTGCTTTTTTTACATTTTTGACATGGCCAAGGCTTATATAATAAAAACTTAACTCAGACAGTATCTTCTGCAAACCCTCACCCTTCTTGTGCATGATCACTAAGATGGGATAATTAAAAATGTCAAGTAAGTATTCAAAGAAATTTTAACTAAAATATTTAAATCATGAATGTCTATATAGATCCAGTGTTTGGAGAAACTAAAATGGGTTTAATTCTAGTGAAAAGTTCTTCCAGAATAGCTATTCTCTCTCAATTGCCCTTAGCATTTTATTCACACTACCTTAATTTGCAGACAATGTCTTTGGATTTTAACAAAGCCCAAGTTTGTATGTGATCCCATCAGTCCTCTGAGTCATTTTGTACTGAATTGACTCCTACCTGTTCCCAGCTATGGAAAACCCCAGTCGGTTGCAGTGAATGGCTTTTATACCTATCAGTGAATCATCATACAGGTAACTGACCAAGAATTCATTGTAGGTGGACAGGGGAGCCTCACTATAGAGAATCTCATGGACTTTTTAAAATAAGCAGTCTGCTTTCTTATAATTGGAGAAGGCCATAAACTATTGCAACAGGAGTACATTGACCCTCCACAGCAGAGGACTTGAGCTAGACATGTGACAACCAAGACTTACACGAATTTCAATAACCATTTACTAAACCTTTTAGTGAATTGACTATTGGTGTCCCAAATGACTTTTATCAGACTGATACACCTGCTCTCAGCTGCTTCAGGAATTGGCTGCTAATGGCTCACAATTGTCCCCCTTTCCAGATAATTCCTCTTGGCAAAATAGCAGCCATTCACCCAGGAGGCTACATCCTAGTCCCACCCCAGAGGCAGGTCATTGCCAATGACTGGCTTATATGAAGGATGCAAAAAGCCAGCCAGTAACATCAAGGTAGGAACAACTACATGGTGTAATTCACACCCCAGAGCTCTCTACTGGATCAGGCTAGAGCCAGAGCCCAGCAGAGACTACATGCTGGCTTAGTGCCTTCTTCTTTCTCATCTTTCTCCTTCATCCCCTTTCTCTTGAGAGCCCTATCCCAGTAAGTCATGTGCACCTGAATCCTTTTCTGTCAGGTTTTGCTTCTAGAAAAGAGGACCTAAGACAAGCCAGTGTTCTGTGTGTATTACAGATACACTGCTTTCATATATTTATTTCATTTAATCTGCAGGACTATTTGGAAAGGTCATATAATTGAGACCAGACTTGAACCCCGGATTTTTTTTTTTCTGGTTCCTAAACACAGTGAATATTTACAATATTAAACTGCTGCCCTAAACATTTATCAAAACAACTTCACCATATATCACAAATAAAATTAATAAAGTAGTTACATAGTTCAGAATTCGAATAAAATGTGATCTCTCCAAGTTAACATATCCAACAATGAACGGATGTTGCATACTATTTCCTTGATATACAGTGATATTTGTCCATTAGGGTAAAAGGAGAAGGAAAAAGAAGGGAGAAGGAGAAGAAATGAAAGAAGGAAGAAGAAAAGAGGGAGAAAGGGAGGAAAAAAGAAAGGGAGAAAGAGGTAAGGAGGTAAAGATAGACAAACACAGATTTAGAAAGTCTCAATAGATATTTGTTTTAATAGGCTTTTAGCTTCTTAGGTGACCCTTGGTCTTGCTCCTTGGCTAAAAATGCAATGCTGATCATTTCTACTTTCTAATTCTTTTCAGTGTGGAACAGTTGGAATCGCTTTAATCACGGGCTCAGCTTCAGTGCAGCTCTTGGCTGAGAATCACTTTTCTACTAAGAACTGTGAGGAGTTTCCAGGGAGGGCTTGTAAACTAGTTATCTCTGTTGATGACCACATCTGTGTGCACATCTGTGGTACAGAAACACGCCATGTAATAAAGTATATCTTGTGTTCTGTGACTTTCTGCCATGTGGGCTTGCCTTTCCCACCACATTCAAGACGCCCTTTTCTTATTAAAAAGAATCAGAGTAAAGAGGAGTGATACTCCACCCACAGGGTGAGAAGGAGGCTTTTCTGTTTTTCATTTTGTGTCCAAGCAAGGCAAATATGGAATTAATTTTGAGATTTCTTAAGACTTTTAAAATGAGTCCACTCCACAGGCACTAAACATGCATAATGCCTACTGTGTGCCTAACATGGAAACAGAACTGAGTAGGATATTTATATCCCCTCCATGGAAGCTCACAACAACCATTTAACTACGCATCCTGGTCCCCATTTCACAGGGGAAAATTGAGAGTTAAAAGGGTAAAATAATTTGTCTAATGTCGAGCATCTGGAAAATGGAGATCAGCTTCAGTGTCAGGTCTGAGGGATTCATCAGCCCAAGGTCTGTTTTATTTTTTTTTATTTTTATTTTTTAAAGATTTATTTATTTGACAGAGAGAAATCACAAGAGAGGCAGGCAGAGAGAGAGGAAGGGAAGCAGGCTCTCCGCTGAGCAGAGAGCCCGATGTGGGACTCGATCCCAGGACCCCGAGATCATGACCTGAGCTGAAGGCAGCGGCTTAACCCACTGAGCCACCCAGGCACCCCAAGGCCTGTTTTATAATGGAAGTACGGACAGTGACTTCTAGGGTGCCCACAACCATCTGAAAAAGAGAATACCTTTTCACCTTGAATAAATGTTATTTTTCTTTGAAATCTACTCTGCTCAATTCCACAAATTTTATAGACATCTACCAGTCTTCCAAAGAATATGAAAAGAATCATTGTATAATATAGACTATTCCCAAACCACAAGGCTGGTTAAGGAAAGCTGGAAGAAAAGGAAACGGAAATGGCCTGCTTAACAAGGATTGCTCAAGATGATTACAAACAAAAGAGAAATAAATGCCTTCAGAGAAGACTTTGCTTGAGTTCATGGGGCTAAGGAAACTGGAAATGAATGTGGTTGCTCCCAAGGAATTTGGGACCCCAATGCTGTAATTTGGGCTTCCTAGGAATCTGATATCCACAGGCAACTGCCCAAAATACTGACCTTTGGCTTCATCACTGCTTTTAGTAAATATAGGGAAAAGATGACTTAAAGGAGGCTGGGAAAAAAAATCTCATTTTTAAAGAAGAGAAGAAAAGATATCAGTCAACTAAAAAAGTATTGGTTTGAAATTTAATCATCAAATAGGGGTAGGACTAAATGATTTCCATGGTTACTTCCAGTGATATTTTAAGATTTTAGTACATATCAGCCAGAGAAAGTACCTGATAGGTGGCAATAGATTATATGAGGTTAGAAACATTTGCAGAGAAGCTAATGACCTCCTAAACCTAGAATATTTGCAAATGCTATTTACATTATTTCTTGAGCAGCAACTATTTTACATTCCTTGATATAAATTACATTTTAAGTAACAAGACTTTCTCTTTTCCTATTCCCAAAATAAGGGATATGATTCATGGGCTACGGTCCTCTTCTTAATAAGCTAATGGAAAGAAACAATAGTGAATAAAAATCTTAAAGACATTTAAAGTCAGTACAGGCATTGTTGCAAAGATGAGAGGAGGTCATTTTTGGCAGATGCTTGCTCAAAAGTTTCTACTGTTTATAATTACTGATTCAGGTAGATTGTAATTAGAAGATGTGCCCCTGATATATATTCTAGAAATAGCTGAATGCTTTGTTCTGCAACATATATTCCATGATTTTTACATAAAAATAATTATGAACAATTGCAACATCTGTTGCTTCTTTGCTTTATCATTCTGAACCTAATTTTAATAAGTGTCAGAAAAGGATCAGGACATTTTAAATTGCCAAAACTTTCTGTCCATCAATTAGGAGAATAAGTATGACAAGAGTGGAACCTTTACTAGCTGCTTATGAGCACTGTCTCTAGCTCAAATGACTAACCTGTATCCATGAACAGTAGACAGAACCACTTGGCTTTATCCAAGAGGCCAGCATGAAACAGGCTGTAAGAAGTAATGGGACACTAAAAGATACATGTCAGAAAAATGGCTTTTTTTCTAGGTACATCCTATCACACTCCTGGGCTTCCACAGCTAGAAAAGTTCATAGACATAGTGCTGCACCTGTGAGCTGCACAGCAACTTTGCAGGAATGCACTGATATTTTCTTTATTTTACAGACAGGAAGTACAAGCATAGACAGATCAAAAGATGCATCCATGATTAGGGTGCCTGGGTGGCTCAGTTGATTAAGAATCTGACTTGATTTTGGCTTAGGTCATGATCTCTGGGTCCTGAGACTGAGCCCCACCCAGCGTGGAGCCTACTCAAGGTTCTCTCTCTCCCTTACCCTCTGCCCTTTCCTCCACTCGTGCTCTCTTTCTCTCTCTCTCTCTTAAAAAAAAAAAAAGACATATCCATCATATCCATTATGGCATAGCCAGGGAACTAGCAGAACCAGGATTTGAACTAAGCAGTCTGAACTCATGGTCCATATTCTTGACCACATCTTATCACTGCTTAGAATCTGTTGACCTGGGCATTTTTTAGACACTGCCTACAACTTAAGTACAAGGCCAGGGGATGAATTATCTCCCCACTGAATCACAGCACTTGCCAACTAAAGGAGAGGGAAGCACTACCACCTCTAATAAGAGGGTGCCTTTAGGATTACAGGAAAACATCCAGGTCAAATTGAAACAGACAAAGAAATCAGTATGCAAAGGGGAATATAAGGTATGTTCCCTCATAGAAAATTTAGAAGCATTAGTAAGAACCACATTTCTTTTTTTTTTTCATTTTATTTATTTTTTCAGTGTAACAGTATTCATTCTTTTTGCACAACACCCAGTGCTCCATGCAAAACGTGCCCTCCCCATTACCCACCACCTGTTCCCCCAACCTCCCACCCCTGACCCTTCAAAACCCTCAGGTTGCCCCAATCTCCCACCCCTGACCCTTCAAAACCCTCAGGTTGTTTTTCAGAGTCCATAGTCTCTTATGGTTCGCCTCCCCTCCCCAATGTCCATAGCCCGCTCCCCCTCTCCCAATCCCACCTCCCCCCAGCAACCCCCAGTTTGTTTTGTGAGATTAAGAGTCATTTATAGTTTGTCTCCCTCCCAATCTCATCTTGTTTCATTTACTCTTCTCCTATCCCCCTACCCCCCCATGTTGCTTCTCCATGTCCTCATATCAGGAGATCATATGATAGTTGTCTTTCTCCGATTGACTTATTTCACTAAGCATGATACGCTCTAGTTCCATCCACGTCGTCGCAAATGGCATGATTTCATTTCTTTTGATGGCTGCATAGTATTCCATTGTGTATATATACCACCTCTTCTTTATCCATTCATCTGTTGATGGACATCTAGGTTCTTTCCATAGTCTGGCTATTGTAGACATTGCTGCTATAAACATTCGGGTACACGTGCCCCTTCGGATCACTATGTTTGTATCTTTAGGGTAAATACCCAGTAGTGCAATTGCTGGGTCATAGGGTAGTTCTATTTTCAACATTTTGAGGAACCTCCATGCTGTTTTCCAGAGTGGTTGCACCAGCTTGCATTCCCACCAACAGTGGAGGAGGGTTCCCCTTTCTCTACATCCTCTCCAGCATCTGTCATTTCCTGACTTGTTAATTTTAGCCATTTTGACTGGTGTGAGGTGATATCTCATTGTGGTTTTGATTTGTATTTCCCTGATGGCGAGTGACGTGGAGCACTTTTTCATGTGTCTGTTGGCCATCTGGATGTCTTCTTTGCAGAAATGTCTGTTCATGTCCTCTGCCCATTTCTTGATTGGATTGTTTGTTCTTTGGGTGTTGAATTTGCTAAGTTCCTTATAGATTTTGGATACTAGACCTTTATCTGATATGTCGTTTGCAAATATCTTCTCCCATTCTGTCAGTTGTCTTTTAGTTTTGTTAACTGTTTCCTTTGCTGTGCAAAAGCTTTTGATCTTGATGAAATCCCAATAGTTCATTTTTGCCCTTGCTTCCCTTGCCTTTGCCGTTGTTCCTAGGAAGATGTTGCTACGGCTGAGGTCGAAGAGGTTGCTGCCTGCATTCTCCTCAAGGATTTGGATGGATTCCTTTCTCACATTGAGGTCCTTCATCCATTTGGATTCTATTTTCGTGTGTGGTGTAAGGAAGTGGTCCAATTTCATTTTTCTGCATGTGGCTGTCCAATTTTCCCAGCACCATTTATTGAAGAGGCTGTCTTTTTTCCACTGGACATTCTTTCCTGCTTTGTCGAAGATTAGTTGACCATAGAGTTGAGGGTTGATTTCTGGGCTCTCTATTCTGTTCCACTGATCTATGTGTCTGTTTTTGTGCCAGTACCATGCTGTCTTGATGATGACAGCTTTGTAATAGAGCTTGAAGTCCGGAATTGTGATGCCACCAACTTTGGCTTTGTTCTTCAATATTCCTTTGGCTATTTGAGGTCTTTTCTGGTTCCATATGAATTTTAGGATTATTTGTTCCATTTCTTTGAAAAAAATGGATGGTATTTTGATAGGGATTGCATTAAATGTGTAGATTGCTTTAGGTAGCATGGACATTTTCACAATATTTATTCTTCCAATCCAGGAGCATGGAACATTTTTCCATTTTTTTGTGTCTTCCTCAATTTCTTTCATGAGTACTTTATAATTTTCTGTGTATAGATTCTTAGTCTCTTTGGTTAGGTTTATTCCTAGGTATCTTATAGATTTGGGTACAATTGTAAATGGGATTGACTCCTTAATTTCTCTTTCTTCAGTCTTGTTGTTGGTGTACAGAAATGCAACTGATTTCTGTGCATTGATTTTATATCCTGACACTTTACTGAATTCCTGTACAAGTTCTAGCAGTTTTGGAGTGGAGTCTTTTGGGTTTTCCACATATAGTATCATATCATCTGCGAAGAGTGATGGTTTGACTTCTTCTTTACCAATTTGGATGCCTTTAATTTCTTTTTGTTGTCTGATTGCTGAGGCTAGGACTTCTAGTACTATGTTGAATAGCAGTGGTGATAATGGACATCCCTGCCGTGTTCCTGACCTTAACGGAAAAGCTTTCAGTTTTTCTCCATTGAGAATGATATTTGTGGTGGGTTTTTCATAGATGGCTTTGATAATATTGAGGTATGTGCCCTCTATCCCCACACTTTGAAGAGTTTTGATCAGGAAGGGATGCTGTACTTTGTCAAATGCTTTTTCAGCATCTATTGAGAGTATCATATGGTTCTTGTTCTTTCTTTTATTAATGTGTTCTATCACATTGATTGATTTGCGGATGTTGAACCAACCCTGCAGCCCTGGAATAAATCCCACTTGATTGTGGTGAATTATCCTTTTAATGTACTGTTGAATCCTATTGGCTAGTATTTTGGCGAGAATTTTTGTATCTGTGTTCATCAAGGATATTGGTCTGTAGTTCTCTTTTTTGGTGGGATCCTTGGCTGGTTTTGGGATCAAGGTGATGCTGGCCTCATAAAATGAGTTTGGAAGTTTTCCTTCCGTTTCTATTTCTTGGAACAGTTTCAAGAGAATAGGAATTAGTTCTTCTTTAAATGTTTGGTAGAATTCCCCTGGGAAGCCGTCTGGCCCTGGGCTTTTGTTTGTTTGGAGATTTTTGATGACTGTTTCAATCTCCTTACTGGTTATGGGCCTGTTCAGGTTTTCTATTTCTTCCTGGTTCAGTTGTGGTAGTTTATATGTCTCTAGGAATGCATCCATTTCTTCCAGATTGTCCAATTTGTTGGCGTAGAGTTGCTCATAGTATGTTCTTATAATTGTCTGTATTTCTTTGGTGTTAGTTGTGATTTCTCCTCTTTCATTCATGATTTTATTGATTTGGGTCCTTTCTCTTTTCTTTTTGATGAGTCTGGCCAGGGGTTTATCAATCTTATTGATTCTTTCAAAGAACCAGCTCCTAGGTACAGAGACAATATACAGTAACAGTCACCTTACAGGCTAATAATGGCACTAAATTCATATCTCTCAATAGTTACCCTGAATGTTAATGGGCTAAATGCCCCAATCAAAAGACACATGGTATCAGAATGGATAAAAAAACAAAACCCATCAGTATGTTGCCTACAAGAAACTCATTTTAGACGCGAAGACACCTCCAGATTGAAAGTGAGGGGGTGGAAAACAATTTACCATGCTAATGGGCATCAGAAGAAAGCTGGGGTGGCAATCCTTATATCAGATCAATTAGATTTTAAGCCAAAGACTATAATAAGAGATGAGGAAGGACACTATATCCTACTCAAAGGGTCTGTCCAACAAGAAGATCTAACAATTTTAAATATCTATGCCCCTAACGTGGGAGCAGCCAACTATGTCAACCAATTAATAACAAAATCAAAGAAACACATCAATAATAATACAATAATAGTAGGGGACTTGAACACTCCCCTCACTGAAATGGACAGATCATCCAAGCAAAAGATCAACAAGGAAATAAAGGCCTTAAATGACACACTGGACCAGATGGACATCACAGATATATTCAGAACATTTCATCCCAAAGCAACAGAATACACATTCTTCTCTAGTGCACATGGAACCTTCTCCAGAATAGATCACATCCTGGGTCACAAATCAGGTCTCAACCGGTATCAAAAGATTAGGATTATTCCCTGCATATTTTCAGACCACAATGCTCTGAAGCTAGAACTCAATCACAAGACGAAAGCTGGAAAGAACCCAAATACATGGAGACTAAACAGCATCCTTCTAAAGAATGAATGGGTCAACCAGGAAATTAAAGAAGAATTGAAAAAATTCATGGAAACAAATGATAATGAAAACACAACAGTTCAAAATCTGTGGGACACAGCAAAGGCAGTCCTGAGAGGAAAATATATAGCGGTACAAGCCTTTCTCAAGAAACAAGAAAGGTCTCAAGTACACAACCTAACCCTACACGTAAAGGAGCTGGAGAAAGAACAAGAAAGAAACCCTAAACCCAGCAGGAGAAGAGAAATCATAGAGATCAGAGCAGAAATCAATGAAATAGAAACCAAAAAAACAATAGAGAACCACATTTCAGGGAGAAGAATAAATGCCTTGAAGGTTTTTCATATATCTTTAAGCTATCTACTTGGGAGCCCCTTAGTACCTCCAGCAATGTAAATAAACATGCTGACAGTTCCTTTCCAAAGATGTGTCCACCTGTATCTTGGGACTAAATCATAACTGCCAAAATGTCCTACCTTGTTTGCTTTTTTTTTTTTTTTTTTTTTTTTTTTTTTTTTTTTTTTTTAGCCCTTAGTTCAGATCTCATCTGTATCAGTTGAGGGGAAAGAACATAGATAAATTTCCCACCCTGGATCCTTACTGCACTGCGACCAGCTGGGTGAGGACTGCTAAACCCACTGGAAGTTTCATGGCAAGAGAAGGACAAAGACAAGTTTGCCAGCTATAGGCTGATACACTGATGTTAAGGGAGGAAAGTTAACTGGCGATATGAGAGCCAGAGCCTGGGTATAGGGTTACTATAAAGAAACTTTCTATTTTTCCTCCAGAAAAGTTGAGCATTGTCAGAGAATGCTGGAATTAATGTAGCATATTCTTCCCTTGGAAACTGAACACTCATTCATTTATTTATATAAACAAAGTAGCATAATTATTAGGGAAGACTATAAGGATATTTTTCTTCTACTCTTGTTCCCTGTACCTGTTAATATTAATAGAGTTGTAGTACTAAATGGAAAGGAACAAATTAAATCAAAATCAAAATAAGCATTTTGACAGTGAAACTGGCAAGCTTTCAAAGATAAAATAATAATAAACCAGTTGCTTCTTTTTCTTTCTTTCTTTGCATCAACATGTTTTTCTGACACACAGAAGAATACCTACTTCATTCCCTCCCAGCTCCAACTAGCTTATATACAGATGATGATAATCTTATTTTTTCAGCTTTATTGAAGTATAATTGACAAATAAAATTATAAGATTTTAAGGTGTACAAGGCAATGAGTTAATATAGCTATACATTGTGGAAGGATTTCCCCATCTAGTTCATTAACACAACTATCCCTTTACATACTTAGATTTTGTTTTTCTGGTGAGTATATTTAAATTCTGTTCTTTTACCAAATTTCAATTATGCAATAGAGTGTTATCAACTATAGTCAAATTATACATTAGATCCTCAGAACATATTCCTCTTGTAATTCAAAGTCTGTTTCCTTTTATCAACCTCTCCCTATTTTCCCTGCCCTCCAGACTCTGATAATCTACCACTCTACTCTTTCTCTGTTTCCTATACAGTTTGTTCATTTTCTTATTTAGGCATATGTCTCAAAAGAGCCAATTATGGACCTTAGTGGAAATGAGTTGCATTCCACATTTAAATGATATTACACAGAATTTGCCTTTATCTGACTTCTTTCACTTAGCATAATGTCCTTCAGTTTTATCCATGTTATCACAAATAACATTTCCTTCTTTTTTAAGACTGAATAGTGTGTGTGTGTGTGTGTGTGTGTGTGTGTGTGTGTGTGAATATATATATGTATTTATTCAAACACTCTGGCTGTTTCCATACCTTCACCATTGTGATTTATACTGGATATATATCCAGAAGTAGAACTGCTGGACAACCTTATTAAGGGGAGAGGGGACAACTGCTGTGATACTCAAGTCATTCTTAGCATTGTTCCACTTCCATATAATATTGAGCTCCCAAAAGTTAGCACATTCTCCAAGTGTCAAAATTAGTGAAACTTTTTTTTTGCCTTGTTTTCCAAACACTTGTTTATAGAATCACATAGCTCTTTGCTCATCACCATAAAACAGTGTTCGTTATGTAATTCCTTATTCTTCTTTGTCTGGATGATGTTTAAATGAATCAAACTATGGTGTTTCTATTGAATATTTCATTAGGTATAGTCTCTGTGCCATGATTTTTTTTTTACTGTCTGATATTTAGCTTATGTCTTAATTTGCTCCATTGCATAAATTAATCTTGTCCAGCACCATAGAAGCAAAGAAAGATCTACTCCTGATAACTGTCACTTTCACTTTGAGGTATAGACACCCTTTCTTTTACATCCGTCAAACCACATTCCATAATCTCCATCCTTAAAACATATCTACCTCCGGGTCTCTTCAAATCACCATTTTGATCTACCAGTACTATCTCCAATTTTATTCTTGGCAAAGCCTTGAAAAAGCTGTGAAATAACAAAAGCAAAGGATTTAATTATTTCAGTTCTGGTGGGACTGCCACACGGGTTTCATGCAGACACACGAGCACTGCTAAAAGCACGAGATTCATTTCCATGTGTTTGCCTGCGGAATCAAGCCCTCAGTCTTACCTGATAATCATTTGCTTTTCTCCAAGTATTGGCAAACCACAAAGCCCCATATACCTTTAAATTTAAAAAATCAAGAAACACATTAACTGTGCTTTTTACCTGGAGGAAAGCACAGTGAATTTTGCAGTTTCAGTGATTTTTTTTCCACCAGCCTGTGATTTTTAAATAACACATATAAAGTGTTTTTTTCCTACATGTCATGACTCACATTTCTTCCTATAGCTCTAAATAGAGCAAGCTAGGGGGAGAAATGTAATAAAATACATAAAGTCAGGCAGAAATTACTTGTCTACTACATAAGAAAACACATTTCCAAATGGAGGTTTAAAGCCACCACCCCCATAGTGTTGCTGAATACCAATGCCTGACATTAGGACCAATATAGAATGAAAATAAGAATAAATTCCTTAGTTGCCTGTCCTAGAATTGAATGACAAAAGGAGCAAATACTGAAAGGCAATACTGATGGCCATGTAGAAAGCGTATATGTAAACAATTTTAGCTATTTGCTGGCTCAATTAGGAATCAGTTTGTTCACTTAAAATAAGCAAGGACAAGTTGGGTGGTTGGCACATGGATGAAAGGATCTTAAGTAAAACCAGGAGCCACCAAAAAACAGGATAGACAGTGTGGGAGGCTGGTTCTGTTCTGGAGTCATATGAGTTGTCATTTATCCCCAGAATCCAGATAGAGAATACAATATATGAAATGGCAGGCCAGGAATTTGGGGATTCCAACTCTGGTGCATAATAAGATAAAAATAATCTTTTAATGTAGACTTTCTAGATTCTAACTCGAGCAAACTCGTCAACTTTCTTTAAGGAAATCACCTTTTGATTGGCCATTCTTCTGCTTATTTCTAATAATAGGAAGAGTTTTTTTAATTTGAAAAGAACATTTAATAGCTGTATGTGTTTTGCAAAACATGTAACTATTCTGAATCTGTTTTCCTATCTATAAAATGAAATAGGGGCACCTGGATGGCTCAGTTCGTTAAGTATCTGACTCCGTTTTTGGATCAGGTCATGATCTCATGGATCCAGACTGAGCTCTATCTTAGACTCTGTGCTCAGTTCAGTGGGGAGTCTGCTTGAAGATTCTCTCCCCTCTCCCCACACTGGCATGAGCACACCAACACACCCACGTACATGGATGATTTCTCTCTCTCTAAAATAAATACATCTTAAAAAATAACATGAAAAAATATCATTTTAGGATTAAAGGAGATAAACTGAAATGAAGTAAAGTGAAATGAATTGGAAACTTAAGAGAAATTATTATTTTTGCTATACATATTATCATTATTTGTTAAGTACAAAATAACAGTTTTGTCATTCATTTAAAGAAACAACTCACCTAAATAATAATAAAAAAAATAACAGAAAAAAATTAAATAAAAACAGTAAAAGCACTTTAAAAAACAGTAAAATCGTGTGGCGATGAGTGGCTTCAGTTTAAGTAATAATTGTTTCCACTTTTCCCTAATATAAAGTTTTCTCTGAATCTCCCTCTCCTTACAGACTCTGACCTTAGAGTGGATAGATGGGGTTGAATGTCCTCAGAGATGAAGTATTGAGGACAGGTCAGCAAGGAGCATGTTGGATTCGTAGACTGCAAGAGAGAGCTTGTTCCAGACATAGAGGCCCAAGGGCAGATAAGAGAGAAGAAATGAAACAAAGGAAGCAGTTAGGGACAAGCCTGCGCCTAGCCAAAGGAAGGAGCAGAAGAAGGGAAGGCATGTTGGCAGAGGCCCCTGGTTCCTCACTCTATTTAAGGACAGAATGAATGAAGGAGCATCATCTTCAGGCAGCCTCTGGTTATAAAGTGCTGCCTAGATGCAGAGTTTCTTCCTACAATGAAGGTTTCCCATGATAATGACCAATTCCATTTCAACACATATGGGTTTATGCTTCCTTTAGTCCCTTTGCAGCCTCAAGAGCATTTGGGGACCATTCTTCCATTACAGAGTAGCAAATTTAGTCATGTCCAACACAGTTATTTTTCAAGGAAACAAATGTCTTCCAGCTGCCTGGGAATGAGTTTGCTGTTGTGTACAAAGATGGCAAAAATAAAATAAGATATAATAAAATAAAATAAAATCCAAAGCTCCAAAAGTAGTGAGTCAGGAAGAGAACAAGGGAACAGAGAAAAAGCTGCACTTCCAATTACAGATGAAATTCCCAAGACTAGTAAACACAGCATTAGTTCACTTGAGCACAGAGTTGGGTAGCTACTATAAACCCAACCAACATGACCTCCAAACACATTCCCATACTCAGGTTACCCAGTGCCCCACTAGGGCCCACGGCTCTTCTACTTTCAGTCCATTTTATCCACAGTGCCCACTTATACAAAGACTGGAGGGTGGAGAAGAGGTGAAACACACTGTGATTAGTCTCTTTTTCTCTCTCCCAATGCATCTCACTATCAGAACCTACCCCACCAACCCTTTCTTCCCTAACGAGGATGCAATTTCCTGATGTCCTAGGCAGAGGCAGGCAATTGGTCTTACTTCCATGTGATTTCAGGAAACACATTAATAGTGACCTGGTTTTCACCATATCCCCTTGGAAATCCCCCAGCGTGACTTTTGCACAACTAAAGTTAAATAGAGGAAATGAAGATGGTTTCTTTTGAAATAGATAGGTCATTATTTTTGCTTAATTCTCACAGGTGATGCCAGACTGTATCTTTGTCCACAGAGATGAGTCCACTTCCCCCAAAACCCATCTGTGAGCATAGTCATCTCATTTCCAAGCAATGATTAGTTTCTGTTAAGTATATCTCCTACCAAAGGTCTCTGGGTCGACCATCTCCTACCAAAGCTATCATCATTAAGCTATCAAGTTTGTCTTCAACCACAATAGTCATATAAAAAAACTTTTTAAGTTTTTCCTTTGAGATATTTTTATTCCATTCTTTTTCCTACAAAGTTTGTTCATTAAAAAAAATGCACATATGTCTCAGTAACCAGTTATGAAACCAGAGTGGAGATGAGTTATCTTATTCTTCCAAGTATATGTTCCCCTTTCTTGTAGTAGTGAGATTCTGATAATCCTATGAGAAACCATCTCAATTTTATTCTTAGTCCAAGTGACTTGGAGAAGGTATATGATCTAGGTCTGGCCAATCAGCATCTACACAGAGTCACTATTATTGGTTCAGGGAAAGTATGTAACTGAGGTGAGTACAATCAAAGTTAACCTTACCACTTTTGCACTCTCTTTTCTACTGAGGTTACTGGAGGGAGAAAATGTACACATGGAAGTGTTGAAAGCTTAACCGTTGTCATGGAGGAAAGTTGTTTGAGAATGGAACCAACACAAAAGAAAACAGAGGTGATAATGGGAGACCTAATTCTGATGGTATTGTCATGCTTGAAGCCAATCTACCTCTGATCTTTTCATTTCTAAGTCAGTATATCTTCTTCTTGACTTCATTCAGAGTTAGGTTTTTAGCCCATCTATGTTAAGTCTTCTGTCACTTGCCACAAAATATGAGGTTTTAAAATTCTATGCCAGTGCTTCATATCCATCTAATACTTTATCAGTAATGTTCTCACTTGCCATGTACTTAAAGTTCTCCGTAGAAACCAGGTGATAGTAATGAAAATGGCCCACAAGCTATGACATTCATCACTAGCTGAGTCTTCGCTTCCAATAAATAGAGGAAGTTGGATCATAATAAAAGCACACAAAATCATTTCCAATGTGAATAATCTTTGGGACAACTGCATTCTTCTTTACTCCAGAGACAGCCAAGAGTGTCTTCTCCTTTGGTCTGATAGGTTAGCCAAAAACACAATAGATTGAGACTATGAAATTCCAAGTATGATAAAAAATACTACCAATAAATGAGAGAAGAACAAGAAAATGAATATGATATTGGATCTTTGTAAATCACCACTTAAGTGTTTATTAAGTGTTGGAGTTAAGTTTGATTATAATGGGTGAAGAATTTCCATGTGGTAAAAGTGAGACTACGATAGCCAAGAAGCAGTTGGAAGTCACACAGATCTGTTCTTGGCTTTCCAATGGGTGTGGAAAGAGTAGACAGAACTAAAAACACAACTGGAACTCTGGCCCAGTTCCTGAATATTAGCATAGAGGGGTGTGCTTTCCATGCAGAGGGTGTCATCAAGTAACCAAAAGAAAAAAATACTTGGAGAGAAGAAATAGGGTGGGGGAGGCATCCCTTTCACTGTAGTTCTCCAATGTCAAGGAGACTGGCTGGAGATCAACAAAGATCCTCTAAGAATGCCTCTATTTCTTGGTTTTTGGCCAGTTACTCACAGCAGATGTGAAACGTTTGCTGTGATTAGGAAATATTTTGCATGTGAGAATGTGGATGCTACAATCTTCAACTCAGCCAAGAAGACTTAATAAATGGTGAAATTTTACATCTTTAGGGAGGAGCAACATATTTTTTAAAAAGTGTTGGTTAAAATAAACACCAAATTCCCAAGGAGAGACTCCAAACTCCGATGATGTGCAGTACTGATCATTTTATTACTGTGGAAAAATTTACTAAGATGGTGCAGCCCACTTCATCCTTTTGTTAAGGTTCTCATTTTCCCATTATCAATGGCATATGAGTACTCATCTTTTACTATCTGAGTTTTGTTATTGAATGAACCAGAAATGGATGACAAAATATGTCCTTGTTAGCAAATAGTAAATTAAAAAGTGATCTCATGTCATTAAAAAATGAGAAGCCTTTTCTTTTACAAGTGAAACCAAATTATCATTGGCAAGAAACTTATGCACATTAAGAATACACTTGCATTCTGGTTCCCCAATATAGCCAGCTGTCTGACCTTCAAAATCACTTTATTTCTCTGAGCTTCAGTTTCCTGTTGTGTCAAAGGAGAGAATTGGACTACATCAGCATTTCCCAGAGTATATATTATAGAAACTAGTTTTGCTGGATGTTAATGGATTGTCAAAGCAAAGGTGGGAACTCACTGATCAAACAGGACAAAGAAAGACATTCAAGACAAAGGAAATAATGTGTGTGAAAGTATGGAGATATGAAAAACCTTTTTACTTATTTGTTTCACAAATATTAACTGAAAACCTATTTTATGTCTGGTATTGAGTGTGCTAGAAGTTGGGGATTCAAAGGTAAGTACAGATGACAAGAAACTTGCCTTCAGAGAGTTTATATTCTTGAGAGACTTAAGATTAAACAAGCCATTAAAATGAAATCAAGTATTCTGAATATTATGATTGAAAAAAGAACAAGGGTTCCTATAGAATATGGGGATAAGGGAAGTATGAGAGGGCTTTTTGGAAGAAGTTATGTTTGAAGCGAGACCTAAAGGATAAAAAGGGGTGGTCCAGCCACCATAGAGTATAGAAGATGCATATTCCAAGCAAAAGGGATGCCATGGGTAAGAAAATGGGGCTAAAGAAGAAAAGAGGGAGTCTGAAGAACTTAAACTTAAAAAATCCAGTATGGCTGAATATGATGTGAGAGGGTGAAAGTGGAAGGAAATGAGCTTTGAGGAGTAAATGGGGGAAGATCATGTTGTATCTCAGAAGCAATGAACAATGGTTTCATTTGTCCTACAGAAAATAAGTAATGCTAAAGGGTTTAAGGAAAGCACCTGAGAAAATAACAATATTTTTTTATTTTGGAATGGTGATAGGGGCAGTGGTGAGAAGATTTTATTGGAAAAGGAGCAACACTAGAAAAAATTATACAAAGGAGACTCTTGCCTCCTTGCTATTGCAATGCAGATGGAGAAAAGAAAAATGTGAAAGTCATTCAAGAGGTAGAGCTGGAAGGTTTGTGCCTGATTTGATGTTGGCAGTGAATAGAAGAGAATGTATTCAGTTTGGCTCACAAGGTAGATGGTGATACCATAAACCAGGTTAGAGATTATAGGACAAAGAAGAAGAAAAGAAAAAGGAAATTGAAAAATGAAGTTGAGTTGTATTAGGGGGTGATCATCCCTTTATTCCATTGGACATTTAAATGGAAGTATTCAGATACATCAGTCTAGAACATGAAGAAATGGACTGAAGTCTCAATATAAATTTGAATGTCTTTAGTTCATGGATGACCATCAAACCTTGAATTAGCTGAGATCACCCCGAATCTGTAAAGAGTAAAATGAGAAGAAAGATAAGACAAAAACAAACATTGAGAGAGCAAGAGTATGAAACTATATCTGTAAAAAGAACAGAGAGGGAAAGGCAGAGAATTAGAACTTTTTAAATTAAGATTGTATTTTGTTGAAATTTATTTATGATTTCCAAGCAAATGTTCTGGTATTAGAAAAAATTATCTAAATTCTAACTCTGGAATATAATCAATATTTATTATTTTTTAGGATTTTTCCCAAGGTATGGATAATATCAAAAAATGAGATAGTTTAAAACTATTTTGTTTCTAATTCTTAAATATAGTATCAGAAACACACAGGTAATTCTACACCCAAGTAGATGAAATATATAGGTTTTCTAATAAACTTCTTATGGCCTATACCGCAGAGATGACTTTTAAGTGGCAAAAACACAATTGTATATACACACCATGAAAATAGCCTCATTATTTTCTACCATCTTCCAGCGTCCTCCTGAGTTGGCTATATGAATAACAACAAAAAAGCTGGCTGAACAACTAAGTAAAGAATTATAGTTAATCCAAAGAACAAATCAATACATCCAGAAATCAAAAACAAACACATGTTAAAAAAAAAAAACCAAAACCAAAACACTATGATTTTTTTCCCCCAAGTGTTGAACATACTCAAGTTTCACTGGGGTCATAACAATGAGTTTCCAAATTTTGGAATCCATTGGACCCTTAGCCTGTTTGATTTTCTGACTAAGCTACAGTCTTCTGGAGTTCATTTCGTCAGTGGCTGGTGAAGCATGACTCTGTTTTTTTTATAAGCTTTTCTTCTTAAAACAACATTTTGATGAGCTAAGCATAAATTAATCAGAAACATATGGATTAAATTGACTCCAAAATACATATGGGTTTAAAAAATAAGAAACGTACTTGGGGCAAAAACGCACTTAGGGCTCTACAAGCCCAGTATGTTAGAAAACCATAGCAAAAGGATCGCAAAATATGACCTCTCCTTATCTCTGTCAGGGTCAGCAAAGTTTTTGTTATCTTCTTACAGAAAAAGGAAGTCAAGAAGTAGATGAGCACCGTGAGATCGCTCAACCTTAGCACTCTCTAAGGCCAGACACTGGTTTCAGTCTGTCTGCTGCTGACTCTTTGAGGGAAAGTGAGGCACTAAGAGAAACATCTCTTAGCAGGACACTGGGGTCTATCACCACTCGTCTAGCTTTATCCTTTTCCACTTATTCAGGGGCAATTCTTTTCTCATATAATTTGTTGTTACTTCCAAATCAACATGTAAATATAATGAATTTACTATCTCTCCTTATTTCCTAGTCTCCCGTCTTCTAGGCATAAAATCTCGGAAGCAGCTTTGACTCCTTATTCCTCTTAATTCCTTATATCCTATCAGTCATCAAGTCCAGCCAAACTGGCCTTTGAAATTCATACTCTCTCCATCCTAATTGCTATCACCCTCATCCAGGCCCTCATCACCTCACACCTGGATTACAAGGGCAGCCACAAAGTTGACCCTTCCTTATTCCTCCTAACCTCTAGGCCACCCTACACACTACCCTCAGTGTAATCTTTAACCCATGGTTTCATCGTATCACCCTTCTCCTTCTCCTCTTTTGCTTTTACTATCTGTCAAATTTAAGCTCTTTGTCTGCCTCCCAAGCTTCCTCATAACACAGATATAGTCTATCTCTGCAAGTATGTTTTCCATGGATTGCTCAATACCTACCACCTCCCAAAGACTGGCATTAGCCGTATGCTGTGTTCAGTTTATGTTTCCATTTATATTCCCAAGCATCATTTCTTAACTATGTATTTCCTCGCTTGTATTTACTTTTCTTCTACATTTTTGTGGCATGATATTTATATCACAAAATATGGACAACCCCACTAATGTAATATTTCAGTGAATACCTGAAAGATAAGAAGACTTAGCCCACAGAATGACAGGGAAAAAGCATGTGCAAAGACCCTATAATGTCCTGTGGGTGGGGAAAGGGATAGGAACAACTTTGTGTGTTAGAGAAGTTATAAAGAAAAATTATATGTAAAGGAATTGTGTTTTAAAAATATAAAAGGCTACTGTAGCTGACACATAGCTAAAGGAGGAAATGAGTGTGAGATGAGGAAGAGCATGGATGGCCTTGACAGCTATGCTAAAGAGTGGATTTGATTCTAAATTCAGGCTGCTCTAGGGTTATTTACATTAAAGAGAACAAAGTCATGTATTGGAAGATAACTCTTATTTCTTAAGAAAAAATAGCAATAAAGTCATAATAAAAAAATAAAAATAAATAAATAAAAATAAATAAAAAAAATAAAGAGAAAAAGGTGGCAAAAGTAGCAATGAAGTCAGAGAATTTCAAAAAACACACTCTGGAAGAAGAATTGCTAGGATATACTCATGAGTTAGATGTGAGATGTATGAGAAAGTAACAAATCAAGAATGACTCCTATATTTTAGGCTTGAGGAATTGAATATAGTTCCTAAAATAGAGAAAACTGTGAGTAAAGAGAATAGAGTACACTGAACTGAGATTTTAGTTTTGGACTTAGCTCTAGGCAAAACTGGATTAACTAATTTTGATCCATCCTCATTTCCTTAGAAACAACAAGAGTTATAAAAAACAGTGTCAATTATCTTTTATAGGTACTGGAGAACTATTGGAAGGTATACAATCCCCCCCACCCCCCAGCCAAAAAAAGGGAGAAAAAGGAGGAAGAGAAGAACAAAAGTCCAGAAACATGATCCAGGGATTTGGTTTCCTCAAGGATTTTTCTCATTTTTTTTAAAGATTGCATTTATTTATTTGACAGAGACAAAGGGAGAAAGGGAACACAAGCAGAGGGAGTAGGAGAGGGAGAAGCAGGCTCCCCACTGAGCAAGGAGCCTGATGTGGGTCTCAATCTAGGATCCTGGGATCCTGATCTGAGCTGAAGGCAGACACTTAATGCCTGAGCCACTCAGGTGCCCCAGATTTTTCTCATTTGAATGCAGACAATAAGAAGCTGAAAGGCTGATCAGAGATTTTACTAGATTTATATTGCTAGAAGGACAAAAACCGTGGAACACTGTATGCCAAGAAGATTGTTGGTAAATACCCTGGTCCTTTGGTTGGTACCTCAAAGACCACACCTAGGAAAAAAAGTTGAACTGGAAGTAGCACAAACCACATAGAGACTGGTTTGAATCATGTCAAACCTCAACTGGATTAAAGTGATTTGGGATTGTTAGTGACTCTAAGTTAGATGGTACAAGAAACAAAGAGAAATTCTTCTTTGGAGAAAGATAAAAATGAGCCAGGGCTCCAAAATACTGCTAAGAGTTATCAAATACAGTATTTTATATTTAAAAAGTGAGGCATACTGAAAATAAGTTGTCCAGGATGCTCAAAAACTCAGAGGAAATACAGATAAGAGAAACAAACACATAGGCTCTTGTGACTATGAAGACTGCAGACATGAAATTAACTACCAGTGATATGATCAGGAATTTTTTTTAAGAAGAAAAATTTTGGAATAGAACAGAAATTTCTTTTTAAAATAAAATGAAAACCATGGAACTAAATACAGTAATGGGTATTAAGAACATGATGAATAATTTTAATAACTGTATAAAGGTGAAGAGAGAATTAGTGGAATGCGATATAGATCAGGAAGAAATACACATACTACAATTTTAAAAGTGAATGAAAAGTACAGAAAAGAATGTAAAAATAACATGGGCAATATTAATGTTCTAATATACAAGTATTTGGAATCCCAAAAGGAAAGGAGAAAGAGAATGTGACAGAACAATGTTTGAAAAATAATAGCTAGGGGTTTTCCAAAGTGGCAAAAGACATTAAGCAACACAGTCAAAGGCATAAAATACTAGTAAACAAATTCAAAGACATATGTAAAAAAGGTAATTCAGCAGGACTAAAATATAGAGTTAGTTTAACATTTAAAAAATCAATATGGGGCACCTGGGCTGCTCAGTCATTTAAGCATCTGCCTTCAGCTAAGTCATGATCTCAGAGTCCTGGGATTGAGCCCCACATCAGGCTCCTTGCTCAGCAGGGAGTCTGCTTCTCCCTCTCCTTTTGCCTTTCCCACAGCCCACCTCACTCATGCTCTTTCTCTCTCTCTCACTCAAATAAATAAAATGTTTTTTTAAATCAATACATATATATATATATATATAATTTACCACATTAATAAATGAGAAAGAAATATAACATTTCAACAGATGTAGCAAAAGCATTTGTTACAAACTAAAAAGTTCATAATAAAAAACTTGGTTAATATGCAGACACAAAAATCAGAAAGTAGAGAACAGACTTAACATGATTAGCAACTTGTTATCATCTATTAGAACACTGTACCCCCAAACTGCATAATTTACATCTTTCTTAAATGTTTACAGACTATTTCCAAAATGACATACACTGGACTACATAGAAAATCTCACCAAATTTCGGAGAATTGAAATAATATGGAGGACACACTCTAAGTACAGTGGAATTAAGCCAGAGATCATATCAAAAAGTTAACTAGAAAGTCTCTTTTTGACGTTAAGGAATACATCTCTAAGTAATCCACGAATCAAAGAAGAAACAATGAAAATTAGAAAGAGCTTTTAACTGAATTAAGAGTTGACCCTCAAACAACGTGGGGTTTAGGGTGTCAAATCCTGTGCTGTCAAAAATCCACATATAACTTTGACTCCCCAAAAACAACTTCTAAAGGCCCATTGTTGACCAGAAGCCTTATCAATGAAAATAAACAGTCGATTAACATATTTTGTATGTTATTTGAATTATATACTTTATTTTTACAATAAAGCAAGCTAGAGAAAAGGTTAAAGGAAAATCATAAGGAAGAGAAAATACATTCATAGTACTGTACTGTATGGGAAAAAATCCACATATAAGCAGACCCGTGCAGTTCAAACCCATGTTGTTCAAGGACTGACTGCATAATGAATTTAGTACATATCAAAACTGATAAGATGTAACTACAGTCATGCTTTAAGGAAAATTTATAGTTCTAAATGCATATATTAAAAAAGAATGGCTGAAAGACAATAATCCAACTGTCCATATCAAGAAATTAGAAAAAGAGGAGGAGGAGCAAGATGGTGGAGGAGTAGGAGACCGAGATATCATCAGGTCCCAGAAGTTCAGCTGGATACTTACAAAACCATTCTGAAGAGCTACAAACTCAACAGGAGATAAAAGAGAAGAAGAGCAGTAATTCTAGGAATAGAAAATTGAAAATCGACCACTTTCTGGAAGGTAGGACTTGCAGAGAAGTGAATCCAAAGTGATGGGAATAAAGGCCGTGGGGGGGAGGGGCCAGCTCCCAGCAAGCAGTGGAGCAGTGGAGCATAAAATCAGAACTTTTAGAAGTCTGCTCTGTGGAGGGACATCATTCCAAAGGGTAAGCAGGGCGGCAGGGGGACACAAAATGACCAGGGGTGTCTGAGGTTGGCAGATCTCCCAGGTATCAGAGGGGGGAAGTGACCTGCAGAGATGGAGCTGAGGATTAAGCTCTCAGCTCAGGGTTGGTTATCTTAAACCATGATCCGAGACACTGTCAGGCCACTGTTCTTTGAGCAGGGACCCCACAAGTGGCAGATCTAGAGGGAACCTCTCCTTCCTCTGGGAGGATGGGCACAAGAGTGCTACAGGAATCTTCTGGGTTTGGAGACTCCAAAGGGGGCCCTGCACCAGAGATAGAAATGCTCAGTAACTCTGGGTGAGCTTGGAGTGCAGCCACAGACCAGGAAGATGGGAGGGACTGACTGCTTTTCTCTGAGGGTGCACTGAAAAATGGGGCCCTGAGCTCTCGGCTTCTCTGGGCTAGAGATTGGGAGGCTACCATTGTCATTCCCATCCTCCAAAGCTCTACAAAAAGTGTTCAGGGAACAAAAGCTCCTGAGAGCAAACCAGAGCAGATTGCTTAGTCTGGCTCCTGGCAAGGGCGGTGCAATTCCACCTCAGGCAAAGACATTTGAGAATCACTGGAACAGGCCCCTCCCCTAGAAGATCAACAAGAAAATCCAGACAAGAGCAAGTTCGCCAAATAATGAGAACGGTGGAACTCCAGAGCAAGAGGAAAGCAACACATAGAATTCATGGCTTTTTTCCCCCACAATCCTCTAGTCTTTCAAAGTTAAATTTTTCAATTTTATTTTTTCTTACTCTATTTTTAAAATTTTGCTCTTTTCTATTTTAACGTTTCTAAACTGTTTTATCTTTTAATACCTTTTAAAAAATCTTTTCTATTTTTCATTGTTATAGTCATATTTTATCCCCTCATTGTATTTAACCTTATTTTTGGTATACATAATAGGTTTTTTTTTTTTTTAAATTTTGGAATACAATTTCTTCTAATAGATCAAAATATACCCTAAATCTAGCATAGGGCTTTCTTCTGGTCTCCAGCCTGATCACATTCTTTCCTTTATTTTTCTTTTTTGAACCAACTTCTTATCAATTCCTTTTTTAGAATCTTCTTTAATTTTCATCTTTACAGTCATATTCCATCCCTTCATTGTGTTTACCCTTATTTTTATATATATATAAGTTTTTCATTCTTTAAAATTTGGGAGGTGGTTCCTTCTAACAGATCAAAATACACCCAGAATCAAGTGTGGGATTCTGTTCTAATCACTAGTTTAATATCTATATTTTTTCTTCTCCCCCCCCCCCTTTCTTCTCTCCCTAGTTTTGGGTCTCTTCTGATTTGGTTAGCATATACTTTGGGTTGTTGGGGTCGTTGGTACCCTTTTAGTATTTAATTCTCTCATTCATCTATTCTTATCTGGATAAAAGACAAGGAGGAAGAACTCACTCCCCTCCCCCCCCAAAAAAAGAAAAAGAAGCTGTACCAATGGCTAGGGACCTAATCAATATGGACATTAGTAATATGTCAGAACTAGAGCTCAGAATGATGATTATTGAGTTGCTAGCTGGACTCGAATAAACATGAAAGATATTAGAGAATCCCTTTCTAGAGAGACAAAATCCCTTTTGGGAGAAATAAAGGAACTAAAACCTAACCAAGTTGAGGGGTGCCTGGGTGGCTCAGCGGGTTAAGCCTCTGCCTTTGGCTCAGGTCATGATCTCAGGGTCCTGGGATTGAGTCCCACATGGGGCTTTCTGCTCAGCAGGGAGCCTGCTTCCCTCTCTCTCTGCCTGCCTCTCTGCCTACTTGTGATCTCTCTCTCTCTCAAATAAATAAACAAAATCTTTAAAAAAAAAATCTAGCCAAGTTGATATCAAAAAAGCTATTAATGAGGTGCAATAAAATAATAGGGGCCCTCACTGCTAGGATAAATGGGACAGAAGAGAGAATTAATAATATAGAAAACCAAATGATGGAGAATAAGGAAACTGAAAAAAAGAGAGATAAACAACTACTGGAACACGAGGGGAGAATTCTAGACATAAGTGATACCGTAAGACGAAACAATATTAGAATAACTGGGATCCCAGAAGAAAAAAAAAGAGAAGGTGGGGTGGCAGGTATATTAGAGCAAATAATTGTAGAGAATTTCCCTAATTTGGTGAAGGAAACAAGCATCAAAATCCAGGAGGCACAGAAAATCCCCCTCAGAATCAATAAAAATACATCCAGACATCTTTTTATTGATTTTGAGGAGGGACTTCCAAGTCTTAGTGACAAAAAGAAAATCCTGAAAGCGGCTCAGGACAAGAGGTCTATACCATACAATGGTAGAAATATTAGATTGGCAGCAGACTTATCCACAGAGACCTGGTAGGCCAGAAAGGACTGGTGTGATATAGTCAGAGCACTAAACGAGAAAAATATGCAACCAAGAATACTATATCCAGCTAGGCTGTCATTGAAAACAGAAGGAGAGATAACAAGCTTCCAGGACAAACAAAAATTAAAAGAATTTGCAAACACCAAACCAGCCCTATAGGAAATATTGAAAGGGGTCCTCTAAGCAAAGAGAGAGCTTAAAAATAATAGACCAGAAAGGAATAGAGACAATATACAGTAACTGTCACCTTACAGGCAATACAATGGCAGTAAAATTCATATCTTTCAATAGTTACCCTGAATGTAAATGGGCTAAATGCCCCAATCAAAAGACACAGGGTATCAGAATGAAAAACAAACAAACAAACAAAAAAAACAAGACCCATCGATATGCTGACTATAAGAAACTCATTTTAGACCCAAAGACACCTCCAGATTTAAAGTGAGGGGGTGGAAAACAATATAACATGCTAATGGACATCACCAGAAAGCTAGGGTGGCAATCTTTATATCTGATAAATTAGATTTTAAGCCAAGGACTATGATAAGAGATGAGGAAGGACACTATATCATACTTAAAGGATCTCTCCAACAAGAAGATCTAACAATCTAAAATGTCTATGCCCCTAACATGGGAGCAGCCAATTATATAAACCAATTACTAACAAAATCAAAGAAACACATCGACGCTAATACAATAATAATAGGGAACTTTAGCACCCCCCTCACTGAAACGGACAGATCATCTAAGCAAAAGATCAACAAGCAAATAAAGGCTTTAAATGACACACTGGACCAGATGGACATCACAGATATATTCAGAATATTCCATCCCAAAGCAACAGAATACACATTCTTCTCTAGTGCACATGGAACATTCTCCAGAATAGATCACATCCTGGGTCACAAATCAGGTCTCAACCGGTATCAAAAGATTGGGATCATTCCTTGCATATTTTCAGACCACAATGCTCTGAAACTAGAACTCAATCACAAAAAGAAAGTTGGAAAGAACTCAAGTACATGGAGACTAAAGAGCATCCTACTAAAGAATGAATGCGTCAATCAGGAAATTAAGAATTTTTAAAGCTCCTGGAAACAAAAGAAAATGAAAACACAACTGTTCAAAATATTTGGGACACAGCAAAGGTGGTCCTGAGAAGAAATTATATAGCAATATGAGACTTTCTCAAGAAACAAGAAAGGTCTCAAATACACAACCTAACCCTACACCTAAAGGAGCTGGAGAAAGAACAACAAAGAAAGCCTAAACCCAGCAGGAGAAGAGAAATCATAAATAAAGATCAGAGCAGAAAATAATGAAATAGAAACCAAAAGAACAGTAGAATAAATCAATGAAACTAAGAGCTGATTCTTTGAAATAATTAATAAGACTGATAAAACCCTGGCCAGACTTACAAAAAGAGAAGAGAAAGGACCCAAATTAATAAAATCATGGATGAAAGAGGAGAGATCACAACCAACACCAAAGAAATACAAACAATTATAAGAACATATGAGCAACTATACACCAGGAAATTTGACAATCTAAAATACTAACCAGGTTTGTAGAGTTTCACTTAAACTGCTGAATATACTCTGTTGAGCTCAGGATACTTTTAAACCCCATTTTCCTAGACCCAAGATTGCATTTCAGAATCAAGACTGACTGTCATATTTCTTGCTCCACCCAGACTAATAAACTATTCTTTCTATAGTACCAAAAAGGAATGCAAAGAAGTAACATTTTGCACAATTAGGGGTGTTCTAGTGGCTCAGTTGATAAGCATCTGCCTTCAGCCCAGGTCACGATCTCAGAGTCCTGGGATTGAACCCCAAGTCAGGTTCCCTGTTCAGTGAGGAGTCTACTTCTTCCTCTCCTGCTTGTACCCACATGCGTGCTCTCTCTCAAATAAGTAAAATCTTTTTTTAAAAAAGCACAGCTGGATATATTGACATTAATATAACTGTCAGCACAGTGATTAGTATAAATTGTAATACCACAATTTTTGGAGGAATCGCACAGCTTTATCACAGACTCACTACTTATGAACAATGGAGCCATTGCTGGCCTGTGGCAACAAATAAGCTTCATAGCACCCAAACTCCATCAGAGGTTCTATATTCACTTTACATTTGCCAACAACCCATGTTCTCTCATTTTCTGTGTAAGAGAGTTCCATGTGGGCCAGATTTAATTTGATGCAGAAATACTATGTCACTTCCAATAAAAGAAAAAAAGGAAGAGAGATTCACACAAAAACTTATCAAGGATGGCAGCTCATGCTGGTGTTTGGAATAGTTCAGAGGTATTGTTTTGTTTACTGAGCAGTCAAATTGAAAGGAAGGTGCACAAACCTGATTAGAATGGCCTCTGCGGATCTGTTTTCCAAATAGAAAACATATGCCCCTATGGGGAGTGCTCTTCATTCCCATCTACAAGTGAATGTGAAAACAATTTGACTCTGGGTAAAGAGAATATAATATAGCATCTTTTCTTACATGAGGTAGGTCCAGGACAAACTTCTGATGACTAAGGTAAAATGCATACCAATTGTGACCAAAGGCTTTTATCTAATGCATAAGCCAAGGGGAGCCTCAAGCACCGTTATATTCAATCCCCTGTAGATTTCTCTAGGTGCAGATACTGACACCTAAGGAGATTACTTGATTAAACCTAAAACCACACAGCCAATTCATGGCCAAGTTGGAGCCCCAATGCTTGTCTCTCAATTTTACATTGCAGCACAATATTATATTATGCTGGACATTATGCTGGACATCAGAATAAATTTTCAAAACCTCATTTATGAAAAAAAATTAGAAAAAATTAACTATAATACTTGATATGGTAGTAAGACTAGAGAGATATAGAGTTAACGCTATATCTTAATACAGAGGCAATCCTTATATATGAGTCAAATTGGTATTTTTTTTCTATGATTCATGCAAGACTCCAGAAGCAAGTAAGATGAACTCTTATTTTCCAGTAGGGAATTTCATTATTTTCCATTTAAACACATGGGGAGTAATATTCAAAATTAACTGCATTATTTTATTCTGGCTAAATGCAGGACTGTCATTTTAAGTAAATAACATAAATATGTATTATAAAAAGAAAATTTAAAAATGTTAGTTTAATGATAAAATAGCAAGTCATGAGCTTTTTTTTTTTGTATACAATCAACTTACACACACAGATACACTTTTCCATAAAATGTGATTTTTTTTAAAGATATATTTTTATTTATTTGAAAGAGAGAGACAGCATGACCAGTGGGGAGAAGTAGAGGAATAGGGAGAAGCAGACTCCCTACTGCAGGGAGTACGATGCTGGACTTGTTCCCAGGGCCCTGAGATCATGACCTGCGCTGAAGGCAGACATGTAACAAACTGAGCCATCCAGGTGCCCTGAAATTTGATTTTTTGAATTAAAAAAGTAAGGATTTGAAGTCATTTAAATGTCCCAATTCTGAAAGGAACAAACTTTACATGGCAGTTTGAGACATCAGAAAATCAAGTGCATTATTTTAAACCTATCCTTTTGGAGGCACTTTCAAGTCTTGAGAAATCTGAATCTCTCTAGATCTAATGCTGATAAACACCCTAAGATTTTTTTTTTAATTGCATCATTATAAAAAAAAATATGGGGCAGAGTAGACATTTAAAATAAAGCTCTGTTACTAGAAAACAGACAGTCTCAATCCTCATTCTGAGTAATGTCTGCCTCTACTCAGTTCAACACAGCCCACAAAGAAAGTAATAGACAAAGACATGCCAGATAAAAAACGTCACACTCCTAAGCATACCTAGTGAAGAAATCCAGTAATCACTTCACCCAAAGATTGACTGCTGGAAATATGTTAGGAGATGGGACACTATTTTATTTCATTGTATTTGTTTTTCTCCATTTAAAATCTGCATGAGAACTCACTTATTTAATAAAGATTTTACTTTCACTGAAATTCTTTTTGCGTGGGTTTGGTCATGGAAATACTCTGGGCTTTCCCCAGTTTAGATCCTGTAGAGATTAATGTTGACTCAAAAGCTAGCTTTCTTTGGCCCTACCTCTACTGGATTCAGTCTTTGTCTTTGCCAGTACCCCCCTGGCCCACACTGATGATATCACTGTGAATCACTATGAGGCCTGCACACACATGGCTCAGACATAATAATGATGTTGCTCATGACAACACCATTGTTAATAATCTGACCACACAGTGATATGAAGCATCACCTGGTCTGTAGTTTTAACAATGAAAACTTCTTTCATTCTTCATAAGCACAGACCATCTAGGATTGAACCACACCTTACTTTTGTTTTCTTTATCTTATCTCTATCTTTGTTGTACATTCTCAGCCAATTTATAATAAGGAGAAAACCTTTTGGACATCTCATAGCCTTTGGTTGACCTCTTCTGACTAAATGAACATGTCTAGGACAAACACAGCTTATGTTTGACACCATTTCCCCTTGAGGTATGAAGTTGTATCTGGATGATGAAAGAGAAACAAATGCTAACATTCATAAATTGTCTCTTGTAGTTGTAATTAATTGCTCTGAAATTTACATTTTATTTTGCCCAATAATGATATTGTTGCAATGTTTTCTTAAAAAGTTTCTAAGAAGAACTGTTCTCTACAGATGTTATTTCTCCGTTATCTATATTCCCATGGATTTCCAAACTGGAAATGGCACTAGCATTTTCCAATAGTCATGTGAGTGAATGCATGAAGGTAAATGGATAATGACTATATAGAGTGTTTACCAAGGCTTTAATGAAAGATTATTGTGTTTAGTAAATGTAAATATAAGAAATTAATTTTAAACCAATATTTAAACACAAGCATCAACTTAAAGCTTAGTGGAATACAGTGGGCTCTACAGAGTCCCAAGACTTATGCCAATGATCACTATCACTTAAGCTAAGAAATCTTCTGAGTGGTAGAAAGTCAGAGGCTAATATGGGGCAAGTTACAAGCTCAAACTTTGTGAGAATCAACTGGTTCTGTTCTGTGTAAACAAAATTCTGTTGCTTGGCCCCAGATTTTTGGTCTTTTCTACTGGACAGAGCTAACTATTCATCTACCAAGTGTAACTAGAAACCAATAGATAATGTCTACAAATAACAAACTAATAAATTTTAGTATACACACAGTTAAAAATATATAACTAAAAAGCACAAGAAATAGTTAAAAGAGTTAAAAATGTCATGCTAAGGAGTGGGGAACTAGTATTTTTCTTTATTAACTATTTAAAAACTGTTTTCATCTGTATATGTATATTGCCCTAATTAAAATATAAAGCAAAAAATTAAATCATGTATTGAAAACAAACACATGCTTTCTGCTATAGCTAGCAGAAGGTAATAAATGGGACAGTGTGAAGCATTTAGTATAAACAATTCCTCAGTACAATTAGATGAAAGAAAACATTCATTCCTTCATACATTCCTCAAACAGTTATGGAACAATCACTATGTACCATGTTTGGACTAGATGCTGTGAGACTATGTAGATGAATCTGTCCCAGTCTCTCTTTTCAAAGACCTCACAATCAAGTGTGAAAAGAAGGACATACAATTATAACATAAAAAAATAGAGTTTTATAAGACAACTTATTGACAAAAAGAGTGTAAAGACCCATTGATATTCATCAAGACAAACTTCATAAAGAAAATAATCATTTAGATTCACCCTTTAACAATACTAACAATATCTATGATAATATTTCCTACGTGACATGGGCTAGAGTTTAGATCAGTAGACAAGAAAGCAAGGCATTTAAAATTGGGAGAGAAGCCAAGATATGCAAGCTCATGACACTGTGTGTGTATGGGATGGGACAGGGTGAGGTAAAAAAGTTATGAGTAGAACCCATGGGAGAGGATTTTAAATGACATAAAATGACACTTCTTATTTTTAATGATTTTCTGAAAAATAAAATGATATTTGCCAACTCTAGTGACCCTGTGAAGAAGGGACTGGAGAGTGAGGACCTAAAAAGGTGTCAGTTAGGAAGCAGCTGCAATAGCCCCTGGGAGCACAGGGACATGAACCAGGGCACTGGCAGTGGGATGGATGGAAGAAAAGAAACAACGTTAAAGAACAGCATGTGGCAGTGGAAAGATCAATTAAACTTAGTAACCACTTAAATGCAAGAGGTAAAAATAAGGGATCAAATATATGTTTTTGGTTTGGATAGTTGAATTAATAATGGTGGTATCAGTAACTGGGGCCAAAAGCACAGAAATAGGGAATCATGGAGGGACTATAATTAATTCCATTCAGGACATCTGGGCTGCAGACACTATCAAAACAAGCAATGTGAAGGCTGACATTGACAAGGGGCAAATACTCCTGTTTATGTAGACAAAAACTTGAATCATGGACAGACATTTATTAAATTCCTACTATATATGCAAAGGATTGAGAAAGGCCCTTTGGGAGGGCAAAGCAGCTAATAGTATAGTCTCTGACCATAGGTGCTTAATAATGTAGGTAAAAGACGATATAAATATATGAAAAAATAACCAAAAATCATTCAGAGAAAATTTTATGAGAGAGATAGAAAAGAAACTAGGCTTTGACAAATGGATAAGGAGAGCAAAGGGGGGAAAAGTCTCAAGTAGAAGCACTGAAGAGAAAGAGGCTTTGGTCAGACCAGAAATGGTGGACTATAGGGAGCATATGAAAAAGGAGAGGCAATATGCATGGGCTGGGAAGTTGGAGTTAGCTTTTGAACTTTTAATATCAAGCAAGTCGCCTGAACATGATAGTAGGCAACAAAATAGAACTTTTGGAAGATTTTCTAACAAGTAAGATGAACACAGTATTGCTGGCCTGACATTTGGAAATACACTTTCTTGCATATTCTTTTCTCCATTTTTGCAACAAATGTTTAATGAGTGGCTATTATGTATGATCCTCTGTGGATGAGTACAAAATTGGATCAGAATTAAACAGCTTTACCCAGGACTTAACATTTGAATGAGACATAATCTGTAATCCTGGAAACAGAGATGAGTCTGGGAATCAGTATTTGTCTTTCCTTTTAAACTTTTTTACTTAATAACTGCATGACTTTGGGCAAGTCACCAATTCACCATAAATGTTTTACCATTGTTATTCTATATGTTTTTGTTTATGTCAGGCATTCTTAATAATATTTTTTAATGTTCTTTACCTTTTCCCTTCTCCCTCTTCTACTTACTTGTCACAAAGTTACAATTTTTATTATACCAAAATTGGATCATATCGACAGATTTTTACACAACTTGTTTTCCTCCATGGAAAAATGTGTTGAAAGCCCTCCTGATGTACAATTAATTCATATTTTAAGTCTTTTTTTTCCTAATACTGGATATATTTTTCAATATTCTGCTTGTCTTCATTTTTTTCAAGGTTTTACCTTATAATAAAGCTACAATAAATGTCCTTGCCCAGATATCTTTATTTCCCAGTGCTTCATTCCTAGAACTAGGAGTGCTGGGTATATGCAATTTCAATTTCACTAGGTTTTGCAAATCTGTTTTCCAAAAAGCCTACAGCAATTTCTAGATCTGTATAAGATCAGTGGTTCTCAAAAGTTCATGTTCATCATAATGACCTGGAACGTTTGTTAAAACACAGTTTCCTAGGCCTCACCTCTAGTGATATGACTACCTATATTCAGTGATAATGTTTTTCTAATTGTTGGCAGTATAAGATAGAAATCTTACTTTAATTTCCATTGTACTGACTACTAATAAGTGTGAGCCATCTTTTCAAACACTTCTGGGCCACTTAGATTCATTTTTCTGTGTACGATTTTCAGTGTCCTCTGTCTCCTTTTTTTCTAATAAGTTGCTTATTTTTTCCTGAAGCTACCCCTCACAGTGCGTTAACTGTTTTCCCAATCTCCTCATGTGCCCCATCATTTGAAGAGACTTAACTGTCTTTCTCCCTTCCTGTTAACCAAACAACTGAGGGAGGTGTAGATTCAAAGCTCCTTCCCGTAAGAGGAATGGGTAAAGGCCACTTCAAAGTGGAATTCCGCATTTTTGATTGAATAGTATGGCTGAGGTATCTTTACCCATGTGCCTTGTCACTTCACAAAAGAAAACAGTAAGCAAATATCTATCTATAGGTCTTCCATCTTACAGTCAAAATTAAGTGATTAAATAAGGCATTTCTTTGTTTATTAGATTCAGTTAAAATATCTATGACAGGAGAAAAACTTTTATAGGTTTCCTGAGTCGTATCAAGAGAAATTCTTTCACAAGGACTCGAAAGTTCAAGCAGGTCCTATCACAGATTAACTTCTGTGTCACTTTGGAGAAGGGACATTTTCTTACACATACTTTCAGTTATTACAGTATGTAGGAGAATATTTTAAGCTTAGTACATGTTCAGTTAATGACCACGTTGTATTATCTATCTTTAAAACTTCATACACATACGCAGAGGTTATGACTCAGCTCTCAGCATGTTAAGATTTGCTTTTATAAAATGGGGTTTACTGTATTTGTATTTTAGAATTGGACAGTCCTTCCTTCATACCACACTGTGCTTGAAAGATAACTCTCCAATCTGAAGAACGTTTTTCCCAAATCATCATTTCAAACTAAGAACATTCTGGGAAAAAGTCAAAGAAGGGCATCTGGAAACTGAGTTCCAAACCTCTAAAGTGATTCAGATTGTGTTTTGTCTTCAGGGATATCCTGGGACACAGTTGGAGGCTTTCATGTCTCAGTCAGAATTCCCACCCCCAAGGTTGACCATCACTAAACTGCGGCTCCATATTACGACAAGGGCATAACCCAAGTTTAGGAGTTGCCAGTAGTTTGTGGCACAAATGTCTGGTCACCAAGGGCAGAAATCCCCAACCATCTAGGGACTTGTGGTTCAATGAGATATGTATTTGCCAGTACTGCTCTAAAGCGATTTTTACTTTGAACAACTTGCTAAGCACTATCAGTATACTGCTGGCATCGAAGTAAGAAGTTTGTTTTGGTTGTTATTTGCTTTGTTTTTAGTCTGGGAATAAATTCAGGGCCACATAGCTTACAGTTTGCAAGGTTCAATGCTTGAAGGCAGGTTGTAATTGATTGCAAACATGGCCAAAATTCTTTGTAGCCTCTCTTGTCAAGAGATGGAGCCTGTCTCCTTGCTGGTTGAAACTGAGCTGGTGTCTGTTACTTGCTTTGGATAATAAAATACAAGAAAAATTAATATGAATTCCAAGACAAGAACACAAGAGGCTCTGCAGCTTCTGCTCTTGTGCCTTTAAAACCCAGAGTCCGCAATGGAAAAAAGCTCCTGTTAGCCTGCTTGATGAAAACTTGACTCAGAAATATGTACTACTCCATATGACTCCCCACCAACCCCAGAAACAGAGCTGCTTTGCTAAATGGCAGTTGAGCACAGATGAATAAGAAGGACTAAACACATCAAATTATCCTAAAATGTTGAATGAGTAAATACTTGTGTTTTTAAGCCATTATGTTCTGGAATCGTTTGTTACATGACAAAAGCAAGCTAATACACAGGTTCATACATGCATACATATAAACAGGGTAGTAAGGAATGGTGAGGACTGTGGTAAACTGATAATTCAAGTCTGTCTAAAGGAATTCAAATACAGATTTTAGAAAACTCTTCTTGCCATAGGAAACACATCTGGAAGCTCCCTGCCAGCCAAGAGTGTTTGCCTTCTGAGCTAGCCAATTCCCTTATTCTTACAAATGAGAAAATTGGTCCAGAAAGTGACTTATTCAAATTGCTATGGGTGGTTTGTGCCAGAACAAAAATAAAGTCCAGCTCTTCGGGTATCCTATGTAGAACCTTTTCTTTAACAAGAGGCTGTTTTTTTTTATCTAAAACAGGCATAACTTGAAGATAAGAAAGAACAGCATAGAACTAAGATTATTCAATTCTTTATGAGAGGGGTCTTTAAATTTTGTTATGGAAATTGTTTCAATGAGAAAAAATGGATCCTGTAATTTAATTTTAAGAAAAAATGTTCTTAGAAATGTTTATTAAGCTTAAAATTTTCTGTCCAGTGAACACATCACCCTCATTCAGTAATTATATTTTCATATGTTCTGGAAACCAGAAAAATAACAAAGTTCTTGTATCTTAAAATGGAGGGGAAAATGGTTCTGTTACATAACTCTTTTAAGAAACCAAGTCCTGTCGGGTTACGCAAGAGGAAAATAAAACCCACACTGCATTTCCTCTGAACACATAATACCACCTTTTTGTAGATGTATAAATTACTACCCTTACTAGGAGTTTCACCATTGATGATACAGATCATATTGTAAAGAATAAAGAGATGTTTGGATAGGTATCTGGCATTTGAATATTAAAAGTTGAGTTGGAGATTCAACTTTCATTCAGTTCCGTTTCTGTGAAATTATCATAAACCAAATGATTTCTCACATGGTATGTTTATTTTGTATTTCTTCACAGAAGTTTACTCTTTACCCTTGATGAAAAGCCTCTCTCATACAAAGTCACCAAAAAATGACTAGGAAATAGGTTAAATTTAAACTGTCCCTTTTCCTATTTGCATTTTGTCCTTCCTGAAAAAGCAATATTGTTATTCTCGATGAAGCTCAAGTCAAAACATTTACAGTAAATTTTAAAACTTGGGGTACCTGGGTGGCTTAGATGGTTAGGTGTTTGCCTGTGGCTCAGGTCATGATCTCCAGGTCCTGGGATCTAGCCATACAACAGGCTCCCAGTTCAGTGGCAGTCGCTTCTCCCTCTCCCTCTTCCTCTCCCTCTGCTTGTGTTCTCTCTCTCTCAAATGAATAAAATCTTTAAAAATAAATATAAATTTTAAAAATGTATGGTGTTGGCAACCTTCTATGCATTTTAACATCTGTGCATTGTGAAAACTCTTTAAAACGTCTTTTGGAATGTGCATGTAAACAAGTATACCTAAGTTTACAATGCAGACATGGGAAGCACTGTGAAGGAAAATGGGGTGGGAGGCGTGAAGCAGAGAAAAAGAGTACAACCCAATTCCCATTACTTAATAGAACACATTGTGAGGCCAGAGCCTTGTGGGAGCCAATCACCAGCTGACAAAATTAGATTCTGAATCATGCTTTGTAATTCTTTCTAATGCCAGCCAGAGATGAGAGCCTTCCCTGGGAACTGGTTCCTCCCAGGACTTACCCCCCACCCAGCATTCCTTATCAGGCCCTAGCCAGCTGCCAGCTCTTAAGGTTGCTGGACAGAGGATTTAATTCTCAATGTTGTACATTAATATTCAAATTCCTTCTTATCCATAGACTGTGACTTAAGTATGAACTTTTTTTTCCATCTCCACCCTCTTTCCTGCATGAATTTCCTTCCATAGATTTTACCAAGAAACCTTTGAATTGAATGGACTTAGGAAGGAGAGTCATTTACAGAATTCATACTGAGTCTGTTCTTCTGCAGCATAGGCATATCCCCAGAGCAATGCTTCTTATTTCCAAATTACAAAATCTAATCTATTAAATATCCTTTAAAATACATCACCACCCCCAAATCTTCTTTACCCCTCTAGAAAGTGTTCAGCTAATGTCTAAAGTTGCTGGCAAGTAAATTGGAATTAGTTACAGTGGAAAATAGAGTTATCAAAATGTAGCCAGATATCTCATACTGCTTTGGGTGGCCCTGGTTTTTACATGAATGCCTTAGAGAATATGTAGTTTAGGCAAAACTTTTCAAATGATCTCAACAACAAAAATATACCTGCACATTTATTAGGAATCACACAACTAAAAAATATGCATTGTGAAAGATGTGAAGGCATGTACTATTTTGTGTCAGAAAGTATTTTGGCTTCAGCTATCAGAATAAGACATAAGAGGATTTTAGATTAGTCTTCTTTAATGCAGTGTTCATTCTCAGTGCCAAGCACCAATATTCCACTTTACTTTGCCCATTGTAGAGAAGTCCCCTTTGCCTCACTGAATAAACATTTATCAGTGGCAAACTGCACAAAGCCCATTAAAGGATACAGGAGGATGCCTGTTTTCATGGATTTTTTTTTTTTAAGATTTTATTTATTTATTTGACAGAGAGAGAGATCACAAGTAGGCAGAGAGGCAGGCAGAGAGAGAAAGAGGAGGAAGCAGGCTCCCCGTGGAGCAGAGAGCCCGACGCGGGGCTCGATCCCAGGACCCTGAGATCATGACCTGAGCCGAAGGCAGCGGCTTAATCCACTGAGCCACCCAGGCGCCCCAGATTTTTTTTTTTTTTATTATAGGGAGTCAGGTAGATCTTTTCCAAGTTCTTATCTAAACCATCCACTACTTTTATGACTTTAGGTAAGTTATTTAAACTTAAGCTTCAGTTTCCTTATCTGTAAAACAACCGCCTCAAATAGTTATTGTCAGGCTTTAAGAAACCAATACATATACACCAGTTTTAACACACTGCCCAAAACACAGTAAGCAATAAATATTACCTAATATTATTAGCTATTCTGATGAGGAAAACAAACTTCTCTTTCAGAAAACTAACAATTTCAGATCATATGCTGGAGCCCAGAGCCAGATTTTAGAAACTTTATAAAGACACTGGGATTATGGAATGGGAGAAGATATTCACTAATGACAGTACAGACAAAGGGCTGATATCCAATATCTATAAAGAAATCCTCAAACTCAATACACACAAAGCAGATAATCACATCAAAAAATGGGCAGAAGACATGAACAGACACTTCTCCAATGAAGACATTAAAACGGCTAACAGACACAGGAAAAAATGTTCAACATCACTAGCCATCAGGGAGATTCAAATCAAAACCACATTGAGATACCACATTACACCAGTTAAAATGGCCAAAATTAACAAGATAGTAAACAACATGTGTTGGGGAGGATGTGGAGAAAGGAGAACTCTCTTACACTGTTGGCGGGAAAGCAAGTTGGTGTAGCCACTTTGGAAAACAGCGTGGAGATTCCTTAAGAAATTAAAAATAGAGCTTCCCTATGATCCTGCAATTGCACTACTGGGAATTTACCCCAAAGACACAGATGTAGTGAAAAGAAGGGCCATCTGTACCCCAATGTTCATAGCAGCAATAGCCACAGTCTCCAAACTGTGGAAAGAACCAAGATGCCCTTCAATGGATGAATGGATTAAAAAGATGTGGTCCATATATACTATGGAGTACTATGCCTCCATCAGAAAGGATGAATACCCAACTTTTGTATCAACATGGATGGGACTGGAAGAGAGTATGCTGAGTGAAATAAGTCAAGAAGAGAGAGTCAATTATCATATGGTTTTGCTTATTTGTGTGGCATAAGGAATAACATGGAGGACATGGGAAGATGGAGAGGAGAATGGAGTTGGGGGAAATTGGAGGGGGAGACAAACCATGAGAGACTGGGGACTCTGAGGAACTAACTGAAGGTTTTGGAGGGGAGGAGGGTGGGAGGTGGGTGAGCCTGGTGGTGGGTATTGTGGAGGGCACATATCACATGAAGCGCTGGGTGTGGTGCATAAACAATGAATTCTAGAACACTGAAAAGAAATTTAAAAAATAAATAAAAATTTTTTAAAAAAGACACTGAGATCAAACTTCAGTTTATCCTCTAATGCCCTTTGGATATATACCCCTTTCCTATCTGAGAGCTACAACTCAGGTAACATACTCTCAGGGTTATAGAAATTGACCAAGACATGCATAGACAAGCTCATTCTCAACTACCTACATTTGATCAAAACTCATCTGAATGTGCGCTGTAGACTCAAGGCACCACTTTCTCTCATGTTAATGCAATAAAACAAATCAAGCAAGAATGGTGATTGTTACCAATGGGTTTTATATTATCCTTTACAAGAAAACAGAGGACATCTTAAATATCTTCAAGGATGTTAATGCTTCAATTCTAAGTGAATAATAACGGCAGGAAATTTAGGCACCTATATGATATTAAGGAAGGGATTTTAGAAAAAGGGAAGAGTCAGGGGCCCCTGAAACTACCCTGAGAGGTAGTTTCATTCTTTCATTCCACTTTTATAAAGTAGAACTGACATCTCATCTTTTAAAACAGAGGCTAACACAGAAACCTAATGTTCAAAAACAGAATAGATAGAATTATCTCATTTTTCTTAAGCATAATTCTTCCCTAACTTGGTGGGGGTTGAGGACTAAAGATCACCCAATCATGGCAAAACTGAGAAAATTAACTAAAGCAACAGGATCAAAGGAATATTTGAGAAAATTAACTAATTTTCCTTTGTTATCATTATATGATAGACTGTACCCAGATACGGTATTCTGGTTTCTTAATGGAATTAGCATATAAAAATATTCACTAAATTTAATTATATGGCTTGAAATGCCTAATATTATATGAAAGTTAACCTTGGAAAAATGCCTATATTTCATATTGAAAGTTACGGTTTCATAATTACCTTTGGTAACAGTATTAGAAACAAAATGAATTTGCTTCTTGTCACTCAAGATTAACCATGACATCGGAACTTTAGGCTCTTTCAAACCTGCTGGTTAAACTATAATATTCCTTTAAATCCAATTATTATTCTACTCCCATGCCTATATCTACACAATTGAATGTGGCTAGAGAAAAACACATGCCTATGCTGACTGTTCTTCCTTTAATGGTGAGTAACCTTACATGGGGCCTCAGTGCTGTTCGGCACACACATGGTACTTCCCTAGTCTGTTCACTCTCCCATTATTTAAAGAACTGTTTGATCCTTTCTCTCTCCTTAAATATCTGACACTTCCTCATCTTCCCTGGTAGCTGATAACTTGCCTCTACTTCCTGGAGATTATGAAAGCAATCAGATTAGACGCCATAAACTCTTACTACCATGACTACTCACTTACTTCTCACTATCACAGTAAAGAGTTGTGTACCCATTTAAAGCCAACTCTTCCATTCTTACCCGTTACAGGATATTGCTTCAGAGACTCTCCCCTCTTTCTTCTGTATCATCAACTGTTCCTCTCTTATGGATCATTCCTATTATCATATAATCAATTTCAAAACTCTCTCTTAATCTCACTTCCCCCTTCAGGAAAGACCTTTTCTTCCCTTTACAGCAAACCTTCTAAAAACAGGTACCTATATGCCCACTGTCCACGTTATCTGGTTCCATTCTCTCCTAAATCCACTCTTCTTAAGATTTTTCCCAACAACTCTAATAAATGTGAAGGTTTTCAATGACATATGGTTTGCTAAAGACTATGAAAGCAACTTTCTTCTTATTATGGCTCAAGAGAATAAATATGGAAAGGATAAAAATTATAAACTGTATGTGTAAAATTAAGGAAACAAGAGAAATAAAAAGACTTATGGCAGACTTGAAAGAATATTTTATCCCATGTAGTCACAGAGTAAATACCCTTGAGGGTGATCAGAGCTGAATAATTTTGGTGCCTTTTACATGTTTGACTCAACCAGGTCTCTTATGGCAAGGTAAAAGTAGTACTTGGGGAGGGATTGGAACCATGAGGTAGTGCATAGGGATATTTGGTTAAATATGGATGAGGCTAAGAATCTTGAAATCCCCAATTCCACTGAGTTTCCTTATGAAAAATGGTAAAAGAGTTTAACAAGATATTCATCATATTCCTGAGCAAATTACAGAGGTATCCTTGAGGAATACAGAGGTGATCATTTCTATTACATTACATGTCTTTTAATTCGCCTTTTTGGCTTAATAAAAAAAGAAAAGGAAACAGTAACAAATGGCTCCAATAGAAGACAGATAATCAAAATTTAGTCATGTGATTATGACAATCATACATGCAATTACAGAATGGTTACTCTCAACTGCAGCAAATCAACACAATGGGTAGCACCTGAAATGCAGCTATTGATCTACTAAATATCTTCTTTCCCTTTCCAATCAGGAAGGAAAACCCTTGTCCCAGGATTATGTTAACCCTCCTATTCTCTATCATAATAGAGTCTCTAGGGAATGTTATAAGTTTAAAATCCTATAAAACACCATGCTGATCCAGTTTATTAATGGCATTATATTAATTAGACCTGATTAGTATAAAGTATAATGCTCCTTTGATAACTTAGTATAAAACAGGTATTCCAGATGGTGAGAGAGAAACTGCAGAAGTCCAACAGCCTACAATATTGGAGTTTATAGGGGCTCAGCAGTAGGAGTCTTAGCAGGATATCCCTCATAAAGCAAAAGACAAATTTCTGCACCTTGCACAACTTTATCATAAAGAGAGTCAGTACTGAGGAGACTTGTTTGGATATAATATATAACAGGTAATATATAACACACCTGGGCTTGCTGACCTTAATCATTTACTTGATAATCCATAATACTGACAATTTCAGATAGTTCTAAGGGCATAAAAATGTTCTACAACTAATATAGGCTTTGATATAAGCTTCCTTACCACTTGAGCCTATGACCCAGCACAACCAGTAATAGCGGAATAGTCTGTGGTACAGTTGTTGAATAGATCCTCTGGAAAATCCCCAAATAGAGAGTCTGCTATAGATATTTAGGATTTTGGAGTGAGGATATGCTCTCCTTTGTTGATAACTGTTTTCTATTTGAAAAGATTGCTAGTGGGTCTGTATACAAAATGGAGATAGAGGTTATGAATCAACAGTATCGTTTTTCTCTCACAAAAGCTAAACTGACTAGTACCATTATGGAATGTGGTCAAACAAAAGAGGCAAATGCTGATACTCCAACATGGTACCATTCCCTGAAGTTCCAGCCAGCCACTTGGTGGCCCTTAACTTCACTGGGTATCTTCTGTCATGGAGAGGAGAGATATGTTTCAAAAGGACAGACATGTATTCATGATACTGATTTGCCTCTCCTGCCCACAGTGTCTCTGCAAGCACAGGCATTCATACACTTACAGAACGCCTTCTCCATTACCACAGTATCCTGTGCAATGTTGCTTCCAGCCAGGAGATTAACTTTACACTAAACTTCACACTCATGAAACGACCACATGACCCATTATCCAGAAAAGCTTGGCTATCAAGAAGCCTGGGATGTCCGGCTAAAAGAACAATAACATAACAAGCTGGATGTCAATATCCTGGAATATTGAGTGCTCTATTCTAGATGGTATATATGCTTTAAACATATGGCCAATACATATCATTTTCTTAACGTAGTTTAATGTATACAACCAAATCTTTGAATGACCCCTTTCACTATTCTACCAATAACCCACTTGACAAATTTTTTTCTTCCCATTCTCACAACCTAAAGTTTAGAAGTCCTGGTGTCCAGGGGCGCCTGGGTGGCTCAGTGGGTTAAGCCTTGGCCTTCAGCTCAGGTCATGATCCCAGGGTCCTGGGATTGAGTCCCACATCGGGCTCTCTGCTCGGCAGGGAGCCTGCTTCCTCCTCTCTCTCTCTCTCTGCTTGCCTCTCTACCTACTTGTGATCTCTATCTGTCAAATAAATAAATAAAATCTTTAAAGAAAAAAAAAGAAGAAGAAGAAGTCCTGATGTCCAAAAGAGGAATGCTTCTGCTGGAAAATAAGATCACGGATTTAGGGATTTAATAAATGAGAATTCTCCCTGCTCATTTTGGTTCCTGGTACATAGAGCAAACAGTCAGAGAAGGAAGTCCCTGTACTAACCAAGGTGATTGATCCTTATCACCTAGGGGTAAATGAGTTCGTTGCTACATAATGAGAACAAGAACATTGTTTTAGGCACCCATGCATTTGGTAGGGCACCTATTAGTATTTCTTTGACCAAAAGTCTTTAACCAGTAGAAAATTATGGTAACCCAAAAAAGACGAGACCATCAAGGGCTCACATCTTGCCTGAACAAAGTTTTGTGTCATCCTACCAGGTAAAAATCAAACACAAAAACAAAACCACTGTCTATATGGTGCTAGCCAAGGGAAAGGGAAAGTATGCAATGATCTGTGGAAGACAATTGAGAGTACCAGTTTGGGCTCATGATCAAGTACAGAAGCAAAGCCTATAGTAGCTGTGTTCTATTCATTTAATTTTTTTCTCTCTTCTCTTTCCCTACCATCTGATATGAATAATACAAATGGTGCTTATTATTATAGATGGTAGGTAGGATGATTACTGTATAGATAATATCCACAGTAATGTGATTATCTTATGGGATTTTATGCATTCCCTAGGTTGAAGACTACAAACTTTTCATACAGAAGAAGGAAAAGAGAAAAAGCTGAGGACAAGAGTAGACTGTGGTGAATAATTTCTACTTGTTTCATCTACTTTCTGGCCCAGGAGGCTGACCTTGTAAGGATATCAATGGTTCCCTTTCCCTCTGGCCCCTGACTGGGTTTAGCCAAAGAAGAAACTTTGACAGGAGACTGGATGGATGGAAGAAAGTGAGGTCATGATGTCTATTGCTCTGGCACACCCTATGAGGTCAGCCTGAGATGGCCATGTCCCTATTCTTTTCAGGGGACCTTTCTCTACATGAATTTATCCTGTCCAATTCTGGTACTCTTTTGTTCCCTTATCCTTTTTGGCCTATGCACAGTAAGAGTTACTCACCCTGGGTTACTACACCAGTTCTTTTGGTTCCCTTATATGCTAGCCACACTTTAAAATTAACCCCCTTTGTGAAACAAACAAAATTCTCTCTGAATTAGCAAAATTAAAGGTTGCCACCTATTTTCTGTTGGGTTCTGACCAATACTTCTCACTAGTCAAACCTACCATCATCACTACCAGAATTACTATAATAACCTCCTAACTGGTCCCACTTTTTTTGCCCTTATATGTCTCTAATCTATTCTCAACATAGAAGCCAGAATGATCCTTTTTAAAATATATACGAGGAGTGCCTGGGTGGCTCAGTCAATTAAGCCCTTGACTCTTGATTTCAGCTCAGGTCATGATCTCAGGGTCCTGGGATTGAGCCTCACAGCAGGCTCCTCAGTCAGCACAGAGTCTCCCTCTGCTCCTCCCCCAGTACTCACTCACTCTCTCTCTCTCTCTCTCTTTCTCTCAAATAAACAGATACACTCAAAATAAATGAAAGACCTCAATGTGAGACAAGACTCCATATAGGCAGTAACCTCTTCAGCATTGGCCACAGCAACTTCTTTCAAGACATGTCTCCAAAGGCAAAGGAAACAAAAGCAAAAATGAACTTTTGGGACTTCCTCAAGATAAAAAGTTCTGCACAGCAAAGGAAACAGTCAACAAAACAAAGAGGCAACCCACGGAATGGCAGAAGATATTCACAAATGACACTAGACATAAAGGGCTGATATCCAAGATCTATAAGGAACTTCTCAAAGTCAACACCCCATAAAACAGATAATCAAGTAAAAAAATGGGCAGAAGACATGAACAAACACTTCTCCAATGAAGATATACAAATGGCTAACAGACACTTGAAAAAATGGTCCTCACCATTAGCCATCAGGGAAATTCAAATCAAAACCACATTGAGATACCCTCTTATACCAGTTAGAATGGCAAAAATTGACAAGGCAATAAAAAATGTTGGAGAGGATGTGGAGAAAGGGGAACACTCCTAAACTCTTGGTGGGAATGCAAGTTGGTGCAGCAACTTTGGAAAACAGTGTAGAGATTCCTCAAAAAGTTAAAAATAGAGCTACCCTATGACCCAGAAATTGCACTACTGGGTATTTACCCGAAAGATACAAGTGTAGTGAAAAGAAAGGCTGTATATACCCCAATATTCATAGCAGCAATGTCCACAATTGCCAAACTATGGAAAGAGCTGAGACGCCCTTCAACAGATGAATGGATAAGGAAGATGTGCTCCATATATACAATGGAATATTACTCAGCCATCAGACAAGATGAATACCCAACTTTTGCATCAACATGGATGGGACTGGAGGAGATTATGCTGAGTGAAATAAGTCACACAGAGAAAGTCAATTATCATATGGTTTTACTTACTTGTGGAGCATAAGGAATAACACGGAGAACATCAGAAGAAGGAAGGAAAAGTGAAGGGTGGAAATCAGAGGAGGAGACTGAGAGACTGTGGACTCCAAGAAACAAATTGAGGGTTTTAGAGGGGAGGGGAGTATGGGGATGGGTGAGCCTGGTGGTGGGTATTAAGGTGGGTATTAAGGAGAGCACATATTGCATGGAGCACTGGGTATTATACATAAACAATGAATCTTGGAACACTACATGAAAAACTAATGATGTACTGTATGGTGACTAACAAAACATAACATAAATAAATAAACAATAAATTTTTTTTTAAATACATAATATCAAGGTAGTTGACTATTAAAAATCTTCCAATGGTGGGGCACCTGGGTGGCTCAGTTAGTTAAGCATCTGACTTAATTTCAGCTTTGCTGGGTGTAGAACCTGCCTAAGATTCTCTCCCTCTCCTTCTGCTCCTCCTCCTCAATCAGTCTCACTTGCTCTCACTCTCTCTCTAAAAAACCAAAATCTTCCAATGGTTTCCTGACTCACTTAAAGTAAAAGTTTTTTATTGACCCACAAGATCCTCCAGGATCTCTTCACCTTACCTCCTTTTCCTACATTCATTCACTCTGCCCAGCCAGTAGGAGCTCTGCCAATAGTTCCTACCATGCACTGCTTGCTTCTGCGTGGAATGCTTATCCCCCAGACATCTACATGGCTCCCTCCTTTACTTCCTTCATGCTCCCACTCAAGTAACATCTTTTCAAGGTGAAAAAAAAAAGTGAAAAATTCCTTGACCACATTACCTAAAAACTGCAACCCTCATCCAATGTGACCTATTCTCCCTTCCTACTTAATTTTTTTCCCAAGTCACTCCCAATCTTATTTATTTACCTTATTCATCTTTTTTCCTCTTTCTATCCTTCTAGGATATAAACACTTCAAGTGCAGTTTTTTTTTTCAGAACTATTACTCAACATCTAGCAGTGTGCCTATCATATAACAGGTGCTCAATCAATATTACTTGAACATATTTATTCATTTACTTCCAGTTTACTCACGGTAAAAGCCAAATATTTTAGCTCAAATATTGATTGAGTTCCTCATCAATCTGAATTAAATTGCCAAGTATCTCAGTTTGTGAGCCACTGAAGAACATAACAGGCATTTACTTCTTTTTAAAAGAAAAATAGCATTATACTATTTGATCACGTACATTAAGCACCAGACTTTTCACCCAATCACCTATTGGTGAGACAAAAGTCATGTCTCACTTCTAGAAAATGATTTGCACTATAGTTCAGGGTGATAAAGTGATTGTATCTGAGACAAAACATAACTTCCTAAAAGGAAGTTAAGACTGTTTTAAGTAAAGGCAGCATTCTTTAAATTTGTATAAAGTCCTCTAAATTGACAATTTGAAATGATACGAATTAAGAAGTGACATGGAAAACTAAGCTTCATTATTCTACTATCACAGTGTTATAAATATCGCCCTCTTATAAGTTGATTTGAAGTGAACATGCTTAACTTATACTTGAACTGAATTTTGAAACCTAGGAAGGGAGAAAGCAAGTCCTCTGTGATCATGAAGCCTGCTGTCCCATAAAAGAAAGTACAAGAAACTCTCAAAAATAAATGATTGTTAGAGATGCGCACCTTAAAAACATACCAGATGGGAGGTTTGGTTAATTTTTTTTTTATTAAAGTATGGCTGACACACAATGTTACATTAGTTTCAGGTGTACAACACAGTGATTCAATGAGTTTATGTCATGCTATGCTCACCATAAATGCAGTTACCATCTGTCACCATATAATGCTATTACAATACCACTGACTATATGCCCTGTGTTGCACTTTTTATTTCTGTGACTTATTCATTTCAGGATGAATGGATGTCTTATCAAATCATCAGCTTATTATATACTTAGTTTATTCTTGTTACAAAAAGGCCTATCATTACTAAGTGATAACTCTATACTCTGTGTTTACTAATGGCAACAAAGGATTATAGCATCAGGGTTGTCTAAATATTTGAAGTTTGATTTTGACTAGCTGCCAAAGGATGAATATGCTTCTGCAGGGGGAACTAGATTGTTGAGTAATTGGCCCTGACTTCATACAAACGTCACAACTTCTATAAAGTGAAGCCTATAACTCTACCCATAACTTTGTCCCTCTTGATCTCAGTTCACATCATTGGGAACTTTTTATGTAAAAAGAATGAGTTTCATTTTTACTTAAAAAAAAAAACATAAAGTGAAAGGTATCAGTCCACTAAACACTTCCTGGAAGTGTAATACAGTAGGAATAGTGAGTATTTTAAATACTGACCTCATGACATTTACTCTATTATGTGGGCCATATCCTTTTGCTGTTTAGTGTTTTCCTAGCATTATAAGAGAATTATTTGTATTTTCAATGGCTTTTTTCAACTAAATAGTTTTATTTACAAGGTGACCTTTAGAATAGGGAAATGACCATACTGCATATTGAACTATTCACATGTCACAGATACTCAATAAGCGTGGGAAGTTGACAGTTCTCTTGGGGCTCCAACTAAGGACTTCAAACTAACAAGTAAAAATATACTCTCATTTGTCAAAAACCCATTACAGTATATATCAGGAATTTCATGAGTGTAATATGGAAAATGCAAAAGTCTGAGATATTTTATATAAATTGACTACAAAACATAGAAAATTGCCAGTTTAAAAAGTTATCAGTAATCTATGAAGTATTTGTTAATATGGGTAAAATTTTGATTTTGTGATACAGAAAAGAAAAAATGATTTATCTTGAATGGGCTGTATACATCCTTGATGCATTAATTTAATGCTTTTCAAGACAACATCACTGTAATAAAGGCATATATTTCTAATACCTACAAAGACAAAAGAGACCCAAAACTGCTCTGTTGATAAAGGTACCCTGGATTTTCAATTTGATATAGTAGCATGATTATCTTTGACTTTACTGTTGATAATACTATTTGCCAAATGTAACTGTATGTGATCATAAGCCAGGTACTAGAACATTTTTCAACTCCCACTGAATCACTCTACCAGTTGAACCATGTATCACTAGTAATTATTATACTTATTCTAATGGGAAATTTTATGGGCAAGGACTTGGAATTCTAGTACTTCAGAAACAAGACATTTCTAGTTGGTTTTTTTTTCCCCCCATCTTCTTCCTCAGTAATGATATGTACATACAGTCTTTGGATTTCCTTTTTCAGGTACTTACTAATACCCGATTCAACCCATGTATGTCTATCTCCTGGTGGTGGGTCAGGTTTTGGGATAGGAAGTTTAGGAGGTATACATGAGGCAGGGGGTGACCACCTGGAAGATTCTATTGTGGAATTTGTCCACAAAAATGTGGAGTTACTTAAATTAAAATAAACTTTTTAAGAAGGTGAAGAAATGGAAGAAATGTTTTCTTTAAAAACTAAAGATAAGAAAGAAACTTAATGTTGTGACGAGGCAGAACTCTGTGTTAAAATAGCTATTGTCCATACCTTGTGCCAAGACGAACAATGCTTAGGCATCTTCAGGAAGCTGTATGAAGGGACTTTCCCAATTCCTTCCCCATGTCTCTGCCCAATGTTTAAAGGTTAACAGTATCTTGGTTTCCAAGATCCAAACTACCAATCTGAATATTTATGATTTATTTATCATCAATCTTTGGTTCAAAGGTCTTTATTAGCTTTCTCTTAAATGAATTCTCAAAGAATTTCATGGCTGTTAAACAGTTTTTTTAAATCACCATTTTATTAGTGTAGTGTAAAGAAATCAGAAACAGATTAATTTTCCCTTAAAATATATTTAGTTTAAAAGTACTCAAGGAAAAAAACATATATTTGTGTTTCTTTTGCTAAAAGATACACACCTGAGAAGCATTCAAAGGTGTTAGTCAGTTTGAAAATCTAATGTCTTTCCATAGCAGTCAATTCCCTCCCTCCAGTTAATTTTTGAAGGAAACTAAAGAGAATTTTGAAGGAAACAAAAAAATAAAATATATAACTTGAAATCAAATATAGTATGCATACTTTTTACAGAAAATACTGGCACCCATTCATGGTAAACACAGTTTTAATGAACACCCATTAAAAGATAAGCACTGCACTACTCACTGAAACGTTAATAAGAATATAACTCAAATCCTACCTTTAAGACAATTTTAATTTCACAGATTTTTAAAATACAGAACCATATCCAAACTTACCTATCTTTCAACACTTAATTGTAAGAAACAACTGTAAGCCAGTTGCTCCAAAATGTTGATTTGATCATGACGGTTAATTATTTCAATTGGAGCAACCATTAGAATTACTCAGGGTAGCCACTGCCATGGGGACATAAGCAATGATGCCCTCTCTGTGTCAGTCATTCCAAGAAACATCCTTCTTTACAAAAATGGGTGTTTCTGTGTGAGTGTGTCTAGGCCTGCAGTAATTTAAATTCTGGCCTCATCATTCCAGCTCCAACCCTTAGCTCCATCCATCCATATAGACACTCCAGGTGTCTATAAGAATAAAAAATAAATTAAAATCTGAAAGCAAAGAGGCAAGGTTTTTAAAGTCTGGTATGTAACAAAATCACCTACAGAGCTAATACAGGACACAGAGGCCTAGGTTCCCCAAGGTGGGATGGGGCCTGGCTCTTTGAGAATCACTGACCTAGAGTTGATCTCTATCCTTAGACTGAAATTGAGTTTGAATACATTTATGATTAAAATATTATATTTATATATCTATTTTATATATTCATATTGTTAATCTATATCTACACTGACATTCATACAATATAAAAATTGAATAAGGGAGACCTCACTTGAAAGAAGTGATTTGAAAACAACCTGAGTATTTAACTGATCATAAATTCAACAGGAGGTAATACTGTGGTGCTTCTGCTCAGGAGACATAATGCAACTGTCTTCTGCATTAACCAACATGTAGTATATATAAGAACCTGACAATCTGGGGCACCTGGGTGGCTCAGTGGGTTAAGGCTCTGCCTTCAGCTGAGGTCATGATCCCAGGGTCCTCGGATTGAGCCCCACATGGGGCTCCCTGCTCAGCCATGAGCCTGCTTCGTCCTCTCTCTCTGCCTGCCTCTCTGCCGACTTGTGATCTCTGTCTGTCAAGTAAATAAATAAATAAAACTTAAAAAAAAAAAAAGAACCTAAAATCTGATAAAAAGAAGTGGCTCATAACAACAAGGAAGGGAAAGAACAGTCAAAAAACAAACTTAGGGAAACTGGCATTTGGGGAAAGTAATAAATCACTTCAGAGCCCCTTTTCCCAGTATTCCCTGAAATAAACTTCAGATACACAGTTTTAAAATGTGAAACAGAAGAAAGAAAAAATGTCAAAGTAACAGAAAGTATAGGAATATATGTGAACAGGTTTGCAATGGAAATAATCCCCGAAATTAAGATTTGACTGTTTAAAAAGGTGACAGTCCAGGGCATCTGGATGGCTTAGACAGTTAAGCATCTGCCTTCGGCTCAGGTCATGATCTCCAGGTCCTGGGACTGAGTCCCATGTCCAGTTCCCTGACTCAACAGGGAGTCTGCTTCTCCCTCTCCCTCTGCCTCTTCCCCTGCTTGTGCTCTATTTCTCTTTCCCTCTCCCTCAAATAAATAAAATCTTTTCTAAAAATTAAAAAAAATTTCATTTATTCTTCTCCTATCCCCCTAACCCCCCGGGATTGGGAGGGAGACAAACCATAAATGACTCTTAATCTCACAAAACAAACTGGGGGTTGCTGGGGGGAGGTGGGATTGGGAGAGGGGGAGGGGGCTATGGACATTGGGGAGGGTAAGTGCTATCGTGAGTGCTGTGAAGTGTGTAAACTTGGCGATTCACAGACCTGTACCCCTGGGGATAAAAATACATTATATGTTTATTAAAAAAAAAAATTTGGAAGGGGAGGCGAACCATAAGAGACTATGGACTCTGAAAAACCACCTGAGGGTTTTGAAGGGTCAGGGGTGGGAGGTTGGGGGAACAGGTTGTGGGTAATGGGGAGGGCACGTTTTGCATGGAGCACTGGGTGTTGTGCAAAAAGAATGAATACTGTTACGCTGAAAAAATAAATAAAATGGAAAAAAAGAAAAAAATTAAAAAAAATTAAAATGTAACACTGTTGAATTAAAAACAACACTTTTTGGAAAATTTAAAAGCGATCAATAAGTGAAAGATATGATGGGCTGTTAAGCTTCCATAACCCTACCTCTTCCTCCAAATTACATTTTTTTCTTTTCTTTTTTTCTGTCAAACTGCTTAAAAGGGCAATCTATTTTTTCTGCCCTTACTTCTACCAACCCCCAAGCCACAAAAATCCTTCCTCCTTAGTCACACTCCAACAGTGATTCTCAAATTTTATCTTACACAGAATCCCCTGGACTGAGATTCTAACATGCAGATTGAGGGTCCCATCCCTGAGATTCAGATTCAGTAACTCTGAGTCAGGCTTGAGATTTTGCATTTCTAACAAGCTTCTAGATGATTTGATGTTACTGATTTGTGGACCGCACTTTGAAAATCACTGTCTTACAGAAATTCTCTTACTATGGTAATAGAGTTCTAGTGACTAGTAAGACCACTGGATTTCAATTTTCATTTTACTTAATATCCCGGCATTGTTTGTCATGTTTTCCCACTCCTAACTTTTTTTTTTTTTTTTTTTTTTTTTTTTAACAGAGAGATCACAAGGCGGCAGAGAGGCACGTGGCGGGAGTGGGGTGGGATGGGGGAGAAGCAGGCTTCCTGCTGAGCAGAGAGCCAGGACCCTGAGATCATGACCTGAGCTGAAGGCAGAGGCTTAACCCACTGAGCCATCCAGGTGCTCCCATTTTAAAAGTCTTTCTTCCTGTGTTTCCATGACATTTATTTTGAATTCTGTTTGTTTGTAATGCAGAACTCTCATTTACATGCCTGGTAAATATAATGTCTTCTATAATGTAAGCCTTCTCTCTCATGAAGCCTTAGTTTTCATTCCTTCCCTCCCCAATCCTTGGGCAGTACCACGCTGGCTTCCCTCCAAACCTTGAGAGTTGATGTGATATTGCACTGCTATGCCTTTGCATAGGTAGTCTTCCCCCTTTCTGCCTGACAAATTCCCTATTAACCCTTCAAGTCTCTGCTCAAATGACACACTCTTTGAGAAAGGATTCTGCCAGATGCAGTTCTATCTCTTGGGCTTTCCCCAGCATTTTACAGATAATTTATTATAACACCTAAGGTATTTAATTCTATTTATTTATACCAAACCAATTAAAATATGAATCATGACAGGACTGCTTCATATGCAAGTGCCTAGAACACTGCTGATTCAAGGAAACAGCCAATCTTTAATGAATGAAATCAGTGGACCAAAAGTCCCCAGAAGTAGTAGTAAACACTGCTTAGATCCAATGTTAAAGGCAGAATTGTTTACAGACTCATTGTTTCTGTGCTACAGAACACATCTCCTTCAGCTGATTACAGGATCTGATCAGGACATGAATGATAACTTTTTTGCAATATACCTGGCATAGCAATGCCCGCAAAAATGTACTTAATAAATCCATTTAAGATGAGAATGATAAAACAGATAACCTTTTCCTCTTAATTTGTTAGAGTGTGCACACTATTAATTTCACATCAGCAATAACTTCTAATGGACCAAAATGAGAAATTAGGAGGGCAAAATTAAAAGATATTTAAAACTCAGATATATTGCACATTTTGAAAAAAAATAATCTGAGGTGATTTTCCACAAGAGTAATTCAAGTAAACTATGAAAGGTTCAAACAGTTTTTCAAACATCCAAAACTTGGGATCATTTAACATATTTCATGGTTCCACAGGAAAAAAAAGTGTGCGCGCACACACACACACACACACACACATACACACACATACACACACACAAATAAATATCTCAAACTTTCTCCATCATTATTTTGTCTAATTAAAAAAAAATAAATAAAAACTTCCTGGAAGTATCAGATTAAAACACCTGACACTTATTAGTAGGAGAAAGTAATGATAACTCTCAAAGTGAAAAGAAATTATACTTTCAAAACAATGAGAAAGAATTTTAAGTAATACTGTAGACATAGAAATGCATAATTACCTTTTGAAATGTAGACAAAAATACATTCAAATTTTGCTTAGATAACCTTAGAAATTATTACTATTTAAAAATCATTTTTATCACTGTTTAAAATACATTTTTATTGACTGTTTCTTTTGCTTTTTATCTTGATGAAGTCCCAAGTGTTAGAGGCAACCCACAGAATAGAAGAAGATATTTACAAATGACACTAAAAAGTCCTGATACCCAAGATCTATAAAGAACTCAACACCCAAAAAACAGATAATCAATTTAAAAAATGGGCAGAAGACATGAGAAGACACTTCTCCAAAGAAGACATACAAATGGCTAACAGACACATGAAAAAGTGTTCATCATCATTAGCCATCAGGGAAATTCAAATCAAAACCACATTGAGATACCACCTTACACTAGTTAGAATGGCAAAAATCAGCAAGGTAAGAAACAACAAATGTTGGAGAAGTTGTGGAGAAACGGAAACCCTCTTACACTGTTGGTGGGAATGTAATTTGGTGCAACCATTTTGGAAAACAGTATAGAGGTTCCTCAAAAAATTAAAAATGGAGCTACCCTATGACCCAGCAATTGCATGACTGGGTATTTACCCCAAAGATACAGATGTAGTGAAAAGAAGGAGCACATGCACCCCAATGTTCATAGCAGCAATGTCCACAATAGCCAAAATGTGGAAAGAGCCAAGATGCCCTTCAACAGATGAATAGATAAAGATGTGGTTTATATATACAATGGAATATTACTCAGCCCACCAGAAAGGATGAATAGACAACTTTTGCATCAATTTGGATGGGACTAGAGGAGATTATGTTGAGTGAAATAAGTCAAACAGAGAAAATCAATTATCATATGGTTTCACTTATTTGTGAAAAAAAAAAAAAAAGGAATTGCATGGAGGACATTTGGAGAAAGGAAAAATGGAGGAGAAATCAGAGTGGGAGACAAACCATGAGAGACTATGGACTCTGGGAAACAAACGGAGAGTTTTAGAAGGGGGACATGGAGGTATGGGGTATGGGTGAGCCTGGTGATGGGTATTAAGGAGGGCACGGATCGCATGGAGCACTGGATGTTATACATAAACAATGAATCATGGAACACTACACCAAAACTAATGATGTACTGTATGGTGACCAACATAACACAATTAAATATATATATACACACACACACACACACACACATATATATGAAGCATACAGTAAACATATCATATATTTATTATATATAATATATAATATTATCATGTTATAATTATATATATTTATAAATATATTATATAATATATTATATATAAATATATAATATATAATATATTACATGTATATGTTTACTGTATGCTTTTAAAAATAACCTTCTATATGTATTATATTGAAATATTGATTGTAAGGCTCTTGTCTAGTATTACCAGTGAGGATCCAATTCATAGAATTTGTTTTTGGGTACACATTATTTACAAGACTTCAGGAAGATTTTGGCCTAAATACGTGAGAAAATACTTTCACACTAATATGCACATTTAGAAGGGAGCAATTTGCCTGAGGAACTTCAGATATTTATATTTTTGCATAAGCATATTCCTGAGCACAGAACAAGGATTTGAAAGAAACGCATCACATACCCAGCAAACGATTCTTACACCCTGACAAAGGACATAATGGTGATGCTTACTTACCTTAATAAGGGGGCATCTTCAACTTTTTTTTTTTTTAATTTATTTGACAGATAGAGATCACAGGTAGGCAGAGAGGCAGCCAGAGAGAAAGGAAGGGAAGCAGGTTCCCTGCTGAGCAGAAAGCCCGACGCGGGGCTCGATCCCAGGACCCTGGGATCATGACCTGAGCTGAAGGCAGAGGCTTTAACCCACTGAGCCACCCAGGCGCCCCGCATCTTCAACTTTTAATTCAAATATTTTAAGTAGCAAGCCTCACACTGACTTCTTATACCTTGTATGAAATATTTTGCTGTGTTTATTTGGATATAAGTGGTGAATTCTGTTCCTGTTCCAAATTCTTTATTCCTACTTTGACAATCTTAATGAACTTAATTTTTTTAATTTGAGTATAGTTGATACACATTATATTAAGTTCAAATGTACAACATGGTGATTTAACTTCTCTGTACATTATAATATCATTGACTATATTCCCTATTCTGTGCCTTTTCTTCCCATGACTTATTCATTCCATAACTGAAAGCCTGTATCACCTCAATGAACTTCGTGATCAAAACTGACTTCTTACCTTTTCTCAATTGTATTCAAGCATGTAGATAACTGAAGGGAATCTCCTTATTATTTGCCATTTTTGTGGATCCATGAATCACTTGGACAGCAGACCCCCCATTTTCTCTTTGGTTCTTTAATTCTTTTGTTTGTTTCCAGCTTTATCAAGGTATACTTGAGATATAAAACTATACTTACTTAATGTATAAATTTGATTACATATGCATATACTAATGATACCATCACCACAATCAAGGTACTTTAATTCTTTATTTAGTGTTGACTTTATGTCCATTTTCTTGTTTTTTTTTTTTTTTTCTTCAGTTCTGTTTATCTTCCTCAATGGATCTCGCCCTTCTACCCTCCCCTACCGTGTCACCTCTGGGTTCTTACTTATTTAGCGTCTCACGAAGGACCAAGCAATCAAGAAAGAAAACTGACTGATCTTGGTTTCATTTCTTTGCCTGCTTTCTCTTAAGATACTTTCCTAGAGAAAATTAACTCTTTCCAAGGCTTGTCCTTTCCTAAGCAAGAAACTGAAAGAGGGTTCCATTGGTTCTATCAGAAATGTGATAGCTAGCTCTCTAACTCCATAGACCTCTGAGGCCCTCTTTCTATCCTTATCAGCTAGGAGACATTGAAGATCACATTACCCCTTACAAAATATAATCACATTTTATTGATCTGGGCAGCTAACCAGAAACAGAGATTGCCAGAAAAGAAGGCATGTAGGATATGTCTGTCTAATGTCTTTACAAAAACAATGCTCAACCACTAGGAATTACCCTGCCACACTTCCCCTTGCCCAGCCTTGACTACACACATTAGCCCACTATACTCCATAACCATATGCACTAACTTTGATCATGGAATCACTCTTTAGTCCTGTCTCTTGTCATTCTTAACAACAATTCCATGGTAAACTGATAAATATTGCTAATCATTGTCTGTCTGTTATGAGTGCAAATTCCAGAGAGCATTACTTCATTTTCTCCAAGTAAATTTTAAATGGCCAGACCTAATAGCCTTTTTTGATCCATTCCACTAATTCCTTGCTACTCACAGTATGGTCCAAAAGCCAGCAGCTTCAGTATCACCTGGAAGCTTGTGAAAAATGCAAACTTACAGGACCCATCAGAGACTTTCTGGACCAAAATCTCAATTTTAGCAAACTAAGTGATCTGTGTGGACATTAAATTTGAGAGACACTGCCCCAAACTTCTGCAAGAATCCCTTTTGGGTTAAATGCAATAATGGTACTTAGATCCTTTTCTGGAAGTACTTTTGAACTTACACTTCCTGAAGTTGGTGTGTGTGTGTGTGTGTGTGTGTGTGTGTGTTTTGTTTTCACTGATTCTACTACACCTTCTTGGCTTTCAAATATTCTACAATGTCTTCCCTTTCTCCTGGGGTCTTAGCAGTGCTTCTCAAACTATGGTTCCAAGTAACACATATTTAAGGTGCTTATTTAAAATACACAAACCTTGACCCATCCCAATAAACTGTGTATAAAATCTTTAAAGTTAAGGTTGAGGAATCTGCATTTTAACAAACAAGGCAGTTGAATCTTATACACATTAATGTTTGCTAAGACTGCCTTCAGGCAATCAACAGACAGCATATGAGGAATTGGTTTTTGGGGGCAGTTGACATTCTCTTGCTCCCCAATTCTTCCACCTTTTCTCTTTTCCCCTTCAATTCACAGGATAAAAGATCCTCGTAAGTATTTTCCAAAATTAAATAAATAAAAAGTTCCATGTTTTGCTCATGTTCTTTGATTCTTCACCCATCTGTTTCTACTTCTTCTCTCTTATAATTCCCAACTTTTATTTCATCACTCTATTCCATACATTCATATACCCACTTTCTCATTATTTCCTGTGAATTTCTCTCTGATCTTCCAGGTGCACATGGTGCAAAGATTTACTCAGCAAAGACAATGGCAGCTGGTGATGGCTGCTTAACTTCACAGCAAGAAAATAATGGATTCGGGAAAATGCACTGTCCAAAACCAGGCAATTGGGTTTTTATCCCAACAAAATCTGACTGCATGGATGTCTCATTTTGTCTTTTTTATACCCTGTATACTTATGAACCAGGAGCATTAGCATCACCTGGGACCTTGTTAAAAAGAAAGTTATCAGGACCCACCCCAGACCCACTGAATCAGAACCTGAATTTCAGCAAGATCTCCACTTGATTTTTGTACATATTAAAGTTTTAGAAGGGTTTATACTGCATGTAGCACTATCAAGGGTAACAAAAAATTAAATCATCTATGTATAGATCTATTGACAAAACTTAAAAATAAGAGTAAAATACTTTTTATTTGTGTCAGACTCCAATATTTGGAAGAAAATGCATTTCTCTTTGATGTGCTGTAGCTGAAAATGTTATTTTTCAATTCAGCAGGTTGAAACACCCTGTGAGTATGTTGAAATATTTTCATTTGGAAACAATAGTAATCATCTTAATTAGTGCTTTCACTAGGCCTAACTCCTGGATGACTGAATCTATGATGAAAGACAATGGTAGTATGGAGTAAGGATTAGACTTGAAAAGGAACTTAAAAGTCATAGAAACTCAAATCCCTCATTTTTAAAATATAGGTGATGTCAAAGAGGTTACTGCCTATGTTGTCTTCTAGGTTTTGTTGTTGTTGTTTGAGATTTTATGTATTTATTTGACAGACAGAGATCACAAGTAGGCAGAGAAGCAGGCAGAGAGAGAAGGGAAAGCAGGCTCCCTGCTGAGCAGAGAGCCCAATGTGGGACTTGATCCCAGGACCCTGAGATCATGATCTGAGCTGAAGGCAGAGGCTTTAACCCACCGAGGCACCCAGGTGCCCCAGATCTTCGAATATTTTTGATGGAGATTATAACTGATGCTATTGATGCCAGGCTTTATACCATTTGGTGGTGTGGTGGAAAACTCTGTTTTTCCTGCAAGTTGGGAGCTAGTACCCAGCATGTTGACACAACTTCCTATCACAGGCATGGTGGCCTCTGCTCACTCCATGAGGGCTGTCCCCAACTCCCTCTATCCTTGGATAGGGAGATGTTACATAGCCACATTTAGAAGCAGCTTGGAAAAGCCAGTGATTAAATACCTCCATGGATAAACTTCAGCAAATGAGGGACTTGAGTCACTGAGAAGTATCCCAACAGTCCTAGTTCTCAGTGAGCAGTTTGGGGTGCATTTACATGGTTATTTAGATGGTCCCCAACAGGACTGAGCACTGCCTGTCCACCTTGCCCACACCATTTATTGACATTTCTCTTTTCCCTGTTTCACTTCCTCACTCTCTAATGTTTTCTTCCTGAACTCGCCTGCCACACAAACTACCTGCCCCAGTCTTTATCTCAGAGGCTGATGAGAGAGAATAAAAAATTTTAGCAAGTATCAACAACACATTCATATTTATATATGTATATATGTGTGTGTATACATGTACATACATATGTATAGGCACTTGCTTATAAATTATATACATATTCCATTGTACTAATAATACATTATATGTATGGTAAAACAAAGTCAAGAAGTAGAAATATGAAAAGAAATATAAAAGAATATGCTATTTCCAATTAGCTTGCTATTTACAATGATTTCATACTATGAATAACTAAAGAAACAGTGTCCATTTAAGGTATGGCATGAGCCATATTTTTAGGAACAGTAGCTTTAAGTTCATACTTCAAATAGATTTCTTGATTATTTATAATTTTGGGGGCCTTTTTGGGGGTTCTGCTTCTTTCCATACTTATTTCATTATTTATAATCTCATGACAAGATGGATGAAGCAATCATTCTGAGAGTAGGATAGAAGTCAATGCTACTGGTACTGTTGTTTTATCATTGCTTAACTGGTATTATCTTGAAGGGTAATAGTTCCTTTCAGGAATCCTTTTTAATGCACTTGTCCTTTTTATAGGAGAAAGTCAATGAAAATCCAATAATTAAATCCATGATTACACCCAACCAGGTACACTTAACTAACAATGTAGACTATGAGAATAAACAGAGGAGGTCATTGACTACCACACTGCTCTGTGAAGCTCCCATCTTTTCCACAAGTTTACTCCCAGATCACATGTGGCACCTGATTTTATGTTATTTGGACTGAATTTAGGTACTGTAATCCAGACACATATTAAATAATTATCAAGTTCGATTTCTTTCCTTTTTAAGATCAAAAATATATAATTCAGAAACTCTACTTTGGACATTATTCACCTAGACTCTCTGCTCTAGAAAGACAAAACTTAAACACCATAGAATATTTCTTGGCCCTTAATTTGTCTTTTGCTTACTATTTCCAACTTTTCTTACTACTTCTCATTCTGTGCTTCAACATCACAGACCTCCTTACGTTTTTAAAAATCGACCTTGGTATTTTATATCATGGAGCATTTGTAAACTCTCTTCTCTATGTCTTTTTGGGTTTTCATTGTTTTATCAATCAAAGAGTAGCAGGATCTGCTACCTTTATAGAAAATACCGCTAGTGTCTCATAATTCTACCTCTTGACTCACCACCAATGGCAAGTGAATTTGCAAGGGAGACTTCCAAGGGTGTTCAGTTCTACCTCATCCTACCTGGTCCCACCTCAAGCATGTCAGCAGGCATCTTTTAGTTCTCTGCCCCAGAGATTTCATTACGCTGGCTCCCATAAACATGTGCAGTCCTTGGAGGAAACTCTCCACCAATGGAGACAGGAGCCAGTGGTATAAGTACTCCAGCTTCCTCTCTTTCAAGAGGACAATTTTGGAAGGCATTGTGTTTCTCAGGAAGCCCTAGTGGAACCAAGCCCCACTGCCCACAGGGAACCCTTGTTATGATGACCTGACAGTGGCATTCCTCCTTCCCTGTCTCACCTACCCTCACTAATGCTTCCTGGGTCCTACTCCCAAGAACCCAACCAGCATCCAAATCCTCTCTTAGCTTCTTCTCTCAGTATAAAAGGAACAGACACCTTCTTCTGTAAAAGCTCCCTGGAACACCGAACCCCTCTCCTCACAAACAGACAGATGTATTTCTGTTCTCTTTACTACCTTCCAACCTTCCATATATCGTGGTTGTTTTGCTTACCACAAACAGATGTAATTGTTGGTTGTAACACATATTCTAAGGTCTCTTCTCTGGCCCCCTACAAAGTGACCATTCATTCCGGTAGACTGCCATATGTGCTCACACATGTCTGTTCACCCTGGCTCTGCTGCTCATTTGATGTGTCGTTACGCAGTCCTTGATGTCACTATGTTTCATAGGCACTGTGAATACACCCTGATACTGACACTGGCCCAAATCTCCTCTTCCAGGTACAGCCACCCTCACTAGACTCAGCTCTCCTTCATCTTGCTCCACCAGGCAGAACAACCAGGTGGATACCCATAATTTGTCCTTCAAGTGCTTCTGCTTCTATCTTGGGCCTCCAGGTTGCCACAGATCCAAGGCGCCTAGGAGGGATTGCTGATATCCCAGAGTTTTCCTCATTTGGCGAAGCAATTGTTGTATTTAAATTTTGCTAAGAGACTCCCATCCATTCAAAAAGTTAGGCAAAGGATGGGTTCAATCAATAGCTACTATTGTCCATTTAAAATTACTACTCTCCTTTATCTTCCTAAATGACTAAGACTTTCTCACTAAAGCAAATTCAGTTTTCTTCCCCTACTCCTACCCTCAATAACCTGCATGGTTCAATCAAGTTATTAAACTTCTCTTTGCTTTAGAGTTTTCATTTGTAAAAAGAGAGTAATAGTTACTTGCCTACTGAAAGACAATGTAGATAACAACACTGACTCTTGAGTTTGACTCTTTGAGTTTTTTTAATCTTAGGCTAGGGTTTAGAATTATTGCCACTTAACTATATGATTTCAAGCTATTATTTTAGTACGATATCAAATACTCTCTCTTACTGTCTCTCTGTCTCTCTGTCTCTCTCTCTCTCTCTCACACACACACACACACACACACACACACATATACACACACGCACAATATCCTCCTTCAATTCTTGACTGATGCGGTCATTCTTTGAAGGATATTTCAGTTATACACTGAAATGGATCCATAAATATAATTGCTGACATCGATTTATTCCCAAAAAAGCCTATTACAATGGTAAGTGTGTAGCACTCAATAAAGGATGTGACAATTGCGGATATAAATTTAAACTTTGGCATGCCAGTGTTACAGCATCCTCATATTTAGACATCAAACAAGACTTCCCTGTCGTACAAAGCAAAGGAACAGGAAAGCATAGACCACTCAGCATGACTGCACTGGCTCCAGCAGGTCAGGAGGCTGCTTCTTCAGAGGATGAAAATACTCATGCTTCCTGTGTTTCAGGAAGTACCTGGGTCCATCTTGGCAACATAAAGCTCCTTGGTGCTTAAAAACAAGCATGCCTCATATCCACATCATCAGTTTTGAGACTGGGAGTTGGGGATAAAAGGTTTGGATTCCATTGAAAGAAAGAGACATTAAGAGAATTAAATCATTAACTATTAAAACATTAAATGGCTAGGGAGCAGGAATTAGGATCAATTTTTCATTTACTTATCCTGGATCATTTACTCATGCTTGTTTTGGGATCCTTTTGCTCTGAAATCATGAGGAATAAGAAAGGCTTGATCTAACCTTGAACTCAGAGCAAAAATATTCATTTGGCAGAATAGATACATGTGTGAAATTTATTGTGGAGACCATTCACACACAACTATTTCACATAAAACACAAAGGAAATAAAAAAATTAAAAGGGGGATGGGATAGGGCAGAATGGTCATTATGTATTTAAAACATTTTACTAGGAACATTTCAAATACACAAAAAGAAATAAAATATATAATGAACTGGATGCCGCATGTCCCCACAGTGTCAGCAACTACTAGCCTAGTATGGACATTTTTAGAATACAGATACTTAGGCCACACAAAGCTTAACCAAGGCTGACAGCAGTGTATTATGGCATTTTTAAGCACATGATTCTTTTTTCTTCTCCTGCTGTTTGTAGCCACTATAAATCCACCAAATGGAAAAATGGGCAGAAGATATGTGAGTGTGTGGGTGTTTTCCCATGCATTCTATTTGTTTATTCATATAATCCAGTCCCCAGGGAAATTTGTTTAAAAAGTTAGTTTCACTCTAGAAGATCCAAAGAACTCAGCATTTTACAAGCTCTGGGTCATTAATCCTTATAGCTACTTCCCTATGGCGTCAGTAAGTGGGAAGTGTTATTATCCCATTTCACAGATGAAGAAACTGAGGACTTTTATGATTACATGTCTCATCCAGAGCCAAAATGTGCTGGCAAGAGAATCAAGGACTTCCAATAAAGCTCATTTATTTATCCTTTAGATGAGCACTGTCCAATAGAAATATAGTATGATTGACATGTGATTTAAGAATTTCCAGTAGCCACATTACAAATAAGTAATAACAGGTGAAATTCTTTCCAATACTATTTATTTAGTCAATGCCCCAAACATAAGCATTCTAACAAATAATATTTTACAAATTATTAGTGAGACAGTTTACATTCTTTTATTTATACTAAGTCTTCAAGCTAAATGTATATTTGACACTTGAAGCGCATCTCTGTTTGGAGTCACTACATCTCACTCATCATAGTCATAGGTGGCTAGTAGCTCTCATAATGGTCAAAAGAGCCCTAGACCATGAGTTCTCTCATAAGGCCATACTCTTTCCCACCAGGCAGCTTAATCAAGACTTATCCTGTATTTTGTTGACTGCTTGGGATACCTTCAATTTTTCTTTAATATCACTTTGGCTTGGGATAATTTAACCAAATTATAGGCATAAATTAAGTCTTCTTAGAAAGTAACATGAAATCCAGCTCTAGGAGCAAAAGGGGGAAAATCTCACAAATTTATAAAGAGGATATAATCCATACTGAAATCCAGTACCTATCATTGGAAGAGTTTCATAAAATTGGGAATGAACTTGTGGTAGGCAAACAAATCAATTGCTTATTATAGTACAAGAGCTGTGAAGTAATGATCTTTGGCATCAGGTCATGGGCAAATATTTAAAACATCTTTTTCTGTTGAAAAAGCCAATAAATTCTAAAAATTATAATAGTGACATAGTTACTAAATAGTATGATTTTTAGGGGAAAAATAATAACTTCTATTTAGCTCACTCCTTAACGGTATTCACATAGAGAAAGCAGAAAGAGTTTGCCTCTTCTTTTTCTTTTTTTAATTATTATGTTCATTTAGCCTCTGTACAGTACCTCTTCTAATTAGAGAATACATGCATTCCCCATGGTAGGGGGCTGCCCTTTGAACACCGACCTTTATATACCACACAGAACCACAAGCAGATTCATCTGACTCTCTCCCTTATTTCACTGGAGGTCCCTGAATCTGGCGGTGACATTAAACAAAACATCTGAAATCTCAAAGTATTTCACAAAGTCAAAAATCTGTAACAACCTAAGGAGAACTTAACATCTGGGTCAGAGGGAGACGGTACGACATTTCAACAGGTGAAAAATGTAACTATAGACTATTCCACAAGCGGTCCCACTATGATGAAGGACAACAGTCTGAAGTGAAACAAATCTGGTTTGCAATCATCAAAATACATGACTTATTAGCACATGGCTCAAGGGTTAATGAAGGCATTACATTAAAAAAAATTAAAGGTTTGTAAAGTAATGAATGCCAATAGCAGGTTTAGAACTATTTGTGATGTCTAATAGTAAACATCAATGTATCTCAATAGTAGGATATACACTGAATCTTCAGTTATTTTGGAGAATTTCTTGAGGTAGACAGTTTAGAAGAGTTGCCCCTATAAATGTTCAAAAATGAAAACCAATTAAGGAATTTCATTCTATTTACAGGTCTATCCACCTACCCCCATCTATGTATCTATCTATCTATCTATCTATCTTTGTATGTTCATTCCAAAGAAATAAATCATGAAACTACAGTATAAAGCAACTTTGCAGATTAGAAAAATATTAATTATTAATATAGTAATTGGGAAAATATGAGTAATACTGAAAAAATGTCCATCCCATTTGCTAAATAAAGACCCATACAATAGGTAGATAGAATGTAGCAGATGAGAGATAATTATTCCTCACTAAATAAGAAGGAAATCCTGGTATTTGCAAAAACACAGGTGAACTTTGAGGGCATTAAGCTAAGTGAAATAAGTCCAACAGTAAAGATAAACACTGAATGATCTCACTTATATATGGAAAAAGCCAAAACTACAGAAAGAGAGAGTAGATCAGTCGTTGCCATAGGCTGGGGGTGGGGGAAATGTGTAGATGTTGGTCAGAGGGCATGAACGTCCACTCTGAAGATGCATGAGTTCTGGAGATCAAATATACAACAGGATAACTACAGTTAACAGTACTATATTGTGTACTTTAAAGTTGCTAAGAAGTAGATACTAAATTTTATCAACACCACGACCAAAACAAATGGTAATTATGTTAACTAACCTTATTATGGTAATCATTTAGCAATATATACATGTTATAAATCATCACATTTTACACCTTCAACTTACACAATATTCTATGTCAATTTATCTCAATAAAGCTAGGGGCAGTGGAGATCCATTCAAGACAAGTTTTCAAAACTTGGCAAGTTTGCAAAACTTGGGCAAGGCTATTTTAAAATTATTCAAAACCTAAAAAATAGCTTCAGAATTCACATCCATTTGGAAGATCTTGGAGTGAACTATGTAACTACACTTAACTTGAAAGTTTCCATAAAGGCTAAGCAATCAAGGAGTTTTCCTTTTTGCTCACAGGATTCAATCTGATTATCATTGCTTTAGCTCTGATTCCCTAGACTTCTCCTGCAGATCATTTATCTAATCGAAAACCCTCTTATTCTAAAAAAATTCATTTGACTTTATAAGAATTCTGACATGAAGTGAAACATGGGTTCCCACAAGAAATATGCAACATGCATTTATTTGCATGCATCACAGATGGACCCGGATATATCATCAAGACAATGGAAACCTCAGCTCTCCCAGGAGGGAATCAGCCAATGAGACAAGGAATAAATGATTCTCACCCATATAATTCTTGCTTTCCTTCAGAGAATCAGATCATCCAAGCTCTAGAATGGCCCCTTTGGGAATTTCTCTGACTCCCACTTGGACAAACTCTGGTCTCTCAGAGACGGTCTGAAAACCACACTGATGAATCAATATCTATCTGATTAAAAATTGTTCCTTCCTAGATGTGCACACTAGAAATAGTAGTAAATTACCAACCACATCATGTTATTAACATGATTTTACATTTGTGCCTTGTGAAAGGAAGAAAAGGAAAGGAAAGATGAACTTTTGTTTCCTCTGGCTGTTGGGTAATATATATATATATATAATACTTATTTTGTATTTTATCATGCTAAAGCAACTCATCATGCTCTTTGAGCACATGTATTACTATAAAGCTGGGCAAATTTTAAAGCATCACATATTTATTCAGTATATGGAGTCTAAAAATGGTGAATAAAAGAACCCTGAATCTCAAAGAAATTTTCGACCAAGAAAATATTTACTTTCATAGGAGCTTCCTTTTCTCCCACAGACATTTCATAATCTGAGGATGGAAAATCAAGAGGCCATTTTATGAGGTTGGATATCAAACACACAGGCTCTCAAGCCCTTAGGCAGTTTACTTGGTGGCCCCACATCACATCTGGGTTGCAAATCTCCCTCCAGCATCGCCCTTCTATTTAGGCCACCAGGTTTACACAAAGAGACCGCCCAGCTGCTAGCTGGTAAAAGGCTCCCAGGGTCTCATGTAGTCCCTGAGAGCTGCGTAATTCAGTGCAGAAGCCATCCATGCAATTACATGTCCCTGTAGATTACAGGGTAATTACATCAAGGAGATGAAAAATAATTGCTTGTAACTTGCACTGTGGCTGAGAAGGCATAAATAATCACATGTGCACTATGTAATGATGTGTGATCATTTTGCCACTACTGTGTCACGGCTTCCACATATTTAAAAGATCAGCAGTGACTAAAGTTGAGAAAAAACACTTGGAGGTTATTTGTAAACTGAATTGAAAAGAACCGAAGACCTGACAGCTACACCTTGCCTTTCCAGGGGATTGCCTCAGGAAAAATTTTATAAGACCCCCCAACCTGCATTCACAATGGGAGTAAAAACTGCATAGTGTACTAAGTGTTGCTTGATTTGCACATTTCAGTTTGGCTGGTGCCATCTGGCCCCTTTTCCCAGGCCTCAACATTCGATCTCTAAAAAGGTGTAGATAAAGCTATGCAAGTTTTTATAAATTCTACCTAATGCAGAACTGGTATTTGAGAGATTATTAAGTTATTTTGCATGTTTAATTCATAACATTACTAGATATTATTTGCTAGTTCTAGATATTATTTGCTAATACTAAAACTTAATTCCTTTTAGCAAACAATTCCTCAGTCTCATTCATTGTTCTAAATTAAGAAAAGAAATATTCTATGTGCAAATAACAAAGTCTTAAGGAGCTTCACTGTACATAGGTAACTTATGCCTGATTCACTAACAACTACTTAATTTAATATTACTTAATATATTTAGTAATAAAGTGAAAAAATGTGTATGTCTTTGCATGGTTTCCTCCAGAGTAGTGTTGCTTGATCGCTTTGCTTAATCAGATCTTGTTTCAATAATTGATGAAGCATGGGAATAACTCAAGTATTAAATTGGAAGCTTTGAAATCCCATATTGGAGTCAACTTTGATAAGATATTACATTTATTCTTTCAAAATAATGATCTTTCCAATGGAGAATATAATATTCTAATCATTTTAGAAGTGGCAATAAAAATTCCTGCAAGAAACTCAAGCTTCATCTCTTCCTAATGGGGACTACTATGGAAAACCAATGTTAGTGAGCACAGTAGCTTGAATTAAGATAAAAACATTATTTTTTTTAAGAAGAAAAAAATTCTTAGAACTAGTTACAAAGCTACACAAATGGAAGGAAATACAATTAACTTCTAAATAAAATCAAACATTTGAAAGTTTTATTAATACCAAAACTTACAACACTTTTTGTACCACTAGTCTTTGGCAATCTAGTAAAACCTGTAGTCTCTTCTAAGAATAATGTCCTTAAAAGCACAAGATAAAATACGAACACAAAGGAAATCTGTTCTATGAATGCAATTTTTTAAAAAAGTATTTGTGATGTAGTAAAACACAGTTTTTTTTGTTAATGAATTGTGTGATTTTTAAATGAGACTGCTAGCTGCTGTATTTTCAAAGTAGTGAGGAACATATATGAGATTTTCAAATTTTGTAATAACTTTCATGCAATATGTAAATAATCCATATGCTGGTATTGTGATCTGTTGTTCACATTCATGACTAAAACAGATACTCGACTTTTAACAGAACTTATTGAGAATAAGATATAATGCTTCCCCCCGCCCCATACGCAGATCCCCTGAATCCTATCCATAGACGCTTTTCGGGATGAGGGCCTTTGGTTGCCAGGTTAAAAGCTCCTGATTTTGTACCAGCTTCTAAGAGATATTAAAAACTGTTTCATGTTGCCATTTTATTTTTACCATCCCTGAGATTAAAACAAAGGGCAGAACTAATAAGTTACTTGTTTTATAAAGATACTGGGAATAGAAAAATATTTACTGAATTATCTACTCATAAAATCCTTCTGTTATTCAAGATCGGGACAAATCCAGTACATAAAGTACACTTTTCACAAGTATAAATTGTATACTGGGTGATAACATAGTACTGTGATCAACTTCATTTTCTCAATCCTTCCCTATCGTATGTACAAAATAAAGGCACTGGTCTGGGTGACCCTCACCTGATATGTTACTATTCAATCTGTGCTAATCTGAAACTTAGACAATGATGAACTGTTTACCCATTCCTATATACTGTCAAGATGCTTATTAAACCACCTTAGTGTTCCCTTCAATTCCAGCACAACTTGGCAGTTTATAAAATCAGTAAAGTATTCCTATTTCCATTTTTATTACTGCAAGCATGTAATTGCAATGCCAACATTTTAACTTCCCAAACACCTTAAAAGATGTGAAATGCTATCTGCTCATAGAGCCAAGCCACGTTAGTTGGGGAGGGAAAATTCCTATTCCCATATATAAATAGCCCCTCCCATGGGATATTTTCTCCTGAAACTTCTAAGCGCCCATCTCTCGATGATTATGCCATTATTATTTATTGAGTTGTGAAAAGTGGTTCTCACTACACATACCAGAGAGGAACAAGCTTGCAATTTTAATAAGGCCCATAAGATAATTAAGACATACAATTTCTTCTCTAATGCCAGGCCAGGAGGACTTTTCAATCTGTAATATGAATGACTGAATGCTTTCATGTTTGAATTTATACATAGCTATAAAATATATTTTGACTTTTTTTTTTTTTTTAGTCAGCCCTTTCATTTGTCTTAATTTCCCCCAGGCAAAAATGAGACATCCCACATCTTGTTGCACTAAAAATGGGGAAGTTCAATTGGACTCCAGCTCTATCTATTTCTTTTTTCAGATGCATCCTGAACACTATGTGCTTAGTCACTCATCTGCTCATGAAAAAAATAACACCAAACTTCACCCTAGAATAGCTCCATATATTTGTGCGATCATTCCACCAAATAAGGAACATCCATGCCCCTGAAGTAAGCAAGAGTGAGAATGACTAATTTCATTTCATTCAGTCTTGCAATCAACATATTTCTGGAGTTCCTACAACTGTGGATTCACTGAGGATTATAAAATATAGATGCCCCTTCTCTCAAGGAAGATGTATCTAGTGTGGGGCATAACACACAGAGCTGAGTGCAATGCAAAGACTTCTGTTAAAAGTTAAGAATAGATCTTAAGAAGAGCTAGAGAAAGGCATGGGAAAAGGAGAAATAATTAGTGCTGAAGTATCAGAGAAACTCCATGGAGGTAATTACATTTGAAAAAAGGTTTTTCAAATAAGGAGAACTCTATCTGACATGGACAAGATTAGATGGGAGGGGTGTAAGTATCTGTGACTGACCCAGAAAATTCATTTGAAAGGCTTGAACCAAAGATTTATGTTAATATACTTCTACTGGGCCATTTCCCTGTATATAGAATCAAGATGCCTACAGAATAATTCAAGATGTAGATCTCATTTAGAAGCTACATTATAAATTAATTTAAATTATGATCCCTAGGAAACTTTGAAGTGTTTAAGTATTATAGTGTAAGAAAGAATAGGTAGTAAAAAAAGGTGAAAAACAAAATTACTCAAGAGACCTGTTAAACAGTAACTACCTAAGAAAATGTAAAATATAATTCTGAAAAACTAGTGCTAGGTCCAAGGTGATGTATCTAGTGTTAATCATAATCAGTATATATATTTATGCTATTAATCATGGAGATACTTTGTACCAAGACAAATGGCTTCAGTAGTATCATAATGGGAATGCTCTACAAAGATAGATTTTTATTTCAGTATCCAAAGAGGCTGGGTGATAGGGAGTGTAATTCTCTCAAGGAGAAAACAAAGACAAGCAATAACTGGAGGACAAAAAGCTAGAAAGTATTGATTCACATATGAAAGCAAACAAATTTTTTTCATGAGGTAGCAGTTTGGAGCACCCAAGTTAGCATAAAAAGTGGGAATGTATTATCTCTTGGCACTAGAAACATTCTTCAAATAGCAATTCCAAATAAGTTTAAGACCTTGTACTAGTGGAAAAGAACTATAATTATAACTCATTACTTGGCTCTACAGTGAACAAGAATTACATTATAATCATGTGTTATTAGATTTCACCTGTGAGACTCAGCTTACATAAAAAGCAGAGAAGATCTGACTGTAGTTACAGAATAGAATATAAATGTTAACAAACTTAACTGTTTTTGAGGAGACAAGAAATAGAAGTGATGGTAAATCGTGGCAGAAAGGGCAAATATAAAATGTAGTATATCCTACATGGAGATAATGAAAGAAAATGTTCATAATGTGGAAAAAGAAAAAGGCTTAAGCACATAAAGATATAGGAAGTTATTCAATGAAATAAATAGGGATTAAATATCAATCAAAATAATAAAGAATTGGGGTAAAGAGAGCTGGAGAGATATATAGGAGCAATACCCACATCTTTCATATAAGAAAATAAAGAAACTAAAGCTAATAATTTAGGAATTAGTGGTATGAATACATTATTTAAAATTATGGACATAACCAGGAACACTTGAACAGAAATATTAAAAGAGATGGCCTCTGGAGAATAAAATTAAGAGGGGAGTTAATTGGAGGGGTAAAAGCAGTTTTTCATAACAAAATTTATTCTATTTGATTATGTGCAATATGATAAAATAATTATGAATTAATATAAACTACATCAAAAACTGCAAAAGTGACTCTCCAAAAAGAGAACATCTATTCAGCTTTCAAAACTCAGAGGATCATTTGGGAAGGGAGTAGAAGAAATCAACAAAAGAAGGCCAGATAATTTTCCACCAAAGGAATGACCTTTTCTGTTGAGGGAAAAAAATCGAAGCGAAGCCAAGAGTGGGGTGGTGGAAAGGAGAAATATAATGGGAATAATCTGAGTGTGAATCAAGAGAAAGCACTTCAGAATGCAAAGTTTGTAGGTCTAAATTATTTTGTCTAAGACAGAAATCTGTTCCTGATGAGAGTTCATGAATAAAAAAACCTCAAAATATGATGCTTGAAGGGGTCTAGAAGGCTGGAACATTACTACACAGATCTCCTAATAGATACCTATCATATTCTTTAAAGTCTTCAGGACATATTAACTTGTAAATAGCATGAAAGACTTTCTAAATCAGGAATTTCTTCCTAATTTTTAAATCAAGCACTACTGCGGCCTAAGCAGAAAGGAGAATCTTCCCAGAAGTGGATTTGCTGGTTTAAGGAGAACAGACATTTGCAATTTTGGTAACTACTGCCAAATGTCTCTCTACAGGGACTGCATCAATTTACAATTCCTTTTGCAAAGCAAAAAATAAAATTTTTTTTCAGCTTTATCAATGTAGATTTTGGGTGTTTTTTGGTAACTATTCATTTCAACATTGCAAATGAGAAATATTAGAAGTATCCTAAATGTGCATAAATAGGGGAATGGTAAAAATTATACCATGTAATATGGACTAATATGCCACTATAAAAAAGAATGAAAAGATTTTCTACCTATTGAGATGGAATGAACTTTTTTTTAAGATTTTATTTATTTGACAGTGAGAGGGAGAGAGAGAGAGAGATCACAAGTAGGCAGAGAGGCAGGCAGAGGGAGAGGGGGAAGCAGGCTCCCCGCTGAGCAGAGAGCCCGATGCGGGGCTCGATCCCAGGACCCTGAGATCATGACCTGAGCCGAAGGCAGAGGCTTAACCCACTGAGCCACCCAGGTGCCCTAAGATGGAATGATCTTTAAGATATATTGTTAATGAAAAATCGAAGTTCAGAAGATATGTACACTATTCTATCTGTTATGTAAACAGGAGAAGGGAAAGTAAGGATCCTCAGGCATATTTATCTGTACATGCATGTATGTTCTAGAAAGACCTACAAAAACAAAAAGCAGCAGTTACACATGGAAAGGTGGAGGGTGAGAGCTGAAAAGATGGGTGTAAAAGAGGGAGTGAGACTGTTACTATGTTATCTTTAATTTTCAAATTTTTGAATTTCATAAATATATTACTGATTATAAAAAATAATACAATAAGAGAAAATACAAAAAAGCAATCATCAGGTTTATTAAGCTACAAATATTTTATATAGTAAGCTATATATAGTGTTTCTGTTCACAAAATATTCAAACTTCAAAAAAAATTTTGTTACAACTTAATAAAAATGGCATCAAAATCACTTGGTACACATCTTTCAACATAGACAAGCTTTCAAAAGTCAAATACTGTGAGGGAATAAATATGGTTATATACCAAGTTCAGATTTTGAAAACTCATTCCCTTTAATAAACTTATAATTAACATAATTCATCATATATATTAATAGCTCTAAAAATGAGAAAACACTAAAAATTTACCAAAATCCAAAATCTCTTTGGATAAACACACTTAACAAAACAGCAATAGATGGACATTTTCCTAACAAAATATATTATCACAATCTAGAAGACTGCATCATACTTTAGTATAGGGAATCACTAGAGACATTCTCAGCAATGTCAGGAAAAATATAACGATGTCCATTAGCACCGCTAATGTTTAACATTCTACTGGAGGTAGTACCAATATAATTAGAAAAGAGAAAGGGGAATCCTCTTACATTGTTGGTGGGAATGAAAGTTGGTGCAGCCACACTGTTTGGAAAACAGTGTGAAGATTCCTTAAGAAATTAAAAATAGAGCTACCCTATCACCCTGCCATTGTACTACTGGGTATTTACCCTAAAGATACAGATGTAGTGCAAAGAAGGGCCATCTGTATCCCAATGTTCATAGCAGCAATGGCCACAGTCACCAAACTGTGGAAAGAGCCAAAATGCCTTCAACAGATCAATGGATAAAGAAGATATGGTCCATATATACAATGGAGTATTATGCCTCCATCAGAAAGGAGGAATACCCAACTTTTGTGGCAACATGGACAGGACTGGAGGAGATTATGCTGAGCAAAATAAGTCAAGCAGAGAAAGACAATTATCATATCGTTTCACTTACTTGTGGAGCATAAGGAATAACATGGAGGGCATGGGGAGATGGAGAGGAGAAGTGAGTTGGGGGAAATCAGAGGGGGAGAAGAACCATGAGAGACTGTGGACTCAGAAACAAACTGAGGGTTTTGGAGGAGAGGGGCGTGGGGGAATGGGTGAGCCTGGTAGCAGGTATTAAGGAGGGCATGAAATGCATGGAGCACTGGGTGTGGTGAATAAACAGTGAATCTTGGAACACTGAAAAAAAAATTAAATTAAATTTAAGAAAAAAAAAGAGAAAAATTAGCAGCATAAAATTGAAGACAAAACTTTTCATAATTTTCAGATGATTTGACTAAATAACATCTGAAATTTAAAGATTCAAATGAAAAGCTAATTGAGTAAGGTAGGGTCATTTTATGGAAATCAATACTTTCACATTCACAAATAACAACAATTTAAGAAATCTAATAGAGAGCTGGCATGATATATTCAGAGCACTCAACGAGAAAAACATGCAGCCAAGAATACTCTATCCAGCTAGGCTATCATTGAAAATAGAAGGAGAGATCAAAATCTTCCAGGACAAACAAAAACTGAAAGAATTTGCAAACACCAAACCAGGTCTCCAGGAAATATTGAAAGGGGTCCTCTAAGCAAAGAGAGAGCCTAAAAGTAATGGATCAGAAAGGTACAGAGACAATATACAGTAACAGTCACCTTACAGGCTACTAATGGCACTAAATTCATATCTCTCAATAGTTACCCTGAATGTTAATGGGCTAAATGCCCCAATCAAAAGACACAGGGTATCAGAATGGATAAAAAAACAAAACCCATCAGTATGTTGCCTACAAGAAACTCATTTTAGACGCGAAGACACCTCCAGATTGAAAGTGAGGGGGTGGAAAACAATTTACCATGATAATGGGCATCAGAAGAAAGCTGGGGTGGCAATCCTTATATCAGATCAATTAGATTTTAAGCCAAAGACTATAATAAGAGATGAGGAAGGACACTATATCCTACTCAAAGGGTCTGTCCAACAAGAAGATCTAACAATTTTAAATATCTATGCCCCTAACGTGGGAGCAGCCAACTATATCAACCAATTAATAACAAAATCAAAGAAACACATCAATAATAATACAATAATAGTAGGGGACTTTAACACTCCCCTTACTGAAATGGACAGATCATCCAAGCAAAAGATCAACAAGGAAATAAAGGCCTTAAATGACACACTGGACCAGATGGACATCACAGATATATTCAGAACATTTCATCCCAAAGCAACAGAATACACATTCTTCTCTAGTGCACATGGAACCTTCTCCAGAATAGATCACATCCTGGGTCACAAATCAGGTCTCAACCGGTATCAAAAGATTAGGATTATTCCCTGCATATTTTCAGACCACAATGCTCTGAAGCTAGAACTCAATCACAAGACGAAAGCTGGAAAGAACCCAAATACATGGAGACTAAACAGCATCCTTCTAAAGAATGAATGGGTCAACCAGGAAATTAAAGAAGAATTGAAAAAATTCATGGAAACAAATGATAATGAAAACACAACAGTTCAAAATCTGTGGGACACAGCAAAGGCAGTCCTGAGAGGAAAATATATAGCGGTACAAGCCTTTCTCAAGAAACAAGAAAGGTCTCAAGTACACAACCTAACCCTACGCGTAAAGGAGCTGGAGAAAGAACAAGAAAGAAACCCTAAACCCAGCAGGAGAAGAGAAATCATAAAGATCAGAGCAGAAATCAATGAAATAGAAACCAAAAAAACAATAGAAAAAATCAATGAAACTAGGAGCTGGTTCTTTGAAAGAATCAATAGGATTGATAAACCCCTGGCCAGACTCATCAAAAAGAAAAGAGAAAGGACCCAAATCAATAAAATCATGAATGAAAGAGGAGAGATCACAACTAACACCAAAGAAATACAGACAATTATAAGAACATACTATGAGCAACTCTACGCCAACAAATTGGCCAATCTGGAAGAAATGGATGCATTCCTAGAGACATATAAACTACCACAACTGAACCAGGAAGAAATAGAAAACCTGAACAGGCCCATAACCAGTAAGGAGATTGAAACAGTCATCAAAAATCTCCAAACAAACAAAAGCCCAGGGCCAGACGGCTTCCCAGGGGAATTCTACCAAACATTTAAAGAAGAACTCATTCCTATTCTCCTGAAACTGTTCCAAAAAATAGAAATGGAAGGAAAACTTCCAAACTCATTCTATGAGGCCAGCATCACCTTGATCCCAAAACCAGACAAGGATCCCACCAAAAAAGAGAACTACAGACCAATATCCTTGATGAACACAGACGCAAAAATTCTCGCCAAAATACTAGCCAATAGGATTCAACAGTACATTAAAAGGATTATTCACCACGATCAAGTGGGATTTATTCCAGGGCTGCAGGGTTGGTTCAACATCCGCAAATCAATCAATGTGATAGAACACATTAATAAAAGAAAGAACAAGAACCATATGATACTCTCAATAGATGCTGAAAAAGCATTTGACAAAGTACAGCATCCCTTCCTGATCAAAACTCTTCAAAGTGTAGGGATAGACGGCACATACCTCAATATTATCAAAGCCATCTATGAAAAACCCACTGCAAATATCATTCTCAATGGAGAAAAACTGAAAGCTTTTCCATTAAGGTCAGGAACACGGCAGGGATGTCCATTATCACCACTGCTATTCAACATAGTATTAGAAGTCCTAGCCTCAGCAATCAGACAACAAAAAGAAATTAAAGGCATCCAAATTGGTAAAGAAGAAGTCAAACTATCACTCTTCGCAGATGATATGATACTATATGTGGAAAACCCAAAAGACTCCACTCCAAAACTGCTAGAACTTGTACAGGAATTCAGTAAAGTGTCAGGATATAAAATCAATGCACAGAAATCAGTTGCATTTCTGTACACCAACAACAAGACTGAAGAAAGAGAAATTAAGGAGTCAATCCCATTCACAATTGTACCCAAAACTATAAGATACCTAGGAATAAACCTAACCAAAGAGACTAAGAATCTATACACAGAAAATTATAAAGTACTCATGAAAGAAATTGAGGAAGACACAAAAAAATGGAAAAATGTTCCATGCTCCTGGATTGGAAGAATAAATATTGTGAAAATGTCTATGCTACCTAAAGCAATCTACACATTTAATGCAATCCCTATCAAAATACCATCCATTTTTTTCAAAGAAATGGAACAAATAATCCTCAAATTTATATGGAACCAGAAAAGACCTCGAATAGCCAAAGGAATATTGAAGAACAAAGCCAAAGTTGGTGGCATCACAATTCCGGACTTCAAGCTCTATTACAAAGCTGTCATCATCAAGACAGCATGGTACTGGCACAAAAACAGACACATAGACCAGTGGAACAGAATAGAGAGCCCAGAAATCGACCCTCAACTCTATGGCCAACTCATCTTCGACAAAGCAGGAAAGAATGTCCAATGGAAAAAAGACAGCCTCTTCAATAAATGGTGCTGGGAAAATTGGACAGCCACATGCAGAAAAATGAAATTGGACCACTTCCTTACACCACACACGAAAATAGACTCCAAATGGATGAAGGACCTCAATGTGAGAAAGGAATCCGTCAAAATCCTTGAGGAGAACGCAGGCAGCAACCTCTTCGACCTCAGCCGCAGCAACATCTTCCTAGGAACAACGGCAAAGGCAAGGGAAGCAAGGGCGAAAATGAACTATTGGGATTTCATCAAGATCAAAAGCTTTTGCACAGCAAAGGAAACAGTTAACAAAACCAAAAGACAGCTGACAGAATGGGAGAAGATATTTGCAAACGACATATCAGATAAAGGGCTAGTATCCAAAATCTATAAGGAACTTAGCAAACTCAACACCCAAAGAACAAACAATCCAATCAAGAAATGGGCAGAGGACATGAACAGACATTTCTGCAAAGAAGACATCCAGATGGCCAACAGACACATGAAAAAGTGCTCCACGTCACTCGGCATCAGGGAAATACAAATCAAAACCACAATGAGATATCACCTCACACCAGTCAGAATGGCTAAAATTAACAAGTCAGGAAATGACAGATGCTGGAGAGGATGTGGAGAAAGGGGAACCCTCCTCCACTGTTGGTGGGAATGCAAGCTGGTCCAACCACTCTGGAAAACAGCATGGAGGTTCCTCAAAATGTTGAAAATAGAACTACCCTATGGCCCAGCAATTGCACTACTGGGTATTTACCCTAAAGATACAAACATAGTGATCCGAAGGGGCACGTGTACCCGAATGTTTATAGCAGCAATGTCTACAATAGCCAGACTATGGAAAGAACCTAGATGTCCATCAACAGATGAATGGATCAAGAAGATGTGGTATATATACACAATGGAATACTATGCAGCCATCAAAAGAAATGAAATCTTGCCATTTGCGACGACGTGGATGGAACTAGAGCGTATCATGCTTAGTGAAATAAGTCAATCGGAGAAAGACAACTATCATATGATCTCCCTGATATGAGGACATGGAGAAGCAACATGGGGGGTTAGGAGGATAGGAGAAGAATAAATGAAACAAGATGGGATTGGGAGGGAGACAAACCATAAATGACTCTTAATCTCACAAAACAAACTGGGGGTTGCTGGGGGGAGGTGGGATTGGGAGAGGGGGAGCGGGCTATGGACATTGGGGAGGGGAGGCGAACCATAAGAGACTATGGACTCTGAAAAACAACCTGAGGGTTTTGAAGGGTCAGGGGTGGGAGGTTGGGGGAACAGGTGGTGGGTGATGGGGAGGGCACGTTTTGCATGGAGCACTGGGTGTTGTGCAAAAAGAATGAATACTGTTACGCTGAAAAAATTAATAAAAAGGGGAAAAAAATTATAAAAAAAAAAAAAAAAAAAAGAAATCTAATAGAAAGTTCCTATAGACAACAGTAACAGAATAAGTAGTTAGTTAGGAAAAAAATACTTAATAAATGAGCAAAATCTTTTATGAAGATTTGATTCATATATCTAATCTTATAGTTATTTGGTCTTCATGTATAAACCAGAAGCAATCATACGCAGATGAAGACAGAAAATAAAAATACACAGATGAGAATTATTATGTGGGCATAGAGGGTACTCTGATATTAGAAGAATGAAAAAAATGATCTTGATTGAATGGCCTCATTTAAGAAAGCAAAACATTTATAACCAGTAAGGAGAATCAAGAAAAATTCCTGAAATTTAAATGGCAAGGCTGTAAGTTAGAAAGAACATAATTTTCCTTATCTATGAAGTTTTGGGCTCTTTTGGTGAATTTTGCCATCTCAGTCCTGTCAATATCCTAAGGGTTTGTCAGCTGTGACTAGGTTAAACTGATGGGCAACATTATACCAACTCTTGTCATCTATTACATCATTTTTATGTACTCAGACCCTGTGTTCTTAAAAATTTTACATATTTTTCTTCATAAGATACATTACTCAACATAAAAACCAAGAAACCATTATTCCTTTCTGCAGGAAAGACACATTGAGGCTCAGAAAGATACGTCTCTTGGCCAAGATTATATACAAGATACATGGCAGAGTCTGGTTTCCAATCCAGACCGCAGCCTCACACAGCACACCTGTCTTCTTTCCACTTGAGAATGCTGCTTCCAATATTAGTCAACTTCCAATCACTCCTTCACCCATTCACTTTTTTTAAACCAAAACTTCAAAATTTTCAGGCAATGGTGTTAACAAGAAGTATAGGAGGTAAAAAAAAAAAAAAAAAAAGATATAAAAGGACTAGAAACTCTACAACCCTGATAGTAATTCCCCGTGATAACAGTTTCTGCATTTTCCCAAAATAACAACAAAACTGAGGAAATCACACACTGACAGCTTTAAACAATAAATAAAAAAAATTTAGAGCCCTTTAGCAATACTAGATGCATGAACTAGTTACATCTCTGTTGGCAGTCTCTTTTTTTTTTTATATACATTTTTTTATTTACTTATTTGACTCGTAGAGAGAGAGAGATCACAAGTAGAGCAGCAGGCAGAGAGAGAGGGGGAAGCAGGCTCCCCGCGGAGCAGAGAGCCCGATGTGGGACTCGATCCCAGGACCCTGAGACCATGACCTGAGCCGAAGGCAGTGGCTTAACCCACTGAGCCACCCAGGCGCCCCAACAGTCTCTCTTTTTTGCACAATAATTTGATCTTAGGGCAGTGCTGTTTATATTGGAAGTATTACTATTTATTTTAAATACAACAAATGATCTAAAAATCACTATTATTTTCCCCTTGTGAAAGACAGAATCCCTGTTATATCAATAGCATCATATCTTAAACCAAAAGGGGCATTTTGGATTGGAGCCCAAAGCACCTTCCCAAGAAGTACTCTTCAATAAATTAGGAAATGATTAGTTGTGCTTTTATATTTTTCTTGTACCAAATTATCTTAGATGGAGCTGAACTCTGTTAAGCATTTACAGACTATGTTTATAGGTAGTGTTTAATATGCAATAATATTTGATTTGTTTTTTATTCTCCTCAGCCCCTTTAACCTCTAGACTGTAATGACTTCCATATGGCTAGCCAAGTCTATTTTTAGATTGTTAATTATCCATCTCTATTTTTAGAACTCTTCCTTCTTTTGGTTGCTGATTATTATGAGACCTAAAGTGCCTTCTCAAATTTTAACGATGTTGTTTTTCTGCCGGATTAGAGGCAAATTCTGTCACTGAATACTAGTTTCCCATCCCAATACCAATTTCTCCCACTTTTATTTTTCTCCCCAAAAAATCAGTCATGACAATGCAATTCAATATATTTGTCAAAGAGCACTCAGTTATTTAATATTTTAGATAAATACCAACAAGATACACATTTTCAAAGGGATTTTGGCCATGTGGCTGCTGTAAAGTTGGAGAATAGTAAAACAGCCTAATATAATACTTTGTGAAATCTGGGTTGAAAATCAAATTTCACACATGTAAAACAACCTACTTGGGATTCTCATTTCTTACCCTAAAGATATTTTTCTTGTTTTAGAATATACATGTGCAGCAAGAGTTACATTTGAGATCAATAATGTGCTCCAATTTCAGTCTTCAGAGACTGTGGCTTTTGCCTTTGAAAATTCCAAAGTATAATAACATCCCAAATTGGTGAGCTTTAATCTGTTCTTCATCATATGAAATTGTCAGGTTGTTTTCTTTCCCTTTCTTGCTGCTTGTGTGTGTGTGTGTGTTTGTGTGTGTGTTTAAAGAACAAGAGAGATTAAAACACTTAGGATTTATGCAAATAGCTAAGGCTGAAATCCAGAATTTCTTCTTTCATATGCCTATTACATATAATTAATTCAAAGTCACACACACCAAAAAAAAAAGTCATCAAAATTTTGTTCTGTGCACCATGCTGTATCCTAATCAAGTAGTTTTAGAAATTAGTCTAAACCCAAATAGGAAAACAGCAAAGAATGGGCTCTGCCCTAAATCCATCCTATGTTACTTTGCAACTTTAAATCTCTCTGTTATCAAAGCGGATTCCAACTGTCTATCTAGAGTGCCATTTGCTCTGTTTGCTGAGGGCTGGAGGAGTAGGGGTATGCCCTGGAAACAACTGTGAAAGTGGGGAATTAGGCACCACTGTGGTTTAGAAAATACACTTGTTGAGTGTTTTTGTCATTGCATTTGAGGTTTTTAGCTAAACACTATATCCCTTGAAATGTCGATTCACCAGACTCCTTAACAAGAATGAGTATATGAAAATGTTTCACAAACTCTAAAAGAACTCACAAATAAGAAGAATTACTTTTAGATCCTTTAGGGCTATAGGGATTAAAAATTTCAGTACATTGATTGACACAGGATATTTAGACATAAGGATATTAACACGGCCAGGTTTTAAAACAAAAATGTTTGCTTTTGCAACTGGCTAATTTATCCTTGGTCTTTTAGAGAAATGTGCCTCAATGGAGTAAAATAATCATGTGTCTGTGTCCTTTTTAATAAAACATTCATCCCATGGGAGGATACCTCTTTGAGAAAGGTACTGAGTAGTCACATGGTCTTATGTGCCCTATGTGGTGTACTTCAGAGGGCGTGGACTACAATATATATATCTTAAATGTTTCTTTTTTTTTTTTAAATGTTTCTTTTAAAAACATTCCCCATATAAGTCTTCATAGGAAACAGCATATAATACACATGACAAGATCACAAGTTACATATCATCTGGAAAAACCATTTTTCTAAGACTGATCTGAATTAAAACCTGATAGGGCAATAATCCAAAAAATGAAGGAGAATAAGAGAGGGGTTGAGAAATCTATCTTTGTTGTTTGACATTGATATGGGAAAAATAACACTCATTTTATAGATTTAATATTTCCAGTGAGAAATATGAGTAAAATAGTTACTATAAAATCTTACTAAAAATGAAAATTTAAATCTTTTTTGACAAAATCTCTAGGATATGATACAGATACCACAAGGGAAGTTTAACACTGCATTCCTACACTATCTTCTAATTTAAAAAATAATAAATATGAAAAATAGTGGGTTTTGATCTAATTTATAAGAATAAAATATACAAACATGACTCTCAGATTTTAGTTTATCTGTGCAACAAAGATAAAAAAAGGCTCGTTTCATTTTGACTGAACAGAGCATGACTTCTTGTGCTAATCAGCTTGAAAGTCGCATATTTTCTGTCAATGTCCCACTGTGTGAAATACCATCAGATGGATATTAACTTATACATCCACTCATTGAGAAAACATTTAGTAATATTGCATAATCCAATAATCAGTACAAGTGCTTCCTTCAGTCTAGCAGGAATTACTGGAGGAGTTCAGGAAAATTCAGAAAATGATTAGCGAAACTTTTGGAGCAACATACTGCTTCTGTTTAGAAATAGAGGAATACTGTAGAATCACACAAATAATTATATCAGCAACCATTACTTGAGCAGTTTCTATGTCCTTAATGTTTTATCAAAATCTCTACTGCTCACAATAACCCTATAGATAAATATTATTTTATTTTTTACAGTAATAACACTAATGTGTAGGATTTGCCCAGAATAGGACAACAACAGAATGTGAACTAAGGACTATCTGTCTTCAAGTCTGTGCCTTTTCTATTACACACTATTTCTGTAAAATTAAATGTGTTATAAATTATTGATCACATGCTCTATATTATTCTACTAGGTGCCTTAATGGTTTTATCTCATTTAATCCTTCCAACAACCCCGTGATTTAGGAACCATTACCATCATGTCCATATTTATTACAGGTAATAAAACAGAAGCATAAAGGCATGGCCCAAGGTCATGTAGGAAGAATGGAAGCAAGGATTTGAACACAGGTATCTGACTGTGATATCCTGTTATACTACTGTCTTTCCAACAATGGATATAATAAATCTGATAACATGACAGTAATACCAATACAAGGATGGAAGTGTGATTTTGGTGTGCTAAATGGTCTTATACGAAACCATCTCTCCTGTCTCCAAAAGGGACACAGTGGCATCTACTGTTTGACATATCAAACCCAAATGCACCTATCTGATATGCAAGATATCCTGCCATGACCGCCCCCACCCCCAATCCTATCCACATCATTTCTTAAGAATTTCTGAAGATCCAGTCTATGGAACATCAATGTGCCTCAAGATGACTGACCAGTGCTGTAGGGGCAAAAGATTTCACAAACATAGTCTGGAAAAAGCTCAGTTCCACAAACGTGTTTTTTTTGTTTGGGGGGTTCAGGGTTATTTTTTATAGACAGCAGTATATTTCAAGGTTCATTAATCCAATGTGTTCTCTGAACCTCTGAATCCTAAAACTAATCTGAAAATGTTTCCAATTTTTTAATACCCAAATTTTGTGTGTGGTGGACCATCTACCGACCCTTCAAAGGATGTTAATTTCTACAAGTAAAAGCTGCTGTGTCCATACTTAATCTATTCATGCTCTGGAACCCCCCCCCCCACCAGCCCTTGCTCTCGCGCTCTCTCTCTCCCCATACTCTATGGAATGCCATTCTCTTTTCTACACTAAGCCAGGCCTTTCAGCTCTTACTAAATCTCACTCAAAAGATCTCCTAGAGAATACGTTCTCTGATGTGCTGTATCTCTTGGCTTTTTGTTTGATTCCCAGAGCTCCCAGAATTTTTCTTTAAAAGGTTATAGCATTTTTGACTAAAGCAGGTATAACCATCTTTAACTAAAGGAATTCTATATGAATTTAAGAAACATCATTTGAATTAAAAAAAAATTTGCCATGCCACTCTAGTGAAATATGCCTCTATAGTGAATTATCCAATATCTAGGGTAAACACTGGACTTCAGGATCTATCCTGGGAGTGGCATCTTCTCTTCCAAAGTTATATCCTCAGGTTCTGGCAGAGAGCTTGCCATAAAAGAAGGGCTGACCATATTTGCCCCAATTTTGAAAAGCAAACTTGTTTCTTAGGAGAGATAGAACTATATCTAAATAACTATGATATGAGGCAGCAAGTCATATTAAAAGGGAGATCCATATCTTAGGTTTTTGCTTTGTTTTGCATTACAATGTATTATTTTGGACTAGGTTCCCCTAGAAAGCAAAGCCCCACACAAGAGCCTGTGTGCAAATAGTTTATTTGGGGAAATGATACCAAGCTGAAAACTGGGAAATTCCAATACAAAGTACATTGGTCATCACTCTGCTCCCGTGGGGATCAACTCCCCTGGAAAATGCCAAAGAGCCCTGTAGAATGAACTTCGGATTATTTGCCTTAGGGATGCACTAGGTCTTGTCTGCCACTGGCTAAGGGTTGCCCTGTGGCTTGTAACCTTCTAGCACTTTCAGGCAATGCACATTTTGAGCAACCTGAGGTTTTTGCCCCAGGGCAGAAAGAAATATGTGATGAAGCCAAGGTGAACACCATCATATTAAACCTGCATAAAGGCAGACGCTTCAGAAACGATCAAAGGAAAAGATGGGTAGACGGTTTGAGGGAAGTCACAAAATATAGGTGGGTTTGTGTCTCCACCTTCACTCCATGGAGTGTGGCCCCTTTGCCAGGCCTGCCTCTGTAATGGCAAGGACAGGAGGAAGAATCTTAACTAGACATGTGGAAGTAGAAGAGCTTTGGATGAAAGCCCGTGAGAAAGAGAAACATTATTTCAGAATAACACTTGGCAAAGAAATTCGCCAAACAAGTTGACAGATACAAATATTTACGTATCACTGATTCTATTTTGTGTAACAGCCAACATACTTTTACAAAAAAAATGTATGACCTGCTCTTTTATCACCAAGAGCAAATGCAGCCCTCGTGGACAATGGTATAAAATTACAGACATCAGTTAATCTTTTAAGAACACAGTAAAAATAAGTTTACCTACCAAAGTACCTCAGCAGATGGAGAAATTACCATGACCTCAGTTACAGAACATTGATTCTAGTGGCATTTCTTAACAAAGAAGGAATGAGCAGACTCTCAAGTTGAGACTCTCAAGTTTAGAGTCTCTCTAGATGTCACAAAATATCTGGTATGTAGTAAGAGTTTTGGAATGGCAGTTTTTGTATTTCGAATGGAATCAAATGACAAATTGTCTCCTCATCCATATCTTTAAGGGGGAAAGACAGAAAAACACGATTTTTTTTCCATTTAAAAGGCACGAGAAAATGAGAGAAAAATACTCAAGAAAGAGAGAGACATCAGAGAAATAGATCAGAGCTTGCAAGGACCCAAAAGTTAGAAAGAAAAGAAAACTTGCTGCTTATCCTTAATCACAAGTGACTTATTTAAATAGACAAAATGACAGGCTGACCTCCATCTATTTTAACTGCCAAATCCTATCAGCAGGGTGTGATTACCTCCCAAGACCACCTTCTGAGGGGGGGTTCTCAAGCCTACCCTGAGAATCTCTGACATTCCTTCCTCCATCCAGAAATCCGGAATTCTTCTAAGGAAACATTTGTGGCCATTAAACCAATTGGAGTTGAACTCATGTCCTAGAGGTTGACAGGACAATTTATTAATGTGCTATATAACCAAGTCTGGATTTAAAAAAGATCTCACACAGACTTTTCCCCTTCTTTTTTATAGTTTTACAAGATGCTAGTATCCTCAAGATCTATATCTGAAGGAAGAGAAATAGCAGTTTCTGGCCTAGAATTTCCCGTTATTAATTTAAAGAAATTCAGATTTTATTTCAAAAATAGAATTAGAAGGAATTAAGCCCCAGGAAAAGTTAACTAAAATTATGTCTCATTAGTTAAAAGGGGACCTAGAAACTAGCATAAAATAGCAGACATGCTTTCTGCAACTATATAACAAAAAGAGCTAAATGAGACTCTTCCTTCAAAAGCAGCCATAATCTTACATGCCAGCCTTTTAGACTCCGATAAATAAAGAATTAAACTTCTGAGTTTGTATTTGCCTACTTAATGGAACAGCTTCCAGGTAAAATGAACTATGTACATGTATGCATTTCCTATCTGGGAGAATAAAATTTATTGTAATGCCTCATCTTCCCAAAAATTAGAATTGGGAAAATAGATATAAATACCTATAGAGAATTAAGAAGTAAATAAACCCATTACTCACTGAATATTCAAAATTTTGTTCTATGCACTCAGTCTCAACAATTTCTAGTATAAAATCCAAACCCAGTCAAATTATTTTATTAATGCACAATTTTAAAGACATAGATCTTTTCATATCTAAGAGATGTTTTGAGTTAAATTACCTAGAAATTTCCTCCAAAGATCAGAAATCATTTTCTGAATCATCGATTCTGAAACTTTTTCCCGTAAATGCAATTCTAGGATTCCTAGGCATTAATTGGATAATTGAAATCTCTTACATTGGCAACTGAGGTTACCCTTTATGCTTCCAGCTGTTCTCCAGAGCAAGGAAAAGCTCTTAGACTATGATATGACGCCACTCTATTGCTTTAGTCTTGCCTAAAATATATTACCCATGGACCATCATGATTTTTCCCTTAAGCATACAATTTAGCATTCCAGGCACTAATCTCTGTTGGATTAACAAAGAAAACACTTCATATTAAAGCAATGAAACGTTGTTTATGTTCAAAATGATGAAAAGGAAATTCTCCAATATTTTAACTCTCCATGTCCCTGGTGAATAAAGAAAACATTCCAAGATAAAATGACATTTCAATTATCCTAAGTAAAAAGAGAGAAGGGCAAACACACACACACACACACACACACACACACACACACACACACACACGGAAACCACAATATAGCCTATGTGAACCTGAGGGTGTTTTCTTTGTTCTTTTTAGTTCAAGATGAAACAGCTGTTCATTGTTTAAAATAGCATTTCACATTTAGATCTTTTTCGCGTCAAAAGGAAGCCATCTTATCCTTCCAGTTTGCTAACATTAGAGAGGAGTAAACACTCATTTCCTACATATATTATTTATAATGCAGACTTGTGAACTTTCGCATCCAGCATCAGACTGACCCCTCTCCCACTAGGTTTTGAACCTTCCTTCCCCTGACCCCACAACAGACCAGAGTAACCTGCAGGTCATCTTTTCCTTTAATTCATTTTTTTAACACATGTTTCCTCATTGCAATCCAGCAGCTCTGACTAATCCAAGGGTGACTCCTATAAAAGGCGGAGATGGCAGTTATTTTATGACATTATATCAGTAGGCTGATACGAGTGTCTCAAAAGAAACTTCTTAATGGCAGTTAAATCTTTACAAGGGTTTCATGTTTCCACTCCTTCACTCAGAAGCCCAGATTTCTGTAAGTACCTGCTAATTCAATTTGAAAACCACATCTTCATTCTTTAACACACGCACACACACACACACACACACACACACACCACTTTTATAACTAGCAATTTTCAAGCTGTTTAAACCAAAGTAGCTTGAAACATGCTCACAGACAAAATGAAAAGCCAGAAAGATATATCTCTTGCAAAAAGGTATTTTAAAATAAATCCTCTGCCCTTAATTTTGGGAAGATTTTGAAACGTGTCACACTAAAACTGAATGGTCTACTGGGGTTCAATAGAAGTTCCAATATACAACTCCTTTACTGATTAAAAAAAAAAAAGAAGTTGACTGCTTGCTAAATTAAAATGCCCAAAATTCCTGAAACATAGTTAGCAGTTAATAAGGAGAAACCTAGGAATTTTTCTTCTTCTTACATTTTCAGATGGTATTGCAGAAAGATCAAAATGGTACTGTTGTATTTTATTTTTCTAGAAATACAAATAGATTCAAGGTTTGTATCCAAATCAGAAAATCCCTTCAATGAACCATAAAAGCTAGAAAATAAACATACAATTCAAAGAACAAAACTTAAAAACTGGTTAATCTCAATCTATCAATTTACAGAGAAGGAAACAAAGAGATTAAAGGCCTAGTCCACAGTACATTAAGATTTTCGTTTTGTTGAATGAATTACATGATTACTCTATCACTTTGTTGAACAGAGAGAGCCTGGGACTCTGGATATAAGCCAGCATAATCAAAATTGTCAACTCAATTCAATTTTGAAAAAATGAACATTGAAATTGAACCAGTGGTTATTCATCCTAGCCTAATTAAGACCGAAACTGCTAAATGATGAGGGGTTTTTGTTTTTGTTTTCTAATTTGTTATTTTGGTTCATGAAAGATGCCTTCAAACTTCACACAAATTTTACAATATATTAAAGGGTGAGATTTTGTCCATTATTCCGTATTTCCTGCCTCCTTTTGAATATTTATTCATTCAAATATAGTTTTCATATCCTCTAAGCTCCTCTATGAAGCCACTTCTTTTCACAACAAGTGATCTGAATGTTATCTCCAGTCATTTTAGGAGTTTGTAAAACATGAATATAATCATAGTCAAAAGAGAATGAGAAATTCATTTCAGAAATGATTTGTAACCTTTCCCTCTTTCCCATCTCTAAATACCACTGTTCTCTTCTGGCTCCTAGTGCTGGGCATTTATTTTCTTTTTCTCATTTTGCCCACTAAGAAAATGGGGAAGAATCTAAAAGAATGGGCCATGTCTGAGATCTGGCTGGTTCCCACCCTATGGAGACCCTGTCTCGCCCACGCAAGTGGCACTCTATAACCTTATTTCCACTGACTTTTTTTTTTTTTTTTTTTTTTTTGCATCTTAGAAAAACTGGGCACTAGGAAGTATGTACTCCCCCAGGATCTTGAATTTACCCAATCAGGCCTTACTCAGCAGCTCAGTGTCTTAACGACTCTGGCAAAATGACATGGGTCATATTTTCACATGGATGAACTGTTCCTGAACAATTTCTCCAGTGTGTGAGGCACAAACAGGCTTTTCTTCAACATCAGGCATGCATGTCTTCCCCGCCTCTTGCTTTTTAACAAACATATGTATTGTGACCAGTGCAAAAGAAATTCTATTCCCCATTAATGTTTGAGTTTCTCTCCTACTCACCCCCCTTTTCTACCCTCTTCAGATGTCTCTCTCGACATTTCAAGATATCAAAAAAGTACAAGACCTCTGTCCAGAAATTTTTTTTTTTTTGCCTGTAGAAATAGATGAAGTTGTGTGGCTAATTCATTTTCTCCTGTACTCTTTCTACATAGGAATTTGGGGCAAGGAATATTGATTTCCACAGTCATTTTGGCACTTAAAATTCTGCATCTTCTTCTTCCCTGGAATTGTTCATTGCTGTTAGGGGCCACTCTGTTTCATGTAATGCCAAATTTGGGACTGGAAGTGGGCCCAATATAAATTAAAATTTTAGAAAGAACTATACCATAACTATTGCTGGGCTTGTTTTCAAGAGAGAATAGCATCCCCAAATAATCTCTGAATCTGCACATGGTGTTTAAGTAATATAACATCTCACTTCCATTGCACATAGTAGACAAAACATAAATATTGTTAAAAAATATGAAAAAGTAGACGAGGAATCAGACCAGTAGGAATTCCATTTTTTCTTATTTTTTCTTTTAGTCATACCCCCTAATTATTCCTTATAAATTTACAGTAGCTGTAAAACATTCCTTCCCCGGGCGGGGAGGGGGGGTGGAGAGTTACTTCCTTAACGATAGTGTAACATATGTTCTATGGAATCAGAATGCTCATTCTTAAAAGCAATGAAGAAGAAATTTTTTCCATGATGTCATACAATGTGTTTCAAAATGTCATCAACCAGGAGTTGAGTTACATGTACTTGATGGTTGAACTTGGTTGTCATTCAGCAGCTCTGTTCACAAACTCTCATCTTGAGAGTCTGCCTAATGTCAGCATGATCAATAAGAGGAGAGTGTACCCACAGAATCATTTATCTGAATAGAAGAGAAAGATAGTCATCATTTATATAAGAAGTTATTAATTCCTTCTCTGAAGGTAATTTTTATGAAAAGATTGAAGGATCACATAGGTTCATTTCTGAGAAAGAAATTACAAAGTGTAAAATCTAAGGGATGACACTAGAAAAAGAGTCTCAAGAAATTGATTTTCTTCCTTTGTGGATACACTACACTCATCAATGTGTTCTGTTTGAATTGTGTCTGGGGCTTATTTTCTGAATATCGGCATGTATCTGTTTTGAAACAGTCCCCTGATAGGCTTCCCATCATCAGTTTAAGGATACAAATTTTATGACTCTCTTGGGCCCTTGAACATTGGGAGGTGCTTTAATATCAGTTGTGAAAAAGAAGAAAAGATCACATTTCTGTTGGCTCAAAACAAAGAAATGCCTTAATGGCATATCCTGTTTTCTTAATACCAATCCTATCAATGACAGACTTTTGAGTTTTCCAGAGAAAAAAGTGTGAGTACAATCTAATTCTTCCTCAGTGATAAAAACAGAATGATTGTTGGATGCCAAGATAATTACTGGACCATTCAAGAAACCAATGAATTCTTGCCCACATTTTTCAGAACAAAGGGGTACAGTCTGTCTGGGGAACCATGTGAAATAATCCAAGAGTTTTTAAGGTGTCTTCCCTGAAATACAAAGATGAAGAAAAAGTCCATTTCTTTTTTTTTTTTTTTTTTTACCCTTTTTATTTATTTTTTTTTCAGCGTAACAGTATTCATTCTTTTTGCACAACACCCAGTGCTCCATGCAAAACGTGCCCTCCCCATCACCCACCACCTGTTCCCCCAACCTCCCACCCCTGACCCTTCAAAACCCTCAGGTTGTTTTTCAGAGTCCATAGTCTCTTATGGTTCGCCTCCCCTCCCCAATGTCCATAGCTCGCTCCCCCTCTCCCAATCCCACCTCCCCCCAGCAACCCCCAGTTTGTTTTGTGAGATTAAGAGTCATTTAGGGTTTGTCTCCCTCCCAATCCCATCTTGTTTCATTTATTCTTCTCCTATCCCCCTACCCCCCCATGTTGCTTCTCCATGTCCTCATATCAGGGAGATCATATGATAGTTGTCTTTCTCCGATTGACTTATTTCACTAAGCATGATACGCTCTAGTTCCATCCACGTCGTCGCAAATGGCAAGATTTCATTTCTTTTGATGGCTGCATAGTATTCCATTGTGTATATATACCACATCTTCTTGATCCATTCATCTGTTGATGGACATCTAGGTTCTTTCCATAGTCTGGCTATTGTAGACATTGCTGCTATAAACATTCGGGTACACGTGCCCCTTCGGATCACTATGTTTGTATCTTTAGGGTAAATACCCAGTAGTGCAATTGCTGGGTCATAGGGTAGTTCTATTTTCAACATTTTGAGGAACCTCCATGCTGTTTTCCAGAGTGGTTGCACCAGCTTGCATTCCCACCAACAGTGGAGGAGGGTTCCCCTTTCTCCACATCCTCTCCAGCATCTGTCATTTCCTGACTTGTTCATTTTAGCCATTCTGACTGGTGTGAGGTGATATCTCATTGTGGTTTTGATTTGTATTTCCCTGATGCCGAGTGACGTGGAGCACTTTTTCATGTGTCTGTTGGCCATCTGGATGTCTTCTTTGCAGAAATGTCTGTTCATGTCCTCTGCCCATTTCTTGATTGGATTGTTTGTTCTTTGGGTGTTGAGTTTGCTAAGTTCCTTATAGATTTTGGATACTAGCCCTTTATCTGATATGTCGTTTGCAAATATCTTCTCCCATTCTGTCAGCTGTCTTTTGGTTTTGTTAACTGTTTCCTTTGCTGTGCAAAAGCTTTTGATCTTGATGAAATCCCAATAGTTCATTTTCGCCCTTGCTTCCCTTGCCTTTGCCGTTGTTCCTAGGAAGATGTTGCTGCGGCTGAGGTCGAAGAGGTTGCTGCCTGCGTTCTCCTCAAGGATTTTGATGGATTCCTTTCTCACATTGAGGTCCAATGGAAAAAAGACAGCCTCTTCAATAAATGGTGCTGGGAAAATTGGACAGCCACATGCAGAAAAATGAAATTGGACCACTTCCTTACACCACACACGAAAATAGACTCCAAATGGAAAAAGTCCATTTCAATGTTAATTCTGTTCTAGAAGTTTATTAATACTTCCTTTTACTAACAGCATGAATTTAAGGCTCAAATTCACTCATCCAGGTAGTTACAAATTTCACAGGAGTTCCAAAGCTAATGTGATAGTAACAACTGCTTACCCGTATCTCTAGACTAGACATCTCTTAGCCACATGGCCAGAGGTTCATAATTAATGTATTAATGAAAGAATGTAGCAGTAGTTTTATATGTGTAACAAAAAAATCCTAAAGGATGGTAACACAGGTGTCCTGTTTTACCCAGCAAACCACTCCTTCACATACACATTAACCACAAACTATCTCCAGAGACTCCCTAGGCAAGTGACACAGAAAATGCTCACTGCTTGAAATCACCATCATCCAGTTCTCCAGCACAGCCACACAGAAAAGCATATAGTGGCTTTCTAGAATTTTGGCAAAATAGGGTTGGCGAATTGGCCAGATCCTACAGAAGTCACTTTAAAAGAGAAGTTGGACAGGGCTAGCATGTGATGTCTTCTATGATATCTGCAGCTAGGCACCTGCTGGGATGTAAGAATAACCAACAGGCCCCTCTTGTTGGTCCTGTCTTCTTATCTATAAAATGATGACTAGACCAGTAGGCTATAAATTCAAAGCAGCTTATGCATAGAGTTGCCAGCAACAGGAATTTGTTTACCATACAGTTAGTTTCATTTCCTCTCAAAAGTCATGAAACGTGTCCATCAAACAAATCTGGAAAATAATCTGGCTGAATTCTTAAAAACATTAACTACCTTAAACGTTTTTCTCAAGCTTTATTGATTTAAAGTCATCTTTAAATGTCTGTTATAATATGTCTGTTCAGTTAAAAAAAAACACAAATACAAACCTTGGGATATTCCTTTTCAGGTATCAGAGATTCTTTTCAATATTCTGCATATTGGTCAGTCTTCAAATACGGATATGGCCTTTAGAAGTGACCAAACATATTTAAGTATTAATCGTGTAAATAGGGTGGGTGGTGAAAGTGGGCAGTGCAAATTTAGATAAAAAATGAAGTGTGACTATAAATATAACAAGACTGCTTTTCCTCTGCCAATCACAAGCCAAGCCTGGGGGCAATTCCAAGGTTGAAGCTATGGATGAGAGGGTGATCTGACAGGGACAGCTGTCATCAGTCATCCTGTTGACCTTCGGGGTTAATTCACCTGATCTGGCTGGCTGACTAAGGGTCATCTCCACCCGCCCTCACTACCCCATGGGCATCCCCTTTGAAACTCCTTGAATGATAATAAAAAAAAGTGTGTGGGGGGGGAGCCCTTCTTTCATCAGGAATGACAATTAATGCTTTCAACAAATGTATATTGAGCTGCTTCTACGTATTGAACATTGTCTAATATGCACTGGTAAACAACACAGATTATAATCCTATGCTCTAGGTAAAGACATAGAGAATAAAAAGGAAATAAAATCAACACAAATTTGAAATGGCAACACCTGTAATGAAGAAAACTATGGGGACATCAGGTAAAGAAAGACATCATATTAGAAGGTTAAAACGGGCCTCTCTCTGAGAAGGCAACATTTCTACTAAGATCTGAAGGATGAAAAGTTGCCAGCTATAAGAAATCACAGGGAGGATTTCCAAACTGAGGGAATGGTAAACCAAGTTCTAAGACAAGAGATAAACCCCATGGTTTCTTTGAACTTCATGTCAAGTACCATGTGCCTGAGGATAATGAGGAAGGCCTATTCTATATACAAGTAATTGTATTCTTCTGCCACAGGCATCACATCGTTGACATTCTTAAAACATTTTCACCAAAAGCAGCCTCTGAGCAATAGGTATGAATCTTCCAAAGGTGACCACCTAGAAGGACACAACACTACCTTGTTTTGAAATGATCTCAGGTGTTAGAATTAAAACAAGATATTCCCCTAGAGTCACACCAATGGAAATTTTAATGCATTTTTAAGAAGATGACAGTAGCCAGTATCTAATCTGGGATTTTTTTTTCTAGGCTTTAACATTACTTCCTGCTCAGGCAAGCTTGAGAAGATGGGATCAAGGGAGTTTTGTGGTCCAGTGAGCAAAGGATGGGAAAATCAGAAAGATTCTGAGTTATAATCCCAGTTGAGCTACCAGGTGACCTTTAGGCAAGTCATTCGACCTCCCTGTGCCTCATGCTCCCAGCTGGAAAATTGGATAAGACCAGCAGGATATCACTGAAAACCAGATGCTGTACGGAACCCAAGCTTTCCCAGCTAAATAAATTACCACTAAAGAGATGGAGGGGTGGGGGGGTCTAACATATCATCCCATGTGAAATGCCCAATTAATGACATTTGGTCCTCCTTATATTTAAAAGTTATTAATTTATCTCATATTTATCAAATAAAATTAAAAAAATGAGTAATTCAAATGAGAGTACTATTTCCTGAGATACTTAGAAGTGTCAATCTAGCTTACATTTACTTTGCCAGAGCATACTTGCAGGTTAATAATTGTTACAATCCCAGTCTTGCCTCATTACACCTTCCCATGACAAGTCACGCCAGTGTCAATGACACACAGCTAGAACAACAAAGAGAAGGCCGAAACAGGAGTTTATTTCCCCATTTTTCAAGCAAAATAAACTTGCAGTTTCTATGTGAAACTGAACAACGATGTTTTGTTAAGTATTCATAAGATATTTAAATGGAGAGCAAAATGTCCATCATTCATTAGAATGTTTTGTCTGTATCAATAATGAGTAATATTGTGCTTACAAAGAACAATTCAGGAAACACAAAAGCATTTAAAACTGAGGATTTTTTTTCAGTTTAAATTAAAACACCTTTATTAAGTCTCATGGGAAAAATATGTATGTATATATATTCATTCAAGTTAAACTATTTATTGCATAGAAGAATAGTGATACAGAAACTGACATTCTCTGATAAAGTTAGTATTTGAGCATATTTGAGAAGTAACAACATACTGATTTTATAACTTGAAGTTGGATCACAGGTGATAACACAGGCTTCAAGAATCATGGGTATGCAAATCTGCTCAACACAGGAGTCTATCATTCCAAACATCTGCTTATTTAGGAATATCTAGGTTTCTGGTTTAATTTTTCATTTTTCATGTGGATATTGTCGATGTCATGTGAAGATGCATAGAAAGGAAGTTAATTAACAAGAGAAAGATATTAAAAGTATTTATGGCAGATGCCAGAATTTGCCTAATGTTACACCAAAGGATTATACCCATAGAATGTATGTACAATGAAAAATCACTTTAAGTGCTCTCCCCTCTCCCCCAAGCAATACAATAGCCCCTTTCCTCTGGGAGACTTGTGGGGGAGCAGCGATGCCTTCTTGGATTAGACTGCTTGTGAATAAGACAGCTTCAGGGTGGTTGCTTTCCTTTTTCTTCAGTCTATGATACTCCACATAGATGCTAACATTGCAAGGTTTTATTTTTGAATTAAACATTGCTGGCTATTCTTTTATCTTAATTCCAATTATTTTTTTACCTAAGAAAAAATTTCTATTTCCTTAAAAATCCATGGACAGGGGCACCTGGGTGGCTCAGTTGGTTAAGCAAGTGCCTTCAGCTCAGGTCATGATTCTGGAGTCCCAAGATCGAGTCCCATATCAGGCTCCCTGCTCGGTGGGGAGTCTGCTTCTCCCTCTGAACTCTCCCCTCTCATGGTCTCTCTCTCTCTCAAATAAATAAATAAAATCTTTAAAAAAAAATCCATGGAAAATACTCCTGCGTGATGGATGAGGGCTGAAGGCTTACACAGGTGAGTGACCCTGATAAGATTGCCTAATATCTCAGAAACTCCTTCTCACTCATCTATGAAATAGAAAAGGTAATAAACTCAAAAGACTATGATAAAGATCACCAAAATAGAAGTGTTTTGCCTATTATACCATGCTATAGGAATGTTACTTCTTATTGTTCTTGGGTGTTGTTTATCTTCAAGAGTTTGCCTTGAGGGAGTTACTCAACTAGGTAGCTCTTCATCCCCACTTGTACCGCTTAACAGATACCTGACAGGGCCTGAATTGGTTACTCCAGATAAACTAGCCAAGTATTTCCTGAGATGGCCAAATCCTGGGATAGGCAACAGAGAGACCATAGGAAGGGAGTCACAGCCACCTGTGTATGAACTGGCCACATCCCATCATTCCTCCATCTATAATTATTAGCTAAAACTTTACATTCAGGAGTACACAGGAGCAAGTAATTGACATTATTTAATATGAACCAAATCAAGTGATGATGTATTTGTCTTCTGTTCATTTTCAGTGGGACATTTTCTGTTTTGTTCTTAAGCATGGGTAAAGATCTGGAACAACTCTAGCCAAAAGAAATGACAATAATAACTAAGTAAGAGGAGAAAAGGAGAGGGAGAGAGAGGGGAGATAAAGGAGGGAGGGAGAAAGAGAGTATGATGGAGAGAGGAGGAGAGAGAGGTTGAGAGAAAGAGCAAAGTAAATTTTGGAAGAGGATAGGCCAGGGAAAAAGAAGAGCCAATCCCTGCAAAAGCACAAGCAGGTACACAAACTGTACACTTGGAAGCTTGTATAGAAATACGTAAATCAACTATCAGTCATGTTCAGAAATCAAAGACACTCAAAGTCAGCAATAATCATACAACGTTACTGAAAATGCTTTAAAACAGAAATAGCCAACAGCCTTATAGAATAAGTGTTGGAGATCTTCTGAATGGAGGTTCTAAAGACTAATATATCTAAGTATTTAACAGCCAGAAATTAGGTAATTCTTGGAAGGAAAAAAATGATTATGTTATGTTTTATCATGGAGCTAGAAGACACTTTATGCCTACCTATCTCCTATACTGAGGTGTCATTTTTTTTAAATGTTCATAACTCCATTCTCTTAGCTCTAAACTCATTATCACTACCGACAGCACTTAGATAAGCTGGCCAAGCTTAAAGCTGCAGTAAACAATGCCAAACACATAATTCATTTTCAAAGAATAACTTAAAAATCAAAGGAATATGGAAATATCACCATAATGGAAATTTCTGCCTAACACGTGGATTTGAAAATCGCAGCCTGGCAATATTTGATAATTGGGACATAGCTTCAACAGAATGAAGACATATGGATAGACATTTCTTTGAAACATGTGAATGTGCCACGTACATTTTTTCAGGTATTTTGTTTATTATGTTTATGTTATGTGCTACCCAACTTTAAAATCTCATAAAATAATTTAGCATTAGAGGATGAACTCAGTCTTTTCTTTCTCTTTTATAACATAATTCTTGAAACTAGTTTGCATATACGGACAACCCTAGTCATAGGATTACCCATAAAAAGATATGATACAATTGGAAAGTTCTCATCATGTTATGCCTTGCTCGGTTCATATCAAGAGCTTTGAATAGTTTCCCCCACCCTAATCCACGTAGTGGTAATGGTAAAGAATTGATAAAGTTGGCATACCTATAAACTTCTGGCATTTAGCTGAAAGCAAATCACATTTTTACTATATGAAGAGTTTGATGAAACAGTATAAAGTATTTCAGTGGTGTCCAGTAGAGCCTCTTAGGTTAATTTTATACACACACACACACACACACACACACACACACATTCATTCATTCATTCATTCATGTATTTATGAGAGCAATCATGTGTGCATGTGCACACAAGCAGGGGGAGGAAGAGAGGGAGAGGGAGAGAACTCTAAGCAGACTCTGAGCTGAGCACAGAACGCAGGACTTGATCTCACAACCCTGATATCATGACCCTAAGCAGAAAACAAGTCAGAATACTTAACCAACTGAGCCACCCAGGCACCCCAATAATATGCATTTTAAAGCCTCCCAAAATAATAGTAGTCTTTTTATGTAATAGATTATGATGGGATCTTAAAGCCAGCCTGATCTGTTGGGTTAATGTGAAGGGTATTTGCAAAAATACAAGCAACTAGTTTTCTTTAGAAAGAATTTGTGTTAGCTGATTTATATCCAATACATCCTTAATTATTAATGTAAGCCTATAATTCCAAGTTGATCACTCCTTAACTCAAAATAAGTATTAAAATAAGTCAAGTAAAGTTCATAAATCCAAGATTCCTAAAATTAAAATGCATGGTAGAAATATATGGGAAAAAGCATAGCTCTAGCGTGTAAAATGTGGTCTGTTTCAATGGAAAAGCTTCTAAAACTAGTTTATTTCACAGGCAGACTACTAAATAAGTAACTAGAATCAGCAGCACATATTAACTAATATGAATATGATACACAAAACTCAACCTCAGATATTACCTTTGGTATATTACGGCATTCTACATTTTCTAAAGCAGCTCATTTCACATTTGGATGCTTCTCAAGTTCTCTGAACTTTTCCTAGTACTTAAATGTGTCTTTTAACTATAGCTTACATACATATTCTAAAATTCACTGTCTGCCTTATTATGCTTTCTGTGGTAACAACTGTTCATTTCCTCTGATTCATATTCAATACTTGGTCTCTGATGGCTAATATTACTTTCTTACCTATGCAAAATAAATTCAATTATCATTATATCTCTATATTTGTTCATTAGAACACTCCTTTAGTTTTTAAAATTTTAAAAGAAAATGGATAATCTAGACTTTCATTTCCATTCCCCATCCCAATTGCCAAGATTCTGTGTGCATTTTTCTCTGCCACATCCCTTGGCCCCTCATCCACACACTTCTTATAAACACAACTATTTCTCATGAAAGAGAGTTATAAGACAGGACATTGTGCTTGGCCTGGATCCTGCCACCATCAAAAGATGCATTATGGGGGCACCTGGGTGGTTCAGTCGTTAAGCATCTGCCTTCAGCTCAGGTCAAAATCCCAATGTCCTGGGATCAAGCCCTGCACTGGGCTCCCTGCTTGGTGGGAAGCCTGCTTCTCCCTCTCTGAACCCCCTATTTGTGTTCCCTCTCTCACTGTGTCTCTCTCTGTCAAATAAATAAATAAAATCTTTAAAAAAAAAGATGTATTTTGTACTTCAGGTTTATGATACCATTAACTTCCAGCCATTCAAGTATAGTAATAAAAAATGAAACCCACCAGGCAATCTTTATCTCCAATGTCATCTGCAGACCCACAGCTGCCTAATAACCTTTACACCTCCACCTGGATGTCCTAATGACATCTCAGACGTAAATGTCTGAAATTGATCCCCCATCTCTCTGGCACACTTGTCCCACTTCCCGTCAGTGAATGGTACCACAAGCTACTGGCTTGTTGTGCTGCATGGAAAAATAGGGCAGAATCACCCAAATTTTCTAACATTTGGTCAACAGTGATTCCCAACTGCTTATAACTGTCCAAAATCTCCTGACTCTCTTCCTTCATCCCTCTCTCTCGCTATAGCTTCCCAATTCAGGGCCTCCTCACCTCTACTAAATGCCAGTCAATCTTTCAGCTGCCAGAGTGAAGTATTCATATAGAAATCTGTATCACTTCCTCAATGGATCCTTTAGAGTCTTCCTGTTGCTATCATCATAAAAACCAAGCTCTTCGGCAATATAGAGAAGACTCAAAAATCGATTCTTACCTGCCTCCCTAGTCTGATCTAGCAACAGTCCCATAGTCCAATCTGATTCTTCGCAACCTTTTTTCTAATTTTCAATCTATTCTCATACCTCTTCACTCACACATCTAGTGGTTTGGCTTCTTTTAACATTCTTATGTTCCTTCACCTAATTAATTCTACTTATCCTTAGAAATTCACTTCAGACATCCATTCCTTCTAGAAACCTCCCTGGACCTGGACCCAGTGTGGAGGAATGGTACCTCCAGATCCCCTTCTGCTTACCCTCTGGTATTTTCATTCACTCTTTGCAGTTAGAACTGCACAACAATTGTTTAACTTCTTTGTATTACACCTCCCCTTGCCTATCCTCACACACCTTCACATAATCAAACTGTAAGTTCTTTGAAGTCAGGGGCACTAGGCTCCAATTCTTTACATGTAACATAACATCTAATGCAATTTCTTGCAAATGGTAGATGTTCCGTAAGTGGTGGTTACACAGGCAAATGAAATTAATTGGTAAATTTTTAACTTTATACAAACTTCCCCTCCCTTTTTTGTCTGTTTCTTTTTCCACCAGAGTTTTTGAAAGGTTTTTAATGACTGGTTACATTCACAAAAATAATTTGAGGTCACTTTCTACCTTATTTGGCTAATTCTCCAAAAGAGCAGCAGGGAATAGGGAAAAGCAAAAAGAGAGAGGGAGAAAGGAGACTCATGTAAGTCACAAAATGTCTAATAGTTTTTTGTGCATTAAGAACTACATGTCCTTCAAGGATGCCATAAAATTTTACAGTCATAACTTCACTTTCCAAAGTCTGTGACATTGGAGTCAGATTCCAGGATAGAAGAAACAGGCAGGAAACCTATACCACATCACTTAAAGGCTTCTGTCAAAATTCCAACCTACAGGCAAATGTTCAAGTGCTAGCTATCTTCTGTTTCTCCCTCCAGATCCACATTCTGTTCCTGCCTGCTCTGTACTGTATAGCGTTCCTAATCCAGTAGTTTCCAGTTGAGTTCACCCATGAGGAGCCTAAGGAGGAAATGTCTGGACAAAAGAAGGTAAGGGGAGATGCTGAGTCTCCTGTCTCCCTCTCTGCAAGGTCACCTTCAGCAGGTGAAGGCAACTGATCCTGTCAGGGCAGCTTCCTGTATATGGCCCACTCCTTGTAATGGTAACAACATAGATTTCTCCTCACCCCTTCAAGAGTAAGTAACAGATTACTAACCCCAAGTTACTTCCCTGTGTCTTGTGGTTATCCTTCACCCCACCTATACCTTTGTAAATAGTATCTTTGTATAAACCTTCCTTAAATCAAGTAATTAAAGTATGCCTTCTGTTTCCCATCAGGATTCTGATTGATATACATCCTTCTCATTACTCTTCAAATGATTCCTTATTTGGCTGACATCACCATTTCAATTATGTTTCCAGATGAAGGCAAAAATCCCAAGAGGAAGAAGGTAATATGTGAAAGAGGTGTTCATTAACGCATTAGGACCCACTGGAAGTCTTAACAGATATGTTACATTTCCTGAGAAAAATGGAACTATTTACAACAAAGCAGCAGCACACATTGCTTCTGCAAAAGTGGCTACAGAAAGATACTGGGAATTTAGAATGGATGAGGGTAACATAACAGGTAGACAAACCAAAAAGTGTGTGTGTGTGTGTGTGTGTGTGTGATGCTATCATCTGAGAGAAAGAAAAGCTTTTTCAAGATGTAAAGGTTTTAGGCCAAGCAGTTACCACTCCATGTCTGACTTGACTCTACCACATCCATATTGCACAAGTCATCCCCATTCCAGCCTAGAGCAGGGGCTACTATTTCTGTGTCGCTGATGTCCTGCCCACACCCAGTAAGCCTGAGGTCTCAAATGGACTCATCTACCTTCACAGAGACATGTCCCAGGGGAAAGAGAATTTTTCAGATTGTAGAAAACTGAGTTTGCTTTGGCCCATAATAGCAGTTTGAGTTTGAATTTCTTCTTCTGTATCTGGGGATAAAATGTGATTTGATCTCAGGGTATGACTGACAGCTCCTTGTGGCAAGTGTCAGGCCAGGTACAGCCTCATATTGTTGGCAGAATGCCTTTGGGCTGGCACCCAATAAAGTCTTGGTCAAAAGAACTATGACCTAAATGGTTTAATTGCTTATAGTATGGTTTTTTTGGTGGGGTGGAGGGAGGTTGGGGAGGTAACCTATGAAAACTGCCTCAAGTTTTAGCTGGGGAGGAAGGAATAAAGGAAAGAAGGGTGGTTTGAGAAAAGAAGCATGCTAAATAGGGGCATTTAAAAAAATTAATTCTAGAACTAGTTCTGTATCTCATGTGATGTTAGTCAAATGAAATTATATTTTTCCTCTATAAAATAAAATAATAACTCCCTTATAGGCTTGTTATAAATATTAAAGTCTGGCTTCTTTCTTTTCGTTTAAACATTCTTCCAATTCTGAAATTCAAAATGACCTTCTTAAAGACAGGTTAATTCTTTCTCATTGTTGCTTCAATACTATATTTCTGCTTATCTAGGCACCTGCAATTTTTTTGGTCCACCCACCCCCAATATCTGATAATCTATAAAAATCAAAGTATTATATAGTTGTGTGAAACTGAGCTCTATCTAAAGTCTTCTGATACAAATCTCTACAGGGCAAAGAGTTACTTTATAAAAAATCTTAGGTTTAATTAAGTTTTTCTCACTACTGACATTCTGGAAGTCAGCAGTTCCATTTCTTCTGAGCAGGGACCTCAGAGTCAGCCAAGAAGCAAGTCTTCTTATGTGAACCCCACAAGAAATATTAGAGTAGAAGATGACCACTCAGTCACTTGGCATCAAGTCACTTTCTTGAAGATACTGCCAACAAGGGTTTAAATTGTATTGGTGGTTTTCGTGAGTTGGACCCTGGTCAACTGAGCTCTTGACTCAAACCACCAACTCATTTCACATAATTGACTGCACAGCCCTCAGTCTGCAACATTTTTTCCAAAACTTACCTTGTAGAGGCAGGATTTGAATCAGTGCCCTCAAGGCAATAGGCTTCAAAGTACACCATTAATAACCTGCATTCCATTCACACTAGATAAGGCCTTCTGGGTTGGGGGGAAATTCATGGGTTTTATTCATTTGGGTTGGCATCACTGTTTAGCCAAGCCTTGGCTAGCCAGTTCATTTTACCCCAAGCCACAAGTCTACCTTTTGAAAAAAAAAAAAAATTTGGAGAAGTAAACAGGAGGAGAGATATCACGAAAGAAGAAGCTGTCAGATTCTCAGAAAAGGTGAAACTAAATAGCAAGAACCTATAAATTAAAAAGCCTTTCATTGTTTTCATTTTGGACATATTTGCTCTGTTAAGCCATCTCTATAATAAACGTAGAATATCACTTTTTTATTCTAAATTGGTACAAGAATTGATCAGTTTTTTTCTCTTCATATTTGAAAGTTATTAGGGGAACAAGATTTCTGTACACATCTGAGTTGGTTAAATGCATCTGATTTATAGAAGAATTAATCAGGCAATATCATAAGAAGGATGATTGACAAAAGAAGGGTCTTTATTATTTTGGGCAGTTTCCAGTCCTTGAGTAATCTGCCAGTGTTAAGAAACACAACAAATCAATCTTAACTGATAGGACCTTTCCTTATTATATGATTTTCTTACAGTTATGTGATTTAAATTAGTGAGGCATTTAAATTTTTCAATTTTGAGCACAACTTACAGTAGTCAACACCTAAGAGCATATTTTTTCAGCAGTGATTTGAGGGTTCTCTTGCTAAATCTTTGGATTGTCCCCAACTTGAATTTAATTTCACATTCAACTCTACTGTGAGCAACCACAGATATGCCAAAGGGCTTTTATGAGTCTCTTTTTAAATTTTTCATTACAAATATATAGAAGCATAACTCACATGGATTTTCATCCTTTTTTGATGATTCAGCAACTGTATGTTCATTAAGGTAAAACATAACTCACTATTTCTTAGTTATGCAGAATTATCCTGAAAAAAACATATAGGGAGAAAAAATCTTACACTTAAAGATTTATTCCCATACTAACTAAAAATGAGAATACCAAAAAGGATACCAAAACTAAAAAGTAATTTGGAGGGCAGGTGATGTGATGAGCACTGGGTGTTATATGTAGCTGATGAACTGTTGAACACTACATTTGAAACTAATGATATGCTATGTGTTGGCTAATTGAATTTAAATTTAAAAAATAAGCAGTCAATAAATATTTGTTGAATTACTAAAAAAAAGTAATCAAAAAACTGAAGTATGACCTGAATTGTTTAATTGTTTATAGATTTTGGGGAGGAGGGGGTGGTTAGCCTATGAAAATTGTCTTTAATTGGGGAGGAAGGAAAAAAAGAAAGTAAGGACATTCTGAGGGGCAGGGAAGCATGCTTAATAGGAACATTTTTAAAACTTAATTCTAGAATATCTTATGTGATGATATTTTAAGAATATTTTCCAACAATCTGATTTATTAACTCCATTTTCTCCCTGGATAATAGGTACTAGCAATTCTCCATCACCCACAGCACTTCTGATGTGCAAAGCTGGTATTTTTACCTTATAAATTAAAATCCTGCATAAACTGTCCATGTTTTCTACTCCTAGAATATACAACTATTCTAGGAGTTGTACTCCTAGAGTACTATTCCTACAAAATATTTCATTGCTAAGAGAAAAGAAATAAATACAACCCCCTTGACCACTGTGTACACTTCAACCAATAACTTTTATGGATTTGAATCATTACCTGATTTGGTGATCTTGCCCTATAGTATCATTAGTTACATAATGAAGTGCTCAATTTAGGACTCCTCATTAGATTAATCAAACTGTGATGCTTCAAGATTAGGTTAGGGAAATGTCAGCACATATTAATTCATTTAATTTTAGAATTACATATCAGAGACCAAAGCAATTTGCAGGGTCAAATTGTCTTTCCACATATCAGATTCGTGATCTTTTGGGTTCACAGATCAAGTTCCCTTCTTCCCATGTGCCATGTGAAAACCATCAAATGCTGTTTAGCTTACACAATGTGTTATACACAGCAAAGCCTGCTCCTTCAGTGGGTACAAAGAAGGTAATTCAATCTTAAATTTCTACTGCTGTCATAAGTGTTTATGACATCACCAAGACCTAGCAGATGAATTGTAGCTTTGTCTTCCTTCTGCTAACATGCACTATTAGAGATGGACCGTCAACATCTAAGAAGTCATTTTAACCCCTCCTTTACAAAATTCGCTGCTGATGAAAATCCCCTGAATGGTCAGGATAGTAGAACAAATGACTGCTAGTCCTCTAATAGCTCTACCAATGGAGGAAGGCACAACCCTTACTGTTAATTCTCAGAGTTCACATACAATTATGTCCTTTTTATTCCCAGACCTCAAAAGCTCTTGTAAGTTAGCAAACATTTTACAATCACCACTCTATAGCCAACCCTGAAGGCCCAGTTCAAGTCTTTCTTCCTGGATAAAGACAGGGTAGTCTTTGGGTGCCTGGGTGGCTCAGTCAGTTAAGCATCTGCCTTTGGCTCAGCTCATGATTCCAGGGTCCTGGGATTAACTCCCACATCAGGCTTCCTGCTCAGTAGGGAGTCTGCTTCTCCCTCTCCCTCACTTGCTCTCTAAAGAAATAAATTCTAAAAAAAAAAAAAATTGTTCAAATTCTGCCCTACCATTTACTAGCCAAGGCAGATACTACCAGCCTCCTATTTCTTCCCTCTACCATTTGAGTGAGACCTAACAAGGACTTCCATGAGAATGGCCCTGACCATTGTTCAAGGGATGATCTTGATCATTGACAGTAGTCAATATAAGCCCACTGTGACCAAGTCTTTTAAGAATAGAGACTACCTACCCTAAGCCAATTTGTACATGGTTTTCTTATAGGCATAGTGATTGATTCAGAAGTAGACAAGTGATCTAAGTTTGTTATAGCCTAGTAAAGCTTTTGATTATTTCCTCTTTTTAAGGGTAGTGTGGTATACAGTTCAGAGGCCTGAAGCTGCTGCAACTACCATAAGATAAGGCACTTGGAAGACAAAGCCAATGAAGAAGAAGGGCTAAATGTAAAGAATCTCGAAGCAAAGGAGCTGAAGGTCTGGATTAAACCATACCTGAAGCTTTCCCTACCTCACCATTTTCAATTGTATGAGCTAATTGCTTGCATTGTTTAAAACTATTTGAGTTGGATTTGTTTTGCTTCCAGTCAAAGTACCCTGATTCCCTAGCTCCATAATCTATAGCCATCTAATGTCTTCATCTGTAAAATAAAATACCACTGAGACTGAGAAAATGAAGGGATCCTATGAACCACAGCTTTTTTGCTGCCTCTATTCTTGCTACAACCTACAACCCCACCCTATACTCCTTATGGTACAGATACTGCATGTCCTCCTTTTAAAGGTCAAGATCATCCAGCATAATAGACAACATCTAAGGGGTGATCAGGGAAGGTCACCATGTACATTTTCTAAGATCACTGACTCTAGACACCTGATGCTAAGACCCCTGGTTCTAGGGCATAAGTGACTTCTGGAGAACACCAAAGCACCTGTCTTGTTTTTTTGTTTTTTTAAGATTTTATTTATTTATGACAGAGAGATAGCGAAAGAGGAAACACAAGCATGGGGGAGCCAGAGAGGGAGAAGCAGGTTCCCTGCTGAGCAGGGAGCCCGATATGGGGCTCGATCCCAGGACGCTGGGATCATAACCTGAGCTGAAGGCAGATGCTTAACAACTGAGCCACCCACGTGCCCCACACCTATCTGTTTTTAACCCATTCCTGGATGCCTGAGAGGACATGTACACCAGACCACAGTCAATTAAAAACCCCAGACCCCAAGCAAAGATGAGACTCACTCTTCTTTCCTTTCTGCATCTCCTAGATGCTCTGCTTATGCTCTATCTATATCTCCAATAAAATGCTCTCACTTCCTCTCGGCCTGCATTTGAATTCTGTCTTGCACAAAGCCTCTTGGCTGGCCCTGCAGGACGCCTTCTGGATCCCGAGGCATGGCCAGCCTGCATCACTAGTAAGTACTCTTTACAGCATTATTGAGGAATAAATGAATTGATACACTTAAAATGCTTGGCACGTGGTAGCTCTTTTTCTATCAGTGGCCCAAAAGAAGTACTCATTTTTCTAAATTCTTAAAGTGTTGTCTGCATTCTACATATTAATCATTCTGCACAGGCAACTTGAATTTTGTTGTTTATCTTTTAGGATCATAGATTCTTAGCATGGGGGTGGGGACTGATCTTCAGTTATCTCTTGGGAGAACCAAATAAGACCTACAGACTCTATCATAGAAAGAAAAAAGCAAATATGTCACAATATGCATTGTTGAAGACAACATCTGCCATAATATACAAGGAGAGATGCTCTACAGCTAGAAGACTAAGAGACTGGACAAATTCATGAGACTTTCATTTAATATCCATCCCCAACAGATATTATGACCCCCTTGAACAAATTATCAGTCCTTTTATATAGCTCTGAAGTTTGTTAACCTAATGCTGTAATAGTCTCTTCTCTCCTATTTAGTGCTGCAAGTTTTCTATTACCTAAGTGACCCTGGTGCTCCTTCCCCTTTGAATCACAAACCTTTTCCTTTCTTGCTGACAAAAATAATTTTTATGAATAATTTTAGTTCAATATGTATTTTTTAAAAGGATTTCATTTTGATATGCTAAGATGCCAAAGGATTTAATGCTAATTTCGGGTTGCAGCTACTTACTCTGTCTTCTTTCTACATGCAGCTAGTAAAGCACTGTCTTTTGTTAACACATATCAGTTTAGAATAAGAACACCAGAGTAAATTTTACACAGTCTTGTATCTTGCTGCTTCACAAACTACCCAAAATTTAGTGACTTAAAACTGTAATCATTTATTTGCCTCATGGTTCTTAACAGTCAGTAATTTGGGCCAAGGTGAGCTGACTGGTTGCTTTACTCTCAGGGGGGACTCCCTCATGTGCCCATATTGTTGCTGGACTATTTAAGGGTTGCCGACCTATGATGGCTTCAACTGGGACCCAGATGTGTTTCATGTGGTCTTTCATTCTCTGGCAGTCTAGGTTGAACTTGTTCTCATAATGGCACTGGGCATACAAAAAAAGAACATAGATGTGCATAGGCTTGTGGAGGCCTGGTCTGGCACAATGTCATTTCTGCCACATTCTGTTGATCCAGTCAAGGCACACAACCACCTCAATACAAAGATCAGGACATACTTTGACCTCTTGATACGCAGAGCAGTACAGACACATTGCAAATGTTGTGGATACAGAGAGAGGAATAACTGACCATTTTTGCAATTCATCTACCACACCCTCTCTTTCCCTTTCTATACTTTAAATCGTCAAGAACTCTATCATGTTACTTGTACCTTCAGTGCTTATTACTACTGTAGTTCCTATATAGTGTGCTTCCCACAACTTTAGCCCAAGTACCCCCCCCCAAACTTGGTCATGGTGTCTGTCTTAATCCATTTGGGCTGCTAGAACAGAATACCATAGACTGGGAAGCAAAATACAAGCAACATAAATTCATTTTCCACAGTTCCGGAGGCTAGGAAGTCCAACGAAAAGCACAGGAGATTCGGTGTCTGGTAGGAGCCCACTTTGGAGGTTCACAGACACCATCATCTCTCTGTGACCTCACAGGGCAGAAGTGGCAAAAGAACTCTCCAAGGTCTCTTTTTCACCTAGAAAAGGCCCCACCTCTTAATACCATCATGTTGGGGATTTCAACATATGACTTTTGAGGGGACACAAACATTCAGTCTAGAGCAGTAACTTTAACCATCCTACCCATTTATTACAAATCCAGTCAGCTGGAAGATCTATTCATTCATGTGGAAATAAAGCCACAGACACTGTAAATGGTTGGGTTAATCAGTTACAAAGCAATATTTGTCTCACTCATTGTACAACCCTGACTCTACTACAGAATAAGTTGGGGTACTTTGAAAGCTAGGGATACCCACCAGTCACAATTAAATTCGAACATCTGAGACTGGGGCCTATACATATTTAAAAGGTGATTCCACTGCTCAGTTACAGTTGAGAATGATTGGTTTAATTATCAGATTTCCAACCACCTACCTACCTAATAGGACTGTAGTTCTCAGAATTGAGTGTGCATCAGAATCACCTAGAGATCTTATTAAATGCAGATCACTGGGCTCCATAACCCAGATTTCTGACAGAATAGATCTCTCTGGCTTGGGACTCCCATGATGAAGATGCTGGTCAAGGGACCACACTGTGAGAATCACTGTTGTAAAGGAACATGACCCCGGGGTGCCTGGGTGGCCCAGTCAGGTAAGTGTCTGACTATGGCTCAGGTCATGCTCTCAGGGTCTTGGGATGAAGCCCTGCATCACTCAGCAGGGGTCTGCTTCTCCGTCTCTCCCCCTGCTCCTGCTCTCTCTCTCTCTTAACTAAATAGATAATAAATAAATAAAATCTTAAAAAAAAGGAACATCATCCACTAACATTTAAAAAATATACCATCTCAGAGATATATTTGTCCCAGCATTGTCAAGTTGGCAGAAGTTCCTAATTTTAGACCTATAGTAATTCCAGGAAAGGAAAAGGATGATTTCTCCTATACCTACCAATGTTTGGGTCCCACATCCAGTGATTCTGATTAAACTGGTACCAAGGCATTACAAAGTACTGTCTCAGAATCAACATCAACATCTGAGAAATTGTTAAAAAATGCAAACTTTCAAGCTCCACCCTGCACCTACTGAATCAGAAACCGGGGGCGGTGCCCAGCAATCTGTTTTAACACGTTCTTCAGGAGATTCCGGTAAATGTTAAAGTTTAAGGACCTCTATATTAGCATATACTAATGATGCAAAGAAGTAAAGTTAGTGTCGGATGAGTGATACAGATTCCAGGCCCCATACGTGTTCTGAGAAAGTCATGGTAAGGAGTTCAATGGAGTCAGGCCACAGAGGAGGAGTAAAATCTGAATGAGCAGAGGAAAGATGGACTTCCCATTCCCCTAGCCAAAAGAAGTGAGGGATCAAGTATACGTGGGGATGAAAATCCATAGGTGGTCCTGGGGCAGTGAGATGACCATACTAGAGGCTGCCAGTGGATTATACAGTGAAGTAGAGAGTCCTAATTCCACACTGGAATATAGCCTGTTCCAGAATTTCATGAAAAGATGGAAAGCTGCATGATGGAACTGTTCTCATTTTGAAGCCAAGGCAGCAAATGACCTTCAGAACCCCTGTTACCTCCAGAGAGTTGGAGATAAAATCATTGGTGGAGAGGTGAATTCTCCTGCTATGGGAAAAAGGAGGAAGGAATGGCTCATTGTGAGAACATGACACTGCCCTCTTTCAGAGAAAACAGATAATACCACGGGCACTATTTCCTTTCCTCATTCAACAAACCTTATTGAGTTCTTCCCATATGCTAGGGATCATGTTAGTCACTGGGAACAAGACACAATCCTTGTCCTAAAGGAATTAGCCTAGTTAGGGAGGAGGAGTCAAAGCCACCCACAGAATGCATATTACTTTAAGGTGTTTCATCACATCCAGGAAACCATATTTTTGCTAGCAGCGTGTTTAAAAAAGAAAGAATTCTGTTCAGATTTAGGTATCTGAACTCTCTCCTTCATCCTTCCTCCTCTCTCAGGTTGCCACAGATAGGCAAACTCAATGAACAATTGCTAAAGTGGGGCGAAAAAAAAACATACCATGAGAATGTGACCAACACTGCCCAATGCAGGGTTCTCTGGTGAAAAATGGATTCAAGGGCCTAGACTCATATACAAGGACTTAGATGAGTGTTTCTATTCCGTTTCCTGAAATGTAGAAATACTGATTTTGCACAGGAAGCACCAAGACAGTCAGTCAATGAGCTGTAGGACAAGGGAGGTGAAAGCCTCCACTACCCAGGGTGGAAAGCTATAAAATAAAATAAAAAATAAAAAATCACCAGACTGGCCCAGACCACCTTTCTGAAGATTAAGTCAATCTTTTTGCAAAGGTCAGGCTGCCAGATGGGAGAACAACATAGAGGAAGTGAAATTCTAAATTAGTCAGCAGCTCCAAGGAGTAAGATTATCTTTTCAATCAACCGTTTGAAAGAGAGGCAGTGAAAGAGAAGCCTGAAGTATGGACATACACCTTTTAAAGCACAGTAATCTTGCCCCATACTAAAAATTATTCCAACCAATAGCCAAGGGTATGAAAAAAATCACCTTTACTATTCTTCTTTCCTTAAAAAGGATACAGTAAGAGGATGGAGGGAGGTGGATCTCACACAAGGAATGAAAGTGAGGACCCTCCAAACATTTTAAACTATTTATCCCATGGCATAAAGTTGTATCAATCCACACATAGTTTATGAACCCAGAGCTCTTATCAAGGAACTGGCAAATATCTTCTTCAAATTATTTCATCATTTACTTGATTGCATACAGTCTCTTAGTTTTAGATGCATGCAATGTTCATGTTGGGCTCATTTCCAGCCCATAGTTCTTCCCTGAATTCCAGACTTACCTAATAAATTACCTCTTCAATACTTCAGTTGTATGTAATAGGCACTTCGAACTTACCCAGTCTAGAAGTATGCTTGCTCAGAATCCCTATCCCAGAACCAGCTCTTTGGTAAATACCAGTTGTAATCATCCTATGGCTTCCCATATCACTTACCACAGAATCCTACACAAAGCACTATGTGAGTTGGACCAAAACCTCAATGATCTTAACCTGTAACCATCTTCCTTGCCTAGTCCAGCCCTGCCATAGTAGCATCTCTGCTGTTCCTGGAGTATGTCAACATCCCCACCTTATAGCTTTGGTTCCTCCTTTTCCCTCTTCTCCCAAAGATCCATATGGCTTCTTTCTTCACTACATTAGGTCTCAGCTCAAATGTCATCTCAGCAGAAAAAGAATTTGCTACTCCTTTACAAATTGGATCTCTAACATCTAAGTAATGGTCTTGAATTAGAACTGTTCTTCTGTGTGTACCCAGCCTCCAGCTTTATGTAGCAGGGAACACACGAGAGATTAAAGAGCCCTTCAGCCCTATGGCTCTTAGAAATTTTTTCCTCAACCCACCATTTGCTTGATTCTTCTCTACACACTCACCTTTATCTTGCCTCCCTGGCCAAGTGCTTTACGAATATTACCCATATCTTTGAGTCCCCCACAACTCCAATGAGACTTGTGGTCTGGGAAATTACTGCCCTGCTGCTTTCAGGTATGAGATTCAGACTCTTCCACATGTGTGAGACAGCATGAATGAAAACACATTAGAGTATCTGGGACATTTTTATGGTCGGTGGGAAAACCATAACACGATAGTTAAATTTGGAACTACTGAGGGAATACAGGTTGAATAATCATCATAACTCTAAGAAATAAATGTTTATTTCTACTTACAACAAACTGAATAAACTATCTGAAAACAACACTGCTAAAGAGAGCTAGTAAACCTGAGAGATAGGGGACTTAAATAAAACTTCCAACCAATGGTTTGCTGAAGGATAACATTTTAGTCCTTACGGTTGCTTATTTGGGGCTCATTTGAGATTCTTATTTTCAGACTTAGAATATTTGTGACCAGTCTACTCAAAATTCCTCTTCAGAATTTGAAAGGATCTAGAATGTGTTCAATTCTAATTTGAGAATTTGAGTTTCAATTTAAACTGGAAAGTTATTTGCAAACCACTGGAAATAAACATTGAAACTCATGGGTCACCCATGAGAATGAACTTCTGGTAAACAAACAGAGTAAACTCACAAGCACTTTCTTTTTGCCAAGCCCTCTCAACCCATATCTTGTTAGCCTCTATAAGGTAACTCCAATCTCACTTTTAAGACTACCCTCCATGCACTTTTGTCATTTGCTCAGTCTCCCATAAAAAATGAGTTCCAATGACACTAATCTCTGTAAGGATGGAAAAAAATAACCCTAAAGGCCTTCATTAGGTTCTCCTTCCCTTTTGACTCTCAAATCTAATTATCTCCCCCCTTCATTACTGCCTGTCAGAACGGTAAGTGATAACAAGTTTGATTTTCACCAAACATATTTAAATTTCAGTCTCTGAAATTTTCATAACAAGGGTCTGGATAGAGGCCACAATTTAGTGTTACTACCACTTAAAATCAAAACATGAAGTCTCATCCACAGTTAGAACTGAAGGCACACATGCCCTGATGCTTTTTCCCTAATACAAAGACACACTCCATTTTCTCACCTGAGTTTCTTTTAGCAGAGTCACAAATCGGGGGAAACTCAGATTTATTTATTTATTTATCTATTTATTTGTTTGTTTTTAACCTGAGTCCCACATCTAAGTTTCATAAAAGCTGGATTTACCTATTATTCTTTTCTTCTAATTCCAAAAGCTAAAAAAAAACTTTTCCACGGATATTTTTTTTCTCTAAAGTAGTATGTACTTTTCCAGTATATTATCTCACGTGCTACAGAACCCTTTGAATGTACAGAAGTAAAAACATCACCAAATTCCCCAAAGTATGACCAGAAGTCTATGGGACCAAGTTTCATGTACCCTTTGACATCAAACAAAGCAATATCTATTAAGCACAAGTTGAAGGCCTGACTAATCTGATGTTCCTAAATCCTCACCTGGGTAAGGAAGTCAATTTTTCCTATAGTGTTTTTGCCTGTTGCTCTAATCACATCTCCTAAATAAGCAAAAACACCTTTGCTTATTGCCAGCTTGCGGTCAGTGCCACAAGAAAATAAGAAAGAATCTGCTTTGTGATTCTCCATGACATCTCGTGCCCACCACTGCCTTTTCCAGAACTCTGCCTGTCAGGTCTTCAACTTGAGTTCCTCTATCATTCTCATTCAAAGCACCAGTGTCCCTGTGTGGTGGAGAAGATAGAGCTAAATCACTCTAATGTCCTTGTCCATCAGAAACATACATTTCCCTAATGAGAGAGATGACCATGAAAGTCTTAAGACCTTGGAAACAGCATGGGGGCCACCCCCTTCCTCTCCTTGCCTCTCAAGGGGGAAAAAGTAAAGATAGCCATTATCATAAAGGTGTAGCTATGGAAATGCAGCCACATTTATATTTAAATGATTACCTCCTGCAATGGCTTCCTACCAGAGCCTCATCCCATAAACACACATCCAGTTCAGAGGGCTTCAATCTGCTACTGTTTGAGATTTCTTTCTTTCTTTCTTTTTTCTTTCCTCCCTCCCTTCTTTCTTTTCTCCCTCTCTTCCACCTGTTTTGGGAAAAAAGGAAAAACAAAAAAAAGATAGAGGCTGTTTCAAACTGCACACTCTCTCTAGCTACCATCTAGCCAGATATACACTATTTTTCAATGACTGAAAAACCTAGTTCTCAGTTGGCTCCTTTGTGTCTTGATCTTCGCAAACTTTTGATGTTCTCTCTTATCTTGAGAAAAGCTCCACCTTTTCCTGGTTCAGGCAAGCTTATTAAGGTCACCCAACTTCAAAGTTCCTCTGTGTGGCTCAAATGGTGAAGTTCTCCTGTGTGAGTATCTAGGGGATGCCTATGGAAGGAGAAATAATACTCTCCTGTAAGGCGATCTGGACCAATGACAATGCTGCACTCTTTTTACCATGAATACCAATGGTGATTTCAGCATCACAGGCAGCCCTGATAATGTCTCTAAAAGGCATCAGTGTTCTGTGAGATGCTTCCCAGGTATCCTGTTGCAAAATCTAAAGGGTCTCCGAACTGAATACAGTTGCCCAGTTTGTCATAGGCCATGCCAGAAATGCTAATCAATTTCAGATACATTCCCTGGATAGCAGTGGAGATTCTGTTTCAAATCCATCCAACAAGAAGTAAGAGGCAGGAATGCCTGTTTGCTCCACACCAACTTTCCCTTCCCTTCGCCTGGTTTGAGATGACATCTACTTGTGCTTATAAATAAATCAACTCACATGCAGCCACCCGAAGCTAAGGATTTTAGCAATAATGCCGTTCCCTTATATCTCACCAAGAGGCATCTTTAAAATGATTCAAGGTAACTAATTTCTCTGATATCTACTCTCTCCCAAACTGGATCAGTCTGAACATACAGGGCATGAAAGAGAGAAAAGTCTCATGGAAACAGACTATAAATCTTTAGGGGGAAAAAAAGAACATACCAGAATCTGGCAACCAATGAGGCACTGCATCTGAAGAAACCAAGTCATCTGGGTCAGGCGCTATGTTGAAAATGGGTCTTTTAGGGGCGCCTGGGTAGCTCAGTGGGTTAAAGCCTCTGCCTTTGGCGCAGGTCATGATCCCAGGGTCCTGGGATCGAGCCCCACATTGGGCTCTCTGCTCAGCAGGGAGCCTGCTTCCCTTCCTCTCTCTCTGCCTGCCTCTCTGCCTACTTGTGATCTCTGTCTGTCAGATAAATAAATAAAATCTTTAAAACAAAAAAAAAAGAAAGAAGGAAAAAGAAAATGAGTCTTTTACAAATCTTCTTAAAGTTGGAGACAGAAGGAATATCCTTTTTCATTTCTCAAAAAAAGTGTTTCTTTGGCTGAAAAGCCAAAAAGCTATCCTTCCACTCATATAATCAAAACTTCACTTCTAGTTAACTATTGTTTTGCTTCCCTGTTTTCTTGTGTTTGCTCACCAACCTCAGGGGATGGTCTGATGTAGTGGTTAAGTAGATTCAAGTCCCAAATCCATCAGCTACCAGCTGTATGACCTTGGGAAGGTCTCCTAACCTCCCTGATCTTAGTTCTTCATCTATAAAACAAGAGTAGTCAGACCAGTACCTACCTCACGCTGTGGTTGGAGGGTTAAGTTGTGATAATCTGGGTAAAGCATTTACCCTGGTGGTACGTGGCACATAGGAAATGCTTGATTAATACTAGCTGCTATGATTATTCTCAAGAGAAGGACATAAGTAGCCAAAGTTTCGAAGAGACAAATTATCTTAGACACCACTAAAGTATGGAGCTGCTCACATTGGTCCAAAGCATTTCAGTCTGTCTTCTTTGGAGGCCAAACATGATAATGGAGGAGGCTCCATTGGAGGTAAAGGATGCCCACAAGAGGACAGTGTGTGTTTTCATTGGCAGGCTGCTAACCAGCCAAACCTCAGGAAAGTCACAACACCCACTTGGCAAAGTGATGCTGTCTGCTTTGTTGAAAACATCTTAGTATAATAAATAAAATGCATTTTGTTTCCATAGTTTGAACTTGTAATTCTGTTGGCCGGGAGTTGTCAGAGACAGGATTACTAAGTGCAATAATGCTAAACAAAGTTGAGCTGATGAAAGAAGAGGTTCAGCAAGTAGTCCCGTTTGTGAACAATAAAACACTTTTTAATTGGGACAAAGCAGGCACTTCCCAAAAGATCTTAGGGCCTGGCACGGCACACTTCCCACAGTTTGGACCCGAAATGTTTTCCAGAGTCACCCACACACCAGAGAGACACCACAGGTCTCAGTCTGTTTTGTGGCTATGCAAGACAGATCAACAATGGTGGAAATTCTCAAATCTGCCAACATGGAAACACAAACACTGCTTATATGACATGATGGGAAGCCTGGAAGATCCCTAGGGTTAATGAAAGACTATGGTGCTAGGCTGTGGGGCCATGGCCTTCTGAACTGGCAAAGGAAGGAAAGTGCCAGAAAGGAGTGGGTTCTTCTAATTCCGGTGATGTAGTCCATAACTGGCTGGTGCAGTCCAATAAATATTGTCTGGAAAATGATTGAGGAAATGATACACATAGTTTCACTGGGTAGAATTTATCACTAACCTAGAAATCAGTGCTTGGCAGCTCAAGAAGCAACTGCTTCAAGTGCAAAAGGGCACAGCTAAATATGAGGACTGAGAGGCAAGAACACAGAGTTGTAAGGCTGGGTTTCCCATGGGTTTATATACAGGGAAGGACAATGACAGAATGCATCTCATGGTCCATATCTTTACGGGGTAAGCTGGCACTCCATCATGATGATGCAATGTCCAGAGAAGGACCACATTGGCAGTTAATCAATCATTTTACCACAGGAACTCATGCATTAAGAGCCAGGTTAGCAGGCAAGTGGCTACAAGAGGGATTCAAATTTATCACAACCTACAAGCACAAGTTCACAAATACATACAAAATTGTCCAAGCAACAATGTTTAAAGGAGGAAAATTAAAAAGAGAGGGTGGTAACAGATTATGGAAGTGAATGGACTTTAGATTTGATTTTCAGTATCAGTTTTTTGGTTTTTTTTTAAGAGTTGTTGTTAGGGGCACCTGGGTGGCTCAGTGGGTTAAAGCCTCTGCCTTCAGCTCAGGCCATGATCTCAGGGTCCTGGGATTGAGTCCCATTTCCGGCTTTCTGCCTCTCTGCTCAGCAGGGAGCCTGCTTCCTTTCCTCTCTCTCTGTCTGCCTCTCTGCCTACTTGCGATCTCTGTCAAATAAATAATAAATAAAATCTTTAAAAAAAAAAGAGGTGTTGTTAGGTTTAAATCTTTTTTTTTTTTTTTAAATTTGACAGAGAGAGAAGCAATGAGAGAGGGAACACAAGCAGGGGGGGTTGGGAGAAGGAGAAACAGGCCTCCCGATGATCAGGGAGCCCTATCTGGGGCTTGATCCAGGACCCTGGGCTCATGACCTGAGCTAAAGGCAGACACTTAATGACTGAGCCACCCAGGTGCTCCAATAATATCAGTTTTTTAAGATTAAATAAGGAATGGGTACTATTTGTTCACTCAGTATCAACTAAGTGTCTTGGTTATACCAAAGTTGTCCTAAGGTTACACCATAGCTGTCCATCTTTCATTTTCCATTCCTTAGGGTAAGAAGATGAGCCATGTATTCCAGCTACACTGTTCACTATAGACATTGCCTCAGTGCTTTGCCACATCTACCTTTTCTACTCCCACCACCACCTTCACCATCTCTGTCACTATCCTACTATCACCTTCACTTCTACCACCTCCTGCATCTTCACTGTCACCACCTCTAACCCCACCACCACCTTCTACCTCTTTTACGACCAGCAGCTCAACAACTCCACTCCTATCATGCCCATTCCATTTCCACCATAACCTCTGCCACTATCATCACCACCTTCACCATCACCACTTCCACCCTACCACCACCACTGTCACGACATCCACCTCCCCTCCATCTCTACCAATACCACCACCACCATCACTACCAGCTCAACCACCTGCACCATCTCTTCCTCCTTTACCACTTCCATCACCAATATGTCCATCTCCACTTCCACAAACTTTCACTACCAGCTCAACCACCTGCACCATCTCTTCTCCTTTACCGCTTCCATCACCAATATGTCCATCTCCACTTTCACAAACTCCACCACTATCCTCCACCGTCTCTACTTTCATCCAAACCAACTCTATGACCTCTACCACCATCACCATCTCCCATCACAACCACTGTAATCTACACCATTCCAGCAACACCTCTGCTTCCATTATCAATACATCACTGCCACTACTACTTCCTCTACCAGCTTCTCCATCACCACCTCTACTTCCACCACTGTTACCACCTCTACCATCATCACTATCACTACTAATGCTAAGTCGTGTCCACCAGTATAAAAATTACCTCCATTACACCTTCACTTTCACCACCACTATCACCACCTCTATAATCACCAACTCCAATGCCACAGAGCCATGCCTCCATATTAATGTATCTATAAGCTAGGAGCCAAGTATTTTATAACAATTACCACTATTTAATTTTCACAGAAACCCTATGAGATGTGTATTCTTTTTTTCTTAAAGATTTTATTTATTTATTTGACCGAGAGAGATATCATAAGTAGGCAGAGAGACAGGCAGAGAGAGAGGAGGAAGCAGGCTCCCCGCTGAGCAGAGAGCCTGATGCAGGGCTCGATCCCAGAACCCTGGGATCATGACCTGAGCCGAAGGCAGAGGTTTTAACCCACTGAGCCACCCAGGCGCCCCTGAGATGTGTATTCTTGTTCCAATTTTATAGATGAAAGTCAGAGAAGTTATGCCACTTGCTTCAAATCACACAGATAAAAAGTGTAGCCAAATTTCTATTTCAGGAGTGTCTAATTCCATGCTCCTATGTACAACTGAATTGTGGCCTATTCTCTAAGAGGAAGGCTGTAAGTACAAACAGAGTAAGTGTACTTTCTCTATATATTTGTAAGTACAAAACAAATATGGTAAGTGTTAAGAACAGAGATAGAATTCTGCTAGTACAGACTGAGCCTATGACCAAGACAGGCTTATCAATATGATGTAGTCCTGAAGAGGAGACAAGTATGTCACCCAGAGAATTGAAGCTATCAAAACAGCTGGTTTTACAATAGCTAACATCTTTCCATTTCTTTAAATGAAGATTTAAGTAAATGGACATTTTGAAATGGAAAGCATAGTTCAGGAATAAAACATCAAAAAATATACATTGGCTGTTGATACCCACATCTATAAGTCTACATATTGACAGTAAAAATGAATTGCTCATTTCTGTAATATGGTATGGTCTTAGTTAATATTACTTTAGACTATCTACATAAATTAGAAGAAATGGAATAATCATCATTGCTTATCCCATAATACTGAGCCAAATTTAGGAATTAAAAAAGACATCACATATCTTTTCTTAATTTTTTATTTTTTTTTTATTTCTTTTCAGTATATATCTTTTTTTAAAATTAACATATAATGTATTATTTGCTTCAGGGGTACAGGTCTGTGAATCATCAAGCTTACACACTTCACAGTGCTCACCATAGCACATATCCTCCCCAATGTCCATAACCCAGCCATACTATCCCTACCCCTCCATGCCCCAGCAACCTTCAGTTTGTTTCATGAAATTAAGAGTCTCTTATGGTTTTTCTCCCTCCGATCCCATCTTGCTTCATTTTTTCCTTCCCTACTCCCCCAAAACCCCCTGCCCTGCCTCTTAAATTTCTCATATCAGAGAGATCATACAATAATTGTCTTAGCCAACAGTCTCAGGATACTTTCAAATGACAAACCAGACCCATAATCTATTAATCCCAAAACCTTGGTAAAAATCACTGCTTGGAAAAGTAGAAAGAATCTGAACTTCAGAGTCAAGCAAACTGAACTTTTATTGCAATTTTTCTAGTTGTTAGTTCTGCTACTCTGAGCATTTTACTGAACCCAGATTGCCCAACTGGTAGACTGAATCCCACTGTCATGTCACAGATCAGCTACAGGTGTGCCAAGAGCCTTTAGCCATAGGGGAGAGCATTTGAGTTCTTACTAAATTATGAATGATTCTCAAATTTACATCTCCATTCTTGACTTCAGTACTGAGGTTCAGATCCAAATTTCAAATTTCCTTCTGGACACAGACACAGAGATAACATACCAGTATGTCAATTCTTCCACCTCCCACTAATCCCAACAAGTCTAATTTCCTCCTCTTATATGACAGCAATTCATTATCCCATTAACTGTGCAGGAGCACAACTTCTATCCCTACCTTTCACCACACCATACACTTCATTATCATGCCACCATGGCAAATCTTAGGACTCTCCTTTTACAATACTTCAAACACCCTTTATACCCCTACTGCCCTAGTTCAGTCTCACATGAGTTTTCGTTGACTTATATTAGCTCTCTCAATGGTCAGCATGCCTTAAATACCACTTGATCCCAATTAATTCTATAGTTTGTTTAGCATTCAACAGTTTTTAATGAATGAATTATAAAATATAAAACTAGTCATATGCTGTATTTGGACATCATCCTTCACTCTTTCTTATATCCACACTCTTTAATATATTACTTCATAACTCTTCCATCAAGAGGGAAAGGAGATCAAAAATAAACAACTGGAACTCCATAAAACTAAGAAGCTCTGTACAGCAAATAAAACAATCAAAATAAAAAGGTAACCCACAGAATGGGAGAAAATATTTACAAACCATATATCTGATAATAATAGGGTTTAATTTTTTAAATCCAATTAAAAATAGACAAAAGACCAAAATAAACACTTTTCCAAGAGATACCAAAAGTTAACAGGTGCATGAAACAGCACACCATGTCACTAATCATTAGATAACTGCGAATAAAAACCACAATGACATTCATACCTATTAGGACAGCTTTTAGCAGGAAGATGAGAAATTACAAGTATTGAACAGAATGCGGAGAAAGGGGAACCCTTGTGCACATCATGTTGGTGGGAATGCAAACTGGAATAGCTATTAGGGAAAAGAGTATGGATGTTCCTTAAAAAAATCAAAATAGAACTACTATATGATCCAGCAATCCCCTTTCTAGGTATGTATCTGGAAAGGAACAAAATCAGTATCCTAAAGAAGCATCTAAAGCCCCACGTTCACTGCAGCATTATTTACAGTAGGAAAGATATGAAAGCAACCTAGTGTCTGTAAATGGATGAATGGATGAAGAAAATGTGGTATGTATATATACACAATGGAATGTTATTCCTGCCATCTGCAAAAACATGGATGAATCCAGAGAACATTATGCTAAGTAAAATAAGCTAGATAGAGAAAAACAAGTATTATATGATCTCCTTTATATGTAGAATCTTAAAAAAAAAAAAGTTGAACTCATAGAAACAGAGTACAGTGGTGGTTATCAAAGACTGGGGGTAGGATGGGGTGTTAGAAGTTGCTGGTCAATGGACACAAGCCTTCAGTTATAACATGAATAATTTCTGAGGATCCAATGTACAGCCTAGTGACTATAACTAGGAACGTGGTATTATGTAGTTCAAATTTAGTAAGAAAGTAAAATTTGGGAATTCTCATCACATAAAAAGTAAATATGCGTAGAGATGACTATGTTAATTAACCTGATTGTGGTAATCATTTCACAATGTATATGTACATGAAATCATCACACTATACACTTTAAATACATTTGTTAGTTATACCCCAATAAAGCTGGAAGAAGAAAGAGGGGAGGGGAAGGCTGTTTTGCCATTCTTTGAATACTGAAGTCTGTGACTTTCTTTGGCAAAAAGTAAAAAGCAAAAATATATAAATATATGGGGCAAAAGCATCTTGTGTAAAACCTAAGCCTGGGTATGAGGAGACCTTACTTGCTTCCACTCTCTCTTTGGAAATCCTTTATTCTACAAGTACATAAACCCACACTGCCCTGCTAGATGATAAGGGACCATGGAGACTAGAGACAAACTTGCTGCTCTGATGCCAGCTTAGAACTTTTGTCCCCAGCAAACCCAGCAGATGATCACAGATAAATAGGCAATCCCCACCAAGACCAGAAGAACCACTTAGCAGAGTGGTTCAGCCCAGACAATTGACACTCAAAATCAGAAGCTAATAATAGTTGATTGATTTTTTTAAGGCACTAAACATTTTTTTGGTCTGTTTATCAGTCAGTAAAACCTTATTGATATACCTACCCCTGTTTGTAATGAGCTTGTGATGTACCTCCCCTGAGGAGGAAACAGACTAAAATCAGTCTGATATAAAAGTATTGCACTCCTACACAAGATATGCCCCAGTCTGTCTTCTAAGATTTATCTCCCATTTTCCACTCTTTTCCCCCTACATAACCACTACTGGGCCAACTGCTAATCTTCAATCATTTTCTTCATAATTTTCTCAATTTTTGCCTATTTGTTTATCCTTACTAATTTAGTATTTTATTTAAATTGATTCATATCTAACATTACTTCTTTTTTTTTAAGATTTTATTTATTTATTTGACTGAGAGAGAGATCACAAGTAGGCAGAGAGGCAGGCAGAGAGAGAGGAGGAAGCAGGCTCCCCGCGGAGCAGAGAGCCCGATGCAGGGCTCGATCCCAGGACCCTGAGATCATGACCCGAGCCGAAGGCAGCGGCTTAATCCACTGAGCCACCCAGGCGCCCCCCTAACATTACTTCTAACTTAAGCTTCCTTCTGGGTAATGCTATCTAAGCAACCATAATTTTGATAGACTAGTCACTTTTTGAGATATTAAAAATAATCAATAACAATTAAAATGAATATATAAACATTAAAAATAAAAATATTTTCATCCAATTCCTACACAGCATGTTCACTAGAACATGGTAAACATCTACTTTCTCTCAGACATTTTTATGAGTCTGTACTCTCAGATTGTTATGCAGTGTATGACAGAGACAATTTTTAGTTTGGTGTCCAATAAGTAATTAAATGGTTCTGAATTTCAGGTGGAGTCAGTTTTAAGAAGCTTGAAATAAAAACAAAGGAATTCGATTCCTATGGGAACTCTTACATTAGGGGCATAACAGACTAAACGTTAAGGGAGATTGGAAACAAGGGGACCACACAGGAAACAATTTCATTCACCTAAGAAAGAGCTAATGTGAGAGATAAATTGGAAAGGAGGTAAGAAATGACCTAAACTGAACTGGTCAGGAGAAGGGAAACTGAGTTTTGATTTTTTCAAAATGGATCAGGAAAGGGAACCAACTGTGGAAAATAATGGCAATAATTCTATATATTGTTGAGTTAAATAAACATGAAGGAGGTGAAAATCATTTTGAAATTTGGTTGATATAAATTTATTGATAAGGTTAAGGGGAACAACTGATTAAGTAGACAATGAGGTGTTAAAGAAGTAGAAAATAGTGAAGATGAATCTTTTTTTAGATGTGATTTTTTTCATGAGGATTTAAGCCTAGAATTTGACAAACAAGAGGATGGAGGAAACAATTTTTGAGAAGCACTGATCGGACAACTCCAAAAGGATAAATATATCTAGGATGGCACACCACTTGGTCTGATTTTATTTTGTTTGCTTTCTTTATATGATTTTGAATTCCTTTTTTCAGCATCATCAACTTTTAAGTGAAAGACCAGTTTTGTATTTTATTTCATTTTTTGTTTACATCTCCAATTCAACCCAGATCGTTGAGCAGGAAATACATGCTTGTTAGTGTAAGCTGCTGAAAATCTGAGGTTGTCTGTTATATGGTATTATTGTAGCAAAATCTGACTAGCAGACTGCTTCTCTGAGGGAATTAACAGTTGACTGAGTATGGGTATAAAAAAAAGAGAGAGTCAAAGTTTACTTTGAAATTTAGAAACTAGGTGACTGAGAATGGAAGTGCCACTCCCATTATATATATTCATGTACTAGGTAGACATTAAAGTTTTTCTTTCCATTTATTCTTTATGTATAGTTTTTAATGTATTTATAATAGTAAATAAAACTATAGTTTGAGGAAAGTTCTGAATATTTGTGGAACAAATACCTTGTTGAAAATATGATGAAAACTATAGATGTTTTCTTGGAAAAAAGAACAACAACATTTCACCAATCATCTTCTCATAAATCCTAATCTCAGAAAAGTATTAAAAAGGAGATAAAAGAAAAGGCTTTTGTAGATATTCTTCTTTCTGGATTTGGAACTTTCTTTACCTTTCTTTATATCATCTGACTGCAGCATTTAGATTGTGATCAGAGAAGAGTAGGTCTCCTGCATTCTGAGCAGGGCTATAAAAAGTGTCTTCATTACAGTTTGAAAGGGCCAGCCAAGACCATTGTTTGGAAGAATGTGTTAAGATATATAAAACATTGCATCTAAAATCAGTAGTGTGCAGATAATGGCACTCATTAATTTTCAATCAATTCACTGAAAGTATACTGGGGGAATAAAGGAAATTTTAGAGTAAAAAATTGCTTAAGTTGCTTTCCTCAAAAAAATGGAATATGGAAAATATTTTGTGGAAAATTTTATTTGATACAAACTGACAGAGTATATCTATTCCAGATTAGCAATTTTCCATTCAAAACTATCCTGAAAAAGGAGACAGTGTTAGCCAGTATAAAAGATATAAAGACTTATCTCCTTAAACTCAGAAGAAGACAATAGAGCCTCCCACAGAACTCCTTACAGTCTTCTCACACACTTCCTTCTTGAATAAAATGTTTATAATTAGAAGCACCATAAAGGGACAGAAATATCGAGCCAAACCCAGGGAAGGTGGTCATCTACACAAACATCTCCTCAACTAATTCCAGGTTGACCCTATCTAATAAGTTTTCACTTGTTCTTTTGACCCTGAGAATCTACATGTGGTAATTCCTACTAGAAAGGTGAGAGTTACATTTAAAACAATATAGGAAGTTTCTCAAAGCGGCAAAAATAAAATTGCTCTTTGCCTTGGCCTGCCACAATTACTTCATTGCTATGACATATGACATCATAGTTAGTCCTCAGACTCGGGGGTGTTTCTAATGAGCTGGATTTGGAAGGGTCCCAGTGGAATGCAGTGAACCAAAAGGCCCACTGTTCTTTCAAATTCCAACATGATATTAGGAGGGAAAACAAAGGGCTCTTCAAGAGCCAGAGGTCAACCTGTTCAGTGGTATCACAAGGTGGTAATAATGAAAGGGAATGGCAAGACAGTTTCAGAGCAGAGTGACAGGTAATTGATACCTATCTCTACTGTTTTATTGCTTCTACTTCATGAATAAAGGTAATGAGTATATTTTCAAAATATTCTGATAACTTGGTATTCTATCACACGAGATCTTGACACAGAACTGTATCAAAAGAAAGTAATAGCGCACACACACACACACATATATAATGGAAAAATATTTTCAATTTTAAAAACTATACATAGGAGTAAATGAAAACAAAGATACAAATGTTTACACAGTATATGAGTTAGGTCCCTTTCTGCTCCTGGGCACAAAGGACCCTCAGAGGGACAGCCACTTTCCCTAGGGCTCATGTGAGCCATTAACTACATATTCCCTTCTGGGAATGTATCTAATTATTTAGCCAATTTATCACCAAGACAGCCCTGATGGCTAACCCTAACATCAACATACCAGAGGTCACAGGAGCTAACAGGAGCCTCTCCATAAGCCAAAAATCAGAAATGGACATGGATATCTCATTCCTGCCACCCCTAATGCTCCACTAGCTTAGAGAACATAGACAAGATTCTTAGTAATCCCCAAACAGAAATGAAGAATATCTAGTTTCCATATACACTCACAAATTTCAGGACATATCTGTTCAACACATACCCTTCTAACTATGAAAGGGTTGGGGCAAAGGGAGTGTGGTGCTGTCTACTACCTCTATTTTTTTTCGAACATACTCCAAAAATATTTTCTTGGGAAAGCTCATGAAAAGACCATAATTATAGTGGGAGGGTTTAGTAAAACCATATTAAAAAACGAAGGCCCCCCCCAAAAAAAAGGACCAATAGAAATACATAACTAGAAATATGTAAGCTTTGAGTAAAACAATAGCTTTAATATAATGGACCTAGATAACTTTTATAGCCAACAAACATAGACTACACCTTATTTTAATTTTTTATTATGGAGAACTGCCAAACATTTATAAAAGTATACAGAGCAATATAGTGAACTTTAACGTGTCTAATATGCCAGCAAAATTTTCTCTATTTCTTATCAAAGATATCAATCTCCAATCAATTTATATTGATATCAATATCAGTCTCTTACCCTTTTCATTTTTCTTCCTTTTCTTTTTATATTATGGAGTCATAGAACACACACATTTTTTTAAAAAGATTTTATTTATTATTTGACAGAGAGAGAGAGATCACAAGTAGACAGAGAGGAAGGCAGAGAGACAGGAGGAAGTAGGCTCCCTGCTGAGCAGAGAGCCCCATGTGGGGCTCAATCCCAGGACCCTGAGATCATGACCTGAGCTGAAGGCAGAGGCTTAACCCACTGAGCCACCCAGGCACCCCGAACACACACTTTTTAAATTCCTGTAATAGATTTATTGTAAAACGTGTCCCCAGTTCTTCACATATCCATCCATACCTTTGCCCTTTCCATGTTACTTCAGTGCCCTCCCAACATAAGCAGCACAGACACAGACATGCAACTTATTTTAGCCACAGTTATCTTAACAGAAATAGCTGAGAATTGGAACAGGGCTTCTGCCTTCTCTCTTTGTTTCTAACATCCCCATGAGAAAATGCCTAGCTAGCTGACTGGAGGTTGAAAGTCCCAGTGATCCTAGCTGAGGCTAGCCTAAATTAACCAACAGCCAGCCAACTTCTAGATCATCAAATAAACCTAGCCAAAATCAGCAGAAATTTGTAGCCAACCATTCCCGGACTGTGAGCAGTAAGTGTTATAATTATATGTAACTGAGGACTTGTAGTAGTTTACAGCATTATTCTAACAGTAGGTACCTGACACAGAATATATGGAATATATATATATATACATATATATATATAGTGTATTTCTGGTCAAGATGCAAAAAGAGACACACAAAAGGTAAGAGCCCCTCCCACCATACATACAGAAATTAGGTAAATAGGTATTTTTTAACATGTGTGTGTGTGTGTGTTTATTTATTTGAGGGGAGGGGGAAAGGGGCACAGGGAGAGGGAGAGAACCGTCAAGCAGATTTCCCACTGAGCACAGAGTCCAAAGCTGAGCTTGATCCCAGGACCCTGAGATCATGACTCCTGAGCTGAAACCAAGACTCGGACACTTCATTGGTTGAGCCACTCAGACACTCCTAACAGACAATATTTTAAATCAATAAAGATAAATATTAGCTAAGAAATTATGCATTATTATAAAAAGAGAAAGTAAATGAAAACAGAGAGAACAAAGTAAAAGCTAACAGTGCCAGCTTTTGAACGGTGGGCTGGACAGAGATGCTGGTGGCCTGAATTTATCTCCTATAGGGAAATGTGGACCAAGCACACACAGAGACCAGAGCCAGTGAGTCAGGGGACTAGGGCAGGGGCTCTTGGAGCGTGAGCACTGACAGAGAAGAGCAGTCACCATCATCCATATATTCATAGTTAACAGAATTCAATAAGAATACCAAGATAATTCAGTGGAAGAAAAGAACAGTCTGCAACAAATGATGCCAGGACAACTGAATATCCACATGAATGAGAAAATTGGACTCTTAACTCACACCATATGTAAAAATGTACTCAAAATAGATCAAAGATCTAAATCAAAGATATAAAACTATAAAACTCATGGAAGGCAACATTGATGTAAATTTTCATACCCTCGTATTATACAATGGTTTCTTAGATATGACACAAAAAAATAATCAACCAAAAAATAAACTAGGATATAAAAAAATAAAATAAAATAAATTAACCAGATAAGCTGAGCTTCATCAAAATTGAAAACTTTGGTGCCTCAAAAAACATCATCAAGTCAGTGAAAAGATGGGGCACCTGGGTGGCTAACTGGGTTAAAGTAAGTGAAAAGAGAACCTAAAAAATGGCAGAAAATATTTGCAAATCATATAGCTGATAGGGCCTAGCATCCAGAATAAAGAATAAAGAAGTTTTATAACTCACCCATTAAATATAACCCAATTTAAGGATGAGCAAAAGATTTGGCAGACATTTTTCCAAAGAAGATATACAAATGACCATCAGTACATGAAAAGATATTCAACATCATAGTCATTAGAAGAATGCAAATCAAAACCACAGTGTGATATATATCTTCATACCCACTAGAATGCCTATTAATAAAAAAGAAATAATAACAACTATTATTTAGGATATGGAGAAACTGGCACCCTAATGCATTGCTGGGGGGAATGTAAAATAGTGTAGCATCCTTTGAAGAGAGTTTGGCAGTTTCTCAAAAAGTAACCATATGACCCAGCAATTCTATTCCTAAGTACATAAGCCAGAGAACTGAAAAAAACATATACACACTAAAGCTTATACACAAATATCTACAGAGGTATTATTCATAGAAGCCACCAGGTATAAACAACTCAAATGTCTATATGAATAAATAAAATATGGCATATCAATGTAATGAAATATTAGTCTGCCATAAAAATTAATGAAGTACTGACTCATGCTACAATATGGTTGAACTTTGAAAATATTGTGCTAAGTTAAAGAGGCCAGGTCAAAAAAGTCCACATAGTGTATGATTCTAATTACATGAATTATCTAAAATAAATATATAGAGATAGAAAGTAAATTTGTGGTGTCTAGGGGTTGAGGAAGTAAGGAAAAAAATAACTGCTAATGAGTACATGATTTCCTTTGAAGGTGATGAAAATGTTCTGGAATTAGACAGTAGTGATAGTTACATAAGTTTGGGAATATACTAAAAACTACTGTAGACTTTTTTTTTAAGATTTTATTTATTTATTTGACAGAGAGAGATCACAAGTAGGCAGAGAGGCAGGCAGAGAGAGAGGAGGAAGCAGGCTCCCTGCCAAGCAGAGAGCCCGATGTGGGGATTGATCACAGGACCCTGGGATCATGACCTGAGCCAAAGGCAGAGACTTTAACCTGCTGAGCCACCCAGGTGCCCCTGTAGACTTATTTTAATAGAGTATGTTCTATGATGTAAAAATTACATTTCAATAACAATAATAACAGCGACACATAGGGGACAGACTCAGTAGATTACCAATATCTAACAGGAGTTCCAGAAGAAGAGAGAAGAGAAAAATAGAACATCAATACTCAAACAGGTGAGAACTTTGCAGACTGAAGGATTCCATGAGACCTCAAATTAAAATTGTATGTTAAAAAAAAAAACAAAAACAAATAGTATGCTGAATGTGGAACTGGATTGATAAAATAAATCCATATATGAATTTAGGTTGGTGAGAACGAATTAAAAAAAAAGTTGCCAGGGAAACTATAAATTACCTAGAAAAGAATGACAAAGACACTAATTGCATGTTCTCAACAGCTCCAACAGCTGTTAAAAAATAGTGGAGCACTATCTTTATATTATTCAGGGATAATTACTTTCAACTGGAACTCTATATTTAGTAGAGCTATAAATCAAATATGAGGTTCCAGAAAATGACATTTGTATATTTATTTTTTTTTATTTAGATGCAACTAGCCAGCATATAGTACATCATTAGTTTCAGATGGAGTGTTCAATAATACATCAGTTGCGTATAACAACACCCAGTGCTTATCACATAATGTGCGCTCCTTAATGCCCTTCACCCAGTTACCCCCTCCCCCCACCGACCTCCCCTCCAGCAACCCTCAGTTTATTTCCTGGAGTTAAGAGTCTCTCATGGTTTTTCTCACTTTCTGATGACTTCCCATTCAGTGTTCCTTCCCTTCCCCCAGGATCCATTGTGCTGTTTCCTATATTCCACCAAAGAGTGAAACCATTTGACACTTGTCTTTCTCCAACTACCTTATTTCACTCAGCATAATACCCTTCAGTTCCATCCATGTCAGTGTAAATTGTTAGTATTCATCCTTTCTGATGACTGAGTAATAGTCCACTGCTTTTGTATATTTCAAAGAAAAATCAGTGAATCCCCAAAGTTAAAATTTATACAGGATGCATTATTTGGCTACCTTGCCTTAAATTATATGTTCACAATAAACAAATGCTTTTCAAGGAAACTACTCTAAAACTGATTTTAAGATTCTTTTTCTAATTCCTCTAAGAAGAAATCAGAACTAAAATGAAATGTTATTTAAAATGAATGACAAGAAGAATACAAGTGGCCTAAAATAGCATTTTTAATTAACTGTTATTCTATTCCACCTAAATATTCATCATGCCCATTCAAGATACTTTTAATTAGATCACATCTATTTCATTTCTGTTTTTTCTACTTACTTCTATTTTTATTCTTTCTATTCCTACTCTTTTTCCAATTTTTTTCATATCTTCTTGAATCACCTTCCATTCTACCTTCCTATTTCTACCCTATTGTTTCTCTTCTCTATTCTGCATTTCTATTTTTTTCTGTATTAGTTGTATGCACCATACCCTCATGCTCGGATATAAATAAGGAGAATTTGATTTATTGAAAATACCTCCTGTCTCTTTCTAGTCTCCTGCTAGTATTTGATATTCCTGTTATTGTTGTGATTCAGTTCCTCTTCTGATTTTCTTAAATGCCCCCATCCCTTTTCTTACTGAGGTTCTCTCCCACTACAGGACCTTCGTTCATTCCAAGGCTTGTTACATTTATACTCCAGCCCCAGCTGAAGTTCCTGCCCATTTATTCTGCTCTGGTTACCCACTTCTCTTAGAGACAGGCCTCTGTTCACATTCATATGCTTGAACGTCAGGCTGCTGGCGCTTCTCTTCTCAAGTCCCCACCTAGACTGTCCCTTGCCCTGGGACTGTCATGACCACTGCCCTCTTGGCGCTACCAGTGCTGGCCGCCCACTGCCATTTGCTCCCTGGGTTCTCATCTTCCAGAGGGAACCTTGAATAGGTAGGATGATTTTATGTTCCTCAACACTCTGCTTCAGAGTTCTGTGTGTCTCGCCAGGATGACCATGCCGGTTCTGTGACCAAGACCCCTCTCTTCATCTTCAGGCCCCTTTAATGGATCTAGCTAATTCTGTCACAATTACGAAACAATTATCTCTACTGCAGGGCTAAGAAAGAGAGCATGTAGCAGGTGACATCTGATTCTTTTAAAAATGTAAACAGTTGGGGCGCCTGGGTGGCTCAGTGGTTTAGGCCTCTGCCTTCGGCTCAGGTCATGGTCTCAGGGTCCTGGGATCGAGCCCCGCCTAGAGCCCCGCATCGGGCTCTCTGCTCCGCGGGGAGCCTGCTTCCTCCTCTCTCTCTGCCTGCCTCTTTGCCTAGTTGTGACCTCTCTCTCTGTCAAATAAATAAATAAAATATTTAAAAATGTAAACAGTTGAAAACTAACTGATGTAATGACTGTGCATTCTGTTTATGAAAACTCATCAAGCTGTATATTTATGATTTATGCATTTTTCCATATATGAGGTACTAAAATAATTATTTTAATAATTAGTTTTAATGTGTGTTATAATTTTTAAAGTTTAAAAATAAGAAATAAAAGTAAAAGTTTTAAAAAATGAAAAAGTTAAAATTACAGATAGAAAATGTTAAGAGGATTTCTGCTTGCAGTGGGAAGTATGAGGACTCTTATGTAATTTTCTTTGTTCTACCTTTCTGAATTTGCTAGTTATCAGTAATTAGAAACTGCTTCTTGGGGTGCCTGGATGGCTCAGTGGGGTAAAGCCTCTGCCTTCGGCTCAGGTCATGATCCCAGGGTCCTGGGATTGAGCCCCACATCAGGCTCTCTGCTCAGCAGGGAGCCTGCTTCCCTTCCTCTCTCTGCCTGCCTCTCTGCCTGCTTGTGATCTCTGTCTGTCAAATAAATAAAAATTCAAGAAAAAAAAGAAAATGCTTCTTTACGTTTATATTACACATATATATTTTACATATATATACACACATACTGTCTGTATATCTCCTAGGTATCTCTAGATAATCTCCTAATTATCTCTAGTAACCTCTCTCTCCTCTCTGAATAGAATTTTTGAACAGAATACTTATGCGTAATAATATGAAAAGAGAGATAAGGAGGATCTTGGGCACACAATCCACTGGTGTGTCTTTCCCCATGCTGCGTATGTTCTCTTGTCCCCACTATTATTTTTTTTTCCTTCTTCATCTAGATCTTCGCCAGAGTCTTCAATGTTCCTGTACTTCACCATTTACCTAAAATGGACTCTTTTACCCTATCTCCTGCACGTTTAAAAATCCCTTATTTTAGTCATTCAGTATATCTTTAAAATAAAAGATATCAAAGAAAAATTTTTAAAAGTTTTCATAACAGTTAAATGAAGCTATTAAATAAAAGATGTCTTCAAGTTAATCACAATAATGAACTGAGACCATCTGAATAGGGAAAAGTCTCAAAACATTTTTCATGTTGATTCAGCCTTAATATTTTGCTTTTATCAGATATCAACTTTGAGATAAACCTTTTAGAAGCTGGTCCATTGTTTACAACTAACCCAGAACAGTTTTAAACAATTCCCCTTTATCTGATGGAATGAAGATTGTCAAGAGATGAGCCCCAGCTGGGGCCCAAATTAGAGTAATTAAGAAGCAAAAAGCCAAAGTACTTTCCTATAATGTGTTTATTTTATTAGAAGATTAAACAGTATTACTGGTACAGAATTTGTCATTCTTAAGGAAACAGAGAGAGAGGGCATTACTAGTGCTATGTGAAGCAGATATGAAAGTTAGAACCCTAGAAAACAAGACTGGGTCATCAAACAGTAAAAGATATGCATGAAAAGACATGTAATTTTACTTTTATGATAAGAATAAAACCATTACCAAATAAGGAAATGGCTCATTAAAACTATAACAAAACATGTCTGTCATGTTTATAAAATTCAATTAAAAATTAAAATTAAAAAAAAATCTCACAACACTCAATATTGTTTACATCATGATCTCCTTACTCGCCATGCATGCAACATTATATAAAGAAACATTGAGGCACTAAAATTTAGCAATTCCATCTTTGGATATATTTCAAATGCTATTCATGAATGTGGCCAATTTGTTTTGTTTTGTTTTTTCTTATTAAGTTTTTAAATTCCAGTATAGTTAACATACAGTGTTACATTAGTTTCAGTTGTACAATATAGTGATTCAGGAATTCTATGCATTCATTATTCAGTGCTCATCATGATAAGTGCTACACTTTATTGGTCTGTTCCTTCCCCCATTTTTTTCACTTATTTCCGAAAGTCCACATATGTGTGAAATCATATGGTATTTGTCTTTCTCTGATTGACTTATTTCACTTAACATTTCACTCACTAGCTTCATCCATGTCATTGCAAATGGCAAGATTTCATTCTTCTTAATGGCTGAATAATATTCCATTGTGTTTGTACATATATATTCATATATGTATATACATCACATTTATATGTATATCTATTTGTGATACATCTATATATATATATGTATCACAACTTCTTCCATTTTTCTGTTGTTGGATACTTGAACTGCTTCCATACTTTGCTATTGTAAATAATGCTGTGATAAATATACTGGTACATATATCCTTTGGAATTTGTGTTTTTGTATTCTCTGTATAATAATGCCCACTAGTGTGATTTTTTTTGAGGAAGTTCCATTTTTTGAGGAAGTTCCATACTGTTTTTCGTAGTAGGTGCACCAATTTGCATTCCATCCAAAAGTGCAAAAGGGTTTTTCCCCACTTCGTAGCTAATGTTTGTTGTTTCTTGTGGTTTTGATTTTAGCCATTCTGACAGGTGTGAGGTGATATCTCATTGTAGTTTTGATTTGCATTTCTCTGATTATGAGTGATGTTGAACATCTTTTAATGCGTCTGTTGGCCATCTGGATATTTTCTTTGCAGAAATGTCTGTTCCTATCTTCAGTCCATTTTTTAATTGGATTATTTGTTTTTTGGGTGTTGAGTTGTATCAGTACGTTATATATTTTGGATACTAGCCCTCTATCAAATACATCATATGCAATTATCTTCTTCCATTCTGTAGGTTACCTTTTAGTTTTGTTGACTATTTCCTTCACTGTGCAGAAGCTTTTTATTTTGATATAGTCCTAACAGTTTCTTTTTTGTTTTTGCTTCTCTTCCACAGAGGACTATCTAGAAGAGAATTCACTATGGCCGATGTCAGGGAAATTACAACCTGTGCTCTTTTCTAGGATTTCTATGGTTTCAGGTCTCACATTTAGATTTTTAACTCATTTTGAACTTATTTTTATGTGTGCTGTAAGGAAATGGTCCAGTTTCATTCTTTTGCATCCAGCTGTCCAATTTTCCCAACAGCATTCGTTAAAGATACTGTCTTTTTCCCATTGGATACTCTTTCCTGCTTTGTCAAAGATTAATTGACCATATAATTGTGGATTTATTTCTGAGTTTTCTGGTCTGTTCCATTGTCCTATGTGTCTATTTTTGTGGCAGTACCATACTGTCTTGATTACTACAGCTTCGTAATATAACTTGAAGTCTGGAATTGTGATGCCCCCAGCTTTGCTTTTCTTTGGCTATTCAGGGTATGTCAAATTTTAGAATTGTTTGTTCTGGTTCTATGAAAAATGCTTTTCACGTCTTGAAAATGCAGTCAATTGTTAATGTATTGTGAGCCACTTAACAATAGTTCTCTTTATCTGTTAGATATTTTTCATAACCTCCACAATTCCTTATAAAGAGTAGAAACCTTGAAAAAACCTAATAACTTACAAAAACTCTCTTTTCTGTACCAATGGTGAGTGTAGTAATGATACTACTGTTAATAGATTCTTCTTTGTTAATGCTGTGTTGTATGGATTAAGTAAAACCAATTTGTCCTGGAAATGTAGATACTGATAATCATTAGAAAGAGAATTTGATTTCAAAATAGATAGTGGCTGGGAACACTGTTCACATTATTAATTTTCATGGGGGTAATACAAACGTTTTCTTAATAAGGTAACAAGATAGTTGAACCACACTCTAAAATTTACAAGGCTCCTTGATATTTTATTAACTTACTCAATGAAAATATCCTTGAGAGATAAGCAATATTACTCTTTGTTTAAGTGCATATCTTATATCACACATCCTTTATAGAAAAGTAATGCTTCTAATGGAAACAAGCATATCATTAGAGAAATCATCCATTCCCCTTTTTCACCTCCACTCCCACTCCCCAAAGGAAACATTGTCATTTCTAATTTTAATCCTTCTGAAGATTCCTCATTTAAATGTCTAAAAAAATATGCTTATGCCACTGTTTCTTTGTGCCATCAGTTAACTCCATGATGCAAATAATGAGAACTTGGCTCATTCAGAGTATCTCCCATTTCTCCCTCTCATCTAATTGTTTGACTTGTATGTGGTTATTACTGCAGCTGATAATATTGCTTCTCTTATTTATTTCTGCTTTTGGAAGAGACTCTAGACAAAAGAAGAGAAGAATCAGACAGAACAGGAGAAAAGAAAAACATAGTGTAAGTAGAGAAAAGAAAAACTGGTAGGTATTCATCCTTTTTGATGGCTGAGTAATATTCCATTATATATGAACGACATCTTCTTTATCCATTCATTTGTTGAAGGGCATCTCAGCTCCTTCCACAGTTGGTTATTGTGGACATTGCTGCTATGAACATTGGGGTGCATGTGCTCCTTCTAGTCACTACATCTGTATCTTTGGGGTAAATACCAGTAGTGCAATTGCTGGGTCATAGGGTAGCTCTATTTTTAATCCCCTGAGAAACCTCCAAAATGGAGGGTATTACGCTAAGTGAAATAAGTCAATCAGAGAAACACAATTATCACATGGTTTCGCTCATATGTGAAACATAAGGAACAGTGCAGAAGACAATAGTAGTGGGGTGGGGGCCAATATTCAAGGAAGAAATCAGAGAAGGAGAAAAACCATATGAAACTCTTGACTCTGGGAAACAAACGGATGGTTGTGGGAAGGGAGGTGGGTAAGGGAATGGGATAACTGGGTGATGGGGATTAAAGAGCGCACATGATATGATGAGCACTGGGTAATATACTCAACTAATGAATCATTGAACATTATATAAAAAACTAATGATGTACTACACCTTGGCTAATTGAATTTAAGATAGATAAATAGATAAATATTTTAATGTTAAAAAAGAAAAGAATATTTGACTATTTGATGTCTAGAAGATGAAGGCAATCTTAAAGTTTACATATTTCCTTTAAATCAGGAGATGAGATCAAGACATGTAGGTGTGGTCAGTAGCTTGAAGAAAGTTCAACATTTATTAAGCATCTACTCAGAGGATTGTGATAAATCTTTGCAGCTTTGATTAAAGATTTGGGGACGACGTCCTGGAGAAAATTCCAACTGGTGATTGAAAGATAGGGAGGACTTAGAAAAGTGGATGGATGGAAAAAGAGAAAGGTATTCCAAGTTGAAAAAAAACAAGAGCTTAAACAAATGCTTAAAGTATAGGGAAATTAGGGGTAGCAAGGTAAAAAGACTTCAGATGCTACATAGATGCAACTAGAAATGTGGTCAGGGGTCAGGCTAGGAGAGCTCTTTCAACAGTGTGTTATGCATCTAAAAATGTTTATGTCCATGAAGTAATGCTACTGAAGAGTGATAAGCAGAAGGGAGACATGGCCACTTTCCACCTTTTACCTGGTTCACTCTGGCAAGAAAGAATGCGGCAGAAAGGGAAAATGGAGTCAGAGAAATCAGTTTGATGCTGCTGTTATGTTACTGGTGAGAAATGGTATGGAAATTATTGAAGGAATAGAGTAGAAAGAAAGTTCAAATAGTCTTTGAAAATAAAATAATCACGACTAGAGGACTGACTGATTTTATGTGATGGGATGGGATGTAATCAACAGGAAAAGAAAAGATGTATGAGTAGCTCCCTAGTTTCTGGTTCATATAAGCAGACAAACAGCGATACCAATTAACTGTGAGAGGGATTATGGAAGGAAAAGCAGGTCTAGAGGAGATTGAGGGAAAGGTAGAGAAGTTGAAAGATCACTTGAACATTCAAGATGAAATGTCAAGCAATTATTAGCATATAGAAAAGAGGAGCCAGCTATAATCTTGAAGTGGTGGCGAGCCATGAGAATGAGTTCCATTAGAAAACAAGGCTAAGACCAGAATTTTGAGAAGTACCAAATAAGAAGGATTGGCCAGCAGAGGGTAAGCCCATTACAAAAAAGTCTAAGAGAAGAGCCAGGTGGTGGTTCTTCTTTCATGCCAGAGAGACCATGAAATTTAAGAGTTACAAAGATGGAATGATAAATAACACCACATGTCACAGAGGGATGAAGGATGCCACACAAAAGTGGTAAACTTTATTATGGCAAGTTCAGGAGAATTGGAGGGAGGCAAGCCCAAATCAGACCTTAGTGTGAGGAAGAGGGGTGAGAAGTATCCACAAAGTGAGGAAGAAGTAATTAAGTCTCTTTGGCAAGTAGCTTGGCTGGGAAGGAAAAAAGAATGATGACCAATATGTTCATATCAGTGGAGGGCTTTATTTCTCCAGGAAAGAATATAGATAGTAGGCATGTTCTTCTGCTGAGAGTCAGGCAGATGCCCAATATTTCTCTATACTGACAGTGGAATATGAATTGAGGTCACCTCCTGGCAGTGAGAAGGGTTAGGTTGGGTAGAGGATTTGAAAGGTGTGGGAAAAGTTTGGAAATTACTCACAGGAAATTAAAAGAAAATCTAACAAGCCAGAGGGGTCTTGGGGGCCCTGTTAAGGTTGGAGGAAAATTAGAAATCACACTTTTATTTCTCTTTTCTATCTCTCCTTCCCAAATCAGTCTTTGCAATTCTAACTTCCCACTTACTAGTTTCCCAACTAAATGAATGAAAATGGTGACAGTTCTGTCGCTACCAAAATGACAAAGAAAACATTGTACACCTTCTATATTATTAGACATAGATGTTGAAGCAAGTCAGGACTTGGCTGATCCAGCTACAATGTGTAAATCTTTGCAAATTACTTGATAACACTGTACTTGTGCCTTCCCACCTGAAAAACAGAAATAATACCACTAACCTCTTAAGTCTACATGAATTAATAGACATGACATACAGATAAACCTAGAACATTGCTTTGTCTACAGTAGACTATCCATAAATTTAACTAAATTTAGGGGAAAATAATGATGATGTGTTAAAATGGGTGGAAGAGAAGAGATTAGATGATAAAATAATAGGAAATAGGGTAAAGGAATGGGAAAAGAGCTTGCTAAGTAGATTCTCACCACAAGGAAAAACACATGAGAAAGCAAGACATAGATGGAGATAGATGTTTCTAAAGAAGGATGCACATAGTACAAAAGTGTGGAGGAGGGCAAGGGAAATACTGAAGGACCATTAATCACAATCCTTGATGTCAATCCCTCTGGGGTTCAGAAGGAAAGAAACAGGCAGAAAAAGCATGTGTTGTCCTGTATATCATTCAAAAAAGCAGCTGCTAGTCAAATCTGGAAAGTCAAAGCTCTTTAAAAAAAGTACTGGAGCCAAACAAGATCCCAGAAATAGCATATTTGTAGAAAACCACTCACTGCTTCTGGGAAAATAGATTTAGGGTTGAATTGAGGATAACATTGCACAACGCTGACTTGAAGAAAAAGGAAACGGAACTTAACTGGGTTTATCTGAAGGTTCCTGTCATTGATTCACTCAGCAAATAATTATTGAGTACCTAGTGTATGCAGGACACTGTATCTTCTGTGAGAAAATAATTTCTCCTTTAAACATTTTGAGGTTCATCCAAAGACATGTCGGCTTTACAGATGTGAAAAACCACGACATTTAGAGCAAAGATACTCAGCGTGAGGTAAAACAATACTGAACTGGAAATCCTGGGGAGATATGAAAATCATTTCTTCTCTGCCACCAAGTAGTTTTAGGGGGAAACCCTCAATTAAGCCTCTATGACTTTGAACTGTAGTCTCCCTGTGTCATAAAGGCAGATGAATGTCTATCAACATCTGTGAAATCTACTGCAGTTACATAAACAGGCTTCTCTTTGGCCAATGCTATTAATGATCTACAAGGTCTTTTCTAAATGAGATTCATTATGAGGAGAGTAAAATAAAGGAGGAATTTGGTCATCGATTAAATATACTTTCCTGGGGATACTAATTATGATTGCTCATGTCTTTCTTGCATCATCTAACATAGTATAACAAATGCTCATTAATTATCTCGTGAATAAAAGATCATGATTTTCCCTTAAAGACAAAGGAAGTTTCTAGGACATGAAATATGACCAACCTTACACATTATCAAGCATCATCTCCCCCAATGAGCTTCCTTATCAAGTTGCTCAGAATTAAAATTATGTTCTCAATCTTGGTTGAGAATCTATGTTCTAATCATGTTTTTAAAGGAGTATCGAATCAAGTGAGTAAAATTTGCTGATGGCTCTTATTTATTATGTCAGATAGCAAATGAAAGGCAGTCATTAGAGGCACATTAGAGGATGGAAAGTACATTGACCCATGAAGTTTAGCTTGCTGGAACACAAGGTACCTTAGGCATTTGAACAGTAAGGGGGGGTGAGATCATGGAGATTACCCAAACACACTGTCTGAGGATATCAGCTGCAGAACAAAACTATAGATAGAGCAGAAGGAAGAAAGATAAAAGGAAAGACATCAGTGTAAGACCAAAAGTGAGAGCGAAACTGGAAAGTCAATCTTTAATTCACAGAATAAAATATTTTGGCTAATAAAATCCTCTCTGGCATCTCTCTCTTTTTTTTTAAGATTTTATTTGACAGAGTTCACAAGTAGGCAGAAAGGCAGGCAGAGAGTGTGGTGTGGGGGGTGGGGGGAGCAGGCTCCCTGCTGAGCAGAGAGCCTTATGCGGGGCTCGATCCCAGGACCCTGAGATCATGACCTGAGCTATCCCAGGACCCTGAGATCATGACCTGAGCTGAAGTCAGAGGCTTTAACCCACTGAGCCACCCAGGCGCCCCCTCTCTGGCATCCATTAAGGGTTTAGAGCTCTCCAACTAATATAGTTCCCTCTTTGTTGACAGTTCACAGAAAAGAAAGATGTACAATGTTAAAGCTAGCAGTGCCCTTACTGGCCAATACGGGTAGGATTATTGGACAATGACAGTACTAGGTTGTCTAGTGAGGCTCAAAATAGATTTTAAAAAAATGAATCATTTATAAGACCTACCTAGTTATAAGCCTGCTTCTTCCTTGCATATATTTCCAGCTAATCAAACATATCAACATATCACCCGGTATCTTTCTTTATTAAAGGCCAACTCGTTCGCTAATGCTTGCCTTTGGCCAGGGGCCAATGTGGAGCCACTCAACCAGAGATGTGAAAGAAAAAGACAGTGAGGCTGAGGTGTTATTCCCTCCAGTTCCCTGAAGACTGCACAGGCCAGACTGCATTCCTTGAGCAAAGATCATTGCCTCTCTCTAGGTAGACCTCCCTCTATAGCTCTGTTCTTCCAAGGCCAAGGAGTGATAACAGTCTGGTTATTAGAAGCTCCAGGATACTGTACCATCTCTTGTCATTATCCTCAGCCTGTCCATAGCTTTTTGAATAGTCCCTTTATTAAACCTCTGTTTGATTACCTGTAACAGCTTAACAAATCACCCTCAAAGGTAAGAGCTTAAAGTAATAATCATGTCCTAATTCTTACAGTTCCTGTTGGTCAAGAATTAAAGAAGAGCTTGGTAAGGGAGGTTGTGCATAGGGTCTCTCATGTGGTTGCATTTGGGACTAGATCATGTAGTTTCATGGTGGTTTCCTTACACGGTAGAGAAATTGGTGCTATTAGTTGAGGACCTCAATTTCTCCCCATATGGGTCTCTCTGTGGTTCTTTTTGAATGTGGCACCTGGATTTTCCCATTGTGTCTGTGTGTGACACAGAGAGAAAGAGACAGAGACAGAGAGTATCCTATTGCCTTTTATGGTTTCACTTCTGAATTCACAGAGCATCACTTCTGTATTCTGTTGATCAAGGCAGTTTAAACGATCCACCCAGTTTTAATGGGAGGAAACACAGATTCTATCTCTCGATGGAAGTATGTCAACTTCACTTGTAAAGGAAGCATGTGGGATGGGATACACACACACACACACACCAGTATGCCCATCTTTTTTTTTTTAAGATTTTATTTATTTATTAGAGAGAGAGAGAGAGAGCAAGCACAGGCAGACAGAGTTGCAGGCAGAGGGAGAGGGCAAAGCAGGCTCCCTGCCGAGCAAGGAACCCGATGTGGGACTCGATCCCAGGACGCTGGGATCATGACCTGAGCCAAAGGCAGCCGCTTAACCAACTGAGCCACCCAGGTGTCCCCAGTATGCCCATCTTTGCTAAATGCAATCTGTCACTGGCTCCTTGAACTACCCTGCCATCTCTCTTCTGCAGGTATTATGACAGATACAGTTAAGATGAGTGTAGGGTCAATCCAGATTGTAGAAACATTCTAAAGAATCAAATAATTGCTGTGCTTGCTTTGGAAGCATATATACAAATAATTGCCTAAACACCAGCGGGATCAAATGGTTAGCAGTTACCAGTAGGGACATACTGAGTGGAGAGCCAAAAACTGAAAAAACTCTCTGGGTGCAGCTGGTTCCTAGAAGACAAATTTACTTGCTAGTAAAAAAAAAAAATACTATTCAGTAAAGGGTACATTTTCAGGTCACAATGGCCATTCAGTCATGTGATTGATTCCAAGCAAGACTGTGAGGTTAATGAAACTGTACAGAAGAGCAGGAATCAAGAGAGTATACTGTTGAATCAACCAGACCCAGATTTTAATTCTAATTCTGTCCCTTGTTTGTTATAGACCCTCAGTAAGTTGCCCAGTTTATTAAACATCAGTTTTCTAACCCTTTAAATAAAAATGTGATCAAGACATATACTTGAGTCAGGCAGGATCTATGCACTAAAATGGAAACCACATATTTACAAGAGAAATAAATTAATAAAGAATGTTGGTCCAGAAATGATGGAGAAGCTAAAAATCAACAACAACAAAAAAATACTGAAGAAACTCAGAAATTATCAACTACTGGAAGCCATTCACACCCCTAGGCTGGAGGAATTAAATGAAGAGGGGCCCTTGGGGAAGCTGGAAATGCTGAGAAGCTATCAGCGCAAGCAAGAGCTTCAGGACGAAAACAGCCATTCTTAATATTTGTCAACTTTAAATTCATTCTTTCCTCTACTTTAGCCTTGTCCAGCCAATAATATCCATGAAATTAAAGTTCTGAGATGGGACTTACATTTTTTTCTGAGCCAGTAAAAATAAGTTCACAACTTTCAAAAATAAAAGTGTTTCTAATGAATATTAAAACAACTACATAAGGGGCGCCTGGGTGGCTCAGTGGGTTAAAGCCGCTGCCTTCGGCTCAGGTCATGGTCCCAGGGTCCTGGGATCGAGCCCCACGTCGGGCTCTCTGCTCAGCAGGAAGCCTGCTTCCTCCTTTCTCTCTGCCTGCCTCTCTGCCTAGTTGTGATTTCTCTCTGTCAAATAAATAAAATATTAAAAAAAAAAAACAACTACATAATTTTTAATATCAAAACATTTGTCCCAACTTTAGGAAGCACTGAGACATTTAACAAGTCTAGAAATGGGTTTTTATAATAAGCATGCATCCATTAGGAGGTAGCTATTATTATTATTACTATTAGCAATCGTGTAGTGTGAGAGTGGGGAATCGGGTTCTGGTTGTGGATTTGGAGTAGGAGCAGGGCAGTCAAACATAGGTACAAAGCATTTGTTAAGACAGGGACTGATTATAAGGAGCTTGAGAGAAACCCATAAAGGAAAATGAAACAAAGATTTAGGCTCAGTCTCATGAACTTTTGGGACTTCATCAAGCTAGAAAGTTTCTGCACAGCAAGGGAAACAGCCAACAAAACCAAGAGGCAACCCACAGAATGGGAGACAATATTTGTAAATGACAGTACAGATAAAGGGCTGATATCCAAGATCTATAAAGACCTTCTCAAACTGACACCCAAAAAACAAATAAGTCAAAAAATGGGCAGAAGACATGAACAGACACTTCTCTGAAGAAGACATATGAATGGCTAACAGACACATGAAAACATGTTTCACATCATTAGCCATCAGGGAAATTCACCTCAAAACCACAATGAGATATCACCTTATACCAGTTAGAATGGCAAAAATTTACAAGGCAAGAAACACATGTTGGAGAGGATGTGAATAAGGGGGAACGCTCTTACACTGTTGGTTGGAATGCAAGCTGGTACAGCCACTTTGGAAAACAGTGTGGAGGTTCCTCGAAAAGTTAAAAATAGAGCTACCTATGACCCAGCAATTGCACTACTGGGTATTTACCCCAAAGATATAGATGTAGTGAAAAGAAGGGACACATGCCCCCCAGTGTTCATAGCAGCAGTGTCCACCATAGCCAAACTATGGAAGGAACTGAGATGCCCTTCAGCAGATGAGTGGATAAAGAAGATGTGGTCCATATATACAATGGAATATTACTCAGGTATCAGAAATGATACCTGATGCATATCATTTGCATTGACATGGATGGAATTGGAGAGGATTATGCTATTGTACATCAAGCAGAGAAAGACAGTTATATGGTTTCACTCATATGTGGAACATAAGGAATAGCATGGAGGACATCAGGAGAAGGAAGGGAAAAATGAAGAGGGGGAACACTCAGAGGGAGTCAAAACATGAGAGACTATGGACTCTAGGAAACAAACTGAGGGTTTCATAGGGAAGAAAGGCAAGGGGATGTGGTAGCTGGGTGATGGGTATTAAGGAGGACACATATTTCATGGAGCACTGGGTATTATATGTAAATAATGAATCTTGGAACACTACATCAAAAACTAATGATGTACTATACGGTGGTTAACTAAACATAATAAAGGAAAAAACCCAGAGAGAAGCCTACTTTCTAGAAATAAGTGATATGGTTGGATCTTACAGGGTACTAAAATCCTAAGAACAAGAATGATTCTGGCTCTTGAGTGGAACTTAACATGAAGATAGAGTACAGAAGACATTATCCAAAGAGAAAGAGGAAATGCAGCCAGGAGAACAAGTAGGTAATTACATTCACATTGGCAAGGGGAAAAAAAACAAAACAAAACAAAACAAAACAAAACAAAAAACCAAAACTATCTAAAAAAAATCTGACAAATGATCTCAACTTTGAGAAGTTAACCAGAGCAGATGGAATCAGTATTAGAAAGTGAGCCTTTACAGTACAGAGCTCTGTTCTCCAGATCAAGACACCTCACTAAGCTTCATCCGCCAGTGTCTAATAGCAGGTACATGGAAGTTTTAAGCAAGGTTTGTTCTTGGCCTATGTGTTAAACAAGCAAGAATCTGAGACCCAACTAATAACAATTACCAAATCCATTTCTCTTTCTATTGACTAGATATCATATATCCAACAAAATAGATGTTTTAAAATAATCCTTAAGATTTTGTGTTACTTTCTATTAGAATGCCAGTGCAATTATATCTCAAATAAACACAAACATGCAAAAGAGCTCCCATGATCTTACATGCAGTATAAAATAGCATCCAACTAGTTAAATACTACAGAGCAGATGATGCCTCCAAAGGGAATAAAACTACACAAAATCATAACAACCTGAATACCATTCTCAGATAGGAATGCCTCTGTAGGTAAAGAGGACTTTAAGACCATATTCATTAGAAAGGAAAAAAAGGTCAGCATTACATGGGATAAAAAGTGGCCTTTCCATGGAGACTCCTGAACCTAATTTATCTTGCTTTACTAAGACAGGAAACACACTACAATGTTCAGGATGGAGGAAAATGACAATTTAATGATTATGGAACATCTTTCACTTTCCATGGTAAGTGGACAATCTCAACATCAAAGGAAGAGCTGGTGGCCTTTTGGAAAATGGAATGCCATTTTGCTTTCCTTTTCACTTTTTACTATATCAATGAACTTTAGCATCTTCTCTGGCTTTATTTTTCCATTTTCATTTAGTTTTGACACAAAACAGACCTGACTTTCAGTGTATTGTGCAAAGTAACAATTTATGTTGGAAACTATAAATGGATGGGACAGAACCACTTTTGTATCTGTTACATTTTAATGACTTTAAATATATCCAGCTGAACAAAGCTCAGATCTTCACTGTTACAGGTGAGGGTAGCTTGACATGATAGACATCCTAATTCATCAACCTGCTTATCAAGAGAAATATACAAACTGCTATCTCTAAGACATGCCATTCTTCCAACTCACTAATTCTTCTATCATGCTATCAAGCACTATCGATTTTTAGAGCTGCTTTAATACCAACAGTTCCTTATGTTTTTCCCTAAACATCATTTGCTGATTTTAGGGAGGGGGGAAAACCCCTAATATTGAACTCAGGAAAGAAATTCATTTAAGACAATTATGAAATTCCACTATCTTTGCTTTTCTAATATTGAGCACCACCACCACCAAATCTTAAAGAAAAACTCTCCTACCATGGAATTTTAGGGTTAATAAGCTATTCTCTAGATGAAAAACTTGGCTATAACTTGCTACCAACAATCCTGATAAGTAGAGGGCATACTGGTATTAACTTAGGCAATGAGGTGAAATTTGGGGTAGGCGACACTGTTCTGTTGTTTTACCAAAAATAAACTCAAACCTGCACAGGTTTTACAAATACTTCCATTGTAGACAATGAAATTTTGCCTAAGGGTGAGACCAAAGTACAATGAATACTGTGGAATTCATGAAGCAAGCATTATAATTGCTTGTTTTACAGATGTTCAAGTTCCAGGTTTGTCCCATCTTCTACCCCATCTCCTTCTGTTGATCCCTGAAATTAGCAACTATCAAAAATTAGGAGGGAAGATGAATGTTTCCCCAGATTCTAGAAAAAAGATGGCAGACTTCCTCTCCCCTTCCTTTTCCTTATTATGAAATTGGCGTTCACTTTTAAGTGAGAAAAAAGAATTTTCTTGCTTATTTTCCCTTTTGGAGTTATGAGCCATTTGATGTTGAGTTTTTTTTAAGGTATAGATATTTTATTTTTATTGCATTATGGATTATTTAGAGATTTTTTAAAAATTCCTTTTCAGTGTTCCAGAATTGTTTATGCACCACACCCAGTGCTCCATGCAATATGTGCCCTCCATAATATCCACCACCAGGCTCACCCAACCCCCCACTCCTCTCCCCTCCAAAACCCTCAGTTTGTTTCTCAGAGTCCACAGTCTTCATGGTTCATCTCCCCCTCCAATTTCCCCCAACTCACTTCTCCTCTCCATCTGCCCATGTTGAGATGTTAAAGTGATGTTGAAGTATCATCACTTGGCATTTTCTTTTGGGATAAGAATGCCTTTAGTTTAGGAAGCTCTTTTGACTCATTTCCTAAGAGCAGCAAGAAAGAGGAAATGGAGAGCTGGCTGCTTAACTGGTGTTTCAGAATTTTAGAGAAAGGAAAATAAAGAGTATTCCAAAGATTTTCTTCTATACTGTCCAATACAGCTTGCCAGAGTAGAAAAGTAAATAGAAATTTGGATATGGTGTATCAATCAGCTCTTACTGTGACAATGCTACCTAACAAATATCTCAGGGTCTTATAACCAACAGTTAATTCATGCTCACAGATATTCAAGTAAGCTGTGGTTCAGAAAGAGTTATTTGGGCTTCTCTGGGCCAGAATGGACTCCCAGATTTGGATCAGGTTCAGGTTTGCTCCACATGTCTTCCTTCCAGGACCCAGGCAGAAGGAACAATGACCACTTGAGGCAAGATATTTTCATGAAAGAGACCAGAGTGCCAAGAGAGCTAATGGAAGCTTGTCAAGCCTCTTAAAGTCTCAATTTGGAACTACACACTCCCACTTCTGCTCACATCCCATTCGCCAGGTCATGCAGCCAAACCCAAACTCAGTAGAGGAAAACCACTCTACCCTATGGAGAATCCATGAAAAGGACTGGATGAAAGAAAAAATTATGAACAAATAATACCGCCTAGTGTGCTTGAATCTGGGCTCCATTTCTACTCATCAATGGTGTTCTGTTCCTGATATTCATAGGTGGGGTCCATAAGGTCTAGGAACCTGCAGGAATGATTCATGGAATCTGTATATTTATGTAACTTCTTTATTCTCTAAGACATCATTAGTCGCTCTTCCTCAAAAGAGGGAAAGTACAGCCCTGTAGACACATTGATTTTGGTCCAGGAAAACTGATTTTGTTCTTCTGGTCTCAGAACTGTGAGAAAATAAATTTCTATTGTTTAAGCTACCAAGTTTGTGGTAATTTATTACAGTAATCATAGGAAACTAATATAACACCTTCCTTCAATTTTTGCCTTCTTTTAAGAAATTTTAATGTTGACAGATGAAATATTCAGGTAAATTGAATTTCTAAGAAAGGGGGAAACAGAAATAATGCCCTAAAATTCACAGTTTGATCACAGGACAATAGTTAATGAGCTGTGAAAATCTCTATTTCATTCTGGGCAAGTTTTTACATCTCTACATTATATTCTAAGCTGACTGGTCCCTTGTTAGAATTACCAGCAAGGAAACCCAAGAGAGGATCAAAGATTAAAAAAAAAAAAATGAGGATGTAGAGAAAAGGGAACCCTTGTGCACTTTTGGTGGGAATGTAAATTGGTGCAACCACTATGGAAAACAGGATGGAGGTTCCTTAAAAAATTAAAAATAGAAATACCTTATAACCCAGTAATTCCACTGCTGGGTATTACCCAAAGAAAACGAAAATTAGTACTAATTCAAAAAGATACATGCACCCCTAATGTTTACTGCAGCATTATTTACAATAGCCAACATATGGAAGCAACTGAAGTGTCTATTGATAGATAAATGGATAAAGAGGATGTGATATCTCCCTCACTCTCCCTCTCTCTCCCTTTTTCTCTCCAACCCCTACACAGAACATTGCTTAGCCATAAAAAAGAGTGGAATCTTATCATTAGTGACAATATGGATAGACCTAAAACATATTACACTAAATGAAATAAGTCAGACAGAGGACAAATACCATATGTGGAATCCTAAAAAAAAAAAAAAAAACCAAACCAAAACAACAACAAAAAAAACCCCAAATGAACAAACAAAAGAGAAACATACTCATAAATAAGAGAACAAAGTGATGATTGCTAGACGGGAGGTAGGTGAGGCAATGGGCAAAATAGGTAAAGGGCATTAAGAGGTATAAACTTCCAGTTATAAAATAAATAAGTTATAGAGATGAAAAGTACAACATAGGGAATATAGTTAATAATATTGTAACAAATCTGTATGGTGACAGATGGTAACTACATTTATGGTGGTGAGCTTGTATAATGTACAGTATTGTTAAATCACTATGTCATACACCTGAACCTAATATACCATTGTGTGTCAACTATACTTCAATTTTTAGAAACAGGAAAAAATCTGACCATGCCACAATGAGCTGTCACTTAAACCTAGAATGGCTACAGTTACAAGTTACAAATACTGATGATATCATGAATTGAAAAGCATGTGGAACAACTGAAATCTTCATAGATTATCTGTGAACAACCACTCTGGAAAACAATTTGGGAGTAACTTACAAAGTTGAACATAACCAAACAATTCCACCTTTCTGGACTAATAATATTACTATATTTCCTAATTGATAGGACAGTTATATACATTAGCCTAACTCATCAAACGTCATATCTGGCATTTTATTGTATGTAAATTATACTTCAATAAAGTGATTGTTAAGTACCTTTCTGAAAGTACTAACACTAATATGAGTCAAATGAGTTTGAAAGCAGAGCTCTGAGATTCTATCAGCTGGATTTGATTCAAGAATCCTATTCTCCATCCTAATAAAAAGCTCAATCTGACTGGCAGGGAGAGAATAAATAAACAAGTAAGACAGAGGTATCTTAGGGTCCCATAGAATTCTGGGTCCATGTTGTCTCCAGGACTGGCCTCTGTAAAGACAGCGACATGTGGTAAAGCAGAGACTAGAGCAGAGGGACTGAGTGTGGGCAGGGACCTGAGGCTCCAGCTTCAGACCCTACCACCAGCCTCAGCCAACAATGCTGTCATTATGCCACTTTCCCTGGTGTGGAATGTCTTTGAAGACATTTCCTGCAAAGCTTTCAAGTTCCAAAGAGAGAAAACAGTGTTAATACTGAGCCAGTCCTTGCTCGCCAATATATAATTGTATTGCCTTCTTTTCCTGAAGGATTTGCAAGGTCTCCCATGGTTTCCTCTTTCAAAGAAAATGTTAGTCTGAGGCATAAGTTTGGATGTTTACATTTGTTTTTGCAGTGTTGTTTGACTATTTCAGATATAATTAACCACGTTCATCTTCATCCTGAAATACTTGAGAAACTGCTTTATAACTAATTAGAGGTCTCTCAGACCATTATCACTTTAAAATAGCTCATTTGATTCCTAAAGTTTCAATTAATTTGATCATATTTTGGGTACTTTCCTAATGTCTAGTTCTCCAATGGAATCAACTGTTCTTTTCATCTAATGCTCTTTTGGGGAAGTTTTAAATTTCTACTCTTTGCTTTAAGGAAAAATGAAGTTCTGTAAGTTACCAGCCAACAATATAAACTACTTGATAAGTTGACTGTGCTTTTCAAAAACCCTTGCACATACTTCAGATAGAGGCAGACCCCTAGAACCCTACTAAACACACGGAATTAATGGATCACTAAAAGGGCCATCATCAAAGCTTTCCCTAAATTTGACATGGAAAATAAACACACAGGTATTTGTTACTCCATATCAATTTAATATTTTAGGAAGTGAGCCCTCCAATCCTTTATTGGGCAATAGATAAGCTGTGGAACAACTATGATGACAGCGGTAAGACAGCCTTCTTCTGAATTCTATTCTTTGTAGTTGTAACTCAGAGTTTACACAGAGAAGAAGATAATTAAGAGAAAACATAATTAAAGATGCTCTAGGAGAAATTTCCAGAAAGAAATGGAAGAAAAAATAGAAAATCAAAACACTGTTTTGAAGCAAACATGCAAAAGGAAACATCAAAAAAGGCAGTTAGAAACTTTATTCAGAAAATCAAGAGGGAAAGTCTGTTCCAGAGGCTTTCAGGTTATAAGTCTAATATTCAAGACAATCACATTTTTCATATACACAAAGTGAAGAGATAGATTTTTAATATACTTCACAGTAGCTCTACTATCATCCTTCTCTTGGAGAAAAGAGAGCCCAGACTAAAATTGCAGCTGATATTTTATGTGTGTTTATTTTATCTCTGTCATCCTATTCCCAGTGCAAATTACCACAAGTGAAAACCAAAAGCAAATGGCAAAAAGAAAAAAAGAAAATTCAGAGCACTTCTCCCAACGCTTACATCTTAATTTTTTAAAAATATTTTATTTATTCACTCGAGAGAAAGAGACAGAGCACAAGCAAGGGGCAAGGCAGAGGGAGAGGGAGAAACAGACTCCCCACTGAGCTAGAAGCCTGACGTGGGGCTGGATCCCAGGACCTGGAGATCATGACCTGAACTGACAGCAGAGGCCCAACCATCTGAGCCACTCGGGTGCCTCCAGTGCTTAATTTTTAAGACTGGAAAAGGCAGTCTTTTATTGTAAAGGCTGATCCCAGACTTTAACCTCTTTCACTTTTACTTGTTAAAACATAGATTGCTGGGCCCAGTAATTTCTGATTCAATAGGTTTGCCTATCTAAGAAGTTCCTAAGTGATGCCAATGCTGCAGATCCAGGGACCACAACATTTTGAAAAGCACCATGGTAGAGGTTAATGACATCACTTTGCCCAACACTAATTTCTCCATCCCTACCTTTACTCTAAATATTTTCCCAGACATCACAATATGGCCTTTTTTTGTAAAGATAACCAGTTTGAGACACAGATGAATTACTGAATATAAGGTTGGGGGCTGCCATTATTGGAGCCCTCCAGTTCTACAGGAAACAACCTTGACCTTTGGAAACAGGTTGCAGATCTGTGAAAAGGAAACCTACCAACCTCCACCAATCTCTACACCTTCAGATGATGCAAAGCATACCATCCCAAGAAAGAAAGAAAAAAAAAAAAAAAACAACCCTGGAATGTGCCACTGCCGTGGAATTCTGAACATCACTGAGAAAATTGTACAAGAAGATGGAGATTATCTAAGGAACTCACAGATAAAATTCTAGGTGGCTCTGTGCCAGAAAAAATAACCTGTTACAATTAAAAACAAGTTAAATCAAACTGTCTGGCCTTAACTGAGGTGACTCTGAAAGTTTCTTTTCAACAAACATGGTGCTTTCAGCATGTGAGACTGAAACTGTCCAGTCTCTTGAAACTAATGAAGCCCCCGCCTCTTCTGTCCTTCAAACAAGAGTGTAAAAGGCATCCTCTGAGTGGCATTAAGGCAGAAGGATGTTACAAAGTAAGGAGGCCAATTCCAAGGGATTCAAAATGTCACCCAACTCATACATAAGAATATACCTATTACTATCCAACGAATATTGACTATTATTTGGCAATTATGAGGGTTGGTTGCATGAAAATGCTGCAGAACCAGGAACATACAGATGATTGCAAAACCTGGTGGTGACATCCTTCTAATACATATGCAAATACAATTGTTAAGTAATGTGTGACAAAACCAACTTAGGACGACTGGGAAAACAGTTGCCAAGAAAATCTAAGCAGATCTGAAACATCTATGCAGATAATCAATACCTATCATCCAAAGATCCCCACTGTTCTTCCTCGCATCTCATTTCTCTTTACTGCTTTCAAGTCCTCCATCATTTTAATCCAAAGACATCTGTGCAAAGGAGGGGAGAGTCAGAGACAATAAAAGATGGGGAGGAAGAAGGTAAAGCTCGATGACCCCTGGAATCAACCTTGAGACAAGATCTCCCTCAAGGCTTTCATTCATGCCACACCCCCTGGATTCTGAGAACATGCATGAACAGGCAGACAAACATTAGGGGCCATAAATAAGCTAATATAACTTTCTGGAGGAAATGAAGGAGGTTGAGAGAAAGCTATGTGTCTTCACATCAGAGAAGCAAATTAACACAACTGTTCTGCCAATGCTTTCTTTTCCGCTGGCTGTCAGAAGTTATACCTCAGCCCTGAACTTGCCTGGACAAGGGTGGCTCTTGGTGGCTCAGCCCGTGTCCAGAGGGTTTGTCTATTAGTCACAAATTTGGTCTCCATGTGTGTCTGAGAAAGAGCAATGATTCATCTTGACAACTGTCAGTACATTTCCTCAAATGGGAACAGGGAGAGATGAGCAACCTGGTGCCGGAAAAGAACACAAAAGAGCTAATGTCACTTCCCATAACACTTTCAAGGTTTGGACTAGACGAGTTTATGTGGCAAGAACACTGGGGCAGAGCAGCCCAACAGAAAATGGCCACGTCAGCACACTTTCAAAGTCCTGCCATTTAGATATAAGAACAAACAATGTTAGCTTGGAAGACATGGAATGTATTCCCATGAATAAAATGTTATGTTTCTCCATATTATTCTTTCTTCTCCAAATAGTTCTTACTTCATGTTTCAAACAAATTTATTTTTGTTTCATAATTAATTTCATAATTATGCATACCCAACTCTAATACTATACTTAGAAAAAATGTATACCTATGACCCACAAATTCCACACTTAGGAATAATCCCAAGAGAACCATAACATATGTTCACTGGAAGACAGGCAAAAGAATGTTCAGAGAAGCATCATCCCTAATAGCCCCAAAGTGGAAACTGCCCAAATGTGCATCAACAGTATAAAGGATAAGTATATTCATACAATGAACTACTACACAGCAGTGAGAATGCTGTAGATGAATCCCATAAACATAAATAAAGATAAACATAAGCAAAACCAAACTATGTTATTAGAAATCAGAAGACACGTTACACTTGATCAAGGAGGGAGTAGGAGGAAGAGTTCTAGGGAACTGGAAAAAGACTGTTTCTTGAGCTGGGTGTTGGTTGCAAGTGTGTTTAGGTTGTAAAATGCATGTCTGCTTATGATATCTTCACTTTTCTGAACGTGAATCTCACTTCAGTAAAAAGTTAACACACACACACACACACACATGCACGTGCGCACACACCAAAAATACCTGCTAGGTCATCACTGTCAAGATTTGTAAACTTTAGAATAGGAATGTAGTGAACAGTGCAAATAAAAAATACTGTAAGAATTCACCACATAAATCAGCCTGCCCCAATTGACATATCAGTTTAATAGAACAAAATTTCATGTAACGCTCTAGTTCCATCCACGTCGTCGCAAATGGCAAGATTTCATTTTTTTGATGGCTGCATAGTATTCCATTGTGTATATATACCACATCTTCTTGATCCATTCATCTGTTGATGGACATCTAGGTTCTTTCCATAGTCTGGCTATTGTAGACATTGCTGCTATAAACATTCGGGTACACGTGCCCCTTCGGATCACTATGTTTGTATCTTTAGGGTAAATACCCAGTAGTGCAATTGCTGGGTCATAGGGTAGTTCTATTTTCAACATTTTGAGGAATCTCCATGCTGTTTTCCAGAGTGGTTGCACCAGCTTGCATTCCCACCAACAGTGGAGGAGGGTTCCCCTTTCTCCACATCCTCTCCAGCATCTGTCATTTCCTGACTTGTTAATTTTAGCCATTCTGACTGGTGTGAGGTGATATCTCATTGTGGTTTTGATTTGTATTTCCCTGATGCCGAGTGACGTGGAGCACTTTTTCATGTGTCTGTTGGCCATCTGGATGTCTTCTTTGCAGAAATGTCTGTTCATGTCCTCTGCCCATTTCTTGATTGGATTGTTTGTTCTTTGGGTGTTGAGTTTGCTAAGTTCCTTATAGATTTTGGATACTAGCCCTTTATCTGATATGTCGTTTGCAAATATCTTCTCCCATTCTGTCAGTTGTCTTTTGGTTTTGTTAACTGTTTCCTTTGCTGTGCAAAAGCTTTTGATCTTGATGAAATCCCAATAGTTCATTTTTGCCCTTGCTTCCCTTGCCTTTGCCGTTGTTCCTAGGAAGATGTTGCTACGGCTGAGGTCGAAGAGGTTGCTGCCTGCGTTCTCCTCAAGGATTTGGATGGATTCCTTTCTCACATTGAGGTCCTTCATCCATTTGGAGTCTATTTTCGTGTGTGGTGTAAGGAAGTGGTCCAATTTCATTTTTCTGCATGTGGCTGTCCAATTTTCCCAGCACCATTTATTGAAGAGGCTGTCTTTTTTCCATTGGACATTCTTTCCTGCTTTGTCGAAGATGAGTTGGCCATAGAGTTGAGGGTCGATTTCTGGGCTCTCTATTCTGTTCCACTGATCTATGTGTCTGTTTTTGTGCCAGTACCATGCTGTCTTGATGATGACAGCTTTGTAATAGAGCTTGAAGTCCGGAATTGTGATGCCACCAACTTTGGCTTTGTTCTTCAATATTCCTTTGGCTATTCGAGGTCTTTTCTGGTTCCATATAAATTTTAGGATTATTTGTTCCATTTCTTTGAAAAAAATGGATGGTATTTTGATAGGGATTGCATTAAATGTGTAGATTGCTTTAGGTAGCATAGACATTTTCACAATATTTATTCTTCCAATCCAGGAGCATGGAACATTTTTCCATTTTTTTGTGTCTTCCTCAATTTCTTTCATAAGTCAATCGGAGAAAGACAACTATCATATGATCTCCCTGATATGAGGACATGGAGAAGCAACATGGGGGGGGTAGGGGGATAGGAGAAGAATAAATGAAACAAGATGGGATTGGGAGGGAGACAAACCATAAATGACTCTTAATCTCACAAAACAAACTGGGGGTTGCTGGGGGGAGGTGGGATTGGGAGAGGGGGAGCGGGCTATGGACATTGGGGAGGGGAGGCGAACCATAAGAGACTATGGACTCTGAAAAACAACCTGAGGGTTTTGAAGGGTCAGGGGTGGGAGGTTGGGGGAACAGGTGGTGGGTAATGGGGAGGGCACGTTTTGCATGGAGCACTGGGTGTTGTGCAAAAAGAATGAATACTGTTACGCTGAAAAAATAAATAAAATGGAAAAAAAAAGAAATTATAAAACTATGTTAAAAAAAAAAATTTCATGTAGCATAAAGGGTTAGTCCCCCACATTATTGTCCTTAAGTGTGTGACACCAGTGAAGGTATATCTGATCACACAAATTCAGGATATGCATCAGACACATTTAGGAAATGAGGAACAGACTATGTGGTATAGAATGCATTTCTCCCAGGCTTTCCCAAGAAAGAGAAAATACATTTCTTATCATCTCTCTTTCTTCCATCCTTAGATCCCATTCCAAAGATAAAGCATAATCAGAAGAGACATCCTATCAATAGAAAACTCATTTTCCCTAAACCCATAATAAATGAGTCAATGGAAACCCATAAATCACTACTTAAGCCTTAGCCAAAATTGATCAGAAATCTTTTCCCAAAAAGGAAATATTTCTTTTCTTAAAAGTGCAGCATCCTCTGGACAACAATAGAATTCCATCACTGGACATTTGCACTGGAGTATGTTTCTGAAGAGATAGCTAATGGAGTTGCAAAAGGCTAATAACTCCTCTGATAAGGAGTTCCAGAAACAGTGAATCGCATACATTTTTCTAAATTCATATGACTAAAACCACTTAAAAACTGACATATCCTTTTATGCAAAGTGAAAGATTTTCACTTTAGACATGTTAAATGGAAAAACCTCTAAATTATTTCATAATCAACATTCAACCCTAAAGACTACCTGGATATAGGCACTAAGACATTAAGGACTTTTTAGTTCAAAGTGTAGTTCTTCGAGTTGGATGGGGGAAGATTGGTGGAGGGAACATCATGAAGTTCTTTAATATTTTAGCTCTTGATCAAGGCAAAACAAATGCGAATCATATATACAGAGTCCATGTCAGTGAGTACCCTCTTCCAATACTGCCCAGTTACTGTCCTAGGGAATAGCTAAAGGGGTACTTGGGTGGCTTGGTCAGCTAAACATCTGACTCTTGATTTCAGCTCAGGTTATGATCTCAGGGTTGTGAGATCGAGCCCCATGTTGGGCTCTGCATTGGGCATGGAGCCTGCTTAAGATTCTCGCTCTCTGTCTGCCCTCTCCCTTGGAAGGAAGGAAGGAAGGAAGGAAGGAAGGAAGGAAGGAAGGAAAGAAGGAAGGAAGGAAGGAAAAGAAAGGAAGGAAGGAAAAGAAAGGAAGGAAGGAACAAAATAGTTGCAAAGGAACTTAAGAGAATGTCAACTCCAACTTTCTTGTTTTCTAGGTAAAATGGGAACTAGTTGGCTGAATAACTTACTAAGATCACTCAGTAAAGAGTGGCAGGGCAAGAATCAGAGCTGAGTCTCCCAGCCTCCAGTTAGTCTCAACTCAGCTGCAGGACACTGTCTCTCCTGTGAGCCTCTGAACTCCTTCAAAAGACTAGTAGTCCATGGCAGGTGGCCTCCTCAGACTCTACTCAAGGGAAAATGGAGACTAATACTGCCAGAACTGGACAGAAGGAGAACCACTACACCTTCATGCAGCAAACAAATGTGCTTCTTAGAAGCACAGACCTCTTTATTTACTGAAGATGGCTGTTTCAGGAATGTAGCAAAGTACTGGTTTTTAAAAATCAAAACAGTTTAATATTTTTTTTTAATTTCCACTTCTCAGTTTGGGATTCTGGTGCTGTATGTATATATAAGTATCTCAAAAGACAGAAAACATGTATGAATATGAGTAAAATGGTATAACCCAGAGTATATAACCACATAGCAGGACCCCTCAGCTAACTATAGTTGCGAGCATATTTCTCATGCTCTTTACTCCTCCTGAAACATGTCCAACAAGCAACCCAGCTTCCTTATTCAAAGGGAAAGGCCCACTGGCAAGTGGCACTCAAACATGGAGGCCTGAAAGAAGATCCCACACTCTGGACAATGTGTTAGAGATTTCACAACAAGATCAAGTGGCTTTCTCCTCCAGATTTATCAAGACTGATAATAAAGCAAATGCAGTCTGTCTATGTCTGTGACTATCTCTTTTTCTCACACATACACACATGGCACAGTCAGAGAAAGAAGAGAAGGACTTCTTTGTGTGTCCTGTTTTATATACTTTAATTATTTGGCCTTAGGGTAAGGAGTCAGAATTCTGTCATTATTTTTTAAATGAAAAAAATTCATGTTGGAGCCTCTTACTCCAAAATCACAGTTGCCAGTAAATAACATGCCTGACAATTACCAACTCAACATATGCCTCTAATGTTCTCATTTCTACCAAGACGGACAAATCACTGCTACTTAGAAACCTCCCTGTCTTGTTTAAACCAAGTTAATTTGATAATTATATTACAGTAAAATAGCAGAGGCTAAAAGCTACAATAAAGAAAGTATAGTTAGCATTCATAACTTTTATTTTTAGTTAGCATTGTTCTCACAGGGTTATTGTTCAGAAACAAGTCTCCTGACTCATTTCACAAAACATATGACAGGAAATTATTTTAAAGTTTCCTAAAGTTTATTTTATCAGTTACCTATTGCTGTAATGACTTAAAGGAATAACAACTTATTTAGCTTATGGTTGCACAAGTCAGCAATTTTGGCTGGATTCAGCTGGACCCTATCTTTTATCTCAGCTGGGCTCCATCATGATCTGGGATCTCTATGGGTCATCTAGGTAGCTCCAAGTCTGGGAGTGTCGGCTGGATGTTGGTTGAGGCAATGGGGGTGATTAGGCCATGGGCCTCTCTCATTCTTCAGTGAATTAGCTGAACAGAATCAATATAAGTCTTCTTAAGGCCAAAACTTTGAAGTGGCAATTTGTCTATTCCTCCACTTTCTATTGGTGGAAGCAAATCGCAAGGTCAGCCCAGAGTCAAGAGCTAGGGAAACGGATTATACCTCTTGAGGGGAGCAGCTGCAAAGGTCTCATTTCCCAGAGTATGGATATAGGGGAGCTATTAATTGAGGCCAACAATACAATCTTTCACATTTTAGTCTCAATGTACTTTCTTCAACAAATTATATCCAGTTACTTAACAGCCATAGAAATAAGATCCTAAGATACATAAATATATTTATATATTATATATATTATTTATATTGGATAAATATATATATTTATGCTGACTATTATAACATATATTTATACTGAAATAAAAACTGCTTTTCCTAGAAGCACTACACTAACAGACCCTGAGATCACTGGAAGTGGAAAAGATTTGTAAATTCTGTTGTTTTTTTTTTTTATCTTCAGAGCTTATAGTACAGAGCACTTAGTAGTCACTAAGTTTCTTTTGAAAGTTTTTATGTGAAATAAGTGGCAGTATCCTATAAGCTAAACTCGTATTCTATTTTCATATTCATATTCTATTTTCCACTTGTATCTTCCTAGCAGGTCTCCTAATCTAAATATATGTATTCATAGTTTGTGATTAGAAGCTAATCTGTCTTGTCACTGTTATTAAATATATTACATTAAATAAGTGCATTATGCATAGACAAATCTTATGGTTTTTCTTTTTTTTCTTTTTTTTTTTTTGGCTCTATCAATGTCCTTGTGCTTTGACATTAATATCAGGCTCCCTCTCCACTCTTCCACCATCCCTAAGTATTTCCAATAAAGCCTATGACGCAGTGACTCTAAACCTGGGATGCACATTGCAATCACCTGGAAGTTTTAAAAAAACTGATGCTGGACCCCACCCCTGACCTTCTGATTTGATTAGTCTGTAATGCAGCCTGAGAATTGGTGCTTTTAAGGCTCCCAAGTGATTGCAGTGTGCGGCCAAAGTCATGAACCATTGGTTTCACAGGTCTTCACACATAACTTAGAAAAGACTTTTATGATACCACTATCACCTGCAACCCCTTGTCATATCACACTTCTCCTTTCCTTCCTGGAAATTATCAGACCTGACAGCTGGGATCTTGTATTTATGTCTTTGTTTCCCAGGAAACACTTCTGGTTTGGCTCTGCATAGCAACACCTGAAAGTATAATGGTAGTTAGCACACAGTAGGCATTTAAAAAATTACTTATTGGGGCACCTGGGTGGCTCAGTGGGTTAAAGCCTCTGCCTTCGGCTCAGGTCATGATCCCAGGGTCCTGGGATTGAGCCCCACATCGGGCTCTCTGCTCCACAGGGAGCCTGCTTCCTCCTCTCTCTCTGCCTGCCTCTCTGCCTAGTTGTGATTTCTCTCTGTCAAATAAATAAAATTTAAAAAAAAAATTACTTATTGCAGTATAATCATTTGTTGCCTTATAATGATTCTAATGCACCAAGAGTACCCAGTCTGTGAATTACAACTTAGAATTGTGCACATAGGAGAGGGGTTCTTAAACCTTAGCTCAAATCAGGATCACCTAAAGGACTTATTACAACACAACTGTGCTGGACCTCACACCCAGGGTTTCTGATTCAGTAGTTCTGGGAACAGACCTGAGAATTTGCATTTCTAACAAGTTCCCAGTTGATGCTGCTGCTATTAGTCACAAAATAATGGCCCACAGACTTTTGTTAAGAGGCAGCAAAGCACAGTGACACGCTGAGTTGAAGATGCCTATTGGCCAGGCAAGTGTTGATATTGAGAAGACATTGGTTTCAGCGGGGGTCTTCAAGGTCAAACACCACACCTCGGGGGTTTATGAACTGACCCACTGGGTGTGGGCAAAGCCTTTCACATCTATGCCTAGTTATTTTTACCTAAAAATAAGAAAAAAGAAATGTTCACTGGTTCAGTGTATGCGATAAGATAGGTCCCTCAATCGGTCCACATCTCCGTGAGGCATAAATACATGTGAAGAGACAAGGTCTCCAAGAAAAGGACAGGCATTCCCCAATTCTGTGGGTGGGAAGGTGTTGACTGCTTTGCTTCTTTTCAATGTATGGAGACTTGCAGTTTGCCTTGTTGAACAGGTTTCCTGATTGTATTATCCATCTTCAACCAAACTAACTGGCACAAAATACCCAGCAACTTCAGACAATCCTGCAAAAACCCTGGCCTGAAGGTACAACCAACAATGTAAGCCAGGTGAGGGGCAGGGAAGCACTGGGTGGACACAACTTTTACTCCAGGACAAGTTCTTTGTCAAATATCATGACACAGAAACAGAAATCAGATCTGACAAGAGCTGAGCCAAAACACCAGCGGGAATGAACAAAAAGGTTATTTGAAAGATGGATTTACAACCACTACTGCTAGCAATGGACCTTGCCAAACTATAAATGTGGTACCTAAAGATGCAAGCCAGTTATTTTAAAATTTTTATTTAATCTGTACCTCCTTCATTTATGGTGTACGTATGTGTGTAGTTTTAAAATAAATAAATGTTCATAAATTAAAAAAAAAACAACTCAGTGACAAAAAGCATGGCCTATAGCATGAGACTTCCTGGTTCAAGATCCAGCTCTGCCACTGACTAACTATATGACAATGGGAAAGATGCTTAACCTCCTAAGTGCCTCAGCTTCTTCATCTGTAAAATGGAAAAAAAAATTAGAACTTACCTCCTCAACTTGTTATAAGGATTAAATGAGTTCTTACTTATAAAATGCTTGGAAAAGGACTAGACAGGTAGGAGGCACTGCATAACTTAAATATATTCACATATTATGCTTTTAATGGAGGCATATTGATAATATTCCTGCCAACTAACTTAAAATGTTAGTTCTACATTTGAAAATTAAAACAAACCACACATGGGATGCCTGGGTGGTTCAGTCAGGTAAGTGTCTGCTTTCAGCTCAGGTCATGATCCTAGGGTCCTAGAATCAAGTCCCACATCAGGATCCCTGCTCAGTAGGAAGCCTCCTTCTCCCTCTGCCTGCTGCTCCCCTGCTTGTGCTCTCTCTCTCTCTCTCTGACAAATAAATAAATACAATCTTAAAACATACACACACAAAGAATCACTATAGCATCCCAATCTCAAAGCATGATACATCAGATTAATAATCACCATGATAAGTGCCAATAAGTTATTGTTCAGTCCATGCTAATGCTTTAGAAGTGTATCTTATTTTATCTTTCCAAATATGAAGTGTTTTCAGACTCAATTAACATAAAAAGAAACTAAGGCTCAGAAAGGTAGTACATTGGTAGTAATGTACATAGTACATAGTACATTACTATGTACTTGTACATGTACCTTAATATGTACATAGTACATAGTACATTACTACCAATGTACATTCCTCCTACATTTGTAGGAGGAATAATGGTATGTACATAGTAATGGTAGAAAGGTACATTTGAGTAACTGAGCCAGTAAATTCTAGAACTAAGGTACAAAGAATTTCTCTAAAAAAAAAAAAAAAGAAGAAGAAGAAGAAGGAAACTACACACACACACACACACACACACACACACACAGAATTTCTCTTAAAGTGAACAAAAGAGATGATGTATAATTCAGGACTCTCAATAAGAAGGAAATCCTTAAATTGACTAACTCATGTGTCTAAAAATTCTAAGATATACTGTTTAAACTACAGCTGGATCTAGGGGTTCAAATGATATACTTATTCTGGATTCATGTTCTCTTTAATTTCCTATTGCTCTTTCTTCCTCCTCCTCTTCTTCTACTTCGTTCTCTCTTGGGCTCTTGTCTCTTTGTGGTAGCCTCACTCTCAACTAAGCCCTCTACAAGGTGACCCCCAACAGATCAAAGCTAGCATCATCTTCATGAGAAACAGTCCCACAGAGTCCTCCTCTTCACAATTCAAGTTAAAGTTCTGGAATTGAATCTCACTAAGCTAAGCTGACTCATATGCTGGTCACAAACCAATCACTGTTGCTGAAGGTACAGAACATGCTAATTCATCTGGACTGGGACACATATTTACCCTTAGTGCTGCAAAATTGGACCATCAGTTGGACCAAAAGATGGATATTGAAGAAGTTTGATTCTCCAAAATAAAATCAAAGAATTTTTAGTGAAAGAGGGAAAACAGATACTGATTTCTGAATCAACTATTCTTCACTAGGTCTATGGCTCTCCTGGGCTGGAAGTCAGACCATCTGGTCTGGTCTCCTTTTCTCTGTATTATTACATTATATTGACTTTGTCAAGCCTATTATTCTCTGTTGGCTTTATTATCTTCATTGATTACTGAAGAAGTGGGCTTGGAATTTCAGGCTTCCTCTTATCAGCAAAATTCAAAGGTTTTCATGGGTACATGTCTTGTCAACCCAACTTGAATATGACTAACCAAATCCATTCACTTTTTAAAATTCTAATTGAAACAACCTAAATGGACCTGGCAATCATGCAGCCAAGAAAGCAGAAAGATACAGAGGTGAATTTGTAGGAGGAATAATGGTATCAACAATGGCATCATGTTTATATTCAATACGTGAGTGCTAAGCAAAAACTAGGGACACCAAGCAAGCAGTAGAAAGAAAGGCTAGAGGAGACCAGGGAAAAGATAGATCAGTTGAGAAAAAGCTTCTAGGAGAAAGTGGTATTTGAGCTAAATTTTAAAGGAAAGATGGGGTTGTCATATAAATGGAAATGGAGGGGTATTTCTGGCAAAGGGAATGGCATGAGTCATAAGGCAAGAAGGTAAACAGCATGGCCAGAATTATATGCCCATGAGGTTGAGGGGTTGAGGAGAGACTCAGCTGCAAGATAAACTAAGGAAAGACCGTATAAGGCTTAGCATGCCATGTTAAGAAGCTCTGGCTATCTTCTGTAGTGAGGGATGAGAAGACAAAAGGCAAGAAGGTAAGAAAGTCTATAGCTAGCAAGGATATCAGGTCAACATTGGGCATAGAGTGTCCAATATAATCCTCACTATAGTCCTGTTGAAATAACCATTATCCCTATTTTACAGATGAGAAAACAAAGGCTTGGTTAGGGTTGAATAATATGCCTACTCACTGGCACATTAGAAGTATGTTGATTGAACTGGAGCTTCTACACAGATTATCTGATGAGTTCAAAGCTAGTATTTCTTCCACTCTGCCCTTGATATCCCACCCTCCACCCCAGAAGAGTCCTGTAAGGACTGAAATCAGTTCTCTACAAGTAGGAATTCAGAAGTGATTGGCTGAAACAGCTCTCTTCTTAGTGTCATCCATAACATTCGCAGTGTTTTTAGCAGTTAACTATGGCATTCTTCTCCAATCAGCCCAATCGGAATTATTTTTAACTCATGATAATGTGATGTTTGCAAAACTTGGTTAGTTACTAAGAGAGGAACACTTGGCAATTTCACAAAGTGTTTAACTGGTTACTTCTGCAAACAAGTCACTGAGTGAGGTTTCTGGAAAGAGGGAAGGCTGTCTCCAAGAACATGTATAACTCCAAATATAGAAATATATTTAAATCAAGTAACTTTTGTTGTTGGACCAATGGACATAGGCCACTGTGTAAGCTTGCCACAAAACATTATTAGGGAAAAAATTTCCCAACTGTCAAGCTCACAATTGCTTGGATTGCCTAGAAATGAGCAGATTTACATTCAGACTTAGAAATTAAAGACACAAGATGGTATTGGGAGGGAGACAAACCATAAATGACTCTTAATCTCACAAAACAAACTGGGGGTTCCTGGGGGGAGGTGGGATTGGGAGAGGGGGAGCGGGCTATGGACATTGGGGAGGGGAGGCGAACCATAAGAGACTATGGACTCTGAAAAACAACCTGAGGGTTTTGAAGGGTCAGGGGTGGGAGGTTGGGGCAACCTGAGGGTTTTGAAGGGTCAAGGGTAGGAGGTTGGGGGAACAGGTGGTGGGTAATGGGGAGGGAACGTTTTGCATGGAGCACTGGGTGTTGTGCAAAAAGAATGAATACTGTTACGCTGAAAAAATAAATAAAATGGAAAAAAAAAAAAGAAATTAAAGACAAAGATCCTGTCATAGTCCTGTGTATCATACTAACTGACTATCAGTTCTGAAAATTAGCCTAACAGAATCATTTCTACTTTTCCTTTGATCAGAAATCAAAATCAAGGTAGAAAATAGGTAATTCAATTTTCCCTACACAATGTCATCTTGTCACTTACATTTGCCTTATCAGGCCAAGTAATGCCAGGTAACACCAGGAGTCTCCGTCTTTCCCATTTCAAAAGATACAATGAAGAGAAGCCTGTCTGAAGCCATTCTCTAAAATGAGAGTCCTCCAATTAATGTGTTGATTCTGTATTTCTCAAAAGAATTGCAATTATCACCATAGTAAAATCTGATGTCCTAGCTCCAAGGATATCATTTAGAAACTGTACTTCAGTTTGAAACATTTTATGAAACCGCTGAAAAGTTTGCAATATAGTCAAAGTATAAGAACCTATAAAGGATTATGTAATCACTATGTCTTGTATACGAAGTGTTGGTTTTGGATTGCTAACAAATGTTCAAACTCCCTTAGGAAAAAAAAAGAAAAAGAAAAACAAATTGTGGGGCCAAGAGGATGAGTGGATTGAGTGTCAGCGTTTATGTTCAAGCAGTGTGGATTGGCTCCAGCCTGAGGTTAACTTAGAATTAAAATGGAACTGGTGGTCTTAACTTGGCAGACAAGAGGTTATAACAGATCTATGACCACATACATACAGACACCACGGTCTCCAGCTAAACCGCATACATGTGGCACACTCAGAGAGCTTCAGTGAGGCAGTTACCAACAAAACTGAGATCCTTTTTCTTCCCTTTTTAGAAAACAGAGAAAACCTTATCCCTTCACACAGCAGTTAAAGGAATCTATATCATAGTCAACAGATTTAATTGTCTTCTGCCCAGAATTTAAGTTAACATTATTCATAGCTGCCGAAAGTTCATCCTCAGTAGAAAGCAAACTATATCTCATCAACCAATCATTTATCTTCCTACCAAAATGATAATGAGTTTCAAAAAAATATATAAGGTATCTTCCTCTATGTTCATAATGAAGACCTCTTTGCTTTTCTTGAATCTAATGAATGAGCATGTTTTACACCCTCTGGGTATTCATTTTGGGAAGTCAGACTCACTGGCCATTACCAAAGCAATCAAGATTCAAGACGCCACTAATTAAAGCTTCAAAGAAGCAAACCACATGTCAACATTGGTGGATTGCTAAGCATTCCCCAGAAGTTAAGAAGAGAAGGAAGAGCCCCAATATGAATGAGAGGCCAAGGTAAAAAGTGGAGATAAAATCTATCATGGTGGGCTACCAATGTGTTCACATGGTGGGTCCCAAGTTTTGGTGAACTTTAAGAATTAGTCCCTGGATCCAGAGAACAAATAACTGTAATATGGAGAAGAAAGTGGGCTCCAAGTTTTTAACAGAGCTGAATGGGATATCACTATACCAAATGAAGATGAGGGAATTATGAAATGTTTGGAGGATGGTCTCACCTGTGTTCTGTCAAAATTCTATTGGGTTTCCCTGGATCATGTAAAATATCAGTTATCTAATGCTGCATAACAAACCACCCCAAACTAAGTGCCCTAAAACAACAACCTAAATTATTACTTATAAGACTATGAGTCATGGAGGAAGCCTTGCTGATCTGGGCCAAACTCAGCTGATCTTGGCTGGATTCATTCATGGTGAGTCAGCCAGAGGCTGGCTGGATAAAACTATATCAGTCTGTGAAGAGTTGTAGGCTGGGGCAATGAAGGTGGTTAAGCCACACATTTTCATCCTCTAGCAAGTTAGTCTTCACTAGATCTCATGGCATTAGCAATGTCCCAAAAAAGTGAGCAGAAGCATGCAAGTCCTCTTGAGGCCCAGGCTTTACTTTTGCTATATTTGACTGGCCAAAACCAGTTAAGACCAGGAGCAGAGAAATAAACTCTACCTCTTGATGGGAGTTGCTGCAAAGTGTCATTACAAGAGATGGGTTATAAAGAAAAAGGCAAACTTGAAGCCATTTTTGCAGTCAATCTACCATATCCATCTACTCAGCAGCAATGTTAGGAGTGAATAGTCTTTCTTCAAACTCCCAGACTTTTTCTGCTACCCCACACTAAGTTATATAAATTCCACCCCATATTTGATCTAACAGGCATCAAGAAATACTAAGCATGGTTGTTTTTGAGTTGTACTTTCTGACTTATTATAAGCTCTCACCATTTCATTGCTGCATGACTTTGTGGAAATTACTAAACCAATCTGTGACATGTTTTCTCATTTTTAATGATAGAGCCTAGCTCACCAGGCTATTGTTGAGAACTAAATAATATACATGAAGCTTTGAAAAAGAGACCGACACTTAAAGTGATTAAAATATCATCGTCATCATCAATATTGACAAAATAAAATCCTGATCCATCCTTTTACCCCTATTCATATCCCTTTCTATTACATGGTCCTGGAACACAGAACTTTCTCCCTTGCAACAACCAGTTGACCCTTTTCTCTTGTCCTGCACCTCTCCCACATTAGTGGAAGATAGGCCAGCCTTCTCCTATGATGACAATTTTTTGGACATTTGTGCACTTAAATTTCTAAGCCAACCTTCAGGCCTGGGGGATGCCTGCCAAGAGCTTCCTGCTACTTCCCGTAGCCTGAACTCTAAGAGTCTGGGGTTTGCCTTGTTAAAATGTGGTATAGGCTGGGATTCCTCGGGCCTGGAGCTATGCTGGGGCCAAGACATTTGTGGCCTACACTGGCTCAGAAATCTCTCTTGATTTGCAGCTACTAAGAATCTGTGTGTGTCTGTATACAAACACTTATGAGTGGGTGGATCTTGTATAAGTACAAACTCACAAGAGTTCATGATTTGAGTAAAGACTACTATACACATACTGCTATGGGAGGAATAGTAATCAGGAAGTCTTCTTCCCTATGTAGATTTTTCCAGAATAACTTTATCTTAAAATCAAACAACCTCTGATAGAGTGGGTATAGAAACAAAGTTTTGTCCTTTGCTTTCCTCTAGGACAATACAATTATGTGAATAGCTACATCATAAACACTACTGTCCATATAAATGCATATACTGATATAGACATTTTACTTATATCTCTTACTTTTCTCTTTAATATTCTTAATAGTTCTATATATTTTTAAGATTTTATATATTTTAAAAAAAGATTTTATATATTTGAGAGAGAGAGAGAGAAAGAGCACACAAGCGAGGAGAGGAGGAGAGGGAGAAGCAGACTCCCCACTGAGCATGGAGGCTGTTGGAAGCTCAATCTCGGAACCCTGAGATCATCACCTGAGCCAAAGTCAGATACTTAACCATCTGAACACCCAGGCACCCCAATAATTATAGTAATTCTTAATATTCTAATAAATAATATTCTCTCTCTCTCTCTTTTTTTTTTTTTCCTCATTTGACAGAAGCTTCAAAGATACCATTCTGGACCCTTGCTACTCAAAATGTGGTCTGCTGATCAGTAGAATCAGCCTCACCCAAGAACCTCTTAGACCTACCCCAGACCTACAAGACCAGAATCTGTCTTTTAGCAAGTCCTCTGATTCTGATGCACATTAAAGTCTGAAAAGCACTGGGGGTAGGCTAGTACTTCTCAAATATAAGAAAGCTATATAATCACCTAGATACTTAAAACAGATTTCTGGACCCTATCTTAGAGATTCTGATTCAGCAGATCTGGGGAGAGGCCCAAGGTACTGCATTTTTAACAATTCCCCAGATGTTGCAGTTGCTACTGGCTAAGGAACAGCTTTGTGTAGCAGGGACCAATGCCTTCATTTCACAGCTGTAGAAAATGGTAGGAATGGGTGATAAATAAATTGTCCAGTATCTCAACATTATGTAGAGAAAAAGACCAGATATCAGTCTCTGAGTTTCCTTCCCCAAGCACTTTCTGATGTGTGACATTGCTTTCCAAGGGATTCTCTTTTTTTCTACTTTCACACAACTTCCATATGCTCTATCACTTATGACCTACAGCCTTTTCAATTTCTAACTACAGTTCCAACTCCTTAACCTAGTTCAAACATACATTTCATTTTATCCTGATTTTTTTCAAATCCTGTCAGAGGGCTGAAACAAGTTGTTCAAATAATGTTTACTGAATTAAACCTTCTTTCTTAGTTCTTTCTCTTTCATAATTTCCTCCCCTTAGAACTTTTTACTCTAGGTAGTCATTGCCATCATCAGAATCATCTCTACTATCTTGATCTCCACCATCTACCCTCCAATTTTGCCTCCTTTTCCTCCTAATACAGTTTCTCTTTTTGTACCAGCCACACTAACAGCTACTCTTCCTGTACTTTATGTCCAAACTGCTCAGTCTCTCAGTAAACATGAAGTGGTAAGTGGAGGGAGGAGAAAAAAAATAACTTGACTTTGAAGAAAGTCGTTAAGAAGTCTGAGGAAAGCAAAGAGAAGCAAGACCTGTGGTGCTGAATCACTTTCCATTTGGCTTTTCTCTCTCTCTCTCTCTCTCTAAGGTTTATTTGAGAGAGGAGTGCACGCATACATGTGTGAGTCTGGGGAGGAGCAGAGGAAGAGAATCTTCAAGCAGACTCCCACCTGAGTGAGGAGCCGGATGCAGGACTTGATCTCATGACCCATGAGATCATGACTTGATCCAAAACCAAGAACTGGACTCTTAACCAACTAAGCCACCCAGGGACCTTTGCTCATATTGGCCACTAAATACCTAATGCATGCTCCAGATGAAAAGTCAAGGTTGAATAGAGTCCCACTTATAAAAATGTTATTTATATTATATATATATATAATATAAATAACTATTTATTTAATATAAATTAAATAAAATTAATATATATTTATATATAATTATATATATAATTTAATATAAATAAAAATTAAATAAATAACTATTTATTTAATATATAATATAATATATATTATATATAATATATATATTATATATAATATATATATTATATATAATATAAATAACTATTTAGGGATTTGTCATTAAAAGACACAGAGAGTATAAGTTTTTTTAAAAGGGCAGGATTTAAAATCCTTTAATAAATGTTGGTTGAATTCCCAAACTGACCAAGTAGTTCTAATTGGTTCAGAAAGTCCCCCTTCTTCCTCAGTGCTCTGTGTTTCCTCTCCTAAAAAAATACTTAATCCCCCAAAGAAAAAATGCTTTATGAGTAGAGTTTCCAGGTATAGCAAAAAAAATTTAAAATTTTTAAAAAATAAGTAAAATTTTAATTTCAATAAACAATGAATAATTTTTATTATAAAAATATCCCTATTCTTATAAGTACTTATTATAATGTACTATAAATACTGAAAATTTTTATAGTATACTAGAAAATCATTTGTTGTTTATTTGAATTTCAAATGTAACCAGAAGTCTTGTATTTTTCTGGCTTGTAATTTCTGAAAATTAAAAGCCTTGCAAAATTTTACCAGGAATGGGGCGCCTGGGTGGTTCAGTGGGTTAAGCCTCTGCCTTCAGCTCAAGTCATGATCCCAGGGTCCTGGGATTGAGCCCCACATCAGGCTCTCTGCTTAGTGGGGAGCCTGCTTCCCCTTCTCTCTCTCTGCCTGCTTGTGATCTCTCTCTGTCAAATAAATAAACAAAATCTTTTAAAAAAATAAAATAAAATTTTACCAGGAATGAAAATAGGCAGGTAATAGAGTAGAAGAAGGAACTTGAAATAAATATAGCTGGCAAAGGACTGATATCCAAAACATACAAAGAATGCCTCCAAATCAATAAGAAAGAAGCAAACACCTTTTTTAAATAGGAACAAAGATTGGAATGGACATTTCTCAAAAGAGGATGATATGTAAGTAGCCAGGTCAAAAGGTGCTCAATTTCACAATTCATCAGGGAAATGAAAATTAAAACCCCAGTGAGATTCCATGTACACTATCAGAATGAAGAGATTATATTAAGTGTTGGTAAGAAATTAGATAACTAGGCCCTCATCCTCTGAGGGTGAGAGGAGAAACCTGTAGCCATGGAAACCATCTGGCAGCACAATTGAAACTGAACATATGCATATCCTATGGCCCTGCCATCCTACTCCTAGGTGCATACACAGCAGACACGTATACATCTGTTCACCAAAGACATCTTCACAAATATTCATAAAGCACTAATAATAATAGCCACAACTAGAAGTATCTACCAAATATCTACCAGGAATCAAATAGATAACAAATTATAATATATTTAAACAATAATTTGCTATTTAGCAATGAGAATGTACAATCTACAATAACATGCTGCAATACTGATCAGTCTCATTAAAATTTTTTTTGAGCACCAGAAGCCAGACACAGAGAAGCACATACTCTCTATAATTAATTTACATATTAGATAAAGTTTCAAAAGCAGGAAAATATCTCTGGTGCAATATCATAATAGTGTTTATCCTTGGACAGATGGTGACTGGATAGGGGCATGGGGACTTCAGAGGCTGGCCACATTCTGTTTCTTAATTTTAGTAATGGTTTGTAATTACTTTGTGTAAGTTCTTAAGTTGTATACTTATGATCTGTAGCTTTTACCAAATATGTTATACTTCAAAAGGATGTATTAAAACCTTTGAAAGAAGTCTCCATGAAAAAGACTGTTAACCTCTGACCACAATCATGTTTGTATGAAAGGAATCAATATCATTATCATCAGAGCCATCATTACCATAATCATATACTCTATGACCCTGCAATTGCACTACTGGTTATTTACCCCAAAGATACGATGTAGTGAAAAGAAGGGCCATATGTATCCCAATGTTCATAGAAGCAATGGCCACAATCGCCAAACTGTGGAAAGAGCCAAGATGCCCTTCAATAGATGAATGGATAAAGAAGATATGATACAGATATACAATGGAGTATTATGCCTCCATCAGAAAGGATGAATACCCAACTTTTGTATGAACATGGATGGGACTGGAAGAGATTATGCTGAGTGAAATAAGTCAAGCAGAGAAAGTCAATTATCATATAGTTTCACTTACTTGTGGACCATAAGGAATAACATGGAGGACATTAGGAGAAAGAAAGGAAAATGAATTGGAGGAACTCAGAGGGAGAGATGAACCATGAGAGACTATGGACTCTGAGAAACAAATTGAGGGTTTTGGAGGGATGGGGATGGGGAAATGGGTGAGCCTAGTGGTGGGTATTATGGAGAGCACTTATTGCATGGAGCACTAGGTGTGGTGCATAAATAATGAATCTTGGAACACTGAAAAAATAAAATAAATTAAAAAAAACCCTATGCCCCATTATGTGAGAATTTGTCATAGGTTAACCTAGGTTCTGGATATTTTATTCACACAACCTCATTTGATCTTTTTAATTTTCATAAAAAGACTACCAGGCAACTATGATTCTTCTACTATTACAGATAAAGAAACAGAGGCTAAAAGCGGATTGGTAGCTTGTTGAGCAAAACAGCTTTTAAGTGGCAGAGGCAAATTTTTAAACCAGGATCTGATTCCAAAGCAGAAGCACTTTTTTCTGTAGGAGGCCATGCTGAATCTACAGGTAGAAACCGTAAATCCCAAAGAGAGGACGTTTAAATTTCTTTCTTCAACTAGCTTTCTGAATCTCAAGGTAAGGTAAACCCTCAAATTTCAGTACCTTTTTGTGCTAAGAAACACTCCTCTGAATTCTGGATTTAATTCAGTTACCCGGAATTAATTCATGATTCCTAAAATCAATTCTAAGTAGAAGAAAGAAGGAAATGTAAATTTCTTTTTAGTATCTCAGTTATCCTCCAAATATTTAAGGAAAAACAAAAACAAAAACAAAACAGACTTCAACACTCAAGCAACATATCCTGCTATATAGTTCCAACAAACACATTAACTTTACAAGGTTGCATTCATATATCCACAACAAGTTTTTCTTGCCAATGCTTTCCAGACTTTAGTGTAAGAAAGAGTCATCTGGAAAGCTTGTTTGAGCAGATTTCTGGGATCCACCCCAAGATTTTAATTCAGTAACTCTGAGTGGAGCCTGAGAATTTGCACTCTTTACAAGCCCCCAGGTGGATATGGATGCTTTTGGTCATCAGACCACACTTGGAGGTACTGCTTTAATATTGTAATTTTTTTTTATTATGGACTAATATTGCTTTATGCCAGGACAGACAAAATGTAAGAAATGCAGACAACTGTTTTGTTTGGGGACTGATCGTTCTGACTTTGTCACTAACATTTACAGCTACTATCTCAGGCTAGGTTGATGCGATAGTTTAAGAGATCAGCTGGCCTCCCCACAGCTATCCTCAAGCTCTGTCTTGATAATCAGGGCCCTTTGTCTTTATCATCATTACTGTCAATGTCATCCATTCTGTCTGTCTACTGGCCAGGAAGATTCTTGAAACTCTGAATTCTGCCTGTCCTTTGCTCCCTGTGAACTGCAAGCTCTCTAGTATCCAAAATTTCCACATGATGTGCATATTCACTACATTTATGTTGTTTTGTGCAAAAGGTAAAAAATAAGATAAAATAAAATTACAGATATGTAGAGATTAAAGCCATCTCTTAGAATTTCAGTGTGGTTTATTAATTTTGTTTTGTGTTTTTCCTAATCTGGGTATTTTAAAAAGAGAACAAGCTCATTATACTACGTTGCAGATGAAGGACACCAAGGAATCCTGAATCATTCTAACTCTTCTCTTGTTTTCCTGTCTTCTTCAGAAACCCCAAAGCAGTTTCTCTCCATGGATCCTGAGCTCAGGTCTCTCCCCAAGAGTTCTGAGGTATTATTAGTAGGACACCAGCTTGTTGAGGGATGCTTATGATCAGCTTCTTTTTTTTTTCCTTTATAAGATTTTATTTATTTATTTGACAGACAGAGATCACAAGTAGGCAGAGAATCAGGCAGAGAGAGAGAGAGAGGGAAAAGCATGCTCCCTGCTGAGCAAAGAGCTTGATGCAGGGCTTGATCCCAGGACCCGAGCCTTGATCAGCTTCTTTACATCAAGTAGTCAATCACATAATCTAGAAAGCACTGGGCTACAGGAAGCAAGATGCTGACTCTGTCTTAATACCTCATGGCCAGTTTACAAATTCAAGGTATTAAATGGGGTGAGGGGAGGGTGGGGGGGATGGATGGAATCACTAGATCCCTGATCCAGCTCCTAGCTAGCTATGTCACTCTTGGGAAGGCCATTTAACTTCCCTTTCCCTTCAGTTGCAAAATAGGGTCCATTTTAAGTGATCTCTAAGATCCCACCTTCTCTAAGAGTCTGCAAAACTATGAACCTATAGACAAGACCAAAGAAAACACCCTCCTTTCCAACTTGGCACAAGTGGAAGTTTTACTCTAGGGAAACAGACCTTCATGATGTGTAGGTCACAGAGAAATGTCAAGCAAATAAAAGGACAAGGGAAAAGAAATCAGAGACAGAAAAGGCATGTGCAATGCACCACAAGAAGAGAAAGTACACTTTTCTTTTTCTCCCTTTGAAGTCAATAGAGAAAAGAGCAATAAAATCCAAAATCCAACAGTATCAACCAGAAATCAGTCTGTTTTCAGATTCTGTTGCTACAGTAGCAAAAGAAAGTAGCTAGCTCCTTCCCAGGGGCTCCTGGGTGGGGAGCATCCATCAAATCACAGACACGCCCTCTATTCAAACTCAATTTGGCTAAAATGACTTTTTTATGAGAACTCATGAGAAAATGGTTGACTTCCAGCCCTTATGTTATCAGAGTTGTTTGACATTGAATTACATGGACCCAGACTATAAATCTTGACTTCAGGCTCACATGCAAGGCATTTGATGTGTCTGGGAACCTGCTGAAGAAAGAAATTAGCTGTAAAACAAAGTAAAATGCCTGTTCCCATGGGAAGACTCGGCAGGACTGCTAATAGATCATGTGTTCATTTGGAAGACACTTGTTCCTTTGGTCAAACAGCAACTAATATTTTTGCTTTCCACTGCCTTGAACAGGAAATATGGTGCTAAGGGCCGATAGACAGGGCAAGGCATCAGATTAATTACACGGTCAGTAAACATTTGCTCACCCATGTTTCCTAACGGTTTGAACACTTCCTGGTTAGAGATCAGGGATACCACTGGCCTCTGTTAACTGTTTTACTCTTGTATAAATGTCTGGGAAGATGGAATACATTTTCAAGGAGGCCCACAATGAGAGGACGATGGGGCTATGGGGGTGCAATTGAAAGCAACCCCAGCTTGCAACCTGTGCTGTGGTTGCCACAGTCCACTGCCCTCACAAGGACAGAGCATCTGGAAACCTGAACTGAATAAGATGATCTGATGTCATTTGGAAATTCTCTTTCCTCTTTGGTGGATAATTTCTTTTTCTTTTTTCTTTTCTTTTTTTTTTTTTTTTTTTTTTGAGAAACAGACAGAGACAGAGTGCGAGTGAGAGCACATGTGACTGGGGAGAGGGGCAAAGAGAGCAAGAAAATCCCAAGCAGATTCCCTGCTGAGTGGGGAGCCAGATGTGGGGTTCAATCCCACGACCCTGAGATCATGACCTTAGCCGAAATCAGGAGTAGGACACTTAACTAGCTGATCCACCCAGGTGCCCCTGGGAGATGGATATTAAATGGAACTTCAGGTTCATTCTAAAGAAGAGAAAAGGCAAAGCATTCTGGGAAAGATAGATGGTAATCACATCAGAACACCTGCCATCTACTCTAGTCTACTTAGAAATCACTTCTCTAGGGCAACTGCAAAGAATGGTCAAAGACAATGCCTGCCTGGAGCTGTTATTTTTTTTTAATTAACATACAATATATTATTTGTTTCAGGGGTACAGGTGTGTGAAACATCAGTCTTACACAATTCACAACAATCACCACAGCACATACCCTCCGAAGTTAAAGCAGTGTTTCTCCATATGTGACCTTGGACCAACAGCCCAGGTATCCCTTGGAAAACTTCTCAGAAATGCAGAATCTCGGGCCCCACCACAGACCTGCTCAATAGGAAACCCTTGGGGTGGGGCTAGCAATCTGAATTAAAACAAATTCTTCTGGTGACTCTGATACCACTTAAGTTTGAGAATTCCTCCCATAAAAGGATTCTCATATACCTGCCATACAGATGCCACCCAGGACTGAGACTCAAGCTCTCTGCTCTATTATATAAGGTCCTTATGATCTGGCCCAACCCATGTCTTGCAGTCATAAATGCCAGCTATACATACCTCTGCTAGGCCCAGTTTATTCCCTCTTTGAGGACTTTGCCTGGAAACTTCTCATGTCTGGTGCCTTAGTTCAGTTTCCTGTTCAAATGTCACATTTTTCATAAAGTAGTCCCCTACCACAGACACCCTTTTAAGTATCTGCCAACAGATAGATACTATCCAGAATTGTCCATGTAGCAACTTTCCAAGATCGGAGATAACTTTATGACTTTGTTTCTATGTTGATGGCCCATTCTCACAGAGTGGAATATAAAACTCCATAAGAGTTCTTTATGCCCACTATACACTATGTCTAATATATACATACCCCCTATTCTTCAAAAAAGTGTCGCATGCAGGCCCTCTCTTCCCACCCCTTCCCAAAATCTATTCTCATTTGTCACTACGCCTTAATAAAGGTGATGAAAAACTCTCTTCTTATATATTCTAAGTTAAAAATCCATATAAATGAAAAGAATACAAAGCATCTACATCAAGAGAAATGAAAAACAATTCAAATTCCAGGCATCACTCAATAAGTACAATGTGCCTTTAAGACACTGGGGAGGGTCAAAAGAGTCCCCTAAAATAGCACCCTTTGGGCATCTAAAGAAGGGCCTGTAATGATTTCCAACAGATGAGTTCTGATTTGGATGTAGTTCCTTTTTCTTCTACCATAAGCAGAAGACCGTCTTCACTATAAGAAATATTATCTGTTATGAGGAGATAGGAAAGTTATCAAAATTCAGTGCCTAAATTAACTTTCTCCTTACCTAATTGTGCCTTTGTATTTTTTTCCCTACTTTATCTTCATATAACTTTCACAAAACTCAACACAGAAGCAGAAACTTGAACATGAAGAGGTGTGCATCTAAACAGCACATGGCCCTGGAGATCCAGAAGTTCCTTCACAAGGTAGCAGGTTATTTTACTGGTCTTTCAATAAAAGATGCCTGAATGGCATTACTTTTGCCTCCATAATGGCTTAAATGCTTCCAAGAGGCATTAGAGTCACTTTCTCCCTGCAGAGATGGAAGAATAACACAGATGACAGTGCATTTAGTAAGAGGCAGACAATGCCCGTGGTTGCTCCATTACTCTGTCATCAGAGATATCAGCGCTAGGTTGGGCGCTGAGCATTAGCCCATGTAGCCTGATATGAGTTCATGGAGCTGGAATTCAAAACACTAACCAGCTGTGGGAACCCAGTGAGAAGCCTGTCACACTGAATGGTATCCAGATTAGAGCTGTGAGAATTTGGGAAAACCCTTCTTGCTAAGTAAGTTTTCTTCTTCAGCTTTCTTTCTTATTTGAATTTTCAGTGTTTGCTAGAGTCCTGAACCTATAGTTATACATTTGAATAATGGAAAAAGACAGCTCTTAAAAATATTTTTTGAGGAAAACATGGAAATTATAATAGTGACTGGATATTTGATGACCTTGTAATTATAATTTTTAGGTGTGATAATAGCATTAGGTTTATGTAGCAAAATATCCATAACTCTTTAGAGATGTGTGCTGAGAGGAATGTAGGGTGGAATGAAATGATGTCTGGAATTTGCTTTAAAACAATTCAGGAAAAAAAATGAGAGGGAAAGGAAAAGATTAAATAAGAATTGCAAACCCTCGGTAACTGTTGGATCTGGGTTGGGTTACGGCAGATCAATAGAATATTCTCTCTTCTTGTAAAAGTAGGTTTGAAAATAAACATAATAAAAATATAAAACATAACATTGAAAAAGCATAGTAAAGGAAAAGAAATAATGCCAGACCAAAAGCAAAGTTATCTCTTAAGTAACATAAAAAACGTCTTTTCTGCTAAGGATTTTCTCAAGGCCAGCCACTGTCAAATAATCTACAAAACCAAAAAAAAGGAGAAAGTCATGTTCTCAGGCACTCAAGTCTTAAAAATATCCTTTTGTGGTATATGCATTGGTAGGAGCAGGCAAAGAAGCCTAAGTAAATAGAAAAGAAATCAGAAATGACATTGCTTTATTTGGTAGTTGATTGTTCATAGGAGTGTCCATAATGGGAATGGACCAAAACAGGATATGTGGGTCCCAGGTTCTATGGTATTTTTTTCTCATGAGTCCCTATGACTTTCAATTAATATTTCTATCCCCTAGTTTCCTCACTTATAAATTACAGGGTTGCATGAAACCAACACTTGCTAACCTTTCCAGGGAACCTAAGTGAATGCCTGCTTTGGGTGGTGTTGTAAATCCATCTTTGGATTTACACTAAGACACTAAGGTGTCTTTCAGGCCTCAAAGTGCAAATTTCAGATTATATTAGCAAATCTCCTTCAGAAACATGGGAGAATAAAAAAAAGGTCAAGTTCTAGATATGACTTGACTACTCAGGAGATGGCATATTTATTAAGCCTCTACTGAATTCTCAACACAGGAAACACAAACGTAACAACTTTTTTGTTTAGAAAATCCAATTATCAAATGAAGCAATGTGGAAAATAAACAGGTTCAAAAAGCAGTTTTAGCAACAGTATAATTCTACTAAGAAAAAAAATCTCTCAAATATTTTGTGAATTTGTTTCCTTAACACAGAAAAGAATGGATACAAAGCACCTTTACTTATACATCACGAAAGTTCTAAAATAATTTGTTTCCCTCACAATGTTTGAAAACTATGAAAACATGTATATTTCTAGTGAAATTAAATGGTTTGAAGTGAGAGGGTTGGCAGGGCAAAGATGGATTTACAACACCACCCAAAGCAGGCATTCACTTAGGTTCCCTGGAAAGGTTAGCAAGTGTTGGTGTTTCAAATACATGACCGATTTCAGAAAGATGCCCTACATGGAGGCAGCTCTTTTTTTTTTTTAATTAATTTTTGTAAAGAATATTTATTTGACAGAGATCACAAGTAGGCAGAGAGGCAGGCAGAGAGAGGAGGAAGCAGGCTTTCCGCTGAGCAGAGAGCCCAATGCGGGGCTCCATCCCAAGACCCTGAGATCATGACCTGAGCCGAAGGCAGAGGCTTTAACCCACTGAGCCACCCAGGTGCCACAAGGCAGCTCTTGATGTACAAATTTGAAGTCCATTTTATTCTGGGTCCTGCTTTCTACAACTTGGTGTCTTCCGGATTTCTTTCACTTCTGCTTTATTTGAAATTTGAGGTTAGTGGAAAAAAGGGGGGTGATTTAAGTTTAGTGAACCAAACATCAGCAAACATGCATCAGGACTGCTTTCTCTTCCACAGGGACAGGTACTGGTAGATCTCAGTCAAAAAAAAAAGAACAACAAAAAAACAAAAAAGTTGAGTCTATTACCATAAGATTTACATCATACAATGCTTAGGCATCCTAGGCTTCACATTTCAATAAATGTGTTTCACTCAGATTTACCTCTGCACTTAGAATGTTGTCCTTTTTTTTTTTTTTTTTTTTTTCATTCAAATCAGCCTATTCCTTTCTAAGAACCAGACCCAGACGTGAAATATTAGACAAAGGTGACTGGGCAAGGGGGAAAAAAGTCTTATTATTCCTCTGAGAAACCCTGAAAAGAAAAAAGAGAATTTTTCTCATTCCAGGCTGCTCTATTAACTGAGCTGTGATTTATTAGCAAACATAAAAACACAAACTGATGGCATCTATATTTAATATCTATTAGGAGTTTGGCGATACTGTTGCCAGATAATAACTTTTTTCCTAAGAAAAAATCTTAAAGAATTTTTCTGAATTCTATATTGCCACTTTCTGACCTTCTGAGACCAGTTCTTTTATCCAGTCAGAAAATATTTCTCCAACTTTACAATGAACATTAATAAAAGGGAAAAAAAATTCAACATCTGTACATTTATTTCAAGGTAATCCTTTGAGAACGGATGCAATTCCATGGCCATAATTATACTTAATTCCATTTAATTCCTGTATGAGACACATCCCATAGAAGTTGTGAGCTTCAGAAAAAGTATTTGTGCCATCTGATAAAAGGTATTTCTTGATTCTTAGCAGTTTTACCATCAACTCTAAAACAAGGAGACAGTGCTGACTTTCTGAGGTATCTAAATGAAAGTTTCTCAATGCTGCATCAGAATCACCTAGAGGGACTTAAACCACAGCTCTGACCTCCAGAATTTCTAATTCCAAAATTCTGGACTGTAACCTTAGAAATTGCATTTCTAACAAGTTCCTGGATGATCCTAATACTCTTGCTGCTGGTTTAAAGACCATATTTTGAGAACCAGGGACCTAAATACATGCAGCATTAAGCACTAGAATAACAGAAAACTATTAATTACTTCATTCAGTTCTGCAGAGCCTTAATAAACCACCTAAACATTTTGACTGGGGGGTAGGTAAGAAAGGAGCCTCTACCTACCCACTTTGGAAACCAAAACCTGAACGTACATAGTCCGCAGTATAAGAAAAATCATCCTAGGTTTGGGCTCAACTACAGCAGAGTGCAAGCAACTCAAAATTAGGTAAGATATTCCTAATTTTTAGTGTAAGGAAGGGCATTTGGTCACCATGTAATCCTGGCCTTGCAGGTGCATGAAGCATCAAGAACTTCAGGGAGTGGAGAGAGGCGGAGTAGTATTTCGGTGTTTTGGATTGCCCCCGACCCTGATTGTTATTAGCAGCACAATAAAACATCTAAAGAAATCTGCAATTTCAGGGTGTGGTCTGAAGTTCCACCAATGTGACCGAGCAAGTGAAGTTCACCACCTCAACCATGGCTGTTGACCTCTGTGGATGATCAGTTCTGTCTCTATTACCTCTGGCTCCTTAAATGTCCTTGCTGGCCCAGGCCTCCGCTTTCGTCACTGGACCCTCTGGTTGTCCTTCATACTAAGGTGATGATGACAACAAGCATAAAGAAGTCTTTCAAAAGTGATTTCCTGTAACTCACTTATCCCAGCTCAGAAAAATCTTGCCATTCAAATAAACTGGCGTCAGAGATACAGTGGGAAGAAGGAGGGATGGAGGAGGGGGAGAGATGGGGGAGGGGAATCCCTTTCAAAAGGTTTCCCTGTGAGAAGAGGAGACAGGAGCAGGAAGGGGAGGAGCCCAAGGCTGGCTATTTTTAAAATGAAATGCAGAGCCCTTTGGTCCTCTCTCCTGTTTCTCTGAAGCCCCCGGAACAACTTGCCAAAGGCATAAATCGCTGGGCAATTCGTTCTGTCTGTATTTCCTCTGTACTCTACTTAGCAAAGCAAGTACAGCCAAAGCCATATGGGCAGAAATATGGACTTTCCCTCAAAATCTGCAACCTCCTTTCACAAAGCTGTCTTCCATCAGGATCAAAGTGTTGCCTCCCAAATGATGTCACTCATAAAGGGATCCCGGAAGAAAGAGGAAAGGAAATTCATAATGGTTTGGGGTGCAAGTTGAGTTTTAACATAGAACGGGACAATAGGATTCCTACCCCAGTAGAGGGTACAACTTGTGCCCCCAGGGGAAGGTGGGTTCACTGAAGATGCAGATGGAATTTTAGCCGCCCTACTGGCTCTCACCCCTGGAGGTGGGAGAGGGAATCGCAAAACTGACTGCCAAGCTAATTGAAAGAAAGAGAAAATAAGCCCTGGTGTTGATACAGAAAAATCTAGGACAAGACAAAGGCCACTCTCAATTTACCTGCTGGCCTACTTATTCTTCCATTAAAAGGGGTGTTATCTGTACCAGAAACGAGAACTATGCCTGTGTTAACACTTGTTGTCTCTGTTTTATTTTTAGGCTCTTTACTCAGAGAAAGGACAACAAGGCCAGCTGGACTTCAGGTCTCAGGCCACACTTGGTTTTCTCAGGTTTCTCTGCACACAAAGGCCCAAAATAATTTTCCGTCATGACCTGGCCAAGAAGTAGAGCTAGTTCTCAGGGTGGCCACTGAAAATGGGCATGTGAGCTTGGTTATCTGTCTTTAGTGGGGTCTGTATCATCACCCAACTTGATTTTCCTACCCAGATGGTATTTTTTTCCTGCTGAGGCAATGCTTAGGTATAAGAAAAATATACATATATACATATATATGTATGTGTGCATGTACATATGTGTAGTGTAGATATACATATATAAAATCAAGATTTTTATATATTTTATATAAACTTACATATATAAACATTTTCATATATTTTATATATGTATATATATATACACAAAATCTATCTATCTATCTAATCTATATGATATGGCAAATCTAAGAAAAAGTGAAAAGTTCTAAGACCCAAGACACCGTCTCTGATGAAAATGTTAGCAAAGTGGTAGGTATTAGCAGTGGGAGGCCAGCACAGGGTACTTCCTGGGACAAAGCTGCCTATGTTTTCTTCATTTCTGTGGGGGAAATGCAGCTGTCACCTGTAACACCTGCAACACCTGGGAAGTCTGGGAATGCCCATGGCAACCAGCCTAATCAGCTTCATGAAGAAGGCTCCAGTCATGCCTTCCAAGGGCAAGTCTACCGATGGCCCTGAACTCCAGGGAGGGTAATGCAGCCCAAGACACCAAAATGGTTCCCAAACTCCCCAGCCAATCTCAGAACTCCTTTAGCATTATTTGTCATAGATAAACCACTTGATAGTTTCTTCTCAACACCCCCCCTTTTTTTGTGTTTTGCTTAAATCAAGTCACTGAAAAATAACAAGTCCTTGTGGAAAAACACTGAAATAGACAAAAGTATATGAGAGATGCTCCAATAGAACATAAACAGAAATGCTTCCCACCCTAGACTCTGAGTCTGAGGCCTGCTTCTCATCCTTTAAAAGGAAGACTCACAGGAGTTACAGAGATGACAGAAATGTTAGTGGCAAATGGAGATATTCTAACTAATCAGAAAAAATGAAAGAGATTGGAAAAAAAAATCATCTCACCATGGGATCCAAAGTTATCTGGCTCTATGTCAATTAAAAAAAAAAATATATATATATATATATATATATCAAATACCTACATCAGCGTTTTCAAACCTTTTGTTCAGCCATGATCCACTGAAGAAATGGACTGTATGTCACAAACTGTGTGTGCACACACATGCACACACACCTATATATAAATAATTCCCTTTACCCAGCATTATGCACTCTAATACTTCTTGTTCTGTTTCATTTTTCAAAAATGCCATTTGTGACCTACAGCTCAGTTTTTAAAACACTGCCTTAAACATTGGGAAATACTGGTTACGCTTCATGTTCCTAACCCTATCCCCAACACTAACACTATTCACAGTTACCCAATCACTGTTTATTGAACACAATCAACTCTATTAAAATATTCTTTTTCAGCTTTTCTTTCCCACTAAGACATAAAATCTTTTTTCCTGAGCCAAACTCTCAGTACCATCAGCTCAGAGAGAATATCATATGTTCCTTATGTTGTATTACAAAAGATGTACCATAAATGCACAAGGAATAAATTTAGCCATCACACTGCTGGATATCTGGAAATTTTAATATTTTTCCTATGGATTTGGTCCCCATAAATTAAAGTAAAATTATACTATAATCAAAGTATATCTGTCATTTGTGTTGGTGATGGACATAAAAGAAGAAACAGTCACTTCCCCCTTCCTGCTAGAACACTTCAAAGTGCCTACAAGTGAAAGCTTGTCTGTGACAGGAAGTGTCATGACTCAAAAGTGAGGCACACAGCAGACATGTTGGGTTAGAAGTGGCTGTTTTTGCACAGCCACTATTCTGACCATGTAGCCACATGCGGAGAAATTATACCATGTATCATTGTACCATTGACCCTGCCAAAGAAGGAGCGAGACTAAAGCATATCCTGGAAAACAACTTTCTTCTGACATAAAATCTTAGGATAAGATCATACCAATTGTAGTTTTATCACTTACAGAACAATCTCAGGGAGTTTCATCCGGGGATTCTGGTTTTCTACTTTATGGAACAACAAATGTAGTGAAATTTTATTTTTAGAATCCTTTGATCATTTACCATTGTTCTTAATTCACAACTCCAGTCATAAAATTGTATTATTTAAAGGGCAGGACAATGAAATTAATTACAATCCTGTGTTTTACCCACTTTTAACAACTTGCATTTTGAAATCTAACTATATGTCATAACAAGATCTAAGCACTTTCTTGGCATTTAGCTCATTTATTCCTACATTAACTGTATGGGGTAGGTATTATTATTGCTGACATATTTCAGAGAAGAAACTAAGGCAGTGAATTTCCCATGGTCACATAACTCAGTGTCAGAAACACTGCTGGACTTTAAACGAATGCACTTAAAACCTTTCTGTATTCTAGTTCCACAAGTAATTCAATGAAGACCATAGTATTAGGGTATAGAAATAATAACACAGCTATTATAGGAGGACTCAACTAGAAATAAAATGATTTAATAAGTATAGAAGTGTAATGATTAAGCAGATGAAACAGCTTTTACAAAACTCTCCATTCTCTGTATGTCCCCACAGGACCCCTCCATCAGCTTCCATCTCTTACTCTCTATCCTCCACTAACAGAACTAAACATGACAATTTTCAAAGGTTTTAGGAAAACTGGTTCACAAAATGTATCCCCTGAAAACGTGTTAGAGATGCAAATTCTTATACCCCACTTGTTTTTAATGTATGTTTGATTATTAATTACTTCATGGTAAACCCAACAGATCTGAAGATCATTGCTATTAAAAAGATGCTTTGTTATACTCTCAGATCATAAGAGGAGGAGGCAGGATGACCTGTGAGACACCAGGGTCAGTCGGGAGACAAAGTGGAGGTGGGCAGGGAGGGCAAGATCTTTTATTTTCGTTTATGGGGGAAGAAACTAGAGAGGTAAGATAAACAGATTAAGTTATTTGCTAGTTTGATAATTTCAGCAGGCTCTGGAACATCGGAACTATCTCTAATTATATGGCACCTAATTCTGTGATGATTAGGGAAGGTAGATAAAATGATAGGGCTTGGAGTCTGGATTGAGTGATATGCATTTGAAAAGCAAGCTCCAGGGTGAATTGTTTACTATTTCTAGGAAGGGGCTGGCACCAGAAAGGACAGTCCCTCCAGGGTCAGCAAAAGTCCAGATGTCAAAGCATTAGAATATAAAAAATAGAAGACATGGTTACTACACCATTCTATACCTACTGATTAAAAAAACTGAGATTAGAAGCCTGTTTTCACATCCCTCCAGGTGAGTCTGGTGCACATTATAACTTAAGATCCACAGCTTTACTTTACCACTGTATTTCACATAGCACAAGGAGCAGTAAGTACTTAGCACAGACCAGAATTTTTCCTTTTCTCAAAACTTAACAAATTTAAGTATGGATATCAAATGTATATCCATAGACTATTTCAAGAAACTATCTTTAAAGCATTAAATATGCACAAAGACTTCTAATAATGCCATCTATTTCTTTATGTTCCCGAAACAGCTGTGTGTCTAAATTAGAATAAAGACAACCAAAGTTTTCAATAATAAATAGCACACTGAGACACTCCACTGTACCCTTGAAAACTAGGTGTTTAATCTTTAGAATGATCTGAAAGACAGCTTTGGAGCCAAGGGCATTAGATAGCCTTTTGAGTTTCACCCTAGAAAGCTCCATGTAATTTGTTTTCTAGAATTTTCCATTAACTTCTGAAAGACCTGCTTCTATGTTTGGTCAACAACAGAAACTCTGGATAGTTTTATGTTTATTGGGAAGATTACAGATCCCAACTTGTTACTACCAAAACTTTTAAGTCCATGTTTTGAAAATAGATTGATGTTGGAAAAGGAAAAAGAATATTCATGACCCAGTCCTAGCTACACCTTAATTAGTCATATGAACTTGGGCAAACAAATAAATCCCTCTGGACTTTTGTTTATCTCACCTGTGGTACCAGGGTGCTGGATGAGAAGATATTTCTGAGCATATGTGATTCCTAATCTATATAGAGAGGCAAAAAGAACTTCTCATGAAAAATTCCTTGAAAGAGATAATGCTTTTTACCATTGTTAAATAGGAATATACTTCTCTACCTGTTCTGAGCTCCAAAATCTTAAGTATGTTTATTACTTCAGACACCCTGGTCTACATGTTTATCTATAAATAGGAGTTCTCATCTTGGCTACACATCAGAATCATCTAGGGGAAGTTTAGGAATGTCAGTGTTTGGAACTAACTCTCAGAGATTGTTCTTGGGTCTGTCTTGGTCATTAGTATTTTTAAAAGCTCCCCAGGTAACTCTAACGTACAGCCAGTGCTGAGAGGCATAAGCCTGTAACAAGTCCTGGAACAATTTTTAAATCAGAAAAGAACTCACAGTGGTTAGTAAGTTGTACAACTATCTGAACATGTGGTGGGTAAGTGGGGAAGTCATGTTGATAAGTGTGGCCTCAACCCTGAAAAGAGAGGGGCAGTGGTCAGAAACTAATTTCATGAATGATTCTCTGAGACAAGGAATAAGATTGGATAATATTTTCCCCTCTTCTGGTAGAAAATAGAAAAGTTAGTTAAAAGAGTTTTGGAGAAAGCAGATTTGCACAGGTATTGTTCTCATAAAGGGTGATGCAGGGGTTGTGTAAATTTCCATCTACACGTGATTTTGGAGGCAGCAGATAGTCTTGAGGATATGGTATAGCAGGAGAAATAGCCAGGATTATAAGTGTTTGTGAGACACCAACTGGAACAGTTGGTTCTTCCTGATATGCTGGCTGGAGGAAGAGAAGGATGAGATTTACATAAGGCAGAATTCTTGGACTATGCCGATGAAGTAAGTATGGTGTCCATGGCGCCAATTCTTTATACCTTCTGTCTCCACATCCTTTACCAGGTAACTTTGTAGTGCCCTCCCCCCAACTCTATCTCTGGGCCATATGACTTAGTTTGGCAAATGGGATGCAAGCAGAGAGCTAAAAATCACTCTCACTCTTGCGTCTCTACCTTTGTCATGTGAACGTGCCACTTAGATCTGCTGCCAGTCAACTGATCCCAAGACATGTGGGCAAAGCCAGCTGAGGCAGATAGACCCTAAGGTGACTGCCAACGATTCCCACTGTCTGCTATTCATAGTTTTATGGAATTCTATCCTTTTGAGTGTGGGTGGACCTCTGACTTGCTTCTAAGCAACAGAACATGGCAAAGATGACAGGATGTCAGTCCTATGATTATATTAGTCATACAAGACTCCATCTCAGGGGAGTCACGCTTGCCTTCCTGTTGGCCTTAAAGAGGGAAACATAAATATGAGAAGCCCGTGGGGCAGAAAAAACAAAAGAGAGATCTTTAGAAACTGAGGGCCTCACTCTTACAGCTGAGAAGAACTGAATTCTGCCAACAAAATGAGTGAAAATGAAATATACCCTTCCCCAATCAAACCTCCTGATGAAAGCATAGCCTTGCCAGTACTATGACTGCAGTCTGGTGAGACCCTGAAGCAGGAAACCCAGTGAAGCCATACTCAGATTCCTAACTAAGAGAAATTGTAAGATAATCAATGTGTATTTGCTGAAGAACCATCCAGCTAAACCATAGCTTTGTGAACTAAATAAATGCTAGATAAGCCAACCCCGATATATGTGTGCAAGCCCAGCCAAGACCACCAGAGTAACCAAGCTAAGCCAAATATGACCACAGACACAGAAATAAGTCCAGCAAAATCTGCCAAGTCCAGTGCAGAGCATCTGAATCCCACAAATTCTATAAGCTAACTAAATGCTTATTGCTGCCTGTGACTGGGTTTTGTTATTGTTACATAGCATTACTGTGGCAATAGAAAATGATACAGTGACAGTGAAATTTAGTTATTTCCTTAGTTCTCACAAACAAGTGAGGTTTCAGGAAAGTTGAAATTAAGTGTAACATAATATGATAAAAATAATAACATGGATTTTACTTAGTACCCAATATCTCAACAGCAAATTCCTGAAATCATTAGTCCTCTATGCCTAAGAGAAATATCATTGTCCTGGGATAGTTTGAATACTATTTTCTTTTGATCATTCTGTCTTTTTGTTCATTCTGTTTCTCTCACACCTGTCTCACTAAATGATCAATTCTTTATATCCAGTTTGTAATATTACAGAGAAATAGTTGCAATTCTTGAAATTCATGCTTTATATACACATACACAAAAAACTACTAATTGAATATCCATGGTTCTTGCTTTTGCTCTTTGTATATACAATCAATGCTGTAATTTAAGGTTTTGGGTCTTCCAATATTTGCTATGAAATTCCAAACACTAGTACTAAGTCAAGAAATGTCATCTCAGATACTGCAATATGACAGACTCTGTTGTAAGGCCTCTATGAGTCTCAAGCTCTTACTCTCTCCAAATACATGCACGTGTTCTCTATTCTGGCAGGTAAACAGATTTATACTGTCCAGTCTTAATGGGAAAAAAATTTCCAGGCTGAGCCTGCACTGAAAAGGAATTTTATGGTATGGAGCAAAAACAAACCTGAAGTATTTCCAGTACTTAAATTTTCAGTATTCACCCAGGTGCAGCTGCTCTTAGAGTTAATCTAAATTGATTCAAGTCATCTATATATAGATCAAACTAGCCATCATGTAGAGATAACTCCCATAAAAGAAGTTTCCTTAGTGTACAATGAAACATCACTGTTGAGACAGGAGGAGAGTTATGTACTATTTTAAGGTTTAGGGTTTTTTGTTTTGTTTGCATATCAATGAAAATGGCTAAAATAAAGCCACAGTCAAAATTAAGTTTTGGCAAGGGTGTGGAGGAACCGGACCTCTCATTCACTCCTGTTTGGCATGTAAATGGTATAGCCACTACGGAAAACTGTTTGGCAGTATTTGCTAAGGATGAATGCATGTACACCTGAAAACCCAATAGTTACACTCTAACAAGATGCATGCATTTGTTCACCACCAGGGACTCATGCAATAATGTTCATTGCAGCACTATTCATAATGACCAAAACTAAGAATAACTAAAATCTCCATAACATTTGGATCAATAAATTATAGTTAATTTATACAATGGAATACTAAAGAGTAATCAGAATGAATAAATTTCAAAGCACAGATATGACTGTACCTCACAAACATGTTGAGTGAAATCAGACACAAAAGACTACATCCTATGTGATTCTGTTTATATCATACACCGGCAAAACTTGTCTATAGTGCTAGAGGTCAGGGTAGCAGTTGTCTTTGGGGGAAAAGGATGGTAGTGACTTAAGAGGAACACATAGAAGATCTGGGGTAATGTTTCTTAATCTCAGCACTGGTTGCATGAGTGTATTTAGTTTTTGAAAATTCAGTCAAGCTGCATACTTACACGATGTTGACTTTTTCTCTATATGAGTTATACTTTAATAAAAACTATACTTTTTTTATTTTTTAAAGATTTTACTTACTTATTGGAGAGAAGGAGAGAGAGGGCACAACTGGAGGAAGGTGCAGAGGGACAAGCAGACTCCCTGCTGAGTGTGGAGCCTAATGTAGGGCTTGATCCCAGGACCCTGAGATCATGACTGAGCGGAAGTCAGACACTTAACTGACCGAGCCACCCAGGCGCCCCTACATAGTTCTTTTTTTAATTTGAGGTATAGTTGACACAACAGAGTACATTATTACAGATGTACAACATAATGATTCTTCAACTCCATATGTTATGTTATTCTCACCACAAGTGTGAATACCATCTGTCACCATAAAATAACTACACAATACCATTGACTATATTCCCTGTTTTGTACTGTTTCCTTTCTTCTTTTCTTCCTTCTTTTCTTCCTTCCTACCTTCCTTCCTTCCTAACTTCCTTCCTTCCTATATTCCTTTCTTTTATGCTATACCATTCATGTACCTATGCTATAACTTATTCATTCTACAACTAGAAACCTGTATCTCCTACAATACTTCATTCATTTTGCCCATTGCCCCACTCTGTCAGCCACCAGTTGGTTCCCTGTAATTATGGTTATATTTCTGCTTTTATTGTTTGTTTCAATTTTTAGATTCTATATATAAGTGAAATTATATGGTATTTGTCTTTCTCTGAATTATTCTTAGGATAATACCCTCTAGGTCTATCCATGTTGTCACAAATGGCAAGATCTCATCCTTTTTAGAGCTGAAAAATATTCCATTGCACATATGTATGTGTATGTATCTTCTTTATCCATTCATTTGTTGGTGAATACTTAGGCTGCTTCCATATCTTGGCTATTATAAATGATAACAATAGAAGGGTGCATATATCTTTTCAAATTACTGTTTTCATTTTCTTTGGGTAAATAAACAGTTGTGCAATTACTGGATCATATATCCAGTACATATCTATTTGTAATTTTTTGAGGAAGCTCCATACTATTTACCAGGGTGGCTACACCAATTTACATTCCCAACAACAGTGCCCAATGGTTCCTTTTTCTCCTTATCCTGCTAACATTCGTTATTTCTTATAAAAAGTTTATATTTTTAAAAAATTGCTTTCTAATACCAGGATGCATCTAATTCAGTGTAATCTACTACAATTTTCCTTTGGTAACTTTAAGTCCATCCAATATAAGTCTAATGAGTACAATGCTGAAGAACCTACAAAGTAGTAGAGAAACCTGGTTACCTTTCTTTTATTTCCCCAAATCTTCTACATGGAAATCGAGAGATTTCTGCTTTGATGAAAGAGATTTTGACAGGCCACCCACCATGCTATTACCTTAACTTACGAAAATAGGTTTGACACTGCTTTAAGGGTTGTGGGTAAATTTTCCTTATAGTATGATAACTCCTTCTTATCTTGCAAAGATCCCCTGGGCAGGACATTTTTCATTCAGTACAGTACAACAATATGTCTCCAGCTCCAAAATTTATACTAGAAAACAACCTGGGCCAGAATGACACAGTAGGAAAAGAAAGCAAACCTTGACTGAACAAGAAGCTGTTGGTCAACAAGCACTTTACAGATCTGGCAGCTTTGAACCTTCCAGCAAATCTGTGAGTCTGGGAAATGGTCATTTTTCCCATTTCACAACTGAGGAACAGGATCATAGCTTTGGCCAGTCACACAGCTGAAGAGTGGCATAAACTTGGTTCAAATCCCACACAATGACCTTCCAACCAATTCTCTTTTTCTTGCCAAACTTTCTTATATGAGCCAAAGTAAGAATAATATATATTCTGTTGGAATCACTCTTTGAACAACAGAGAGATGTCTGGAGGGGTAACTGTCGCAGACATTAGCAGCTCTGCTTTGTTCCTCTTTGCATTTCATTCCAGTCTTTTTGAATTTATTGTCTTTTTATTTTATTTATTTTTTTTTTAAGTAGGCTCCATGCCCAGCATGGAGCCCAATGTGTGGCTTGAATTCACAATGCTGAGATCATGAGTCAGACACTTAACTGACTGAGCCACCCAGGTGCCCCTGAAATTGTTGTCTTTTAATAATCCTCCTATTACTCCCACTTTCTTCTTCCCCCAACTAATGAGGATTTAGACCTGTCTATAGCACCCTAGGCATCATTGACTCCCTTTCTGGAGGTCCTCAAGTTTTAGTCACTGACATTTCAAATCTGTTTTGCAGATCCCATAAGTAGGAAACTGATAGCTATCTCAACTAAGCTGTAGCAAATGATTTTTCTAAAACACTTTAAATAATAGCTTTTAATTCAATGAAACATTGCAAAATATAGACTGCTCTCACACACAGATTCCCTTTAGAAGCTATAATGCCCTTTAAAACAAGAATGCTGTCTTTATAGTTCTAACATGAGACCCATTACATGGGAGGCACTCAACAAATAAATCCTTATTAAATTAATACAGGTAATTCTTCCAAATACTCTGTAGGGGAAGCACAGCAGCTATTCCCAATTTGCAAAAGGAAAACAGGGTCGGAGAAGATGTAACTCTTAGCTCGTACACCAAAGAAATACTTAACCCGTGCCAACTGTGTTCAGATCTGTGTTCATTACATGCGCAACGAAATATCACCAGTTCTAGCAGTGAAAACCAAATCATTTACAGCAACACTGAGGAAAATACAAGGCAACTGACTTCAAATACACGAAATGGTTTCCTGAGGCCATAAGCAGCGTGCTCTGCAATCCAGCTGGGGAATCTATCTCACTGACCTCTTGCACCAAGGAATTCCTCTGGTTTCTATTTCTAACTTTTCAATTATGCAACCCTGTTCCTGGGATGGGAGATTTGTTAACATGCTTGAGAATCTGTTGCCCTTCTCTGGAGTTAAACCATCAATCTCTGGACAAGAGACATTTCTCATCAGTGATCTAAGTCCTGGGCAGAACCTTTGGGTGGATATTGAACAGGCCAGTAGACTATAAGTTCTTAAGGACAGTATCACCCATCATCCAGGAGGAAAAAGAAATGAAGCAAAGTTTCTTCAAGGAGTGACTTTCCTAATTTTAAATTCAAAAAGCTATATGAACACTAATCTCATTTATAACATTGAGAGAAGTAGGCAAACCAGTGGATACCACAATAAGGGGAATGCATTTAGAAGATCTGGTGTGAAACCCAGGAATCAGCATGTTGAATAAGCAGTACGGTGGTTTCTAATGCAAAGATTCTGCCCTTTGAGAAAAACTAGGTGAATAATATTCTACATTTAAGTCCAGACCTAAAAACCAAGCCAAAATCCCTGATGTGCATGTAAACACAAAGAAGACCTTTTGACAACTCAAATTCCTCTGTGTCATTTTATTTGACCATAGGAAAGGGATTTTCCACTTAATAAAGTATCCATCATTTCACTATTCTCCCAGTTCCTGTCCCAACTAGCTTTAGCCATGTACACCCAATGGGAGACCCTACAGGAGGTTACAGGACAGAATAGAGGAAGATGGCAGGGTATTCTCTTCATCTTTCTCTTTTGTAGGTAGTGTTGTAGTGTCTTAGGCAGCAACTGTGCCTTCTCCATGCCTTTGGTTCCTGCCAGAGAGGCCCACTGGGGCTCTAGCTTTTGCTAGGTGGCCTCAGCTACCAGTCACCCAGTCACAGAGATACCATCTGCTTCCTTGTACTTCTCACTTCATGTATAATAATGGCACCCTGATTCTGCTGGTGCATTTCTTCAACAGCTTCTTTTGGCATCTCAGATCTTCCATTAACTGTGTGTTCAATTCCCTGCTTTAATTTCCTCTCATTTCAAATTAGATCAGTTTCTCTTCTCCTGACTGACTTCCAGCTGCTACCTAGAGTACCTTTATGCCATCCAGCATGGTTATCAACTGTGGGCTCCCCATTGCAACATCCAACAAAGAGGTGGTAGAGCCTTTACCTTTGACATCTGACACTCGCTGCTCACCAGCTGACTCTGGCTGTCAGGTTGGCCAGGTGAGGTCCTCTTCTTTGAACACCCTATTCTTATCTCTCCCAAGGCCCTGGAATCAGAAACAAAACAACACTGAGTTTTGGCCTGTCTTCTTCCACTAACTAATCCTGTTCCTCATACCTCCAGAATCTGATCTCTGCTGGGAATTAATATATGAATTAAAAATATATAAGGGCTGAAGCTGTTACATTTTAATAGGGGCCTTCAACATTAAACATAAGATGGGGCATAAAGGTAATTTCAGCAGAGGCAGAGGGATAAACATTTAAGGAAAAGTCAAACCTTTCTGAGGCACCTCAAATTACTTCAGAAGGCGCTTCCTATACTAATAAGTAAAGAAGATGACTAAAGTGGAGCTGACCTTAACTGAGTGCTTTCTATATAAAAAGGCACTATCCTAAATGCATTTTGTGTATTATCTCAATTCTGACAACATCATGTGATATGTATGGTTAATGTATTTTTTATAAGAAAACAGAATAAGAAGTTTAAGTTATTTGCCAAAAATTATACACTTGGTGAACAGAGGGGCCAGGATTCATTATAAGACTATGGGGTCCTCATGTTCCATCACCTCCTGAACATGAGTCAAACCAAGGAGAAATAAAGTCAAGAAGTAATAAAAGCTATCATTTTATAAATAAGAGAACAACTATATACTCAACTAATCCTCGACAAAGCAGGAAAAAAATTCCAATAGAGAAAGGACAGGCTCTTCAATAAATGGTGCTGGGAAAATTGGACAGCTATATACAGAAGAATGAAACTCAACCATTCTCTTACACCATACACAAAGATAAACTCAAAATGGATGAAATACCTCAATGTGAGACAGGAATCCATGAAAATCCTAGAGAACTTTAGGCAGTAACCTCTTCGACATCAGCCACAGCAACCTCTTTCAAGACACGTCTCCAAAGGCAAGGGAAACAAAAGCAAAAAAGAACTCTTGGGACTTCATCAAGATCAAAAGCTTCTGCACAGCAAAGGAAATAGTCAACAAAACAAAGAGGCAACCCACAGAATGGGAGAAGATATTTGCAAATGACACTATAGATAAAAGGCTGATATCCACAATCTATAAAGAACTTCTCAAACTCATACCCAAAAAACAAATAATCAAGTCAAAAAAGTGGGCAGAAGACATGAACAAACACTTCCCAAAGAAGACATACAAATGACTAACAGACACGGGAAAAATGTTCCTCACCATTAGCCATCAGGGACATTCAAATCAAAACCACATTGAGAAAGGACTTTATACCAGTTAGAATAGCAAAAATTGACAAGAGAAGAAACTACCAATGTTGGAGAAGATGTGGAGAAAGGGGAACCCTCTTACATTGTTGGTACAGCTACTTTGGAAAACAGTGTGGAGATTCTCCAAAAAGTTAAAAATAGAGCTACCTTATAATGCAGCAATTGCACTACTGTGTATTTACCCCAAAGATACAGCCGTAGTGAAAAGAAGGGGCACATGAACCCCAATGTTCATAGCAGCAATGTTCACAATAGTCAAACTGTGGAAAGAGCTGAGATGCCCTTCAACAGATGAATGGTTAAAGAAGATGTGGTTCATATATACAATGGAATATTACTCAGCCATCAGAAAGGATGAATACCCAACTTTCACATCTGTATGAATGGAACTAAAGGAGATTATGCTGAGTGAAATAAGTCAAGGAGAGGAAATCAATTATCATATGGTTTCACTTATTTGTGGAACATAAGGAACAGGATGGAGGACATTAGGAGAAGAAAGAGAAAAATGAGGGGGTTGGGAATCACACAGGGAGACAAACAGAGACTATGGACTCAGGGAAACAAACTGTTTTAGAGTGGGCAGGGAAGGGGTATGGGTTAGCCTGGTGATAGGTATTAAGGAGGGCATGTGTTACATGGAGCACTGGGTGTTATATGCAAACAATGAATCATGAAACACTACATCAAAAACTAATGATGTACTGTATGGTGACTAACATAATATAAAAAAAAGTAGATATATTTTAAAAATAAAAGAAATAAATAAGAGAACATAAAGCAACACCTCTCCTTTTTCTTTTTCTCTGACATTTTCCTGATTTTGCATTTAAATCACATACTGTGTGTGTCTGTTCCAGGAAGGGCAATCACTCAGTGATCAGGACACTGCAGAAGTGAGTGGCTTTAAGGGGGTGGGGGCACGCAACATAATTAACAACGTGGGAGGGATCTGTTGTGTTAACACAGCCTGGTAGTGATTTTTTCAGGTGTGATGACTTTGCAAGGCTGGAGACATGCTTCCTCAGGAAGAGGGAGAATGACAGAAACATTTCCTCTCCCTGGAGACAGGATTCAGACAAAGTACAGTCATGAGGGGAAGATTTCACTCAGACAAAATTTAACCCAAAGTCCTAGCAATGACAGTGTTATAACCTAAAGTATAGCTGACAAGTTCTTCTATTCTCCTAATGTAAACGATAATGCATCGAGACACTTATGCAGCATTTATTTTGCATGAGAAAAAGCAAGGAGGATACCAAAAATCTAGTAGTGATAAAAGAAATAAAGAAAGCTTTCGAGGAAACAATGCTATAATTCTAGTTTATGTTATTCAATCAAATAAAGATGCTGAAGTGTTTGGGGAGAAGACTAATCAATCCATCTAAACCCTAACAAACTGACAACAAACCCAACTCAACTGCTGTAAGACTAATTAAAAATTGTATTGACTCAATACCCATAACTGGTTTCAGGAACTATTATTTCTAGGAACTCAAACAATGTCTATAGAACACTCAGGAATTGCATCTGTTCTTGATGGACCCTTTTCAAGACAGACTTAACCACCATAATCCAAGATGGCACTTAGCAGCTCTAGAACAGTTTCTCACCTTCTCAGTACGGCCAGCAGACAAACAAGATTATATATATATATCTCTCCAGCTTCCCCCATATCCCCTTCCATACTTCCTATATCTGCAGCAAAAGTGCTGGGATTCACTATGATTGGATAGATATGGGTCACAAGTTCATCCCTGATAAGCCTGGGTCATGTGAACACCCTGGGATATGGGGGTGGAGTCAGCTTTGTCCAAATAACATGACCTGATTGTGGAGGAAAAAAGGTCTTCAGGGAACATGAATGCTGTTACCAGAAGAGAGAAGAGATACTGCACAGAAAAACAACAACAAAGGTCCACCAGATGGGCAAATATATAGACATAAAGTATTTTAGAAAGAGATAAGAGAGGAGACTATAGCAGATATTTTTTTAAAAAAAAGGAAAGGTAGGAAAAGTGATTTGGTGGAAAACAACCATGAAGGATTCATTCATCCGTTCATTTATTCATTCATTCATGTGATAGTCATTTGAGTCTCTAGCAAGACTTGACTCCTTCCTCTGTGCATAAAAATGTTTAACCTTTACAATTAGCTCCAGGGGAAGCTTCCAATACAAAGTTCACATGCTATAACATTTAATGTTTTAAATTAAAATTGTGAATAACAAGTAGTTAAGAAGAGTATTCTTATGTGATACTCAGTGATTTCAGTCCTCCAAATCTCTTCCCTATACTTACACTTAGATTAACAGGAATATTAAGTAGCATTCTTTTTTTAAGAAACATTTCCCAGATTAATCTGAATTCTTTTTCTGCCAAGAAATAAATCCCTAAATCTGTGGATCTTATAGAATACGTTTTCATAACAGTCATTGAAATATCTAAATCTTCTGTTTTTCAAACTATCATTCAGAAATTGAGATACATATTTCAAACAAGCTTTTATTCATTGACTCAATGAGAGTGGAGTAAATGGCACAAGAAATGGGACAAAGGGGAAATATACATTCTCCGTTCTGCATTTTTCTTTTGCACAGTATCATTCGTGTCTCTAAAACCTAAGCAACTCAGAGAGCAGGAGCATGCCTGTTTGTTTTGGCACTGCCAGAGTTATTGTATGAGCCACTTTTCCTTGCTGAGTTCAAGGAACAATAAATAATAAGAATGAGAAAGGGCAGTTTGATGGCATGACTCAATGGAAGTTGGGAGGACATGTGGCAGTTGACCCCCAAATGTAAAACTCACGTTTCACATCAATTACAGAACTAGATGTAGATTAGACAAGAAGAGGGGCCCGACTTTCTTCTTTTTAATCATACAATGACGTTGGGATGCCTCAGAAGAGAAAAGCACAGTATTCCAGCGTGTTTCTGCCTGTACAGTGGAGACAGCAGTGCAGCCAAGTGATGGTGGCAGTACCAACTTTGCCGTAAATTTTTGCTGTCAGAAAACTCTGCCGCCAGGATCAATCACAGGGAATTATGTTCAGCTGCAAACATTTTCCCTGCCACATTACCTTAACATCGTTCTGATTCACAAACAGTTAATTTCATCAATCGCATAGGATTTGGAATGATTATTTCCTGTTAAAACTCTGTACTGAGTTAGATTTATTAATTTTCTTAAGTAGCTCTCAGGGCATAATCTTATGCAGTTCCTAGTGAGAACACCACTCCTTTAAAATGAAGCATCAAGCGTTAGAAGAATTTTCCCACTCTCCTTTCAATTGGTTTGCCTCATTCCTCTCTGCGATAGGTTTCTCTAATGATGTTCTCTAATGAGTGGTATAGGTATTCATTGCCCAAACTGCTAGGGGTTTGGGCCTCTTTCAATATGTGGTAGAAGTGACCAGTATTTCTTTAGTATGTGGATGATGGTGGGAATAGTTCACTTGAAAGTGGTACAAATTCAAAAAGACTGCATTTTGGTTTGGACTATAGTATATATTAGTCATGCAGTAAATGCTAAATGAGCTTTTAAATGGGAGTATCCTCAAAATCCATTTTGTCCCCTGATGGTAAGATTCAAAGTGTTTCGACTTTGCCATTTTTTCCCTGGTAAAAGTTAGACAACAAAGAGGCTTCTCTCCCAGAGGCTTTCTCTACTCCCTATGTTGGTTCCACCTTAAGAAATCTCCCAATTCCAGGGGTGCCTGGGTGGCTTAGTGGGTTAAGTCTCTGCCTTTAGCTCAGGCCATGATCCCAGGGTCCTGGGATTGAGCCCTGTATCAGGCTCTCTGCCCAGCGGGAAGCCTGCTTCCTCTTTCTCTCTGCCTGCCTCTCTGCCTACTTGTGATCTCTGTCTGTCAAATAAACAAATAAAAATCTAAAAAGAAAAAAAAAAGAAAAGAAAAAAAGAAAGAAATCTTCTGATTCCTTCAGTTCTTCCAGATTATTTTATGAGGACTTGGGGTTGAACAGTGATTTATGACTTTTTTTCTAAAGATGTGGTGTACTGCTTAGGTGGAGGAACACTTTGATTTAATAATTTATTGAAGTAAAAATTTATCAAGACATTGTATTCAAGGGGAGAAGAGCTATCAGGGGAAATAGGAAGGTTGCTGCAAAGCCAACTGGAATGAAAAAGCAAGGAAGCCTTCTTTCTGTAAATTAGGCAGAGGCCTAAACTCACAGATGTCCCTACGTAATTAATGCATTTAACACAACACACTAATTAACCACATCTGAGCCAAATGTGAGGCTTCATAGTGCCATCTGATAATGTCCAAGAATCAAAACTACAAGAGAAACTGCTGTTTCAACAAAGCCATTCCCTCCACCTCTTGATCATACAGATAAACTATATTTCCCAGCCTCCCTTGTAGTAAGAATGACAATGTAACCAAATCCTGACCAATGGAATGCAAGCAGACATACTATGTGCCATTTCCAGCTTGGCCACAAGAACCTCCCAAGCAATTCTCCAAATTCCTTCTGTCTTCTGCCATCCAAATGCAGAGGATCCAGCCAAGAACTAATATGACCTAGAGGGGAAGCCACCATATAAAAAGCCTGGGTCCCTGAATAACCTTGAATAATCCCGCAAAAGGTCTACTGTTATGCCTAACACCCAAATACAGAGAAAACTACAAAGCTCCAAAGATATAGTATAGCCCCATAGAATTACCTTAATAATTCCTCTGAGGTCTTCCTAAAGCAAACCTTGTTTCAGTGACCATCTAGAAATGCTAGACTCAAATATAGTCATCAGAGTCTAACACTACAACTACATAAAATAGAATCAGTAGGTTCAAAGATGGCATAGGAATTTACCAGTTCTAGTTTATGTGCCTGAAAAACCCATGCTCTTTATTAAGAAACAAGATTGATAATTTAGTATATCACTATTTGACAGCAACCATAATAGTAACCGTTCAGTCAAGAATCATCAAGGATGCTAAAACTAGTGAGTAAAGTTTTATTGAGAAACAGTCTCTCAGACAAAATCACCATTAGGCAAAGGCCACTGTAATAACTGCTGCAGGCAAATCCACCAATAGGTCCTAAAATCAATGGTGTAAATTTGAGGAGAAACAATACATTTTCATAGTCTCCAAGTATGTTCCCCAAATATTGATCAATTTATAATTGGAGAAACAGTACTTTACAATAGAGGAACTCAGCAGGTACCACCTTAACCAAGTGGTCAAGGTTAACTTCATCATCAATAAAATTTATCAGCATGATGATCTCCCGGTATCATATACTGGCAAAAACACAACAGTTCTGTGGCATTCTTGGCATCAGTGTATAACCCAGTCTAATCAGGTGAATAGAACAAACTCTGAGAGTCTAAAAAACAAATAACCACCTGTATTAAAAGTGTCAGAGTCACAAAAAACAAGGTAATACTGAGATATAATCACAGGTTAGAGGAGATTAAGAATTCATAACAAATAAAAGCAATATGGGATCCTATACTAGATCCTGGTACAGAAAAATAGCATTAGGGAAAAAAATTGGTGAAATTCTAGGAAGATCTATAGTTAAGAGTGTTATCCTCATGTTAATTTCCTGATCTGACAATTGCACTATATTTCTGCAAGCTGCTAACATAAGGGGAAGCTGAATACAGGGTATACTAGAACTTTGTACAATTTTTGTAACTTTTCTTTAAGTCTAAAATTATTTTAAAAAAAAAGAAAAAATAAGCTATTTACATAGTCTCAAGAATCCCTCTATAAGATATTTAATTATAAGGGGAAAAATAGTAAATTTACAGTGGAGATGCCTAGCAGATACCACCTTAAGCAAGTGACCAATGTTCTTATCACCACTAATGGGACAAATAGAAATCTCCTGACATAATGCACTAAGAAAAATTTATCATCACTTCTTTGATATTATTGTCAAAAATGTATAAGTTGAATTTTGTCATGAGGAAACCTCAATGAAAATTGGAATCGATAGACATTCTAAAAAATGACTGATCTGTACTCTCTAAAAACGTCAAAGTGTGCATCATACAGGAATATTACAAAAATTCCCAGAAATATATAAACTACCAAAACTGAATCTGGAAGAAAGAGAAAATTTGAACAGACCAGTTACCCACAATCAAATTAAATCAGTAATTAAAAATCTCCCAACAAACACAAGTCCAGGACCAGATGACTTTACAGGTGAATTCTACCAAACATTCAAAGAAGGATAAATATTAGGGCCATCTTGGTGGCTTGGTTGGTTAAACATCAGGCCCTTGATCTCAAAGTTGTAAGTTTCAAGCCCCACATTAGATGCCATGCCCAGCGTGGACCCTACTTAAAAAAAAGGAAAAGTTCTCATTAAACAACTATTTGGGTCACTATTCAAATCTGTGTATGCCAGATTATAATTCTAAAAACCGTTAATACCTATTCTTCTCAAACTATTCCAAAGAATAGAGGAGGAAGGAAAACTTCCAAATACATACTATGAGGCTTACATTATCCTGATACCAAAACAGGATAGATACTACAAAAAAAGAGAACTACAGGTCAATAACTCTGATGAACACAGATGCAAAAATCCCAACAAAATATTAGCAAACTGAATCCAACAATACATTAAAAAATCATTCACCAAAATCAAGTGGGACTTATTCCCAGAACACAGGGATGATTCAATATTTACACATCAATTAATGTGATATATCACATCAATAAGAAGATTAAAAATCATATGATCATTTCAATAGATGTAGGAAAAGCACCTGACAAAGTACTACATCCAATCATGATAAAAACTCTCAACAAAATAGGTTTGTAGGGAACATATTTCAACCTAATAAAGGCAATATATGAATAACCCACAGTTAACTTCATACCCAATGATGAAAAACTGAGAGCTTTCCCCCTAAGATCAGATACAGTACAAGGATGTCCACTCTCAGCAGTTTTATTCAATATATTACTGGAAGTCCTTGCCACAGCAATCAGCAAAAAAAAGGAATAAGAGGCATACAAATTGGTAAAGAAGAAGTAAAACTTTTCACTATTTGCAGATGACAGGACACCATATATAGAAAATACATATAGAGAAAATATACACCATATGTAGAAAACAAAGACTCCACCAAAAAGCTATTAGAACTGATGAATGAATTCAGTAAGGTCATAGGCTACAGAAATCCATTACATTTCTATACACTAATAATGAAGTAGCAGAAAGAAAAACTAAGAAAATAATCTCAGGGTTGCCTGGGTGGCTCATTTGGTTAAGTGTCTGTCTGACTCTTGATTTCAGCTCAGGTCATGATCTCGGGGTCATGAGAGCAAGCCTCACATTGGGCTCCACTCTCAAATGCAGAGTCTGCTTTAGACTCTCCCTCTCCCTCTGCCCTTCCCCTCCCACTCATTCTCTCTCTCTAAAATAAATAAATAAATCTTAAAAACAAACAAACAGAAAAACAGAACGCAATCCCATTTGTAATTGCACCAAATAATAAAGTACTTAGGAATACATTTAACCAGGGAGGAGAAGACCTATACTATGAAAACTACAAAACACTGGAGAAAGAAATTGAAGATGACAGAAACAACTGGAAAGATATTCCATGCTCATGGATTAGAAGAACAAATATTGTTAAAATGTCCATGCTATCCAAAGCAATCTAAAGATTTAATGTAATCCTTATCAAAATACCAATAATATTTTTCCCAGAACTAGGACAAACCTAAAATTTGTACAGAACCACAAAAGACTCTGAATAACCAAATGATTCTGGACAAAGAAAAGCAAAGCTTGAGGTTTCACAATTAGAGACTTCAAGTTATATTACAAAGCTGTAGTATTCAAAACAGTATGGTACTGACACAAAAATAGACACATAGAACAACAGAACAGGATAGAAAACCCAGAAACAAACCCAAGATTACATGATCAATTGATCTTCAACAACAGAAGCAAGACTATGCAATGGCAAAAATATAGTCTCTTCAACAAATGGTGTTGAGAAAACTGGACACCAACATGTAAGAGAATGAAACTGGACCACTTTCTTATACCATATGCAAAAATAAACTCAAAATGGATTAGAGACCTAAATGTGAAAACTGAAACCTTAAAAATCCTAGAAGAAAGCACAGGCAGTTATTTCTCTGACACAGACCATAGCAACATTTTCTAGGCCTGTCTCCTGATGCAAGGGAAATAAAAACAAACTATTGAGACTACATCAAAATAAAGTTTCTGCATGGCAAAGAAAACAATAAATAAAACTAAAAGACAACCTACTGAGTGGGAGAAGATATTTGCTGACAACATATCCCATAAAGGGTTAGTATTCAAAATACATAAAAGAAACTTACAAAACTGAACACCCCAAAAACAAATAATTCAATTAAAAATAGACAAAAGACTGAACAGACATTTCTGCAAAGACTATACAGTGGCCAACAGACACATGAAAAGGTGCTCAACATCACTCAACATCAGAGAAATACAAATCAAAACTATCACCTCACACCCGTCAGAATGGCTAAAATCAAAAATGCAAGAAACAGTAAGTGTTGGCAAGGATGTTGAAAGAAAGAAACCCTCATGCTCTGCTGGTAGGAATGCAAACTGTGCAGTTACTGTGGAAAACAGTATAGAGTTTCCTCAACAGTTAAAAACAGAACTAACCTACATTCCAGTAATAGCACTACTGTGTACTTCTGCCCAAAGAATACAAAACCGTGGGCACTTGAGTGGCTCAGGCATTTGAGTATCTGACTCTTGGTTTTGGCTCTGGTCATGATCATGTGGGTCGTGGGATCAAGTCCCATGTCAGGCTATGTGCTCAGTGGGGCGTCTGCTTGAGGGTTCTCTTCTTCTGTCCCTCCCCCTACTTGTGCACACACACGCTCTCTCTCAAATAAATCCAAAAAGGAAAAAAGAATACAAAAACGCTAATTTGAAAAGATATATGCACCACTATGTTCACTGCAGCAGTATTTATAATAGTCAAATTATGGAAGCAGCTCATGTATCCATCAACAGATGAATGGAAAAAGAAGATCTGATACATGCACATGCACGCGTGCGTGCGTGCACACATACACACACACACACACACACACACACACACACACACAATGGAATGTTACTCAGCCATAAAAGAAGAATGAAATCTTGCCATTTGCAATGATATGGATGAACAAAGAGTATAATGCTAAGTGAAGTAAATGAGAGAAAGACAGATACCATATAATTTTACTCATATATGGAATTTAAGAAACAAAGCAAACAAATGGAGAAAAAGAGAGTCAAATGAAGAAACAGATTCTTAACTTAGACAACAAATTGATGGTTACCAGATGGGAAGTGGGTGGACAATCAGTGAAACAGGTGAAAGGGATTAAGAATATGTATGATAAACACTGAGTAATATACAGAACTTTTGAATCATTACATCGTACACCCAAAAGTAATATAACACTGTATGTTTACTATACCAAAATTAAAATTAAAAACTTGTAAAAATAAAACAACAGGTGCGAAAAATCAGAAAGACTGAAGGACTGCTTCAGATTATAGGAGATGTAAGAAGGTATGGCAACTAAAGGCATCAAATGACCCTAGATTGGATTCTGGACCAGATTTCTTTTTTTTGTTGTTATAAGGGAAATGAGTGGGATAATTGGTGAAATTGAATAAAGTTTGTCAATTAGATAATAGCTGTTTATCACTCGAAATGTTGATTTTGATCATTGTTTTGTATAAGAGACAGTCCTTGTTTTCAGGAATTACCCAGTGAAAGTGTTTAGAAATAAAGCATCATGTCTACAACTTACTGTCAAACAGTTCAGAAAACATTATCCATACACAGTCATACATACATATATACATATAAGGAGATATACACATACATATGTAAACATACATATACGTACATACACACAACACACACATTTGGGTGAACAACTTATGGGATTTTTTTCCCTAAAGTTTTTATAAATATTCTGTAAGTCTCAAATTATTTCAAAATAAAAATTTTAACAATAAGAAGTCAATTGTTCAAGGTTCTCTCAGGAACCTAATATTTTAGTTGAGAGATTTTTTTTTAAAAGGCATAGAGATATTAGGTATTCAGAGTAGCCGAAATTAATTTTTATTACTAATCGAGAATATACTAATAAATAATTCTATTTTCTTCAGGTGAGGGAGCGGATATGGGGTGGTGGTGGCAAATTGTCAAAGCTTCATGGAGAAAGAAGGGTCATACTTGGACATTGAAGGATGAAGAATTATGACCAAAAAGAGAGGTAGGAGTTTCTAGGCAAGAACACCACCTTTGGAGAAGAGAAATGGTGAAAATGGCCATGTCCTTTCTGAACAAGGAGGGTACCAGGTTTACTAGATCCATGATGTGTCTATAGCTATTAGAAATAACACTGAGTTTATCTTCTGGAAGGTAACATTGCCAAAGTGATTTAGGTGAAGTTATGATGAGTCTTGGTTTTCAGGTTTCTTTATCCATGGGAAAATAAAGAATCAATGACAGTGTTGTTGTTATTGTTTTTTAAGATTTATTTATTTTAAAGAGAAAGAGAGAGCAGGGGGGAGAGGCAGAGAGAGAGGGAGTCTTAAGCAGACTCCACAGTGAGCATGGAGCCTGACACAGGGCTCAATCTCACCACCCTGAGATCACAACTTGAGTCAAAACCAAGAGTCAGACACTTTTACTGGCTGTACCACCCAGGTGTCCTGAAAGTGTTTTTAAGTAGGTATAAGTGATACCAAGTACTTTACAGGTAATAAATCTGTCAAAGATTAGAGTGGGGAAGAGTGTGAAGGTAGAAAAACTACAGGCGCATTCCCACTTACGTGAAGGGTTGATGGGAACAATATACTCCACAGAAAAGAGGATCAATGAATCAGTATACACGAGATGGCATAATAACCTACAGAAATGTGTAACCAACAAAGCTATTTACTTTCTATCATTGACATATAAAAATCAGAGTGTTTGACTAACTTAATCTTCACAGTGTTCTTAACTATTATTCTAATAGTGGGAAAGGCAGGACTAGAGCATAGACACACATTTGAGGTTCCCCTCCTTGACCAGCCAAAACATTCACATATATTTTAACCATTAAAATAAATGAAGGTATTGGGGTGCCTGGGTGGCTCAGTGGGTTAAAGCCTCTGCCTTTAGCTCGGGTCATGATCCCAGGGTTCTGGGATCGAGCCCTGCATCAGGCTCTCTGCTCAGCAGAGAGCTTCCTCCTCTCTCTCTCTGCCTGCTTCTCTGCCTACTTGTGATCTCTGTTTGTCAAATAAATTAATTAATTTAAAAAATCTTTAAAAAAAATAAGTGAAGGTATTTATCTTTGGGAACTCATAAAATTACCTCCTGGAGACCCAAAGACCATAACAGAAGGAATAAATAAAGAAAAACCTCTTGACACATTAACTGACATTGGTTGGTAGCTGTGGGTAGTCTTGATAACCAGAACTAGAAAGAATCACAGCATTCGGTGAGGTTGACACCTCATTTGGTGACAGTCAAGGTCAACAAGATGAGTTTCTGCGGCTGCAGATACAAGAGTGGAATGGGAAGGAAGGCCACAAACACGTGGGTATAAGACTGGGTATAAACCACAAATTGTGAAAATTGGCTTCATACAGTTTCTAGTCAAAACCGTGGAAAAAGAATAAATTTTACCAAGAAAGAAGAATATACAGAGGAACAGACTTTAGGGACTTTCTGAGGATGTTCTTGTTGAGGAGAAAGAAACAGCCGGAAAGAAAGAGCCTGAAAAGTCAGAGGAGATCCGAAAAGGTGTTATGCATAGAAGCCAGGAAGTGTTCAGTATTTCAAAGAGAAGCTAATCAAATTTAACTCATCTCTAGAATAGTTTGAAGACTGTGAAAAGAAAGTACTTAATAACAACTATAGTTAAAACTCAAATATTCTGCACACTGCTACACAAAAATCAAGGTGTCATCTGTCAGTTCTAGGTCTCATCAGTTTTGTTCAATCTGTGGGTCTTCTCAGCTATTGCCTTATTTTTTTAAAAAAATATATTTTTTTTACATTTTGAAATTTTCTATGTTTTCAGTGTTATAAAAGTCAGGAAATATACATATCTTTAAAATAAAAAATCATCTGAGGACACAATTTTGTCTGAAAATTTTAAATGTCTTTTTTTCCAATACCAAATTACCAATATTTTTGATGAGATCATAACTTTTAAATACTGACAAATTCCTTACTACTATGAGATGTGACAAATACAATTACTGATCACAATTCTTCGAATTGCAAAATATTTAATCACCATTTGAATAAATAATGTCAAGATTTTCATACTGTGAGTTAGAATATTGAAGTTCAGGGTACAATATGTGACTTACCTAAGACTAGATCTATACCTAAAACCAGGAATCTTCTACTTCTGTCCTTTCTCTGGGATAAATCTAGCTTGCAAGAATGTTTGGGTCTGCACAGTATTCTCCTTCAAAAACTAAATAAGTCTCAACATATAAAAATTTAAGAAATTTCCTACTTCTTGAGAAAAATGGGAGCAGCTTAACAGCTACACTGTTTTGATAGGATATGAGCTTTCCATTTTAGCACAGTCCCTACCATTTCTTACTGTTTTTTCACTCCTTTATGTTACTTACCTGACCCTGTAGCTTTATAAGCCCTGTCTAGAATTCACTAAAGAAGGCATGGGAAATTAACACTCCTAAATGTTTTGCAAATGATAAAAAATGGTGGAAAAGGGAAATTGGAAACTAAAGCAAAATTCTATCTTCCCACACTTGTTTTTTTTTCTTAAAAGGACTATCTTTTCTCATCTCTCTAACCCATGATTTTGAAAGAGTTGCGCCAGAGAAGCAAAAATTGTCCAGAAATCATTTTAATCTAGTGCTTGGATAACTTCCTGGATTTTCTTACCACTACTACTTACCTTCCCTAACCAGGAGAAAAAAGAAAAAGACTTACTAAAGTAACTGAATGGATAAATAAATCATGGTACATCCAGACAATGAAATACTCAGCATTAAAAAGAAATGAGTTATCAAACCATGAAAAGATAGAGAAGAAATTTAAATGCATATTACAAAGCAAGGAAAGACAATCTGAAACAACTCTATACTGCATGAAAAAGCAAAACATGGAGAAAGGAAAAAGATCAGTGGTTCCCAAGGGTTAGGAGGGAAAGAGAGATGAATAGAGGATGCACAGAGTACTTTTTAGGGCAATAGAATTACTCTGTATACCATAATGGTGGACACATGTCATTATACATTTGTCCAAACTCATAAAATGTACACTAAGAGTGGATCCTGATGATCTTTAAGTGATAATGATGTGTCAATGTAGGTTCATTATCTGTAACAAATGTATCACTCAGGTGGGGAATGTGTGGGTGCAGAGGTTATATGAGAAATCTGCACCATCCTCTCGATTTGACCATGAACCTAAACTCTCTGTATATAAATAGATAAATAAATAATGTCTATTTTTAAAAATTGGAGGCATACTTACCCAAAAAAGAATGAAATTTCTTTTAAAAGATTTGTCTTTTGGGGAGTCTGAGTGGCTCAGTTTGTTAAACCACTGCCTTCAGCTCAGGTCATATCCTGAAGTCCCTGGGAGCAAGTCCTGCATTGGCCTCCCTGCTTGGTGGGGAGTCTGACCCTCCCCACCTCTCATGTTCTCTCTCTCTCTCTCTCATTCCCTCAAAAATAAATAAATAAAACCTTTAAAAATAAAAATTTAAAAATGAAAGATCGTCTTTCTATTACCTCTGTATTTTTTCAAGCTACTGAATTACCTTGGATCTTTTGTAACTGTTATGTAAATATCTAACTGATCTCCTGAATTCCGTGATCATTTTTGTCATTCTGAAATAAGTTTCAACTGGGTAATATGTAGCAGTTCCCTGTAAGTGACATTAAAGGGCATTTTTAAGACCTTCACCTTTAGAGCTACACTCCAAACCACAGCAGTAGGAAAGGAAAGTCTTTACAGGAAGCATTCACGGAAGAAGGGACTCCAGAAATGCACTGAGGTTTGAACAATTACAAAACCAGAGGAAAATTCTCTTGGTTCCTCCTGTTATTGAATACTGGAAAACCACCAGTCCAAAGGATTCGTGTCTTTTAAAATCTTTTGCTCATGTTAGCCTGGAGTAGACATTCCTCTTCCACAAGGAACTCAGAGGTTAACATGAGAAAAGCACTGTGTGGAGTCTTGCCGCTCTAAATGTGGTCCTTGAACCAGCAGCAGGAGCACCACAAGGGCCTTCAGCCGAAACAGGGCAGCGGCCCAGATGCCGCCCCAACCTCCACCAGGCCAGGTGATGCTCATGCAGATCAGAGTTTGAGACACCTCCGCTCCCTTGGGGCTTCTAGGCTGAAACACTTTGTGCATTTTTCTGATTCCCATTCTTAGCAATAAAAAAGGGCATCTTGGTGGCGGTGCTGATATGGCATGCGGGACCTCATGGTGGAAGGGCCCACCAACAGGGCAGACAGCTGACTGATGATCCAGAGAGGCAGCTCGGGCAGCGCTGGCGCACGCGGAGCCTCTGCCGCTATCAGTGAGGGGCCCTCACGAGGAATTCCAGCAGCCACTGGGTTCCCAGCGCTCCTCTGCCCTCAGAAGTCAAGCTTAAATCCGACAGGCAACTCATCAATCCCGAGTGAGAACACCCACACCAGATGAGGTTGTTTTTAGGTTGGTTGTTCGCAGTCTGTGTTGCGCGCCTTGGATTGCTTCACCTGGTGAACTTCAAAAACAATCTTGATGCCCGGGCCATGCCCTAAACCAATTTCATCATTATCTCTGTGGTGGAACCAAGCATCAGTGTCTCAGGTGATCCTAAAATGCTGCCAAATGAGATGACTGCCAAATGAGAAGATTGTTATAAATGTTTACTGGGAAGGGGTCTTAACAGGGGGTGATTTCTCCCCTGGGGGTATTTGGCAATATCTGAAGATATTTTAGATCGTCCCTGGGGGTGGTTGGGGGGGAGTGGGGAAGGATGATACTAGTGTCCAGAGGTAGAGGCCAGGGAGACAAGGTACAGGACATACCCCTACAACAAGGAAGCATCTAGCCAAAAATGTCAAGACTTCCAAGATTGAGAAACCCCAGTTTATATTATGTATGGTGGTTCTTAAACTTAAATGTACATCATAATCACCTGGAAGGCTTGTTAAACTACAGATTGCTGGATCCCACCCCAGAGTTGCTGGTTCAGTAGGTCTGAAGAGGGAGATGAGAATTTGCATTTCTAACAAGTTTCCAGATGATGCTGATGCTACAGATCCAAAGACCACACTTTGAGAACCACTGATCCAGGACATTGGTCCTCAGACTTGGCTGCATACCGAAATCGTGTGAATTTTTAAAAATACTGAGGTGTGGGTCCCATCCCTAGAGATGCTAATGCAATTTATCTTGGGCATGGGCCAGATACTGGAATTTTTAAAGTTTTCTTATGTGATTCTACTGTGCAGTCAAGGTTGAAGCCGCTTATCTAGGAAAATAGTGTAGACACAAAAACAAAAAAAGCCAGGACTGGGCCCCTTGTTTTCAAGGGTTAAATGGAGGAGGAAGAAGTTGGAGAAGACATGGCCAGTGGGTAGGTAGAAAACTAGGAGTGTGTGCTGTCAGAAAACCAAGATAGAACTTTTCAAGATGGAAAGAGCAGTCTGCATGATCCAATATGTTCTATTCCCATGTGTGCTAGCCCACAAGGTTGCTACTAGCTGTCACCATAGGCCAGCATTAAAAACTTTTAAAAATTATCTTTTTTGTGGCTGCTTCAGATTTCAGATATCTTGCTCAACTCTATTCAAGGACACTACTCTTCAACAGTACTGAAGGCTACTGAATTGTATACTGTCAACCTCTAAAGAGCCCAAGAGATGATAGAATTTAGCTTCTTCATTTTGCCAATGATACGATAGAGGCCCCTGAAAAGTACCTTAGCTACCGTCACATAGCCATGGTTGGCAGAACTCAAGGAAGAACTCTGGTGTCCTGATTCTCCTCTTTATGCACTGCATAACCTACAAAGAAAATCTTGAACCAATAGCTTAGGATCAAAATACCTCTATCTGCAAGCTTTGCTCCATTGTTCGCCAGTTGGTGTGTGTCAGAAATTCTCAAAGGCAGAGCCAGGCCAGGGTTGGGGTTTCCCTGCTGACTCCTCCAGGTGGAATGTGTTAAGCTAACAAGTCAACACTCGTGTGAGGCAGGTAAAGGCCCACATCTGATGGATCAACAACCTGGAATCTTTCATTAGGTCATCTGTTTCCTTTGTACCAGGCCCAACTCTCAGGCTAGAGCTGTGGGCTCCACCCATCAGTATCTTCTTTGCAGTGACCTTGCAGTTCATGAGGTCACATCACTGATAGGTGAGCCCAATGTTCTATGACAGACATTGATGAGCAGAGTAAGTCTGACATGAATCCCTTACATGAACTTTATTCCAAGGTGGGTACCAGAAGATGCTGGCAAGGGAGGCTCTTTCTTCACTAAGATGCCCTTCAGGGTGAGAAAATGGAAGGGTAGGAGCCTGGCTGAGCACAGAACCATACATAGCATGTACCTTAGTCTTTTTTAGTAGCTCTCACCTCTAGTGGGTGGGAGGTTTGCTAAGTCCTATGGAAAAAACTACCTAAATGAAAAGCTCTAGAGCCTCCCATTTATTACACTGTAAAATAAAAATTCATCTACCTGTCTAGTAACCTAAGGATAAATGAAAGTTTGGGGGCACAAAATAACCTTAGAAATAATTTGTGATATAGCTGTCTCAAGACTCAATTAGTTTTCTCTAAACCAGCCCAAAACTTACAGGCTTAAAACAACAGCCCGGGGCGCCTGGGTGGCTCAGTGGGTTAAAGCCTCTGCCTTTGGCTCAGATCATGATCCCAGGGTCCTGGGATCGAGCCCCCCCATCGGGCTCTCTTCTCAGCAGGGAGCCTGCTTCCTCCTCTCTCTTTCTCTGCCTGCCTCTCGGCCTACTTGTGATCTCTATCTATCAAATAAATAAATAAAATCTTAAAAAAAAAACAAACAACAGCCCTTTTTTTTTCTTTAACTAAGGTGAAATTGATATATAACATTATGTACATTTCAGGTGTACAACATTCTATTTACATTTGTATGCTTTACAGAATGATCATCACTAAAAGTCTAGTTACCATCCATCACCTTCTCCATCCCCTATGGTAATCAACAACAATCATTTATTTTGTTCATTATTCTGTAGGTCAACTGGTAGTTCTGGTCTGGGCAAGCTTAGCTGATGTTTCTGGGTTCTCATGTGCTTGTTCCTGTAGTCAGCTGGCAGGTAGCTAGTTGATCTGGGATAGCCACAAGGCTACCACATATCTAACACTTAGCTAACTGTTGACTGGACCAACAGAGATGATTGAGCCAAGTGTCTCTCTTCCTCCCACAGACAAGACCAGGGTTCTTCACTCAGTGGTCTCAATGCCCCAAAGAACAGCAAGGAAAAGCCAGCCCCAATACTCAAGTGCTTTTCAAGTCTCTGCTTGTATCGTACTTGTTATTGTCCCATTGGCCAGAGCAAGTGACACAGCTTATTAGAGCCAGAGGTGGTTCTATAAGACTACAAGTCCTGCCCAGCAGTCTTCTCTATGTCCTTGTCTTCTATATATTTGAGTGACATGGGTTGTTCAATGCTATTAGTAAGCAAAGTAGTTACAACTTCTAACCGCATGATGGTGGAGAGGGTATCCTCGGATGGAGACAACAATAGAGAAATCACACCTTACTTATGTCTTCAATTTTTTTAAAAAATTGAACATGTCAAAAACATCCCACAAACCCATTCCCTAAGTAGGAACAGAATTAATAATAGAACACATAACAGAATTTAAAAACTTAAGCTCATTTTTTAAAGATTTTATTTATTTACTTGAGAGAGAGGGAGAGAACACAGAGGGAAGGGAGAAGCAGACTCCCCAGTGAGCAGAGAGCCTAATGGGGGGCTCGATCCCAGGTCCCTGGGATCATGACCTGAGCTGAAGCCACCCAGGCTTGAGCCACCCAGGTACCCCCAAAGCCTTAGGCTTATTAAAAATATATAATAAAAAGATTAAATAACTTCAGTAAATTAAGAAATCTGAAATGGAAGAATAAAGGTAGGCTGTGTGTGTTTTAAGGTAGAATGTTAATGTAACTGTGGTGTAAAAGTTACACTGCTTTACCAAGTTCTGCGGCTTCTATGTCTCTTGTTGACCTGTTTTCAGGTAGGCTTGTGATAGAGAACTTTCCAATATACCTGAAAGATTTTTTTTGAATATTTTCCTACACTATTGCTCAAATGTTCTCTTTTATTGTTGTGGGGGTTTTTTCCCAGATGACTCATAGAAAATTTCTCTGGGGATACAAAATAGTTCCAAGGAATAGAAACTTACATGCCCATTTTCTTTCATTGAATTTACTTCTGGAGGTAAAGTAAAATATAACCTGTTAGATAAATTGGTTTTTCCTCTTTAAAAATCTCCACAATCATTTCATTGTGTTAGATGTGCATCAAAATGGAAGGGGGGGGGGACTATATTTAAAATGCAATATGTATATTTTGCCAGCTTAATTTATCCATTCCATGAAGTTTTTCATGTTCATTGGAAAGACTACAGCTAATTTGCCCCCATCTGATGTACAAATACAGTAGTAGCTGACCAAAAAAACCTACAAGGATGTAGACAGTGTATCAGTATCAAGAGAACACCTCATTCCCTATAGAATTAGAAATCATGGCAAACTGGAAACATAGGATCCCATTTACTTTGGCCTTATCCATCATCACAAACTCAAATATAGTCTACTAGAACTCCTGGGAGTGAAACTCCTGAAACTCATATGAAGGGAAGAAGTGGAATGGATCCAAACTCCCTGCATCCTGAGCCCACCTTACCAAGTATAAGAAAAACCAGAAAAGGATTCTTTCCCTCTTTGCATCTAATTCTGACCAAGTCAGTGGAGGAATTTCCACTTCTACAGTCTGCCTCCAAAGATTCAATGCCAACCTTCTCCCAGTCTCCACTCCAAAGACAGTCATTGCTCTCAACTCATCCCCTAGTATAAAGATGAAGCAAAACCCTATGGATTAAATAATAAGGTTTACAGAATGAGGGCCAAATGCTGAACTAGGGTAACAAGTTTTGTACAGAGTAGGAATTTGATACTCTTGAAAGACCTAAGTTCTTCAGTAAATCTTTTCACTAGAATTGGACTCAAAATATCCACATGTAAAAAATATGTAATTATATCTGCATTAGATATTTGTGATTCTTAGAAAGATGTTTATGTAAGCATAATCCCAATGTATTCATATACATTTACATGTACATAATCATATATCACCATGCTTCTAGGGAGCACTCCCCACTGCAGTTACCTTTAACAGACTGGTGTACCCATCTACCAACTTGTGTGGGTATTTTACAATTATCCCTGATTTGGATAATTACACCTGGCAAACCAGATCCACTTTGCCTGGAAATGTATACTCCCTGCTCCTGACGACTATGGAGATACAGCCAATGATTGACAGTGAGTTCATAAAAGAAAAAAAAGAAAGATTGATATCCTTGCCTCAGGGTGGTAAGACCAACTGTATTGCAGTTCATGCTTCAGAGCTCCCCCATAGGATGAGGCTGCAACCCAGCTGTGGATGAGACCATCCACTTGCTCAATGTATTTCCTGGCCCATGCTACTTCTTCACTCCCTTTCTCCTAAGAGCACTTCTTCTGTAAGTCAGGTGTACTGAATCCCTGTCTCAGGCTCTGCTTCTAGAGAAACCAACATGAGATGATACCTCATTACTGATCTTGAATGTTTTCAGAAACTAGAACCCTGAAGTGGATGCTTGTTCTATCCTTACCTTTAACTTTGAAAGTAACTTACCACTGCGTGTTTTCACTTTGAAAGCATTCACTATTGACTACATGCTTGATAAGATTTCCTCTCCTCTCGCCACCTCAGCCATCACTCACATAAGCTAAAAGTTCCTTTTGTTTGAGGAGCCTGACACACTAGTATAGAAACTCAAATCCCATTTTCCCTCTTGAAAACAATGTAGAGATTGAATTACTTATGCCCTCCCAGGAAAAAATAAAATCTTTAAAAATGATGCTTTAGAAACAGACAGTAATCATTCCTGAACTTGAAACCCACAGATAACTGTCACAGAATTGCCTGGCCCTGGAAAACTTCCCCATAACAAGACCATTTTATGAAACTGATGAAGCTAACCCAGTTTTTCATGAGTTATCCCTGGAGGCCATAATATATCAAATATTTTCTTATCATTTTCCTCTCTATGCTTTCAGAGCACGTTCTATACTCTTTTCTTCTCCTCTGCCACACTATTTTCTACCTTTGTATGGAGGTATAGTCCTCTTAGACACACTGGGAATGGAAAACTTTAAATAAAATAAAATAAAATGAAAAGTCCAAGTAATTATGCCCATACTGGATAGCCACAGCTAAACTTCTATGCAGAAGAATGTCTATCTCTTGGAATTCAATACATGTGTGCAATAACAACCACAACCAACAGCCAACAACCATGGCTCAATTTCATGTGAACCTTTTTCTCTCTTTTCATCAGATGTAGAAATGAACAAATTAGATTTTATGGATTTTTGGCTCATTTTTTAAAAGATTGATTTATTTATTTGAAAGAGAGAGCACAACATAAGTGGGGAAGGGGGAGGCAGAGGGAGATAGAGAAGGAAAGAAGCAGATTCCCCACTGAGAGTGGAGCACAACACAGGGCTCAATCTCACCACCCTGAGATCATGACCTGGAGGCTGACTCATTTTTTACTGTAACAATCATACTTCTCCTAGGTAAAGTTCGCTGAACACTTGCTATGTGCCAGAACTCTTCAAAATGCTTTACATCTATGATCTCATACAAATAGCACAACTACCTTATGAGCCAGGTACAATTTTTTATACACTTTTTGCAGATGAGAAAACATTATATCCTATGCCATACCAATCTTCTCTCATATAATCTCATCTTTGAAGGAAAATCTTCCTTCAAAAATTCTCTCTGATTAGTAGTATACTATGGTATTTCTATAGTCAGTCTATGCTTTGAAATAAATTATCATGCTAAAATGGGAACTTTTAATAAAACCTAACCATACCTTTTATATGCATGATCATTCATCTTTAGAGCAGTGGTATTACTATTGTTAGTCCTCTTACATAGTTGGAGATACTGAAGCTTGGAGATGTTGTATAACTTGTGTACTGTTCAATTCGGGTTTGTTCCAAATATCTGTGGGGCCAGGGCAAGAACACAAATAACACCTGTCACATTCTCTGTACAGCAAAAGGGCTGTCCCTGCTCAAAAAGGGCTAAGCATGCAACATGTAGAAAAACCCAGGCCACCTGCCCAAGCTTCATGCACATTCTATCACTACAAATAGCTGCCACTCCTCGGGCCTACAATTGCATACACCAGCAGCCATTCAACCTCAGGAGGATAAACTTGGAAAACAGGCCCCTGCAGGTCCTGGAAAGGACTTACTTGCTCAGGGCAGTTTGTCAGGGAATTCTAATCCTGGTTATTTGGAACATGACCTAAAAGGGAAAGTGTAGGTTGCAGGTATACATGTACTTCTTGCTCATGGAGAGAAATGCAATCAAGGAGAACCAGGATGTGGCTTGCTGGAGGACAGGGCCTACTGTGGGGGCCTCAGTAGCCCAACACTGAGAATGGAATTTGCTCCATAGCTAAGAAATGAATGAGTCAGAATTTGACTCCAGATCCCTAAGAGCCCTAACCCTTCAATGCCACCATTTTACTAGAACTGAACCTCCTCTGCTACTTCAGCACAAAAACAAACCACAGAGCTCCTACTGCTTCCATACTTTAGTTGAGACTATCTGTATTTCTTAGAGGAACATGGGCAAAGAAAGCCGGCCTTTTAAAAGTTCTAAAGGGTAGATGATCAATAGGCAATTCTTAGCAGAATTCTTTCCATACTTAGAATGCTTCTCTTAAGAGTTCAAGGCCCAAGCCAATGATTAACGAGAGTATACATGCCTGTCCACCTGGAGGCAAAGAAAAGAAGAGGCAGGAAGCAGATATTCAAGGTCTTTACCTCAATGTAAATTTAAAAAGTAGGAATAAGCTATGGAGAGCTAGCACCTAGCACAGTGCTCAAGCATAATAGGTCCACAATGAATATTTCATAAAATTATGCAGCATGAATTTGTGAGTATTTGACTCTCCTCTTTCTGGGACCAGAATTTGTCTGTTGGTAAGATGGACTTGATATATCTTATCAATGTAACCAGTACCTACTGGATTACTTTCTGTCCAACAGAACAAAAATTTCACATTTCTATGTCTTAAAAGAAGCTTGAGTTGGGGGGTAAAGACTCAGTATTCCCTGGAACTCTCAAATGCAAAATCTTCTACCTTTAAACTTCTTTATAAAGACTGGCTACCTCTCATCATTACTATATGAGATATTATCACAAGTTCCCTCCACCCCATTTCCCCCAAGAACCATATAATTAGCAACTTAGATACAGCTCAAGGGATCTGAAGGCCCACTACTTACTTCTCTACAATGCCAAATTTGTAATATGATGAGAAGAAAGCTGGTTATGTGCTCTTAATTTCTGTGAAAAATCATGTTCAATAGTAAGGTATGGTTGGGGTGTGTGTGTGTGTGAGTGTGTGTGTGTGTGTAGACAGAGAGAGTGGGAAATATGCCAGTGAATGAAATCTAAATAAACATCACTGATTTACTTCCAAAGCTAAATAGAAAAATGAAGTTTTATGTGGGGGGGGGAGAGATAATGTACATACATGTATATAACCATTGGAAGATACATGGTTATAGATATGTAAACACATAAGATAACAGAAGCCAATTTATTTCCAGATATTCATAATAGAAAACACCACTGAGAGTGCTGTGAAATGTGTAAGCCTGATGATTCACAGACCTGTATCCTTGGGGCAAATAATACATTATATGTTAATAAAAATAATTTAAAAGAAAAAAGAAAAGAAAACACCACTGAAAACAAAAAACCCAAGATTTTAAAAACCTGTGCTTTTTCCTATACTTTGAATCCAAAATACCTGAAATATGTTCAGTCAAAAGAACTACATAGGAATTGGAAGAAAATGGAAAACAAAAACAAATCCACAAAAATGACTCAAAAACTTACTAAACTGAGTGGCCTCAAATTTCCACTAGAGAGGTCACTTCCCATCCAAGTGGACAGGATCTACTTATGACAGTTTGACAACTGTAATTAGAACTTGAATAATTCTAAGAAGTCAAAAACCTAAACACTTATATAAAATCTTCTAATTATTACATGTTAACTAGTTCAAATTTTTGAAATATATAAGATAGTACTGTATGGATCAAACAACACATAATTACAGGTTTCATTCCTCCTTTGGAGATCAGGCATGGTCTCTGGCCTTTCAGAATGAAGGCTTTAAGAGATTCAGGCTATTTTAAGGCCAGTTGTGGTCATAACTTACTAACTGAAATACTATACAGACTAGACCATACACCAACATGGATTCATCCAGGCCCCTCTCACAGACCAGAACATCCAAGCTCTGTGACAGGTCGGTCCCTACAAAAGTCCATCTGGTGGTATCCCTTGAACAAAGAAGCCCTTCAAGGAAGTCCTAATAATTTTCTTGTGAGCAGCATTACCCAACTGAATTATCAATACACCAGTCCCAGATGATCCATTTAGGGGTCATCTGTGTTTATTCCAAAAAAAGTGCGAATGGCATCGCCTGCCCCAAACAGAGCATACCATTGTACCGCTTGGCAAAAGCAAACATCCTTTCCATGAATATTTAACTAAATGCTTTGCTTATCAGTATTTGGCACAACTTGGACTGATCCTATCTTTCCGTGTTCTGGAACATGCCCTACAAAGAAGATGATCAGAATGTTTCTGACTTTGTCTTCATAGCCTGAAACGTTCTGTTAAGCAGTTTTGAATTCAGGTGATTCCCTCACGTCTTTTTTCCTGAGAACTAAATTCAAAGTATTCTTACTTGTGAGGACTTGAGAAGTTTATCTGATATATCTTATTATAGATCCACCAGTGACAAAGGTGTTTTTAATAGGTATTCACTATCAAGTAAAGCAGCTCATCTTGCCTACAAGTGGAAGTACAGTGGTGATTGTGAAATGGATCTTTGGAAGTTGAAATTTAGATTTAATGGTGGTGAATGCAAGAATATTTTTTAAAAAAGAAAAAGAAAAAAGAAAGATAACATCCAATCAGACCTACAAATCATATGCCTACTTTTATGTACCCACTGAAGAATGTTCACCAAAAGTTTTCCTGCCCCCAAGTAATTCATCTTCTACCTTAGCAAAATGTGCCTGGAAGACTCATATTCAATCAACTGGCTAGGGCTCTGTGTGTGTGTGTGTGTGTGTGTGTGTGTGTGTGTGTGTAGTTGGTGGTTAAGAGCTTGGGTTCCAGTTTGCATGGATGTCCTGGAGTATACCTATTATACTTATTGCCCAGGTGTCGTAAGTAATAGTGTCTATTTTCACTCTCAAAAACATCCCAGCTTGGCATTTTTCCAAAGAAAATGAAAATGCTAATTTGAAAATATAGATGCATCCCCATGTTCATTGCAGCATTATTTACAATCGCCAAGACACAGAAACAACCTAAGTGTCTACAAACAAGTACGTGGATAAAGAAAATGTGAGCATGCACACACATATATTACTCAACCATAAAAAAAATGAAATCTTACCATTTATGATGACAGGGATGGATCTTGAAGGATTATGCTAAGTGAAATAAGTGAAACTTATTTCAAATACCATCCAATCTCACTTAAATGAGCAATCTGAACAAAACAAAACAAGCTCATTGATACAGAGCACAGATTAGTGGTCATCAGAGGTGAAGGGTAGGGGGTGAGCAAAATACATGAAGGAAGTGAAAAGATACAAATTGCCATGCCAAAAAGTCATGGGGATATAATGTACAGCATGGGGACTGTGGCTAATAATACTCCATTGCATAGTTGAAAGTTGCTAAGAAAGCACATCTTAAAAGTTCTTATCACAAGAAAAAATTTTCACCATGTAGTTATGGATGTTAATTAGACTTATTGTGATGATCATCGTTCAAAAAATATATAAATATTGAATCATTACACTGTACACCTGAAGCTAATATGTGAATGATACCTCAATTAAAAAAAGAAAAAAGAAAGTTGAAGAAGAGGAAAAAATGTCCCTTATTGGAAAATAAACTCTATAGTCACTCTAGGTGTAGGTCATTCTAGGTATAGGTATGACTCTGCTCTTTTCCAGCTAAGAGACTTAAATGAAACCTCTCCCTCTAAACTCTAAATCTCATCTGTAGAATAAGAACAATAGTTAACAGCTACCTCTCAAGGCTTCTATGAGGATTAAGTTTGATAACAGATTTCAAATGTTTAACCTGCTGCACAGTAAACACTGGAAAAATTTTAGCTATTATTATTTAAAGTTCTGTCATGTGAGAAGAAATTTATCATATGGGGTTAAATGAGCATCAGTACAAATCATTCCATCCATCTTAAGATACTTTGGGTAAATACCGCTAAAATAAATGCCCAGAAATCATTTCATCACAGCTCCCACAATACAAAGACAAGAACATTCAGCAACAAATACGATACACATGATGGTGTCCCTCAAAGACTGGCCACCAGGAACTCGAAGGTCAAATAGGATGGTCAAACTTGCCTTAGGTGCCATGGAACAGAAGACAGGGAGTTGATGCCCCTGCAGATGTGCTCAGATTTTTAAAGGACTCAAACCTGGGGCTCTGCTAGGCTTCCCTGCTTCTTTTCCTCCCCATCACTTGCCTGTCTGTGGCTGACCCAGGGTCAGCTGTGGACTGTGCATCAGGCACATGACTGTGGAATTCTGGTCCTGCCCCCCACGCACAATTTACCTTCTGGAGGATTTTCCCAGCTCCATGTTTTCAAAGTGAAGCCCCGTGTTTCTCCTCCAGCGATGGAGAACCAGGCCCAAATGTAATTTCAATTACAGCAATAACAAATTCATAAGGGCCCAGCCCTTGCCATCTGTCTGAGGACTTTGTCAGGCCCTTTATGGGTCATGATGAATACCATTTCACCAACCACCTGAACAAATGAGAGTGAGCCCATGGGTTTTCTGCAAAAGACAGAAGATCAAATGAAGAGTAGAACTGTCTGAATCCCCAGCACATTGGCAGAAGTAAAATTTATCACTATGCATTTGCATAATTCAGTGAGATTCCTCATTTAAAAGCTGACAAGGGGAACGAAATGGAGTGTCGATTGGAAACTAGATGGTGGATTTTTAAATTTTAAATTATCAGTCTCTAAAAAGTAACAACCTCTCCATAATGTAGGAACTTTGGCATTAGCTGGTGACTATGTACTTTGTATGTATAGATATATAAGTAGAATAGCTAACAAGTATTAAAGAAATCCCATGTACCAAGAATTATACCAAGCACTTTGTTACATTTAATTCCCATAACCACTTTATGAACTATACACATTTTATAGGTGAGGATTTGAGGCTCAGAGAGGGGCAATAATTTGTTCCAGGTCATACAGCTAGGAAGCTCTAGTTATGAACTACAGACCTGATCTACCTGACTCCAGAATCTATGGACTAATCACTGCACCAACCATAGCCCCTTGTACATATACAAATACACACACAGGGACTTTCCATTTCTTTCCTGATGTGAACTGATAGGCAAATCAGCCTATCTCCCAAAGAGAAAATGGGAATCCTAGCTGAGCACAGGGCAAGAAGCCCACAGAGTATGGATGGAGTTGAAGGAAAAGTGGAATAAACCAGAGTCAAACAAATAATCTACCAAAAAGGCCAACCTCACTGACAGGCCCAAGAATTAAGCCATGAAGCAGAAATAGGGCACAAATGAAGAATCTAACCCCAAGGTCAATTTAAAATCTTTATAATAATAACTGCTAACATTTATTGAGTGCTTAGTGTGTGCCAGAAACTATTCTAGGCAATTTTGCATGAAATTATTCCTTTAAGTCACAACATTGTCTCGTGCCCATTTTACAGACGAGAAAACTGAGTCACAGGGGTGTTAAGTAACTGGTCCAAGAGCACGGAATTTACTCAGTGACTGAGTTGGTATTTGAACCCAGGAAGTCTAGTTTAGGAACACAAATTCATAATCCTTCTGTACAGGTATGCTCTATGCTCTCGTTTTCTTGGGGGATTCATGGTTTTTGTTGATATTTTGTGTCAAATGAAAAAATACTCATAATTCAGTTTATGAGCTCTCTTGATAAATAAGTACTATTTTTCTCTTCAGGATACAACAAATCATCCGGTTAAGAACAAATTTTTAGAGCCCACTATAGCCACTAAGATTATGAAAGTCATACTGATTGTTACCAATATTCATGGCAATAAACCCTATTTCCAGTCTATTTCTTTCCAGGTGACATCTGGAGCTCAAGTGAAGTCACAATAGGTGCCATCTCATCATTACATATCGATATAGTTCTTCTGAAAAAACTGGGAACACTGCCCAAGGCATAATAACCCTCATAAATAATCTATCAGCTTGAGGACATTAAATGTAAAGAAAGGGTGATCTCTGACCTTCCACTCCCTTTAATGGTGCTTCATTAGTCTTACAAATGGAAGCAAATTCATAATGGGGGGAATCAATTCTGCCACTTGGAAATAATTAAGACACATACATCAAACAACAGCTTTTTTTTTTTAATTCTTTCTAATTAAGTGATCCATCCCAGAGGAGTGCTAAGTTGGTCAGGGTAAATATAAATTACACTAAGCATGAGCATTTTAAGATCAATGTAGAGGTCTTGATGTTTCTCCCCCCATGCTTTTCCTACACTTCTCCAAACACTAAACTATTTTTCTGACTATGCATCAAGAAACTAAAAACCTGGATTAACCAGGCAAGAAGACACTCAATCCCCCACTGGTGGCCCCACAGGTGGCCAAACCGTCTGCCTATCTTACTGAAGAAGCAATCACAGTGACAAAGCTGACATCATGGGAAAACGCCCTAGCATTCCATCTGCAGCTCCACCCTGCCCTTGGACTTCAAAATACCAGCAAATATAGTATCTGGCTTAGGGATTAGTGGATCAAATTTTAAAAGATATATCTTATACCTCTTGCTAGGATGCCTTCCCAGGATATCATCTTTGATGTCAAAGGTTCATCACAACGTCCATGGATAGGTTTTTGCCATTGTCTAAGGCCTCAGCCACCAGTACAATGGAACTTCTGGCTGCTAGTAGGCCAGCCCTGGCTTTTCTAAAACCTTTGTCTAACTTCTAAATCAACTCACGGATTGCATGCAGTTTTGACTGATAAAACCACCATGTTTCTCCCAGAAACCTGAAGCAGGGCTGAAAAGCAAAATAAACATATACAACAATTTTTAATGCATCTTTGCTTATGAGATATAAAAACCAATATTATTTCACTTTAATAAGACTTTGGAAGATCCTTACAATCAACAAATGACCTACACCTTCAAACTCATCAAAGAAGGGTACAAAAGCATCTTGCTTTCATGGACAGAAAGCAGAAAGCAAAGAACACTAGATTCAGAGGCAAGATGCTCTATTCAAACCCTGACTCTGTTGCTTTTTCATTGTGTACCTATATATCCACAAAGGAAGAAACTTCCACCATTTATTTGACACTCAACACCTAGGATAGTGCCTGCCATGTAAATAGATACTCCACAAGTATGTGAATATAAATATGAGCCTGAATGAATGAGTCAACAATTTTTTTCTCTGGAAATCACATCTTGGAACAAGTTTTGAGGACTGGTATCTTAGGTTGAGTCCTCAAGAGAAGCTCTGAGGAGAGGGTATTTATAAGTGATTTATTACAAAAGGTCTTAAAGTTCAAAGAGAAACTGCTCAATGAATAAGAGTGGCAGGCAAGGAAGAGGACACACCAAGAAGGAGTGTGATGTCAGGTGACATATGGCCTCGGCCTGATCCTGCGGGGAACTTGAGCATAGATCAGAGAAAGGAGCTGAACTTTCAACCTCCCTTCCCCATCAGTTATGGGGTATGGGCTGCACTGAGAAATGAAAGAGGGCAAGACTCTGAAGATCGAGATGCAAAATCAAAGCACACAGAATTCGGGGATGGCACACAAAACCACCAAAAGTGATCCAAGGGGATCTGCTCAGGGCCTTGGCAAGCTTTTGTGCTTTTATGAACCAACACTGAGGAATAAAACATCTAGTGCTTTGACTTTTCAAAGGACACTCTCTCACACATTCAGAATCCTCAGTATAACACTGTGTGATAGACACAACAGGAAGTATTATTATCTATTCAGAGCAAATAAGGGATCTTGACCCAGAGAAGGAAAATGACTTGTTTCTGGTTAAACTAAAAAAGCACAAATAAGATTATCTATTACAGAAGAGTAGCTAGGGGAGAGCTGAATTTATGTGCTCAAGGCACTGGGAAACAGTGGAGATTTTGATGCTTCTATAGATCTTGGAGAATGTATATGATGGGACTTGTGGCAGACAGAAGAGAAAACATTCTAGATGAGAGAAAACCAGAGGTGGGGAAATACATAGGACAACCATTAAGGTAACAAAGAGAGGGACCTCATGGAAATGGAGTGAGTAGGGTGATGAGCCAATACTATGGTGATGAGGGGTGGTGGCCTTGAAAAAAAACAGTCATAGTCACTGAGATTTGATAAAATATTGCCAGAAAAAAATCAAGCAGGAAAAGCAAATAAATTGCTGAGAACAGAGTCCAAAGATGATGATATCTTCAGTAGTCTAAAGGAGGTAAGGTGAATTGTCAGTTTTCCTGTGTGAGTTGATGAAGACCTGTCCTAAAATGGTTGCAATGGGGAAGAAAACACAGACATGAGAGACAGGGGAAGAGACCACCAGTGGTGACCCAGTAGATGGATGTGAGAGTTGAAGCAGAAGAGGAGTGAGAAAGCAATCCAGACTTTTGAACTAAGGGATGGAATTTCAGGTTCCTAAGTTGAATGGTGTCAGATTCGCTATCTATAGACTTACGGTGTATTCACCTCTTTTTCTGGCCCAGTTTACCACAGACTCAAAATGACTTGTCTCCAACCAAAGGTGACCAGTGGCCAAGCACCTCGGGGCCAGAGCTAGAATGAGAAACAAGGCATTCTGACAAATGGCCCTGCAGGTGTGCCTTCCCCCTTACCACAGACCTGGACATGAACTCATACATCACTGTGAAGAGACATCTGACAGCAGCTATCGTAAACGTTCAGCAAATCTCCAACGTTGAAGGTCAATTCCTGGTAGCATATGAGGTGCCTTAAAAAGTTTCAATGAGCAAATTAAATGGGAAAACATAGGTGAACCTGCTTTATACATTATAATGGGAAGTAGCACTTGTTATCATTGTTTGTGTTTTAGTAGTAGTATCTCACCCATATAACTTATAAAGCACTTTAAAATTGTTCATTTAATTTTTAATATATTTGGTTTTGTATCCTCTTTTTGATACCAACATTTTGTCCTGTGTATCTCCCTGACCATTATATTGTGTTTAAACACTGCATGAACATCCATTATATGAATACATAATAATTTAACCATCTTCCTTCCCTAGGACAATTAGGTTAGTTTCAGTCTATTCTTTTTTCTTAAGATTATTTATTTAGGTATTTGAAGGTGAGAGAGAGAGTGCACACAAGCAGGGGGGAGGGGCAGCAGAAGAAAAAGAAGCAGACTCTCCGCTGAGTGGGTAGCCCAAAGTGGGGCTCAATCCCAGGACCCTGAGATTATGATCTAAATTGAAGGCAAATGCCTAACCAATTGAGCCACTGAAGTGCCCCATATTCTTAGGAATAATATAATATTAATATCTATCTGTATATCATTTATGAATAAGAATAATATTAGTATTAATCAGTGAAACATGGTTATCAACAAAATGAGACTGACTCCTTAATCTAAAGGCCTGAGGAATTATTGAAAGGAGAAAACTGTTACAAAATCTATTATTTATTGCGTTGTCTAGGAATCACCTGCATTTCCCATAAGCATCAGTCATTGCCATATTCACTCAAATTTTATACTCAATAAATGAAAATAGTCATTGTTCTGATTAGGAAGACAAATCTTTCAAAGAGAAGCTATTGATACAAACCTAGACTGTTTCGTATTTCTATACAAAGGAGTTTATGATCATCTGTTCACACTATTTCATCTAGTTACCACAGAGAACAACTGTCATTAAATTTTCTGGTTGAAATGTCCCTGTTGACAGTCTTTAAGCCTACTCTGGCTGAAGAAAATTTGAGTCATCAAAAACGGAGTGAGCTCTTCCCTATTAATAAAGATGTACCAGAATAATACATGACTAGCTTAGTGTTATTCCTTTTAAAGAAATATCCATGTCTTTTTGTCTTCAAATTCAGGTTCATCCTATCTAATCTTTTGTTGGAATATGATAATTGTTCAATTAAAAAAAACTTTCAGTCCTTATCCTGTTTGAAATTGAAACCACTGAATTCTAGGATAATTAGTATCCAGCCTCCTTTCTCTTTCCTTTATGAGATACTCAGTGTCCTGTCTCAGGCTTATACCCACTACTTTGATCCTTTTCATAGACAAAATTGAGAAGGTTCAATGGGTCTAAGTATCTAATTTCAAGTCAAGTATTTCTAATAATAAGGGGAAAGAGTCATTGCACCATATTCCCAAGTTCAAAGGCATTTCCGTCATTTTGAGATTAAAAATAGATCAGATTTAACTGTATTTTAGCAGAGCAAATCTATTGTTTACACCCTTAGGAGATAGTTTTTCTTAAAATGAGAAAATATAATAAATTATCATTTCCAAGTGTCTTTTCATATACAGCTCAGGTCTGTGGTATGGAGGGAGAACTCAGATGAGGTTACTGGATCTGAGCAGCCTTTAAGAAGAGCACTTTATACATTCAACTTCATAATCCAAGGTGGAAAAAGTGAGTGTTAGCAGGAAGCCATCTCCTTATAGGCACAGGAATATTCCAAAACACATATTAGTTAAATTTACTGACGGTGTGCTTATCAGTGGATCCTAGAAAGGAAAAGATGGCATACACAAACTGAGGAGAGTTTAAGGAAGGGACTGTTTACAGTAAGAGGGTGATGTTTAGAAGACCAACAAGAAATGGCAAGAGGGAGCCTGTTTTTTTGGCTCCTAAACCAGAAAGGGCAAGAGTTGGAGGCAGTTACTGGAATACTGAAGGATTTCTACAGGAGAGGGCTGCCTGACAAGGGCCATGATTTGAGGACAGGGAGAAAGCGAGGAGAAAAAATATCCCATCATTACCCTCCAGTCCTCCCATTTCTTCCTCATTCTTCCACTGACCAACCCAACTAGAAGTCAGAGGAGGTCCACAGGGATCAGAGAAAGGTGGATAATTTGGCAATGGATCTAAGAGGCAAATGAAGATACCCAGTATGCTGTCGAATGTCAGGTTCTGCCTTAAGCAAAGGTGAGGTAAAGGGTTTGTCCCTCATACCTCTTAAACCTTTGGTAGTCATCTCTTCCTAGTCTATAGCTGATCCAATGCCACCACCAGAAGTTCACCATCATTCTATGCTGCTTCCATGAATATCTATGGCTCCTGTATGTCCCAGACATAGGCTTGTCTTACTGGAGTCACAGCCCATATTTCAGATGAGCACAGTCCTTATATTTTCAATTTACATCTTTTTTAAAAATATTTTTTATTTATTTATTTGACACAGAGAGAAATCCCCAGTAGGCAGAAGTAGGCAGAGAGGCAGGCAGAGAGAGAGGGAGAAGCAGGCTCCCCACTGAGCAGAGAGCCCGATGTGGGGCTCGATCCCAGGACCCTGAGATCATGACCAGAGCCGAAGGCAGATGCTTAACCCACTGAGCCACCCAGGCACCCCAATTTACATCTTTCTATATCCTAATCCTTCAAGGGAAACTACTTCTTGCTAGGTGGCAAGCCAGTCAGTCTAATAAATAATTTCGTGCAAATGTCTAATATCACTAATTGGATAAAATCATAGGTCCTAGAGCTAAAAGACTTCACAGAAATGATTTGTGACACTGTCAGAATATTTGATATAGTGACATGAATAATTTGTATAGGAGGCAACAAAGGCTTAGGAATGTAAGGTTAAACACAAAACTTACATGCAATCCAACTTGGAACAAAAGACATTTTCAATAAAGACCTTCAGGAAACCCAGCAAATCCCAAAGTGTGGTACTCACCTTAATTAGGTGGCATTCACACAGCACCAAGAACATTGAATCACATGGTCAGAAAGTGATTTTTTTTATACTCATCTCAACAATTGATGACATCACAGAGAAAGACTTGGTTTGGAGTCAGAACATCTTAATCCTTAAAACACTGGCTACACTCCCCTTTTAACAAAGAGAAACAAGCATCAGATATAAACTTCATGTTCAGGCAATTGTTAGTGATTTAATTTAATGTTTTATTTCCCTTGAATTTTTATTTTGTGTCAACTTATTTTGTGATGAATAATAATGAACTTAAATTTGTTAATTACATTAAAGTCTTTTTCACACAATTTTAAGTTTATTTATTAATTTTTTAAAAATTTAAATCCAACTTAATTAACATATAGTGTATTCCTAGTTTCAGACATAGAAATTTAGAGATTCATCAGTTGCCTATAACACCCAGTGCTCATTACCTCATGTGCCTTCCTTAATGTCTACTATCCAGTTACCCCATACCACCACCCATCTCCCCTCAAGCATCTCTCAGTTTGTTTCCTATAGTTAAGAGTCTCTTATGGTTTGTCTCCCTCTCTGTTTCCATTTTGTTTTACTTTTCCCTTCCCCATGTTCATCAGTTTCGTTTCTTAAATTCCACATATGACTGAAGTCAAAAGATATTTTTCTCTCTCTGACTTATTTCACTTACCATAATACCCTCTAGTTCCATCCACATGGCTGCAAACAGCAAGATTTCATTCTTCTTATGGCTGAGCAATATTCCATTTTATCTGTTCATCTGTTGATGGAAATTTGGGCTCTTTCCATATTTTGGCTATTGTGGACACTGTTATATTTTTAAAAGATTTATTCATTTATATTAGAGGGAGAGGGAGAGAAAGAGAGAGAGAACAGTGGGGAGGGGCAAAGGGAGAAGGAAAAGGAGAGAGAAACTCAAGCAGACACTGGGCTCAATCTCACAACCTTGAGATCAGGACCCAGAGTCAGATGCTTAACTGACGGTACCGCCTGGGTGCCCCCAATTTTAAGTTTAAAAAGTAAGTGATTTAAAGAAAAAAGTATGTAAAAAATAGTATTTTTTTTTCAGAGTTATGTTTAAAAAGTGTTAAATGAAGCAATGTAGTTTGGGAAACATGACTTTATTCCAAAGTTTTTATCTATAATCATATAATTTAAACACATATGAATTTCAGATAATGAATGTGTGTATATATTTATAATGACGGGCAGATTTCTAACATGGCCCCAGTATTCCTTGGTATATATACACTGTATAATTCCTTCCCTTTGAGTGCAGGTAAAACCTGGGAATGTAATATCTCACTTCCATGATTATGTTGTATTATATAGCAAAAGAGATTCTGCAGATTGTAATTAAGAAACCTATCAGTTGACTTTCAGTTAATCAAAAAGTTGATTATCTCAGGTGGGCCTGACCTAAACAGGTGAGCCCACAGAAGAGATATGAAACAGCAACAGGTGTTTTTCTGCTGGCCTAGAGGCAAATAGCCATGCCGTAAAAGCAGAGGGCCATATGGCAGAAACCTGAGAGCAGCATGTAGGCACTGAGAGTGGTCTATGTAGGACCTAAGTCCTATAGCCACAAGAAAGACACCATTGAGAAACACTGAGCTTTGAAGAGGTCCTTGGGTTTTAGATGAGATACCAGTCCTAGTTGATACCTTCATTTTAGCCTGTTAAGATCTTGACCAGAGGGTCCAGCTAATTTATGTCCAGACTTATGATCTATGGAAACTGTGAATAATAAATTTGGTTGTTTTAAGCCATTGAATTTATTATAATCTGTTATAGGAGGGGAGATGCACACACACACACACACACACACACACACACACATACTCAAACACTTACAATGTAAAAGAATTTTGGAGAACTAATTGCAGGAAAGCCACATGGGAGCCTTTAGATTATAGAGAAACTCTAGTACTACCTACACAATATAGGTAGTATTATCAAACTGCCTACAAAAATTATTCATCATTCTCATGCCAAGTAGAAATCACTGAACTTTCAAAAAACTCTCAGGAGTCTTCCAGAGCAGTGTGCACACAAGTCCCTGAATTATCTTATGAAAACACAGGCTCTGGCTCAATAGGTCTAGTTTGGGGCCTGAGATTCTGCACCTCTACCATGTCCCCAGGTGGTGCCAATACCATTTCTGCGAGTAATAACAGTTCAGATTCATCCCCTTTTCCCCAATAGGGCTTTATCTAAGGCACAGAAAATGGTTTCCTAACAGGTTTTAGAGATTATCAAGGTGATATAAGCTCCTTCCCAGTATCCAACACAGCCAAGGCCTTTCTAGTTACTGTCCATTCAAAAAGTGAAAGGGTACTGGGACTTGTCCACCTCAGAATTTAGATAACCGAGACTGAATTTAGCTGTATTTCTTTGACACAGGGCAGGTCACCATGAGACCGGAAATCTTGTTGAAATGTACACCCAAGATTTGCAGCCTAGTCTAACCTCTATTCAAACTTCTGAGACTGTGAAATTAGGCTGGAAGTCTCCACATTTATTATAAGATTCCTGGTATTTCCTGTTTCCAGTCAGGCTGGCAATATCGTAAGCACAGTCTCTCTCGTGGTTTTTGGTACTTCCACTGACCATCCCAGCTAGACTCAAGAAGAGTTTAGTAGCACACAAAAGATGCAACGTTCAAAAAACTGTTGTGGAGAAATTTCATTTATGTAACCTCCAAAGAGGTCTCATTTGTTTTTCACTGCGGTGGTAGAAGACAGGTAATTTCTTCAAATACGTAAAATCACATGCCTGATTTTCCTTCCCATCCCTTGTCACCTTCTAATATATTTCATTTCATAAGAATAAGTTGATTTCTAAAGCTAAAGCTAAAGGGAAGTTTTAGAGATTACCTGTCTGAGCTATTTGTAGTAAACTAATGACCATTGAATGCAAACCAGCTTGTTGATTTCTCTGAAGTTTGAGATAAACTGATAGTATTTCCAAAAGAGGCTGGATAGTCTTAGTGATTAGTGAGAGAGTGTTCTTGCTCATGCTGACTGAGGAGAAGCAGAAAAGAGCTAGAGAAGGAGGGATCCAGCCAAAGCTAGGAAAGATGGAAACTGTGGTTAATTTAAAAAAAAAAAAAAAGTGGAAGATACAGACTACAAAGATAATAGACTGCTCAGGCAGCCAGACAAATCCTTGAATCAAGTTGCCGATTTAAGTAGTAGACATTTGTCCAGACCAAAAGAAGGCAAATAGTAAAAGTGATCTTCAGAGGGGCGCCTGGCTGGCTCAGTCAGTTAAGCATCTGACTCTTGATTTTTGGCTCAGGTCATGATCTCAGAGTCATGGGGTCTGCACTTGGTGTGGAGTCTGCTTAAGATTCTCTCTCTCCCTCTGCCCCCCTGACTCTAAGACAACCCTCCCCACTCACTCATTCTCTCTCTTTCAAAAAAAAAAAAAAGTGATCTACAGAGAAGTACAAAGCCGCACCCTCTCCTGAAAATTACCAAGTATCTCATTGTCAGGGACTAAATTACCCATATCGCTTGTCAATACTGGTGAAGCATTTAGCATTACACCTATAGAGCGTAGCCTTATTGAATGTGTGCATTCTGGGGCAAGGAAGAGCTAAGAAATAAAAAGAAACTTCTTTTGAGATGTGGTGACAGATACACAGTAGAGTCCCCATGACACTGACCAGCCTTGGATGGCAGCAGCCTGGGAACTGGATACCAGGGTCTTCTACCTGTTCTCTCTCAAGCACATCTTCCAGGTTTGAGATCAGAGATTGGATAGCCTAAAGCCAAGACAGGGTTAATCCTTGGTGCGACTTTTGTAAAGGTCTCTTCTTTTGCTCTTGAAGCAACCTTGGCACTATACCCCAAAGCCACTCTCAATGCTGATTTCCAGGCTTAGCCTAGGGCTGCATACCTAATGGGTCCAAATGCTGACAGATGTATGGCAGGTGGAATTAATTCTTCCTTTAATTCCCCACATAGCACTTCTTAATAATATCACTTTGTAGCACAGGAGTAGAAATAAATGCACCCAGACAAATGCGGATATGCAAACATACACACTATACACAAGACTCAAGAAGATGTGTTCATTCATATATATGCATGTATGTATTTTTGAATGTGTGTTCACTTCTGGCAGCACAGACATGGCTAGAGGCTAAAGTGGCTCTGAGGAAATGGTCACAGTACTAACAAGGACCAAGTATTGAGGAAGAAGACTCAGAGTACAGAGAAGATGGGTAGATGGCCCTACCGGGCACTTGGAGTAACAGAACTCCTACACAAGATGGAAGGTTTGACAACTTGAGACCCATAATCCAAGCTCTTGGCTGCAAATTTCCCACCTAATAATCATACCCACTTGCAAAAATCAAAGTTTCATTAACAAGTCTACCTCAGAGTCCCGTGAGGCAAGTGTGTCTTATCCCTCCATATGCCAATACGTCTGGGTTACAATGTGCCCTGTCCTCTTCCTGGAGGGGACTCTCCCTCTGCCAGCATCACATTGCTCAGCACTAACCAGACTCTTCAAATCTCCATGCTTGCCTCTGCTTTCACAAGGTCAGTGAAGAAGAGAGGAGAAATAAAAACCACTTGCAGAAGCCACAAATCTTTGCCTTTAACTACTTTTGCTTCTATAGCTCTGATTAACCTCAGTGTAAAACCAACAAGCTGTTTCAGTAAAAAGTTAGGGTACATTGGTTACCAATTTGAATCTCCATACAAGAAGGTCATACAGGATCAAAAGAAGTAAAAAGAAAGAAAGAAAAGGAGAAGGAAGGGAAGGAGAGGGAAGAGAAGAGAAGAAAACAAAAGAAAAGGAAAAAGAAAATGTGCCTCACTCTGGGTCAGACAATGATAAACAGATGTCATGACTGCAGGACTTCTCTGTGCATTTAATCTGTATGCCTGTCCACCTGCTTCTTGAAACTTGGATCTATCCCTTACTCTTACCTGCTCTCTTTAGTATACAGGATTGGTAGGTGCAGGGTAAATACCCCAAATTCCCTTGACTACTTGATTTCTAACTAGGATGGGGCAATGGGAAGTACTGGCTTTGGGGGCTAGGGCAGAAGAGAGGAAGAAGTTAGATATTTCTCCTCTCCTTCCTTTTTAAAAAAAAAATATTAAATTTTTTTATATTTTTTTTAATTTTTTATAAACATATAATGTATTTTTATCCCCAGAGGTACAGATCTGTGAATTGCCAGGTTTACACACTTCACAGCACTCACCATAGCACATACTCTCCCCAATGTCCATAACCCCACCCTCCTCTCCCGACCCCCCTCCCCCCAGCAACCCTCAGTTTGTTTTGTGAGATTAAGAGTCACTTACGGTTTGTCTGCCTCCCGATCCCATCTTGTTTCATTTATTCTTCTCCTACCCCCTTAACCCCTCATGCTGCATCTCCACTTCCTCATATCAGGGAGATCATATGATAGTTGTCTTTCTCCCTCTTCTTCTTTTTTAAAGATTTATTTGGTTTAGAGAGAGAGAGAAAAGCATGGTGGGGAGGAGCAGAGGGAGGGAGAGGGAGAAACATAAGCAGACTCTGTGCTGAGCACAGGGCCCAAGGTGGGGTTACATCTCATCACCCATGAGATCACAACCTGAGCCAAAATCATGAGTTGGATGATTAAGTAACTAAGCCACTCAGGCACCCCTCCTCCTCTCTCTTCTTTGAGAGGTTTCTCAGACAGAGGTTGCAATTCCTCCATGACTTCATCTCCTGCCACTTGGGCTTTCCTCTTAGGACCTGGATCCCCATAAGCAACACCTGAACTCTGCTAATACTGCCTGTCTGCTCTGTCCTCCAGCCCTGGGCAGGGTAGTGTCTTCCTGCATTGTTCATCTTTAGACTGCCTCACCTGCCTCGGTTTTCAGTTCTTCCAACACCTCTCTAGTTCAGTTCCTATATTAAATTCCATTAAACCACCTTGTGTGGGTTTGATTTTCTTGAAAAACCATAATAGATAAAACACAGTGACATGTTTCATGACTCTCTGAGAGGAAGAATGAACATGCTCAAGATTTATTTCACCATATTCCCTTCATTGCTGTGACTATGTATTGACATCCTGCAGACAGTGGCAGATCCTATTAAGATAGTTGTCTATTCTTCCAGTGTCTACCCTCCTAAACCCAGAATGTTTGTGCACGAAATGAAGGATGGCTTCTAGGACATTGCATAGCCTCTGAAGGTCAAAGATGACAAAACTAATCTCGTAACTAAACCTCCAAAAAGAAGGCTTGAGAGTAGGCATCCCAGTACAGAAGGCTAATTTTTAGAACCCACATGACTCCCACAAAGAATCAAGGTCATCCATATGAGTCAATGACTTTGCTCCTCGAAAGTCAATTTGGAGAAGAGTATAGTCTACTGAGCCCTAAAATCAGGCCTTCCAGGGCTGGCTCAGCTCTCAATACTACTTAGAATTTACATAGTATTTTCTATCTTCAAAGAACTATGCAGACATTAACCAATTATTCTGTTCTTGGCCCCACGCTGGGTTATACTATCAAGATTTGACAAAGTCTTTGTACTCTCTGTAGTTCTGTAGGAATGTAGGTTTGTCTATCTTAATCAAAACTGAAGCCAAGCTGGGACCTTTGGCTGAAGGAAGCCTTGGTGATTTAATATTTAATACAAACATCCTGTCCTCATAAACTGATCCCCTTTAACAGAAAAAAAAAAAAAGTCATTAGAGCACAGTCGAGTAAAAAAGGAAAAAGGTTATAAACTTTGAAAAGAACAAAAAGTTAATGTTTGGAGATTTGAAAGTGTTTTCAACAGACAGTTGTGCCGCTGTGGTAACTTTGGAGGGGGGCTTTCACTTCAGCTCCTGTCATCTGCCTATGGGTGCCTAGTATTAAAGGTTGACATTTTCTTTATAGTCTTCATGATGTGCAGATATTTTCTTTCCCCTTTGAATTTCCTCCTTCTTGCTTCCCCTTTGAGACTCTTCGGCCTTTCAGGCCGTGAGCTGATAAATTGCAAGAAAGAGATTAGTCCTAGAAAATAAAACTGTCTTCTTAAAATGAGATCAGGTATTATGGAGGGAGTTGCACTGTGAGCCTCTATACTTGGCTCTTTCTCTAGACTGATGCTGGCCTGAGAGGACCACTTTCTCTCTCTAGGCCTTCCTCACTGCCTCTTCTAGAAGTCATGCTTCAAAAATGACCCTCCATGATGGAAATCAAGGCAATTGACTACCAATGCCAGAACTTCACTGTGGCAAAAATATCCCCACTTTTAGTCTGACTTCTGAGTATTAGACATCTGGAGTATAACCAAGACCCACCAAATACTGCTTGCCATCTGGTCTTGATTTAAAAGCCAACCACGTGGCATTTGCACTTCTCATTGACTGACAAGTTCAATTGCAAACCAACTTTGGCTTTCCCATCTATGCATCCATAGGACTTTAGATAAGCAATTTTGGCACCAAATATGCTCATAAATATCCTACTAGGGAATGGAGCTGTATGATCATCACTAACATATAAAGGGTCAATCTTAATAAAATTATGCCACAATCAAAGATAGAAAAAAAATGGAGACAACTTGGGTTTCAAATAGCAATAGCAGTCAACAAGTTGCTATTTCATGGTGGGCACTTGGTGATTAAAGTTTCCACTGGATATTCAAGCACTGTTAATGGCTGACATTTACTAAAGCAAAGAAAAACAGAGGTTTGTAAGAATCCCAGAAAAATTCCCGCCCACAGATTCCCATGCCCCAGATTCCATTTAACAATGTATTGAAATCATATTCTAACTTTAAGCCTTGACTCCAGTGATTCCAGTGTTCGGTGATTTCTTCTTGTTTCCTATATTATCTATCCTCTGTTTGTCTGCCTCTCTTTCTGTCTCTGTTTCTCTATCTCTATTTGTCTTTATATATAGTATATTCCCTACCATACTGTCTTCTAGTATTATATCACTACATTATTTATTATTTTTTCTGTGAGCATGTTTTATCTTTTTGTCTAAGCTTGGGAAAAGCAGCAGAGCCTAAGACAAGGATGTAAGCATCTCCGGGAATGGTCCAACGGCAAGGAGGGGCGCTGGAGCATTTACCCACCAGATCTGACCCCACCAGTTGAATGTTGTCCCAGGGATATTGATTCCCCAGCTCTTCTGAGTGGTGCTTACAAGCCAAACAAACTCAAGCTCCCAGAGCTTGGCAAAAGGCTCTGGGGCAGAGCATAGAAAGCCATGAAACACACTCTTGAAGTGAGATGCTGACAGCGGGAGTTGAGTCGTTAGTTTGAGGAACTGCCTCCCACATGTGCACTGAACTCAGAGGTGGGACATGGGTCTACGATGCCAATAACAGAAGCATTTTCTCTGTGTCTATCATGCCAACTTGCAAGTTTCTCAGGGAGGGGCAGTCTCGCCTGATGTGGTGTCATGCTGCGTGCCTAACAAAGCACCAGATATTTGGAAGTGTGATAAATATTTCTGATAGGATCAAGTTCAGAATGAATCAATCATGTATTCTCAATGCCTCTTTCTTCTTTTCCTATTTCTCTTATTCCTAATGTCACTTGCCATCCTTCTAGTTTTTTAATAACAAAAAGATAGTTGATCTGTGGTAGAAATAGTATTGAAACTTACAATGCAAAGGCCTGGGTTTGAGTCTTAGGTCACCCTTAAACTGAGTGACACTGGGCAAATCAAAAGTCTCTCCAAGCTTTGATTTCTAAATCTTAAAGATGCTTTTCCCTGAGGTTAATGTCAAAATGAATAGACATCTGTATGAAAAGCACTTGGAAAACACAGAAATGTCTGCATATGTAAGGGACAGTCCTTGTCCTCATCCTCATGGCAAGCTGCTTTCTAAATACCCACTCTTTGGTTTAAAAGTTCTGATCATTTCTAACTGCCAAGGAGACACAGAATATAGGAAAGTGATATAGTCCGACCATGGTGCCCTGCTCGCCAATGAACTCTGAGCCATTTAACAATTTCTTTTTTTTTTTTTAAGATTTTTTATTTATTTGACAGACAGAGATCACAAGTAGGCAGAGAAGCAGGCAGAGAGAGGGGAAGGAAGCAGGCTCCCTGCTGAGCAGAGAGCCAGATGCAGGGCTGGATCCCAGGACCCTGAGATCATGACCCGAGCCGAAGGCAGCGGCTTAACCACTGAGCCACCCAGGCGCCCCATTTCACAATTTCTAGTCAATACACATCTTCCTGGAAGAGTGGATCTCACCAGCCCCCTTGAGTAGGAAAAACTGACATAGGAAGAACTCCAAATCAGCCACTTCTCTGAGATCCCCTGCTTATTCTTCTAAGTAAGCCTTCCTTTTATACAACGTCCACGGTGTCAGTTACCGACTACCACAAATAATGCCGACATAACAAACCATCTTAAAATTCAGTGGCTACAAACAGTAATCATTATGAAAAAAGGATATGGATTGATGGATGAATAGAGGAATGGGTAGACAGATGGATAGATGATAAAACAAATAGAGCAAACTACTTGGTGGTAGGTATATGGCTAGTCACTAAAAAGTCAGCTTATCTTATGTTTGATATTTTTCACTAACAACAACAACAACAAAAACCCTAAGCATTTATTTAGTTCACAAATATATGGGTCCCTGGGCTCTGGGCAGGGCTGATTTTGGCTAGATTCATTCATGTTTCTGCCCTATTACCTGGTAGATCATTGGGAACTATGGTCTATAAGTATAGACCACATTAGTCTATGATGGCCTTTTCTGAAATGGCTTTTCCATGTTTTATCCTCCAGCAGACAAGCAAAAATTTATTGTTCACTTGATAGTCACAGAAATCCAGAAAACAAGAAGAAATATGCAAAGCTTCTTGAGACCTTGGCTTAGAAATATCACTATTACTTTTGGGGCACCTGGGTGGCTCAGTCAGTTGAGCATCTTGACTCTTGATTTCCACTCAAGGGTTGATCTCAGGGTCGTGAGTTCAAGACCCATGTTGAGCTCCACCCTGGGTATGAAGCCTACTTAAAAAAAGTTAAAATAAAAAATAAGAAATATTACTATTGCTTTCACAGCAAATGACTGGTCAAACAATTCAAAAGGCCAGCCCAGATTCCAAGGGTGGGAAAATAAACAGGAAGGGTAATGAATTGGAGTCATTTCTGCAATCTACTCTATCCATCTCACTGGTTGCTAACCACTGTTACCACAAGGCAATGAGGACTCTACCATCAGACTTACATACTCACCCAATTTCGATCACTCACCAAGTCACATGCATAGCACATTCAGAGTCTAGAAGTCCTCATACCCCAGAGGAAAAGGATGATATTTTAAAACCTGTATGTTGTTCAGGTGAGGCTGCAGTCCAAGGAAAGTCAGTAATTGCCCTCTTGAAGCAGGAATCAGGAAGCGAGGATACTATCATTCACATGCAGGTTTGAGGTCCTTTCACCCCCAGCTCCCTCACTTCATCCTATGACTTGCCCTAAACCCATAGGTCTCCCTCCGCAACCTCTTTCCTGGGGCTTCTTGAAGAACACACTGCCTCCCTGCTTCCCTTCACTTATTACTTATGGACTATCCTTTGTAAACTAAGATGAGGTCATTGACCCACCTTTCCCAGAATTTGAGCCTTCCCTCTGCTTAGCAGACATATCTGGGTTCACGGAGCCAGGTTTCTGCTATCTCCTGGTCCTGCTCATATTTGGAGGACTTAGGCCAACATGAGCAGTATAGTCTTAGGTTAGAGAATAAACAGTTTCTGTGTGCTGAGTTCTGCAAACACACCTGGGGTGAAAACTCCAACATCAATAACATCATATTAACAGACCACTGGTCAGACAGCTGACAATAGGAGCTAAAGGACATAACACTCTAAAAGCTGGGAAACCTAATAAGCATTGCCCTCTCCAAAGCCAAGACAGGTGGAGGGTCTCTCAACAACCATGTGTTATCCATCTCCATAAAGAGAAGCAAACAATGAGATATATTTCCTAATAAAGACCATTTGGTTATTAGTACGCGAGCTATGGAATTAAGACTTTCTTGTTAGCCACTTGTCAAACTCAAAGACTATGAGATTTATTAGTTTTTAATTAGGCTTTTCGTTACATCATTAGTGACTTCCCCACCACTACAGTGCAGAAAGAGCAAAAAGGTACATTTTATGGTGTTTACTGATCATGCTACTTGATTAAAGATGACAATTAGGCCTGCCAAGCATTCTTAAGAGCTGAGGAGAGGGTGAGTTAGAGCAAGGAATTAGGAGGGGTGAGAGGCTGGACATCAGGGAAAAGCAAAGCCTTTTGGCTCAACATGAATGAAATCAGACTCCTTCCTCCCTTCTGCTTGAAATAAAAGATATTAGCCTGGCCTGTAATGGGACCTCCTTAGTTTATTAAAAATAATAATAATAACAAGAGGAAGAGGGTGAAGTGGGAAGTGAAATATTTGCAACAATGACTCACTTCATATCAAATCATAGGTTAGTTGGATGATGTCAGAGATGTAAGCCACACCCACCCTAAATAAAAATCAGACACCTCTATCCACTGGACCTCCATTTAGACGTGAAGAGAAAGCACTGGTGTAGTGACTTACTGAGCCCAAGAAAAGTGACTACCTTGCATGTGCCTCCATTTCTCCATTTGTAACACGGGGGTTAAAACTAGGTCCTTCCTCAGATTTCTTCTATCACTAACATTCCAGGCCCTCAAGGTCAACATGTAATCCTTGCCTTCTCAGTGCCTCTACCAGTGATGAGTCTGGTAATAATCCTGGAAGGCTGGCATCATTCTAAGCCCTATTTTGTTAGGAAGCCAATTAAGACACTGGTTCTAAGACTTGCTGGATTCCCTGCTACTCACAGCAGGGACAAGAGGAGTGGCAGAGGCATTCAGGGGACCTGGTCAGAGAGGCAGTCTCTGGCCCCACCCACCCCTGAATCTGCATTTTAACAAACCCCAGGCATATACTCAAGTTACAGTTTAAGAAGCAGGGTCCTAGGTCACCAAGCTACTAAATGCTAAAGCCAGAGGCGAATTCAAACTCTCTGATATTATATCCTGTCCTTTTTCTACCCATACCACACCCATGATTCCTTCTTCCAGAAGAAACTGGCCCCTGTTAAACTCTTCTTATCAGCTTTGGTCAGGATGCCAAGCAAATCTCCGGATACCCTCTGCAATCTCTCACTGAGGTGCTCTTGAAAGCCATTACACATCACCAGAATTGTTCCCTGGATGGCTCATACCCTGCCCCCACCCCCCAAGTAATTAAGTTAATCTTGGATCCAAAACAACAGTATTGCAATGGCCTTGGAATTGAAAAGAAAAGAGCATTTTTTTTCTATGAAAAGATAAAGACAAATACAAAAACAACCACAAAACAACGAAACACTTTTGTGGATAATGGGGAGGCAAAGGGCCACTATAGGCACCAGGAAGAAATTTCTTTAAGGACAGTTGGCCTTGGCTTCTCTCCTGATGCTTTTGGTTTAGAAGACATCAGAGACCTCCACTTAACTGTGAATAGTGACGGTCTGGAGACCCCCAGGCAGACAAGCCCCCCATTAGTGGGGTTACTCGGGAGTTGTAAACACCATACTCTCCCAATCTGTTTTCTAAGGCGAACTGTATATAAAGCATGTGTGTGGCAGGAGATGATAGCTCGCTTGAGGCTTTCAGCAATCGATGTTTACAGACTATAATGGAAACCACAAGTTTCTTCTTTAACTCAAGTCAGTATACATTCCTTCAACCCGCAGGCAAATTGGAGCAGGGAGGGGGGTTGGGAGGGGTTCATAGTGAGTCATCATTTCACATTTTTTAACAGCTTAATGAGCATCTAGAAATGCCTTATTAGCCAGCAAAAATACAGAGTCTTTTTTTCCCCCATCAAATTCAGCAATGACCCTATTTGGACGTCGAATTCCTTGAGCATCGACTTTAAATGACGCCCCTCATGGAAGGTGAGTGACTAATGTCTCTACCACAGAGTTACAAACAAAAGCATATGAAAGGCTCCACAACTGACTTCATGTTAATAACTTTCCCTCATTTTGTCCCAAGTTTAGGAGGGGAAAAAAATTATTTCTCGTAGGTTCCATTAATCCTTTGGAAAGCCCAGCCCAGGGTGCCTGGAAGAAACACGAGAATTCTCAGATCCGCAAAGCAGCTCTCTCAGCCAAGATTCACGGTGCTAACAGACAGATGGTAAATATCGCTGGGGTTCTAAAGCCACAGCTGTGTGCCTCTGGATCTCTCAGATCTATGTGTGTGATCATTAAAATATTTCAGATCATCTAAAATAGGAGTCTCTGTGATCTTGGCAACGTCAGTATTCCTGACCCTCTTTTATATTTTTCTTTCAGGGGCCACATGCATAATCTGGGTAAAATAATGGGGAAACGTACAGAAATTCCCAGAGCTACTTATCATCTTGAATATATTTGTGTTTGTGCATAGACATTTTAATGCTATATTAAATAAGTCATTAGTATTTCAATATCTCTTTGGAAACTGAGAAGGAGTAAACATTTTTTTTTCCAAGTTTTGTCTTGAGTCCCAAATAAATAAATTATCTTTTGTCTTTTCACTCTTCTTTCTCCAATCCTCTTTAATACTATAGGTCAGATTCCGGTTCCCAAGGCAACTATAAGCTCTAAAGGGTCCCATTTGTCCTTTAAGGCCAAATTTGCATCTTTTAGATCATTTATGCCAATTCTGCATGACCCTAAAAGAACGAGATCGCAAGAGTCATCCAGTTTCATGAGAGGAATTCTGTGAGGTTTTCTTCTTGAATTTACAAAAGTAAAATGCAAATTTATCATTTCTGGAATGACACCAGAGTACATGACCTAAGACCTTATGGACATTTCTTCATGTCCCTACAGATTGGCATTAAAGCTACCTGCTGTTTCAGAGCAAACATTCATTTAAAGACTGAATTGTAACTCCTGTACAATTTGTGGCAATTGGGAAAAATAGTCCTGTTATATAATTCCATGTCAATGAAATTCAGGTCCATCTCAAGAGAACCTGGAATTCTTATGACAGATGCTGATAAAATAAAGGATTAAAGAAGTAAATCCATTTTTAATTCCTTCCTAAATTACATCTCCTTTCACTAGGCAATTCCTCTGAATAAAGCTAATTCCTCTTTTAAAAATGTCACCTCTGGACATTGGGAGATGGAGAGGAGAAGGAAGTTGAGGGAAATTGGAAGGGGAGGCGAACCATAAGAGACTATGGACTCTGAAAGCAACCTGAGGGTTTTGAAGGGGCGGGGGTGGGAGGTTGGGGGAACCAGGTGGTGGGTAATAGGGAGGGCACGTATTGCATGGAGCACTGGGTGTTGTGCAAAAACAATGAATACTGTTACGCTGAAAAAATAATTAATTAAAAAAAATGTCATCTCTGTATATTTATCATTCACTCTTGTCTGAATGTGTTATTATTTAGTATAGTCTTTGGAAGACTCCCTCAGTGTACTGCACGACTTTTAGCTCAGTTTCCAGTCTTTCTCTTTTCCTTTTCTGGAGCAAGAAGAAAGGAAAATCAAGTCATGAGTCCTGTGGACTGTGGACCCCATAAAGGGGCTTGTCAATATATGCATGTTGGTGTGTGAACAGAGCAATTTCCACACTTGTCTTTTCATTTATTCATTCGTTCTTCCAGTAGATACTGGAAAATCTAGCATGTGTGCTAAGCTACATGCTGAGTGGACTCTGGTGTACAAAACTGACAGAGTCCACGCCTTCAAGTATCTTCCATTTTAATGGGTTTTAAAGGGTGGATAAAGACGATTAACTCAAAACAATGAACAAATTAACTAGTAGAAAAAATACTCAGTGCTACATGGACTTTACTTGGATTCTGATTGGAAAACATGGTAAAACACATCTTTTGGTCAACTGAGGAAAACAACACATACGATGCTTTTGATGATACTAAAGAATTAATGTTAGTTTTGTTTGTTGATCATGGCTTTGTTCTGATGTTAGAAAAAAAAAGAAACATAATAAAAGTCCTTATCTATTAGACACATACTGAACTGCTTACAAGTAAATTTGTTAGGATTTGCTTAAAAACTTTCTCCAAAAAAAAGTGGATATAGAGTAAACAAGAGTGTTAGACAGTGGTGGTTAGAGCTGGGTGATAAGGGCAAAGGAGTCACTCAACTATTTTCTCTATATTCATGTGCTTTGAAAATATCCTTAAAAGATGAGGAGGAGGATAATGATGATGATATACTGCATGGCACTTAGGATAGGAGAGCTGCTCTACATACATCACGCTTGTGGCTATTCCATAAGAACAGGATGGACCTCCATGCAAAATTTGGTTCAGAGATTGAGAATGATGATACCACACACACACAGTAAGAGGGTATGGAAAGATTTAATACTTAATCTCGAGTCACTTGGGGGAAAGCAAGGCAGGCCCCCCAAGCTGGCCTGAAACTGGTTTGTGTTGGGGGTGCAGCAGGGCTAGAGTTCCTATATGCAGACAGGGGCTTATGTGGTTTGACTTTCCCACCAGCTCCAAATGAAGGAGCACTGATATTCTTATCAGTGTTCCCAGATGTGTGGCACAAGGAAAAGGAAGACCGGTGAAGCGCAAAAGCTGTCCACAATCAAACATCAAAAAAATGGAGTCAGAATACTACAGTCTTCTCATTTAATTTGCACAATGACCCCCCCCCCCCTTTAGGTTAGGATAGTAGTTCATGGAAGAGAACACTGTGGCTCAGCAAGGTTAAGATACTTGCTAAGAATATCAAGGTAACAACATCAGAACCAGAGTCTACTGTCTCACGCACACTCTATGCTCTGCTACCTCCTTTTACACTGAGGCAGGAGGCCCCTCCACGTGCAAGGATCGCATGTCAACCACACTGCAACCCAAGAAAGGCGGCAGGACTTATGCTGGTGTCTGATGGTGGAAGTTAAGACCCAGGCAAGATGAATAATAGAATCAATAAAGATGGCCTATGTAAGAAGCACATGGATTTTTCTGCTGAAATATTACTTTTCTGTGAAACCAATTAGGATGTTTTTGATTGCAGAATGGCTTAATAAGGAACTGCATCATAATCTCAAACAGAAGGAGTAGCTGTGTGGAGTTCCAGGAGTTCCAGTTCTCTTCATGCTTCCACTTTGACAGTCTGGCTTCATTTGCAGGATGGAACCAAGATGAGTACAGATGTCACATCTACACATGACAACATCAAAAGGAAGGAGGGAAATCCCCTGAGAGACAGCGAAAAGGGAAAAAAAGAAAAACATTTCCTAGAAGCCCTCCAGCAGATTTTCCCTTGTGTTTTGTTGGCCAATGGGCTGGGTCAAATACCTGTTCCTGAACGACTCACTGAAGACCTTAAAGCAATACTAAACCACAGAATACATTTGACCTCAGGCTGAAAAGAAAGTAGAACATTGGAAGGCCACACAAACCCAAGAGGACAGGCCCTGCTCTGTTCCAACAGACGAGCCACACCGGAGCGTGAGCCCAGTGATACCAGACCTTTGTGTTGTCATGACAAGCCAGAAATTTAGATTTCTTTATGTCTGAATTTGTAAATTTTGGCCACATATTTAATGTTTTAAAAAGTACTGCAGGCCAACATTCATTCTATAACTCAAAAATAACAGGTCTGTTGATTAAAAGTGGTCTTTGGTTTCCCAGTGTGTAACCTCTGAGCCAACGAATCACAGACATTCCAATCCAGAAGGTCTGAGATGACAACAGAGAATTTGTATTTCTAGTCAGCTCCAGGATGATTCTGATGCAGCTGGTTCCTGGTTACACTGGAAGTAGTACTATTCTGTGGTCCCACTCCATTTTGCTTTTCTCCATCCTATGGAGTGACTATATGGGGTCCATATTTCATAGTCCTCGGTGGAGAAGCCATGCCTCCTCCTTCCTCCATTCACTGCCTACTGACACCTCTTCTTCCTCTTCTGGCCTTCAGTACATTTTAGAAAATCAACTGAATTCTCAGGTTAGCCAGTGATGCCCTTTTCTTCCCCTCCTCTCCAAATGAAATGAAATGAAACACACCATGATATAGAAAGGCAGGAAAAACTTCAAACAAGCTGGCTCATTATTTCCCTCCACAAACTAGGGAAGGGCACAAACAAATAAACACAGTATTGCTGAGGGAAGCCAGCGCAGGGCCTGGTTTTCACCAAGCAGTGACCTCCTCCAGTGAATTAAATGCCCAGAGCCCCACAGTCTCATCTGGTCCTGATTTTCAATCGGCAGTAAACTGATACTTTTTTTTTTCACTTTCATTATAGCTTGTTTTCATCTAGTTTATATTTCCAAATGTACTGGTTTTCAAGCCTGAACTGTCATATTAAAAAAAAAGAAAATACAACATCAAAAAATGTAGGCTAGCCGACCCAATGGCACCAAGGAGGAGGCCCACCCCTTGGCTTGTGGGAATTCCTTGGAGGTTTTCTTTTCTCTGAGCTAACCCCATTGGGAGTCACCAAGTTGATGGGTAGGTGGAGAGTGATAATGAAGGGGCCCAAACTGTCCATCTTACCTTGTGTGGGTAGCATGCTGAACGGAGAGAAAAGAGAATGAAGGAATACCTAGAAGTTTCCATGCACTGCGCACTATGACTATTACAGCAAGGACACAGAGGAGCTTTGAGGGAGGAGCAGGCTTGGCAAAAGGGTCACCAATCTGACAGCAGAGATTTGTAAACTTGCCAGTTGATGGAGAAAAGGGCTAACTCTCCCAACCACGGGGAATGAAGGCCCAGTTCTATGCACAGAAAGGAACAGCCAAACCCTCTGACTAAATCTCAAAAGAATTAGTCAGCAAATGGAATGAACACAATTGGGAATGAGTTATGAACGTTCCCAGCACCCACCCTGAGGTGCATGGACAACACACCCCTCTGCAGGATGAAATCCATCCAGGGTGACCCTCACAGATGTCTGTCAGGCCTCCAGCTATGCCATGACGAGAAGGTCTGAGCTCATTCCCCTGGGCAGGGGCCTCCCAAGCTCTCTGCAGCTGGGTCAATGCAGTCTCTCCTCCCCACTGCAGGAGGTATGACTTTGGGCATGGGTGTGGGGGGGAGGGGGGGGGGGTAATGGTAAACAGACTTGCAAGCCCTCCAGAGTAGAGCTCAACACCTAATGGTTAATATTTCAGGAGTTCTGGCTTCCCTCAAGTCTGGATGAAGATGTGGTAATGAATTGGAATTCACCACAAGGCAGTCCCCATTTTTTGTAGCTCCTATACATAGTTCAAACATGGACTTTCTCCTCTACAGAAATGATTCCGAATGTAAACCCAAACATGCCTTTCCTCCAAGTTTAACTTTGCATGTAGCAGCATAAAAAAATAAATAGTTGAAGTGTTGGCCTTCACAGTCTTCCTAGGAAGTCTTTCCTCCTGGCTGATTCCAAGGCTCATTCTTCTCTCCATCTCTTCTGCCAAAGTTCTTGTCATCCCTGGGTGGCAGCCCTCTCCCTTCTGAGGATGCTTTAAATCTTTGCTCTCTGGTTTCTTCCTGAAGCTTCTGTTTCCATCTGGTGTCAAGTGCAAGGAGTTGAGAAATTTTCCCCAATTCCAGTCTTTTAATAAGTGCCTTTTGGTAGTCTGATCATTCTTTTTTGCTCTATTTTCTCCATTTGCACACACATACATACACACACACAAGCATGTGTGCATGGGCACATACAAGTACGTGCACACAAACATACATGTGCTTCCCCTTATCATTCTCTTTCTCTCCTTTTCTCCCTCTTCCCTTCCCTTCTTCCTTTCAGAAATCCAGAATATTATGTGTCACACAGAGTAGATCTCTATGTTATGTTAAAGAAGCTTGTCTCATCATGAAATGAAAAAAAAAAAAAATTAAAAAGAATACCAGACATCAAGTATACAAGTTCTTCATAATCAGTAGTAAAATGGGACTAAGTTTTTCCAGTTTTGCTGGATATTGTGTTTTAGGGGAATTATCTCACCCCTTCCTCAATTCTGTGAGTGAGGAATCATACCATGCCATTTTGAGAATTCAGAGAGGTTGATGAATTAGCTGAAGTTGCACAGCTTGTGGTGGGTGTTGCAGCAATGATTCTAATCCTGGCAGCCAAACTCCAGGGCCCTGCTTTAAGCACATATGATGTTAACTCTTCCTCTCTCTCAAAAGGTCAGGAAAGGATGCCATAATCTTTCCTCCAGCACTGAGTACACACACTCAGGTACTTGGGATCCGAGAACGATTCGAGTTCCATCACAAAGGGATACCCTATTTTATCCATATATCATATCTCATAATGGAATAGTCATTCTCAATCTTGGCTGCATTCAGACCAGGAGTTTTTAAGAATCCTGATGTCTAGGTCATACCGCAGAGTCTGGTTACATAAGAATACCGGGAGTGTGGAACCCAGGCATCATTATTTTAAAAATCTCCCCTGGTGATTCCAATATATTATCAACCCTGAGAATCACCAAAATAGTGAAATTTCAGGCCAACAGCATCAATCAAATTAAGGAGCTCCTTTTTGGGAGTGGCAGGGCTATCCCACCATCTCTGAAGTCAAGGTATTAAGTGATCAAATTTGTGTTTTTCCTCTATATTGAGATAGCTATGAAGAAACCTGTCTCACAATACCTAAAATGGCAGATGGCTATAAAGTAAAGCCTTCTGGGGTGCCTGGGTGGCTCAGTCAGTTAAGCATCTGCCTTTGGTTCAGGTAATGATCCCAGGGTCCTGGGATCAAGTCCTGCATTGAGCTCCCTGCTCAGCGGGGAGTCTGCTTCTCCCTCTGCCCCACTCCCTGCTCATGATTTTTCTCTCTGTTTCAAATAAATGGATAAAATCTTTTAAAAAAAATTTTTTTTTAAATAAAGTAAAGCCCTGTGAACTTGGAAGAAATGAGACCTGGGCTTAGGTTCTATCAACCTGTTGTGTGCTAGCTATGTGACTCTTTTTTAAATTGTGGCAAAATACACATAACAAAATTTGCCATCTCAGCCATTTTAAGTGTACAGTTCACACTGGTATGTAACCATCATCACCATCCATCTTCAGAACTCTTTCCATCATGAAAAACTAAAACTCTACACCCATTCAATGACAAGTCTTCATTCTTCCCTCCCACCAGCCCCTGGCAATCACCATTCCAGTTTTTGTTTGTCTGAGTTTGACAGCTCCAGATATCTAAGTAGAATAATACAGTATTGGATCTTTCATGACTGACTTATTTCATTTAGCATCCATGCTGTAGCTGGTGTGAGAATTTCCTTCCTTTTTAAGGCTGAGTAGTATTGTATCGTGTGCCTATACTACATTTTGTTTGCCCATTCATCTGTTGATGGACATTGGGGTTGATGGATATTTGGGTTAATGGATGCTTTTGGCTCTTACGAATAATGCTACTAATAACTTGACTATACAAATATCTCTTCAAGACCCTGTTTTCAATTCTTTCAGATATGTACTCAGAAATGGAATTGTTGGATCACTGTGTGACTTTAAACAATTCATTTCAATCTTCCTGAGCATCGATTTCCCTACTGTAAAATTCGTTTATTAAACATGGTTCTAGGTGCTGGGGATATCACAGTAAAGAAGATGGTTAAGGTTTCTATTCTTACCACCAGCTACCCCAAAATGAATGAGATGACTTAGGTTTTCAAGCTTTCATTAACAAATTAATCTAAAAATTTTTGGCCTTCTCACTGGTATTGAGAACTCTTGTACCAAGAAACAAAAGTTTGTCTGGGAGTCTGAAAATAATGAATGCAGGAGGAGGGAGCTCCCATGTTTAATAAAGGAAAACCTGAGTCTTGTAATTTTAGCTGGATGAGGAAATTGTCAATCCCAACCACATATCCCCTTGGGTGTGGGATTAGTGAGAATTCATGCCAGGACCTAATTAAACATTCAGATAGATATCCTTTCTCAAAGAAAAGAGGGGGGAAAAACTATTGCAAGGCACGCACACACACACAAACACACACACCATACAAATATCCTGCATTTTCATATGAATTTCGGGAAAACTTCTGAGAAAACCTACAACTATGTAAAACCATGAATTCTGCAAGTCAAAAATCACCATATAACCAAAAGAGAATGAGTCCCAAATGATAAAGCACTCTGATACATCCAAATTCAAGGACAATGAATGATTTAGAGAGCTGTCCAGAATTCTTCATGAAGAATGAGTTTCATATTCTTATGAAAGAATAAGGGAAGTATATGACTTCCCTTAATTAAGGTTGTGATTTCTTAAAGCAACAGGAAGGGAGGTAGAATATAAGTGATCTCTTGATGTTCATGGCTGTAGACTAGGAATTTTTCATTCAGACACCTTTTGAGAGAAAAAACATTCTTTTGGAAAAATACGAGGAGCGATATAACAAATACCTATGATCAGTCGTTCATTGTTGTTATTATTTACTCAACCTTATTGAGGTGCAATTTACATACAATAAAATACATACATTTTAAGTTTGGATTCAATGAATTTTGATAAATTCACTTGTTACACTTGTGTAACAGCCTACCCCATAATCGAGCTATAAAACATTTCCATCACCTTAGAAAGTTCGTTCGTGCCCCTTTGTATTCAGTCTATTCTTGGCCCCAGGCAAACACTGATATGATTTCTACCACTGTAAATTAATTGCGTCTAGTCTAGAAACTCTATTAAATGGAGTCTATAACATGTATCATTATCTTTCTGGCTTCTTTTGTTCAGTATTCATCCATGTTGTTGCCTGTATCAGAACATCGTTCTGTTTGTATTATATTCCTTTGTACAAAGGTAAGCCAAAATTTCTTTATCCATTCTTCTGGCTTATTCCCAGTGCTTGACTATTATGAATAAAGCTTCCATAAACATATACAAACCTTTTTTGTGGATGTAAGTTTTTAATTCTCTTGGGGAAATTTCCAGGAGACAAACTGCGGGTTCATAGAGTCAATGTTTAACTTTATAAGAAACTATCAAACTGTTTTCTTATGTGGTTGTAAAATTTTATACTCATACCAACAATGTGTGAGATACCCAGCTGCTCTATATCCTTGTCAACACTTGGTATTGTTGATTTTTAAAATTCATCGTGTGGTGGGTGGATAGTGATACCTCACCATGTTTTTAATTTGCATTTCCCTCATGACCAATAATGTTGAACAGCTTTTCATGGGCTTTTGTGGATGTATTAATCAGCTTGGGCCGCCATAACAAAACTGTAGACAGGATGGCTTATAGAAATGTATTTTCTCACAGTTCTGGAAGTTGAAAGTCTGAAATCAGGATGCCAACATAGCGAAGTATTCTTCCTGGCTTGCAAACAGCCATCTTTGCTGTGTCCTCACAGCAGGAGTGGGAGGAAGTAGGTAGGAGGGAAGAGGAGAGAAAGGAGAAGGAGAGAGAGAAAGAGGGATCTGGTGTCTCATCTTATAAGGACGCTATTCTCGTCAAATGAGGATCCTACCCTCGTGATCTCCTTTATCCTCATTACCTCCCCAGTCCCTATTTCCAAATACTATCACATTGGGCATTAGGGCTTCAATGTATGAATTCTGGAGGAACACAAATATTTAGTCAACAACAATGGCCATTTTTATAAGTTCTATTTTGAAGTCTCTATTCAAACAGAGAGCCTATTTTTGTACTGGATTGTCTTCTTATTGAATTGTAAGAGATATTTATGTATTTTACATAAAAGTCCTTCATCAGATATATCTTGAAAATACTTTCTCTTACTTAGAACACGCCCATACATTTTTCTTAGCAGTACCATTTGAGGAGCAGGGGGTTTAAATCTGATCATGTACATTTTTTTTTTCCTTTTAAAATTAATGCTTTTGAGTCATAGCTAAGAAATCATTGCCCATCCTCGGGTCATGAAGATTTCCCCCATATCTTCTTCTAGAAGTTTTATATTTTTTAACTTCTATTTTTAGTTTTATATTTTCAGCATTTATGTTCAGGTCTAGAACCCAGGCTGAGTTAATTTTTATGTGTACCATGAGGTAAGGGCTAAGTTGAATAAGTTAATGAATGTATTTGACACAAGGTAGACACTCAATAAATAAGTTCTATAATTATTATTTCTTAAGCTACTAAAGACATTAAAAGCTATAGTTACCCATTTAAAAAAGACCAGGAAGATTTACATTAAGGAATAATTAAAAACAGAATAGGGGACCTATCAAAACTAAGAGCTTTTACTTTGCAAGAAACCTGCTTTATCTGGTAGATTTGATGGCTGTGGCTGATGTTCCCAGGTTCCCATCAAAATCCATTTGACTTATCCCCAAGGGAGCCGAAAAAGAGTTCTCACACAGATGAACCCAGTTTCCCTTGTCTTTCTCTGCCCAAGGCATTCTCCAGCGGCACGTATACCAACCTAAGCAGGCTGGAAAGTCTAGGTAGGAGGGTAGCAATTCAGGAGCAATCCTTGACACAGGATGAACCAGAGTTAGTGAATATATAGATTCAAGCCTGCACTGCCTCATCCCCAGGGGACAATTTTTAGTTGTGTTTTCACACAGTGACGCAGAGGGTCCCCAGCAGGATTGAGCCCTGTAGAGATGTTCTGTTCTTTCACAGTCCTTTGCTGGCACTCTCCTCCTTTTCATTCTCTCTTTCCCCACTCCTTCTGTGTGCTTCCTGGAATCCACTCCCAAATTACCTACTTACACCCAAACTCTTATCTGAGGGTCTGTGTTTGAGGGAGCCTACACTAAAACAGAGGGCTGGCCTCAGAAATGCGATCCTTTGGACACAGGAGTGTCTCCGATGAAAGGTGACCCTCTCTGGAGAAAGAAGGAGAGAAAGGAGATAGGCAATTTATTTCACATCAAGAGTGCAGGTTAGAAATAGAGAGCCTCAGTCACTCAGGTGGTTTTTGTTCCCAAACCCTCCGTGGTGGTATCCACGCATGGAGTTCAAAAGTCTTTGTTCTGGAAACTTCTTAGCCAAGTATTTCAAAGCCCTTGGCAAAAACACTTGCTCAAGGTAGCAGTCAAATGAAATAGTGGGGTAATGTCTGGGTCCTGCCTGCTGCTTCTCCGAGAAACAAGCCACAAGCCATAAGCCAAAGCAGGCAGGACATTATCCCAAACACAACAGTTTTGCAATACAGACAGTTTTCTTTGAAAGGGCTCTACAAATATATTTCTCTCACTTGGGAGCTTCAATAGAAGATAATTATTCTTTTCTGCCTCATAATATATATTAAAAATGTTCAAATGTGGCTTTCCAGGGATTTCTGCCAAATATTTTTAGGCACCAGAGCCAGCTTTACTTAATTTTATATGGCCTGCTTAGTCTATTGTAAAATACCCTTTCATGCACTATGAATTTGTTAAAGAGGCTAAAATATATTCCTTTATGTTAAAGACCTAACTTAAAAAGCTTTCAAGGTTAGGGACTTTCACCCTCTGACCTATCCCACGAAGAAATAACCACTGTGGAGGAATCGAAGCCCTCCTAAAATGCGGTGCACTTCTCCAGGCTCTCCCTACCTCCGTGAAACAAAGAAAGACTGTCACCTTCCAGGAAAGGCAATGTCCATGACAAGAAGGCTGTTTTCAGATAAACAGTCTACTTTATTACCACCAGGGCATACAATATCCCAACCCCTACGTTTCACGGCCTTTTCTGTTTTTATGAGCTTATGCCAACAACTAGTAATGAGCACAAAAGGCTGTGTGAAACACTGCATTTGATGGAGTGTTTGTGTTGGCTTCCTTAAAATCGGCTGATTTCCAAATCTCATTCTCCACCCCACCTTAGTTATATTTATACTGTTGTGCAGAACAAACTTGGACCCGTATTTAAATATGAAATGCTTTGTGGCCATTCGTGCAAATCTCTTTATCGGGGTCTCGCACATTAACGCCCTTCACAATTGACCCACAGGCCGATTGTTTAACGTAACATTTCCACGGGGCTGCTTTCACGCACTCACAGCCCTGGTTTTACTTTTCTTAGCTTTCCTGGACAATCAAAAGGAAGTGGAACAGAGCCGGCTTGCTGAAAGCTGGAGCTGCCCCAGTGTCTCCTCCTGCCTTCTGTCTCGGGTTTTGTTTTTCTATTTCTTTTTTTTTCCCCCCATCATTTTTGGTGGTAGAGAAGGCAGAGCCAGACTATGTAGTTACAATCTCTTGATTCTGCGTCTGCTGTATTTTCCCTCCTGGCTCAGAGACAATGTGAAGACTGACTGCGACCAGTCTCAGGAAGCCAGTTTCAAGAATTTGTGTTCCCTGTTGATTTATAAAAGTAGTGCAAAGGGGTGTGTGTGTGTGTGTGTGTGTGTGTGTGTGTGTTGGTAATATTGGAGGGGCAGGTGTACAAAACTCCTCTTTCTTAAATAGAAACATCCAACATCACAGGGTTCCACCCTACACTTCCCCCTCCCTTTCCATTTTTAGCTTTGAAGAGAAGGGTTGCAACCTGTACAAACTGCTGCAGAAAGACTCAGAGTGACCAAGGCACTTCCTTGGAAACAATGTCCCCCTGAGGTGCTACAGCTAATGACAGTCTATGCGGCAGTTTTCTCTTTTGTAAGAAGCAAGACTGATTTCTATTTGCATGTTACTGCAGCTACTGGGTACACTAGGTGTACACACAACAAACAGTTAATAATGTCTGTCTCCTATGGTGGTTGTGAAGATTTAATAAACTATCATAAGTAAAGCACAGAGCACAGGGTCTGACAAGTAGTGAGTGTGCAGAAACGTCAATCATCATCATCATCATCATCATTGTGAATCATGAATCTCAGCAAGAGTCAAGAGGTCTCCACTGTGGCTGATAAAATGATCCAGAGCTCAGGTTTTGGAGTCAAGTATACCTACCTGCAAACCCCTCATCCACCATTCCTACATACATGAACTTCAGCAAGTTAGCTAAGTTCTTTAAGCCTCAGTGTCCCCATCTGTAAAATGGGGCTAATAAATTGTGTACCTTAAAGGGTTGCCAAAGGGATTATTTTTTTTAAAGATTTTATTTATTTACTTGACAGACAGAGATCACAAGTAGGCAGAGAGGCAGGCAGAGAGAGAGAGGAGGAAGCAGACTCCCTGCTGAGCAGAAAACCCGTTGCAGGGCTTGATCCCAGGACCCTGAGATCATGAACTGAGCCGAAGGCAGAGGCTTAACCCACTGAGCCACCCAGGTGCCCCACCAAAGGATTATTTTTATATATGTACTTAGCACAGTGTTTTGCATGTCAATATATGCTTTACATGCCAATATATAGTGGGTGTTAATATTACTTGCTTATCTAATACAGTTTTATCATAAGGACATAATAAGAAAGTAGCACAGAGGACAAATGTATACCTCTTCAGCCATGTATCTTACAGATACAAATTATTTCTATAATCAATTGGCTTAATCAGAAGCACATTCCTTAGTCCTTGAAAATCTTTCAAACCAAGGTATTACCACATCACATAGGAGTTGAGCAAGAGAGCCAATCACCCATAGAAATTAATCCTGAGGTGAATTTTTAGGAGAAACTTGGATGGAACATTAATGAAAGTAAGCAATCCTTCAGTTATAACAAACAACTCCCATGTTATAGTGACTTAATGCAAAATGATTATTACTGTTCAACTCACAGTTCAATGCAACGCCATAGGGAGGGTCTGCCTGCAGTCACTGAGAAGCCTGGGTCCATCTGTCAATGGACTCCACCACCTTTTAGAGTCTCCAAGTCCTCAGCTGGATTATTCCTACCCTTCCAGTTGACAAGGAAGGGAAGAATATTGAAGAACCATGCAAGATATTTTAGAGGACATTCCTGGATATGGCTTATATCACTTCTACCTGTATTCCATTGGCTAGAATTCAGTTATATGTTGCCATCTATTTCAAGGGATATTGAAAATTGTAGTCTTCCTGGGAATCCAGAGATATGATTTTCACATGGCACTGTCTGCCTCAGGTGGGTAGGAGGAGTTCACTTCAGACCTGTCAACACAATTTAAACTAGTTAAGGAACAACATGCTATCCTGGAAAGTGAGATGTTGATTTTGATGCATCTGGAAAGAGTTAGGAAAAGAAAAATGGGTCATGTCTGTTCCTTTTCTGATTGGACCACTTGTTGAAATGAGAACCATCTTTACTCCATATACGTCGAACACACTGCTAGGTGAGTACAAGGGAGAAGTGAAAGTATAATGTGGAGGTCTTCCAAGTCTACTCTAGATTATTTTAATACAAATACAAATACTAACAACAATTCTTCACTTAAAGAAAAACAAATGCTAACCTGGAGGGATGACAGAACAACATGTATAAACCAGGAATGTTCCAGACAAACCAGGGCATTCAGGACATGTAGTTATCCTAACTTTGTGCCCCTTGACAGTCATAAATTCTATAGAGCTTTCTCCTTGAAGATAGATAGATGTATCTATCTTTCAGGTGCTCCAAATAGGATTTGCTTATCAAACAGAATCCAGGGCGCCTGGATGGCTCAGTTGGTTTAGCGACTGATTGCCTTCAGGTCACCATCCCAGACTTCCAGGATTGAGTCCCACATCAGGCTCCCAGCTCCTTGGGGAGTCTGCTTCTCCCTCTGACCTTCTCCTCTCTCATGCTCTCTCTCACTCATTCTCTCTCAAATAAACCAAAAAAAAAAAAAAAACAAAAAAAAAACAAACAAACAAACAGACAAAACAAACAAAAAAAGTATCCACTGTGTCTTGACAAAACATCATTCAGCAGCCTGAGAAGGGGCTTTGCTGAACATTAGGGAATACCCTCTTCCAGAGCTGGTGGTCCCCTAAATTCCAAGTGAAGAGGAGAGGACACACAAATAGCCTAAAAATCCATCATGGTGTTAGTTTGGAAAAATGAGACAGAATGCACTTTCAATATTCATGAAGCATGAGGGTATAGGATGGCCATAAGTACAGTCACATAATCTTAATCCCTACCTATATTGCACTTCAATTTGGGATTGTAAGGTGGGCAAAACCACCAAACACCTGTTCACCAAATAGTAGTTTAAGAAACCAGGAGGTATACTCCCTGCACACAATCCCAAAAGTTCAGAACAGTTAACTTTAGGACAAATTAATGAAATTAAAATTTATGCCCCCAATAGCAAGGGTATTATTTATTTCGAGAGATAGTTTAGATTAAAGAGAAAAATACTTTCAAGAAAAAGACATAAAGCAAGCGTGCAATTTTGTTGTAGCTTAAAACTGCAGTTCTATCCCTAAAATATCTCTTTTAGCAGCTTTCAGAGTTAAATCATCATCTGCATCTAATTAAAATGTTTCTTATCTTTAAAGCTGTTATCATGTAACTAGGAGATTTCTCCAAATCATTCATTTACCTACCTACTCACTCAAATATTCATTCAATACACATTTGTCAAACACTTTTGGAGAAAAATGGCACTTCAGGCTCTGTAAGTCCACAATATTTTCCAGAAAAGAATCCTGTTAAGGCTGTGGCATGTTCCTTAGATACAGCCAAGGAGATATTCATGATATTTAACAATGGTAGAGCACAGGAACCAGCCAATCAGAATGGCACCTTCTATAGACTGAATATTTACGTCCCCCCAAATCTATATGTTGAAACCCAATCCACAGTGTGATGGTATTTGGACGTGGAGCCTCTGATAGGTGATTAGGTCATGAGGATGGAGGCCTTATGAGTGGGATTTGTGCCCAAAGAGCTCCCTCATTCCTTCTGCCATGTGATGGTACAGCGAGAAGACAGCTATCTATAAACCAGGACATGGACCTCACCAGACACTGAATCTGCAGGTGTTTCGATCAAGAATCTCCCATCCTCCATAATGATGAGAAATCAGTATTCACTGTCCAAGCCATCCAGTCTATGGTATTTTTGTTATAGCAGCCAAAACATACTTAGACACACCTCCACCACTTAACCAGTAAGAAAAGATAGAGCTAAAGAATACAATGTGGCCACTCCAATACTTATCAGCTGAAAACAGCCCTGGAGCAACCTTAATTCCTGAGAATAGTGAAGACAGACCTATTTAATAATAACACTTCTGAACGCTGTGGTAAAAACAACAGCAGGTTGAGCTGTAGTATAAAAAGTCCTCCTGTATCACTTTCTGAAGAACATAAATATGTGAATCTACATTTCATTCCATTGTCAACTCAAGATAAAGGCTAGAGAATTTACTGGGTGCCTACTGTATATAAACATGGTACCCATACCTTACTTTTATAATCTCTAATTCTTACAACAATCTTATAACTAACCCTCTTTGCAGATGTGAAAGTAGTTTCTGAGAGATTCTCTGTTTTGCAGAGATCACAAATTTAGCTCATGATGGTGGGTTCAATAGCAGGTCTGTCAAGCTCAGGTCATTTTCCCTTTGCTCTAATTCCATTTTGGGAACTAACTTCTCCCACATGGTGTTCACTCCTGGGAGGAGTGTGAAATTAGCCAGTCCTTTCCTACCCAAGGAGTAGACATGATTCAAGCAAGGTTTGATGAATTACAGAAATGGTCACAATCATTTTCCACCACCACCCCTATATCCATACGACTTTGCAATATGAATTTTGCAGCTCCTCTAATCAGGATCTAAAGTCTATTTCCCTATTCTTTAAATATAGGCTGGTCTATGATTTACTTTGGCCAACAGAATGTGGCAGAAGTGACACTGTGAAAGTTCTGAACATGGGCCTCAAGAGACTATTCATACTTCTACACCACTCTTGTATCCCTGCTCACCTGTCATATGAACAAATTCTTGCTAGCCTGATAGAGGATAAGAGACCACATGGAGTAGAAACAAGTCATCCCAGTTGAGCCATCTTGAAAGGACCAGCTCTCAATCAATATAGCAGCTAATAGAAGATGCATAAGTCAGCCAGGCTCAGATCATTTGGGCCTGATCTGGATCTGCATAAATGTTCAGCTGAAACCAGCTCAGACTGTCAACCTACAAAATCACGAGCGTAGAAATGTTGTTTTAAGCCACAAAATTTCGAAGTAGTTTGTTACCCAGCAAAACCAAACCAATATGCAAGGATGGAAAAGACCTACGATAAATCCCAGAGGGGGCCCGTGACAATATTTTTAAATATGTTTAAATATGTTTAAATATGTTTTGCTGCCCAGGTCACCAGATCTCCCCTGATTCTTTTCCTTCCCCCTGACTCTCTAATATTATCTTTGATACTGTGAGCCTTATAAATTCCTGTATTCTTGTAAGTTCCTTTTGTTTAAGTTTGTCAGAGTTTCTGCCAACCAAAAAAGTCTCTAGCTTATCATATAGGCTTTCCAAACTCTTCAATTTGCTGCTGAAAAACTGAGGCCAGAGAGGAAGTTTAGTTATCTGTCTAGAAGCATGCATCTACTAAAAGGCAAATGCCGGGACCAGAATCTAAATGACCGAACTTAGATAGCAGGACCATTATCATCATACAAAGATATCACCCTAGTCATGACAAAAACCAACTCAGTATCACCAAAGCAAGTAAGGCTACCAGTGGCAAAAACAAACAAACAAACAAACAAACAATCATTTGACATAATAACATTTTATTCTCATGCTTCTCACTGGCTGGTCATGGATTTTTATGGTGGGGTGGACTTTCCATGTGCTCATTCAAGGATCCACGCTTCTTCTGTATCATGATTCTACATCCTCTAAGTCTGAGGGATTTCTGCCATTCAGCTAGCACACGAGAAAAAAAAAAAGAAAAGAAAAGAGATGGTTCATAAGAGGGTTTTGTGAGCCAGGTCTGGAAGGAGCACCTATCACTGTTCTCAGATTCCACTGGACAGAGCTCAGGCACATGACCACATCAAGCTATAAAGGAAATATAGTCCCAAAGATGAAGTGAGAGCACAGATATGGGCAAATCTTTGCCACAGACTCTTAGCTGGTTTTATACAGAATCACTTAATCACTGAGATTAAACCCTTTCTTGTCCTTGGTAAATGACTCCATTCTGAAATGTGACCAATAAAAGATACACCCACTTTTATTTATTGTTGAATGAAAGATAATGAAAAATGTGGCTCATGCATCAGAAAACCCAGAAATTGAGATCCTTACATTTGCTGCACCTTGCTAGAAAGTAAGCTCTAAAAGAGACCAGACACCCTGTTCAGAACATACTACTGTTCCACCACAATATTCTGTACTATTTCCATTCCTTCCGGAAAACAAGCCTGGGATTATGGGGGCAGGGATTCTACAAGTAATCATTTGCTTTCCTTTGTCTGATGAACAGCAAGTTCAGCTGTTTACCAACCACTAGATTACTCTTCAGATTTTGGCATTATATTTAAATCACTCAGATACATTTAGGGAAAAAATATCTCTCTGCTTTGCACCTCCCCAGTGGATTTCTTTTCCACTTTTCCAATTTTATAAGAAAGTCCTCAGGAAAAATAGAATTATAAAAGTATCAAATTAACAGATGAGATGAGACTACATTTTTCTTTTCCCATGATACATTCTAAATACAAAAAAAAAAAAAAAAGACTAGACAGAAAGTAAGACCCATCCATCCACATTCCAAGACACGCTCCAGTTACCCAATCACTGTAGAGCATTGCCAGGTCAGAGAGACCATGATTTGAACAAGAATGCACCTATTTCTAATATATTCTAGTTAGTTGATACTGAAGACTCTGACCAGCCATTAAGTAGCCAATGGACTTTGCCAAGAAACCTGCATGGAAGGTTCTGTGGCATCTTATTTGCTGTAAATTAGAGCACTTTGGACCACAAAGCAAGCCTCTGAACAGCTGAGATTACAAAACAAAGCCCTGGAATGCATATTCTCTCATTTACTGTTTTTACATTTCTCTGTTGCCAAAATATTTGGCTACCTTTTCTTCCTCCCCCACATCCAGCTCTTTTTTAAGGACAGGGAAGAAATCTAATTCTCAGAAAATGATTGGTTTTCAAAATATGCTAAGCATTTAGACATTTATTAGAAACAGTTTTAGTTCCTCATTAATCTAAAGCAAATTATTATTGATTTACAATGGATAGCTCATCTGATATCCTTCAGGCAGTCATAAAAAAAAATGGTCTGGGCATTAAAAATGGTTTAATGTCTTTCTGGCAATAGCAGCTAAATTCAGTCAATGACAGCCCCTTCCAACTGGATGAAAAATAGGCCATTCTCACTGTGTGTTCTGCTCACTTTTGCCTAAGTGTTCCAAATAACCTGTGTTCATATGCATTTATTTTCACATTGGGTTCATTTATCAGCAGGCTCTAGATATTCCATTCATGCTAGAGTGATTTTCAAAGTGGGAAAGAATTCTTGTTAACACATCATGTGCTTAAACTGGACATGTTTTGTTATAGTGAGTTTTTTACTATAACTTGTGAAAGTTTTTACTGCCTTTAGGCAATCTCAATGAGACCAGGTTGAAGCCTGCCTTGCACTTACTGGCTGGGAGCATCAGACCTTGAGTCAAACTGACTTTCTGAAGTCAGATGCTGAATTTCTGGCATCCACCACTGGAGCAACTTACCTACTTTTGGTAAACCTCAGCTCTCTCCTCTGCAAAACGGGAATGGCACGAGCATCTATAGCAAGGGTAAAATTTAGATGAGGTTGCTAAGTCTATCATAGCACCAGGATTAGAGATTCTCTATTAATATAAGTGTTCTCTAATAGAGATTTCTCTATTAATATAGGCTATTGGCACAGAATCAAGACTATTAGTAGGTGAATATTAGCAGCTTTACCTGCTCTTTGCTCACTAAAAAGGGCTACGCTTTGCCAGCTTCCTCTCCCCCAGAAATCAGCCTTGCCAGACTACAGCAAAGGGGGAGGGATGGAGGGAGGACATAAGCCAGCACAATTTCAGGAGTTTTAAATAATAAATGGGCACTGGTGTGGTATGTGAGGAAATTTATTGAAAGGTAAAGGGAGATCTAAAGTTACGTTCTTACAGTATGTTCTTATGTTTATGGTATTCAAGAAATGCAAGTGAAAGCTGTGAATATTTCTAAATTTCTTTTTGAATGTTGGATTCTGTGTGTGTGTGTGTGTGTGTGTGTGTGTAACTACTATCCTGATTGGATAGGACCACTTGGATTATTGAATTGAGCATATTTATTATACCTATCATTCTTACTTAGTGCCATTACTTAGTATTATTATATATTCTGGTTTAAGTTGGCCTCTCTGTCCTTAATCATTAATAGTACCCCTTGCTTTCACTTTCAAAAATGTACCAGTTTATACAATAAAATTCATGATCACCCTCCCACTACTGCTGTTGTCACTGGTGTTATTACTGCTATTACTTTTTTTTTTAAATCTGTAACTGAAATAATCAATGAAAATTGTAAAAGTTTACATCATCTATCTATACTTGGAAAAATATTTTTTCTTAGATTTTTATTAGCAAACAAATTAGTTCTTCAGACATTTAAAGCATGTCAAAACTCATTTGCTCTATGAATAACAACTTCTAGGTAAAAGTGAAATTTTAGATACCATCTGACCCTAACTTATCCAATTAGCTCATTCATATACCTCAATGACCTCTCCCAAATAATCTTTCCACTGTAAAGTCCCTTTCTCTTCATATCCTAAAAAGACAAAGGGCAGGTACCAAAGTTGGGCTACTACTGGTTCTTAATGTGGATTCTTTGTCCGTAAGAACATAGAAATCTAATGTATATGACAAAGCCATTTATACTTTCTATACTTTCAGGTCTTCAGATACAACAAGAATCTTAGCAACGGGAGCAGATATCCTCCCTAAGCTTAATTATCTACCTCACAGTACTCATTTTGGAAATGAATAATTACTTGTTCTTTAAAAATTAATCAGGACTTACAATAGGCATAAACTGGTCAGCAAATCCACTAGGGAAGGAAGCAAAAAGAATAGTCTAAGTCACAATTAGCATACCTATGAACTTGATGCCCTATGTGTTAGCCTTTCCTTCCTAAAAGATAAGGTTTAAAGTAATTCAAGAGGCAGTATTTCCATTTGGTAGTGAGAATCTTAGGATGCCAATTACACAATACTTATTGTCAAGCCCTTAAATTTAATGATCTAAGACATATATGAAGCATATGAAGATGCCATTACAGGATTTAATTTTAAGGGAGAGAGGAATCCATTATGAATCTCTGAAGACAATTATAGTGAAGTATTCATTGCTCTCTACTTGGAAATTATTACAAAAACATTTTTTTAAAATATTATTTACAAAAGAAATAGTTTAAGATGTAATATGGACATGTTTTCAAGCCAAATGGACACATTTCTACCTTGAAGGAGGAGGACAATGAGGATAACCATGCAAATAGGAAAAAAAATATTTGCTGAATGAGTTATTCCCATGTTCAGCTTGGTGGCAGTGACTTTTTAACAGCTCTTTACACTTTCCAAGGTTTCCTCCATCTTCCTTGGATATATAAGCCAAATTTCTCTCTTTCTCAACTTCTACATTTCCAAAATGTTTCTTTGGATTTGGTCCTCTAACACCACTCAATAAATGTGTTCACTACCTTGGGAGTATCTGTGGTCATATAATTCCATAATCATATTTGTAGATGATACGTTGCAATTCATTTAAGCTGGACTTAGTGCTCAGCATGAGCTCACAAAGATGTCCATGACAGTGGTCAACAATGACTTCATCGTCTAAGGATGAACTCAGTAGCTTTTCAACATCTGCAGAGGGGAGGCCCATTTCAATGACAAACAGAACCTCAAGGTCAAAAGAAATCCTAAGAAATCGAGTGCCTCTAAAATCTGAAAATAACTGATTTCATAGATCACTATGGAGCAAGAGACTGAAAATGCTTCTTCAGCTGGCATTGTCATGGAAAAACAAGAACTGAACATCACTTTCTCGAAGTTATGATGAAATTCCTGGGGCAACATACCAAAGTGAAAGCAATGTGTACAAAGCTGTGTGTGAGTGACTGACAGAAATTTCCAAATTATGATCTGCACACACTATTAAATATGATCAGATCTATTAAAAATACAAATCTATCTGCATAATCACTTGCAATTCTATAGCCGCTTTTATCTCCTAAACCATGTCCTGTTCCTCTTCCTTCACATTTCATTTCTGGAAAGGTTCTGTTAACTGATTTTGTTCTCAGATGCTATCACTTTATTGTCCACTATGTACACTCTATTTTTATTTTTTAGACTTGTTATGACAACATTTGAAGCACAATTCCATTATGCTAAGCTGCATTTTTCACTGCAAAGATTTTTCTTTCTGTAATTTGTCTTCCTAAAATTTTCAAAATTATTTTTGGGCCCTTGTCATAAAATCACATCATTTACCTGACAATCTTTGATATTATTACATTTCCTCCAATATGCTTTGGAAGCACAGCTGAATCATCAGTGCTACCTCTAGGAAAACACTGCAGAACCAAACTTAGAGTTCTGGAAAAGTATCTAGTAGCCTTCAAAAAAGTATCTAGTAGCCTTCAGACTACCTGTCAAAGGGAGTTAGTTCATATTTGGCTCAATGTTTTTTGTTGTTGCTGTTGTTTGTTTGTTTTTTGTTTTTTTTTTTTCTGCTTCCTAAAAGCTTACCTGGCAAGTTAAATGTTGAAGAGGGAAGAGAAAAAAATGTAGGTAATAAAAAGTCAGCATCCAAGAGAAAAAGTACAGAGATGATATGGGAATATAGCTGTGCCAGATGGGAATGAGCATAAAATTCTAGGTACACAGAAAATTTATCTTGGGGTTGGGTAGAGGAAAATAAAGCTTCAAAAAGAAAAAATTATTGTCAAAAAATTTAAAAAAAAATTTAAAATAATGAATAGAGAACATCCATAAAAAAAAAAGAAAAAGATATTGTCAAAGAGAAAAAAAAAATGTGGTACCACAGGGAGTAGGGCACTAGGAAAACCGCTTGAGGGTGGGACCACAAAGGGCAGATGAACAAAATTAGGTGGGGCCCGAAATAAAGTGAAGCCTTTATTAGCAGACCTGTTGACATAACAATCTCATTGTTATGTAAGACCCAAGGAATTTCTCCCACGATCCATGATCCATACCATTCCTCACAATCGACCTGCTACCAGGGTAAGATGCAAGTCTTTTCAGGTTTTTTAGACTTAACAAATATGTCTGTGATAGAAATATTGAAAGCTCAGCCAATAACTTCTGGCTCCTGAAACCACCTCTGCAGTGGAAATTAAAATGGAATATATATTCTTTTCACTAAGTATTTTGATGAAGAAACTGGGCATTGAACCATGAGACTTTGCTAAGCTTCCCAGAGGAGTATCCTGCCCTCAGTGAACTTTCTCGAAGTGGTGCCTCTTCCAAATGGTAAGAGAGTTCTGAGACCAAATCAAAAGACTCCAAATAGTTATGATTGAAAGTAAACATATGAAAAAAAAAAAAAGAAAGAAAGAAACATATGTTTCTAACTCATCAGCTTTTAGAAAATCAATAGGTCTTGCTGTATTTATCATTTAATACTTTCTGTAATAACCTGTGCAGTTGCTTTTGGATTTAAAACGTGTCATTTATGTAGAATCCAAGGGCAATCATTACAAATCATTACAATCATTACAAAAATCCCAATCACTTGCAGAAACAGACAAATTATTTCACTCAATTAACCTCTGTAATAAAAACATATTTAGAAGCAAAAAGAAACTGAATCTCTCTATCACTGTGGTCTACATGCCTGGCCTCAGGTTGAGCTAAAATGTAACCATATGTATCATAATAAGATTGTCAGAATTTTTTTTTTTTTCATTTAAGAAGAACACTCTGAGTTGGGTTTTTTTGTTGTTGTTGTTTTTTTAAGATTTTACTTATTTATTTGACAGAGGGAGAGAAAGAGCACAGCAGGAGGAGCAGCAGGCAGAGGGAGAGGGAGAAGTAGGCTCCCAGCTGAGCAGGCACTTAACCGACTGAGCCACCAAGCACCCCCAAAACACTGTGAGATTAGAACAGAGCTGTGTTCTCCTTTGTATCCCAAGGCTTCAGGAGGGTGAGGTTACATGGATTATGAAAGCTGCAAATCAAAGACCTTGATATTCCCAAGAAAATTCTAAAATGTACACAGCAAAAGATATTTGTTGAGCAAAGAAAAAGAAACAGAATTTCAGTAAGCCCTTACAACTTCAGAGAAAACAGACTGGCCCAGTCCAAGCAGAGCAGAGTGGTAACACAGAGTTTATCTGCATTTTCTTCCAACGCTTTAATTCAGCTACCACTCCTAAAAAGCAATGTGCACTCAGGAATGCCCTTCAAAGATCTTAAGTGAGAAAGGGTCTTTGCCCTTGAGCTACACCAAAATGTGTCTATAGGTGTCAACTGTCAGTTCCCAGGAAGCAGGGCTTCAGACAGGGGTTCTTGTGTGAGACATAGAGAGAGGGAAGGCTCTCGGGAGAAACCTGTGAGGAAGAAGTGGGAGCAAGATGGGATAAGGGGATGAGTTCGGCAAAGGCATGCCTTAAGAAATCCAGCCTGAGCCTGATCCCTTAAGGAATTCTAGAGAGTGAAGGGCACCATGTCATTGGTCCAGCTTGTTGGACAAGGAGCCAACAATACCTGCTCAACAGCCCTGTGAAAAGGATCTGGGTGGGCCACCTATAGTATCTCCTATAGAAGATGTGTATAGCCATCGTATAAAAATGGAACATCTTCCAAAATAATTAATTTTGCTTAATATTTGAGAGGCCATGTCTTGACCTTTTTTTTCCTGTTGGAAAAAAAAAACAGAAAATTTTTTCTTTATTTTAGAGCAAAATGATGTGTATTTTTAAAGCAAAACAAAGACATTTCCAGCTCCAAACTACTCATGTCATATCTTTAATCAAAATTTTCCCAAGTCTTTACTCTTGGAAATATTTGTGGTTTGTCCACCAACTCTTTGGGGAAATGACCATGAAATTTAGGAGAGTCCCATTCCCCAGGTCCAGGGATGAAAATATTACCAGTCAATCAAAGTTGGCATCCTCTTGTCTCCAGTGGCTGGTTCAGACGAAGGAACATGATTCAAGTAAAGCCATTGAGAGTTCTTCCTCTGACTTTTAATAGAAATAGAGTGAAACCGTCACACTCTTTTTGCAAGGGCTGCTAGATGTAAGCCTAGATCCTTGGGTGCCATATTTGCCTTAAGAATGAGGCTGACCCACAAGAACCAGAGTGTAGAAACAAGTGAATATAACTATTCCTGAAGTCAGTACAATCCTGGACTGTAGTTGTACTGGTTGCCTGTCAATTACCCGGCAGTCAGTTTTATCTAAAAGAATACTGATCACTAGATTTACCCATCAACTGCAGGATAAAATCTAAACTCTTTTGTAGGAAAAATATGGTCCTCTACTGACCCATACAAACCCTTCCCCTATCAATCCTCTGTCCATCCCAATTCAAGTCCTAAAAACAGTGAACATGGGCACCTAGGTGGCTCAGTCTGTTGAGCATCCAACTCCTGATTTCAGCTCAGGTTATGATCTCAGGGTCATGAGACTGAGCCCTGTGACACGCTCTGTGCTCAGCATGGAGTCTGCCTGAGATTCTTTCTCTCCTTCCACCTCTGCTCCTCCTCCTGCACGCTCTAATAAATAAGTAACATCTTTAAAAACAACAACAAAAACAGTAAACATCTCACCATTCTCCAACCTCACAGTGGCTTCATTTTATGCCATCAGACCTTTGAAAAGGCCCTTGTCATTGCCTGGAATGCCTGTTCCCTATACAATCTATCCTTAGATTTCTACTAGATTACTCATCCTTCTAACCAATCTTTTCTGGTAGTCTCAGCCTCCTCCAAAGTGCTTTTCCTCCATGTTCTGTCTTTGATTGGTTGTTCAGCAAAGACAGATTGTCCTCTTTCCTCACCAGACTCTTAAAGTTATCTTCCAAAAGGAATATACTTTTTCTTTTTGTATCCTCAACCTGAAGCAAAATAACACATACTAAGCAGGAGCTCAATTAGTGTTTGAGAATGAAAGAAAAATGAGAGAGGGTGGGAAGAAAAGAACCAAGATTCCAGAAAATTCCAGGATATTCTTGTGCTCCAGGAAACATATCTTCACTTGTAGAACTTCATATACTGATCCCAAGCCATCAGAGAGATATTTTCAGATAAGAGTTTCTCTTTCTACCTCACACATCACATTCTTCAAAAATTTGTCTACTTACGAATTAGACTATAGCTTCCTAACAAAATACTTTTATATTAATTTTATTTCTGCCACATAAAACAAAAAATGCCTGTAAGGCAAGAACTTAAAACTCAGTATTACTCTTCCAAAATCTCAGAATATATTGCATTCCACTGAAGTTAACAAAATTGTCTATCATATAGACCACAATCATGAACTGCTTAGCTCAGCACTTAAGTTCCTTGCAGTCTTGCCTGATACTTCAATTATCTAATCTTCGGTTTTTCATCGATGAAATGAGAATAACATAAATTCCCTGATAACGTTGTTAAGAAGAAGAAAATGAGACAGTGACATTTAAGTAACAACTTAATAAATATCAACATTATCCTCATCTTCATTACTAGTACCTCTCCTTGTTGTACTAGAAAGATTGTGCATCTATTCCAGCCTTGTTCTCCCTGTCCCCCACGCCTGGAATATCTGTCCTAGTTTCTCCTTTCTTCACCTCCTCTCCATCTCTCCTAACCAATCCCATGATTCATCTCCTTAAACTATCTTCATGACAATCAGCATGGCTTCAAACCTCTTTATTAATTCTTAGACACTTGAAATACAGAAGTACACTTAGCTTTAAGTGCCCTCTAAGTTGCAAATGAATGGAATCTTTTCATTGGTGAATTGGAGACTAAATGACTGCCTGAAACCCAAAGGTGGTTACATTCTTTTCTCAGGTCCTATCTGCTGGTGTTTTATAAGACTTTCATCACTGATATTTAATTCAATATGATAGATCCTTTTTATTCAAAAGCCAAACCAACTAAAGAATCTGAGAAGCTAATTTTCCCCTCATCCACTCTAGTCCGTTGTAATGGCTTCCTAAAGGCTACAGAGGGCTTGGGAAAGGTCAAGGAACTTAGTATGCTAAAATCACCTCTGTACATTATTCTAAGTCTTTAAACTAGGAAATCCAGATGTGGTAATATGATGAGTCCTGGTTAACCAAATGGTTAACAATTTACTACATTGCTCCTGTTCCTTAGCCCTCCTTAAATGGAATTTTCCTGTAAATCCGTACCTACTTCACCCCCCTCTCCCCGGCCCCAGTTTAGTGAGAAAGTCATGATGTTCAAGTCATTGTGTGACAAATCCCTTCCGTTCACACCGGGAAATGTTAATTATCTGCCAGGTTTCTGTAATCCTTCTCCACACTCCTGGGAGAGGCGAATTTCAAAGTGACAAGTGACTGTGAGGTGTGTCCCACACTATCCCCAAGAGAAAGGGGCCCCTTTTCACTCATGTGGCTTCCTCTCACTCTTGGGGTAACAGGAATGTCAGAGAACTGTGGAGGAGATATTCCAGGCCTGGAAAGTTTAAGTCAAGGCCCACTGGGAGGAGTTTGCTAAAACCTTCCAACTCCTTCTCACTGTTGCTGATCTTTTTTTCTTTTTTCTTTTTTTTTTTTTTGCTCTGGAAATCATTGAATACCAAATAGGACATCCATATGGAAATCCTTTGTGCAATCCAAAGGCTCTAATGGAGTTATTTTTTGGAAACTATAGAATTTGGCTTCTAAGAGTTAACTGGTTGGTCCTTCCAACTCCAATCTTGGCTACTTCTTCAACTGAATCCAAGATAATGATCAATTGACTCCCAAATTTCAAATAGCTGTTTTGTCCCCCAACACTGTCAAATGAAAATTAGTAGGAAATATTTAAGAACTATATTATTTGTGGACCTGACATTCTTAGTAGATGATGATGATGATGATGATCCTTACTTCATTTATTAAACATTTATTCTGTGTCAGTAATTTTAGAAGAACTCTGTATCTATTTCCCCTTTTAGTCCCTCCCCCCAAATATTATTCCACATGAAAGTCAAATGATCTTTGAAAAACACAATTCCAACCATGTCATCCCTTCTAAGACCATTCACAGATTCCCACTTATTTTCCATACATCGAGAATATTAATAGTAAGAATTACATAGCTAACAGTGGGTACCTACCTACTACTAAGTGCACCAGACACTTGGACAAGATTGATGTGTATTAACTCATTCAATCCTTATTAAAAGCTTATGAGTTGAATACTACAATTACTAAATCCCATTTCACTGATAAGAAAGCCAAGGTTTAGAGAAGTTCAGTAATTTGCCTAAGGAAGCATGACCCAAAAAACAACAAACTACTTCCTCCAACACTTCTGTGTGATGGGTCCAGAGTCCTCATTGTTAAGCACAAGGCTTTGGGATGAGTTTTGGAAAATAAAGCCTATGATATGGCCTATAAGATTGACCTTTAACTACAGGAAGCATATCGAGGGTTGCTGGAGGGAAGGTGTGGGGATGAGGTAATTGGGTGATGGGCATTAAGGAGGGCACTTGATGGAATGAGCACTGGGTGTTACATGCAACTGATGAATCATTAAATTCTACCTCTGAAACTGGAAAAAAAAAAGTGACTACAAATTTTATGAATAATTACACCAGGTGGCAGATGTAAACTGGTACTCTCCCAGGTAAACCAGAACTACCCATAGGGTCCTATTTGACTGCTGTCTACCTTGCCAGCCCCACCACCAGTAGTACCCTAATCATTCTCTGGATCCCCATCCTAGGGCTCCTCTTTCTGTTCCTTCAACAGGCCCTGCTGCCTTTGGACACAGAACTCTTCCTGTACAAAGTTCTCTCCCACCTCTACTCTCCTCAGTCTCCTCTCCTGGTTAGCAGGCTCATTCTTCAGCAGCCTTCAGCTCACAGCAGTCCCCCTGAACTAAGTTAGGGAACACGTACATGCTCCACAGGATAGCATAACTGATTCCGGTTATGGAATCATAACTGTCTCCTCCAGTTCTCTCTACGTTCCATAGGGGAACTCTTCTCCATTCCCTTTAGTACCCTTGTACCTGGCAGAGGTTAAATGCTTAATAAATATCTGTCATAGAAAGAGAGGAAAGGAAAGAGAAAGAAAAATACATAAGAAGATCCTGGCTTTTGTCCAGATTGAATAGATATAAATTTACTTATTAATTCATATATATATATATATATATATATATATATATATATATAGTGCATCTCTTTTGTTCCAGGTGCCATTGTAGGTGTTGAGGATTTAGCTGGAATAAGACTGGAAAAGGGACGATTCTGGATAACAACCAATAAATTCATAAACAGATAAGCAAGACAGTTTCAGATGGTTCAGAAAGTGTTACAAAGTCAAAGGATGATGTGATAGAAAGTGACTGGGAGATGAATATAAATTTAATAGCCAAGAGTTCAATGCAAGGTGACATTTGTGCTGAGTCCTGAATGATGAGAAGCTCTGTAGAACACTCCAGGTGGAGGGAAAGCTTGTGTTAGGATAGGATAGAAAGCTTGTGATAGGATAGAAAGACAAGTGTGGCTGGAGGAAGTATATGAGAAAAAAATGGTTGAGAGGGGGCTTAAGGAGCTGCAGAGGCTGCTTCATATAGGACATTAATAAACTGCAATGAATTCATATTTTATTTCATGTGCAGTGGGGAAGTGTTGGATTTTAAAGAGTAGGATGACTTGCTTTGATTAACCTTTTTTTTTTTTTAAGACTACTCTGGTGACTGAATTCACATGAGAATAGACTGGAGGAAAAGGGCAGAAGCTGGGGAAGAATTGCAGTAATGCAGGCAAGAGACAGGCAGTGAACGAAGTGGTACCTAATAGAGGTGTGGTCTAGCAGGGCTTCTCAAGCTCAACTATGCACCAGAATCACTAGAGAGCTTGCTAAAGAACAGATTCTTATTCTGCAGGTCTGGGATGGGGCCTGGGATTCTCAATTTCTAACAAACTTTCAGGTGATAAAAATCTTGCTGATCCAAAGACCACAATTGAAAAAGCAAGAGTCTATAGAACTTGATAGATGACTTCTGGAAGCCACAAAAAGAGAAGAATTGAGGGTTATTTGTGGGGTGTTTGTTTGTTTTCCTTGAGAAATTACAAACATGGTAGTGGTATTTACTGAGATGGATCCGTTTATCACCATTTCTGCTTTTCAAGTTACCATACTGCTGTCTGCTAGGGTAGAAAACTTTTTAGGATGGAATAGCAACTCACTCTGGCACAGGAGCCAAATTTGGGATGAAGATAGTGTAAAATCACATTTCTGGCCCAGTAGAAAATTGATGCTTGAGCTATGATGAATCCAAGCTCTTAGCAGTAAAATGACCCTCTTCGGATGAGTCTGCATACATTGCCAAGTACTTGGTTAAAAAAAAAACGGCTTATGGATCTTTTTATTTCTTTCTCAGAAACATCAGGTGCCTTTAAAGGGTGGCAAAAAATTGGGTCATAGTACAGCTGAAGTAAATGGGACAAGGAAAGGATTCTTCTACTTTTGTACATACTGTCCAACAGTTGTTCACTTGTCCTTACTCACAATTGTGTCCAAGCTCACAATTTTTATATTCCTGGCAGAACTTGTTTAAGTTCATAGCCAGCAATTCACCATCTTTAGACTCCATCGTGCTTTATAGAAAATGAAACCCAGCCGCTGAATTGCTACGCAACTGCTAAGTGTGCTCACAAATGAGGGCTTTTAATATTTACAAATCTGCAAACTGTTCTAGAGTTCTCTGCCCTTGCTCAACGATGTTGTGCAAAGCCAATTGGAAATTATCTGGCTCCAGATGTGCATCATAAATTGAATCTGACTTTATATAAGTTGTAGGACTTCACTGGTTACTCCTAGAAATGGAAAAACATGGCAGGTCCAAGACTCCCCCTACTATTCAGGTTCTTTTCGTGTCTCTTCCGTTCTGGGAACAGAACTCCTGTTTCTCATGGGCTGGTCAAGTCAATCTTGTTGCATAGCTCTCAACGTGGAATTGTGTTTTGCCTGATTTAAGCTCTCTTCAGAGGAGGGTTGTCAATAGGCCCAGAGTATTTCTGATTTGGAAGGGCAAGTTGAGTTCGAAAATATGATTTTCTGGCCTGAAAAAAAATTTTTAAAGATTTATAAAAATTCCCAGAAGACTCTTTGGACATCAACTAGCCCTTACTAAGACTATTGTACAAATGAATCAGAAACATATGGATTAAGTTCCCCTGGAATTAAACATAGGTTTCATACAGGAAAGAGGTAGGAACGGGGGTTGGTACAGAGAAGAGAGTGACAAAAATATTTCAAATCTATGTTAAATCAAGACCCCTGGAAAAATCCACTTTATAAATGAATGAAAATGCTACTGATATCTCAGTTCATCCTGATTTGAGATGCTAAATTTGTTCTAGTGTAGAGAGCTTTTCCTTGACATTGGTCTTCAAAAATAATCTGATAAATCAAACAGAAAACGTTGTTATCCTGGCCTCTTTTACATAATTTTATTAAGTTCTATTCAGTAGCTTTGATGGAGGTAAGTGGCCTATAAGCATTATCTCTTCTCAGGAATAAAGTATAGGAAGCATTTTTCATGATCACAATCTAGGGGCATTTTCTAACCTTCTCCAGTGGGCTTTGAGAAGATTAAGGAAAATGCATCATTATTTGACAAATGGGAAATAGGCCTGCACTAAGACTTATAATCCTAGCATGAAGCAGAATGTTGAGCAAAAAAAGAGATGCTGATGCATTTTAATAGCAATTACAGTACAAACAAACAAACAAAAAAAAGTGACCTTGATAACTTTCCCTGCATATAGCCAAGGTCAAGTCCAACTTAACATTCTTTTCTAAAAATGTTGCTTTGTCACACTGCCAAGGACAAAGGAAAGTTGAGTCCAACTATATATCTTTTAAAATCTTGGGAATGTTTTAACAAGGAGAGAAAATTTTCTCATAATTACCATATAAGATGTCTGGATTCAATGCCTGCTATGTTCCTAGAGTTTAGAAAACAGTGAGCTGTGCCTTAATCCTGAGTTTTTCTTTAGTCCACAAATCTGCATAGCAAATCCTTCTTCTAATAAACAATGTCAAGACAAATCTAAGTCAAAGTCTGACAACTTGTCATTTTCACCATCTTAACGCAGGCTAAGAACTCATTTCTACACTGGAATCCAAAATCACCAAACTCCTTAGAAGACTGTCTTCCCCCATCTATTACTCTCACCTCTCCATCATTTTCTTACAATTCCCCCAAGTCCACTACATGTTCCAAAGCCTTCATTCTGTTCTTAAAACACAGTTAGCTTTTGCCCATCTTGGGGCCTTGATAATGGCCGTTCCCTCTGCTTAGACACGAGACCTTCACATCTTTGTACAACTTATTCCTTCTCACCATTCTGGTCTGTGTTCAAGTGCCGACCCTTTGTCCCAGTCATTCTACAATCTATTAAACTGTTTATTTTCTCTCTTAGTAAATTGTCACTCCCAGAAGTTATTGTGCTGCTCCATTTATCTACTAGTTTATTTCTGTCTCCTCACGAACTGTATGCTTCATGAAAGGAAGGACCATATTTGGTTTGTTTATTACTCTGTCCTCAGCAACTAAGACGGGAACTTGCCAAGAGTAGACACTCAATAAATATTTGTTAAATGGATTAATTAATTCATGAGCCATGTAATAATTGCTAATAGTGCCCATCAGATCTGTTTCCCAGTTCTATTCATCCCCAGCTGCTGTGTGGTCCATGCTGCTAAGGACTAATGACTGCACCATCCTCTGGAGGACTACCCTTAGATAACTGGAACACCTCATCTGTAGGAAGTTTACAGTCCCCTTGAGGCATCCCATAGACAATGACTGATTAGTACATGGAGGACAGAAGCTCAGCTCTCAGTAAAACAAAGTTGTGTGGTATCATTCACACTCCAGAGCTCCTTGCAGGATCTGACTGAAGCTAAACTTTATCTGAAATCTTGTTTTTGCTATGCATTTTCCATTTCCTATCCTGCTTCTCTCACTCCTTTTCTCACGCAACAAACAACTTTTTCCTAAATCCCTGTCCCATGTCCTACTTCTAGGGAACCCAACCTAAAATAAGACATAAATAAAAGTTCATGAAATCAGCAACCATCCACTGATAATTGTAGGCAGTGTCCAATTAACATTAAATTGGTGTTTATAAACAATTGCCACTGTGTATTCTGAATGCCAGTGTGGGGAGAGAAGGTGTGGTTCTTACAACAGTGGTCCGAGAGTCCTTGCAGTTATTGGCAAGGACCCATGTATTCATTTGCATACCAAACTTCATTTGCAGACTACCTTAATGACACACCTCATACAAATATATATGTATATGGATGGAGATGGGTTTCATAATACTAAAATTTATTTATAACTAGGGATAATTCTTGGTCACTTTATTTTTTATCCTTTCAATACTCTTAGGTGTGTAAATATTTTTTTAATGTTAAAGAGGGATTCTTATACTCTAAAAAGGGGGGTATTGTTGATTTAGAAAATGAATTCTTAAAGTAAAAGAAAGGGATAACACTGTGTCTAAAGAAACAACCTAGGGACCCAGGATCAAATTCCAAGAAAAAGTTGCCTTCTCTGCCTCACAATCTCTTTCTCCATACACCTTCCTAAACTCTTTCATCTATTGTTACTACCTGAAAAATTCCTAAGTTGGAAACTCATTTCAGTTAATGAAAATTATCATTTAAAAAATGCCATTGTGTCTGGGAAGTTTAGGGAGTCAGCAACCATCCTCACTTTAGTAAGAAATTTCCAAGCCATTGATTCAATAAATATTTCTTGAGAACCCATTATGTATAAGGCACTAAGCTGATCTAGCCAGGGATACAAAGTTCCATAAAGAACAGGTCTTTCCCAGAAAAAAAGGAAGAAAAGGGAAAAGGAAGAAAAAAAAACAGAAAAGAAAAGAAAAGTTTTCTTCTTATCATCTGGCTAACAAAACTTTGAGCTTGAAAAATTCCAGTGAGGCTGGAAATCAGGCAGTTGGAGTCATGAAACATAGAAGGATTAAGGAAATTAAACCCTAATAAAGCATGAACAGGTGAGAAGAGAGGTTCCAGGAAATAAAGATGACAAAACAAAGTTGGTATGGTCATAAATGTTGCCTGAATCAACAAGGAAAGGCGGGGGCGGGGGGGGAGTACCCAAAAAAACAAAATAAAACAAAACCCCTCTCATCCCTCTCCCCAGTATACAATGTAGCTCTTTGACTTTAAATTCAGTGACTATTGATCTCCTTTATGCATATTCCAATAAATGCTATTGCCCTATGGTAGGACTCGAATCACTCAATCCAGTTGCTTTGCAAAAGGCAATGCTGTTTTTCAGACCTACTTATTAATATGTATCTTAACCTGCAATTCAATCTACAGAGCACTAGGTCTTTGTCCACAGGCTTATGATGATACTCTTCATTAAAGCTGAGCTATGATTTGGGAAATAGGCCAGCATTTTTCCCCATGAAGTAATCTTTGTATTGGCTAATAAACACTCCCATGTTCAACACAGGATGGCTTTGTTACCACGTATACCTCACTGGTTTTAGATCCTATCTGGAGGTTTGAGGGGGAAAGTTAGACATTCATCCCAAAAGGCATGTATCAATCATCTATTATGCACCAAGTGCAATGCTATGCACTGGGAACACGAGTTAAATACCTCACTTCCACGAAATCAAACTTTTGAATTCCAGAGATGTAAGATTAATTCTGCCTAGTGGAATCAGGGGAGATGGTGAGATGGAACTGAAGTTGTCTATCTGGTCCTCAAAAGAAAAGGAGTTAGAAAAGGGAGCAAAGGCACCCCACCTAGCCAGAAGAGCTGGTGCAAATATATCGAAATAGGAAGTATGTGGTCTATCAGGGAGAGATGAAGAAATTAGTAAAGCTAAAAAGTAATACCTTCACACCTCTTCATGTGTTTAGGACCACTGACCATTTGGGTATGCCCTTTTGTGAAGTGACTATTCAAGTCTTCTCCCTATTTCACTATGGGGTCATTTGGTTTTTCTTTATTAATAAATAGTAGCTCTTTTTATAGTCAAGATATGAGTCCTTCTGCCAAGCATATATATTGCAAATATTTTCTGATCCATGGTTTTCCTTTTCTATCTCAGTGTTGTCTTTTGAAAGACAGGGGATCTTTTTTTTTTCCCCCATTTTATTTATTTTTCAGCATAACAGTATTCATTGTTTTTGCACAACACCCAGTGCTCCATGCAAAACGTGCCCTCCTTATTACCCACCAGCTGTTCCCCCAACCTCCCACCCCTGACCCTTCAAAACCCTCAGGTTGTTTTTCAGAGTCCATAGTCTCTTATGGTTTGCCTCCCCTCCCCAATGTCCATAGCCCCCTCCCCCTCTCCCAATCCCACCTCCCCCCAGCAACCCCCAGTTTGTTTTGTGAGATTAAGAATCATTTATGGTTTGTGAAAGACAGGGGATCTTAACACAACTTTTCTTATTAACTTTTCCCTTTATGCTTAGCACATTTTAGGTCTTGTTTAGGAAAACTTTTCATAATCATACAATTCATAATTGCCAAAACTTGTAAGCAACTCGAATGTCCATCAAGAGGAAAGCAGGTGGGGCACCTGGGTAGCTCAGTGGGTTAAAGCCTCTACCTTCAGGTCATGATCTCAGGGTCCTGGAATCGAGCCCCACATTGGGCTCTCTGCTCAGCGGGGAACCTGCTTCCCTTCCTCTCTCTCTGCCTGCCTCTCTGCCTGCTTGTGATCTCTTGTCTGTCAAATAAATATATAAAATCTTAAAAAAAAAAAAGAGGAAAATGGGTAAATAAACATCCTTTCAATGGAATATTATATAGTGATGAACATGAACTACAACTATGCATAATATGGATGAAACAAACATTATGTTACTGACGATGTAAAACAGATACTCTAAGATTCCATCTATATAAAATTCCATATATGGAAAAACTTTTCTATGGACTTAGAAGTCAAGACAATGGTTATCCCTGGCAGATGGTGACTGGGAAGGACCTTGAGGGGCTTTTGGGTGCTGATTGTATTCTGTCTCATAATCTGGTTGCCAGTTTATGCCATGCAAATTTCATAAGAATTCATCAAGTAGCAAATATTTTCTGTATTTATATTTCTATAAAAATATTTATATTTAAAAATGTAAGACAAGGTCACCTGAGGGAGAATAGTGACCAAAAAAAAAAAAAAAAGTAGGCTTGAAAGAACAACAGATCTAGAATTTAAAGATCGCTACTAAGAAGTTTGTCAAGTTTCAATTAGTTTTAAGGTCTGGGCTTTAGACAGACTCCCTTGCCATGTGGAGGACTGAGGCAAGTATGTATCTGAGATGAGGGAAAGGGACCCATCTGGAAGCTCTACAACAGTCCAAGTGAGAGATGAGGAGGCATGATTAGAAGAAAAGGAAGTGGCAGTGAAGAGGGATGAACTTGGGTTTTCCCACTGAATGTTTCTTTAAAATCTACTCACCAGTGTCATCAGACCATAAGCACCTGCCCGAAGTGTGGGGGGCAAAGGCCTACAAGTCTTCGACAGATGTTGAGTTTTCAAACAATGAAAGACCTTGATAAACATACCTCTCTCCTGGATTTATGAAGTCCAAGCACTTTTGTCTGGCTCTTGTCTTGGATTGTAAGACATGAGTGCTGATACAAATCCACATATGGCTTAGTGGAAAGTTCCAGAACTGACACAATATTGTTTGGACAAATTTTTTCCTTTCCTCCTTTCTCCCACCCTCTCTTGCACACTATTCAAGTCCTCGTGCTGGGTGGTTTCTACTTGTCTTGTTAATTCCTTCCTCTGTCTACATGCTTATTAGGAGAAAGGACGATTCCTTTTCTTGGAAATGAGGAGCTCTGAAAGGCAGGAACTACACAGGGCACTCAGGTAGGCAGCATGTTGCAAGATGGAGCATGAGCAGGGCCTCTAGGCACTGAGAGTGCCATGAAATCTTCCATAGGCACAGGATCAGGATCCCATTGGTGCCACCTCTGAGAGGCAACAGGGTGGGGTACAAACACCTTGTTGTCACCAGTGCCTTCTCCATTATGTTCATTAGCAAATATTTATTGGGCTTCTCTGGCTGAGCCACCCACTCAATTACATGCTTTGTGGGAAAGGGTGGGAAGGGAGCATAATGTGAAATCATGATCCAAAGACCCAGGGTGCACCCCACTCCATCTTGCCTCAGGCCCTGTAAGAGTAGACTGTGGCCACCCAAGATTCCCTAAGATAAAAAGAGGTAGCATGTAGAAACCTAAACATAGCCTCTCAAAGAGCAGAACCATAAACTGAGAAGAGACAGAAATTTTCCAGTCAAATCCTGTTATACCCTTTCCAGTCAAATCCTGTTATACCCTTTAGGGCATGTTCTCAAGATCTCTCTTTGGAGATGATATCCTCACACAGTTTTCAAAATTTTATACGAAATGGTCTCTTTTTGTTTATTTCTTGGACTCTCACCTATGTTTTGTACCTTGCCACCTATGAAAAGGTTGCTCCTATGTCCCAAAACCAACTCCAAATTTCACCTCCCTAGGTTTGCTATAGAGCTCTTTCCTGGAAAGGCAAGATGTCGAATAAAATTCACAGGGCGCCTGGATGGCTCAGTTGGTTAAGCATCTGCCTTTGGCTCAGGTCATGATCCCAGGGTCCTGGGATCAAGTCCCACACCAGGCTCCCTGCTTCTCCCTCTCCCTCAGTCTCTCCTCCCTGCTCCTGCTCTCTCTTGCTTATTCTCTCAAATAAAGAAATAAAATCTTTTTAAAAAAATGAATAAAATTCACCCTGCCCATAACAAAAATAACAATGTTGGCCCAGAGTGTGGATTTTCCACTTGTCTTTTCTGAAGAAGCACAATCTATATGGAGCATTGTTTGGCCTCAAGGGCTCCCACACCTACAGGACAAAAGCACCACTGCTTTCTTACCTGAAAAAATATGGCCTCCTCCACCAAACTGGAATAATTCCCGAGTCTACCTCAGGTCACATGTTGCCAGTTCCAGAGTGGTAGCAACATTACAGCGATTTAGAACCCTATAGAAGAAAGCCTTTGCTCAGGCCAAGTCAAGCCTGCTTAGACCTCAAGACTGAACAGTCACCAATTCAGTCATGAAATGACATAATTCTCTTATATCCTGGACAAAGAGTCATTAAGGCCACCATTCCTTTATGGGGTCCACACTCTGTCACTTTGTCACAGATTGAGAAACAATCTCTGAGTAGGCATATATCTTATCTACCACTAGTAGGATCAGCCAGGCTTATCCCCCATGAGATATACCAAAGCAAAACTCTGTCTCACTGAGGTAAACTCTTCATTTTTTCAGAGACCGTGTAAAATGGTACTTTCAGCCTGCTAGTCATCTACCCTTGGAAACTGATTGGCATTTCTAACCTAGGGGTGAAAATGGCACCAGCAGGTTTCCCATTTTTCCTTCCTCTTATTTCGCAGTTATTTTGAAACCTTCCTAATAGTATCTTTTGAACTGGTACAAGTCATACCTAGAAGTGTTTCTCAGATACTTGCACCAAAGTTTTCTTTTAGCATGAAAGAACATTGTACTACACCAGAGATCTGAGCAATAAAGACAGTATAGACCACCATCACTACAACTTTTGTCTTTAAACTCTCACGTTTGTCTTTAAAGTTCAGGTGCTACTTACACACTCCTTTAAGTTGTCTGTGCCCACTATCAGTATAAAACTGGTACTATAATTTACATAACATCAACCTCAGATATCACCTTCTGATATTCTAGAACTTGTACCAGGTTCTATCCTGCTCCAGGTTCTATTCTGTAGATAGACTTGCATGACTATGGGAAGCAATGAACACATTTCATAAGATTCTTTGGGAAAAGGGCAAATCACTCATTTTAGTATATGTTAGTTTGCTGAATTGAGTTGACAGAGACATGCTATGTCATATGTAGATTGGAGTAAAAGAAAATAGAAAGGATGGATGGATGGACGAATGGATGACTGAAAGATGAGAGGTAATGTCCCCTGTCCCCTTCTTTGGGACGAAGAAGAAGATAATTCCGGAAAGATTCTGTATTTCACTCCTCTGTGGAAACATCAGGATGGAGCGGGACTTTAAATTCAAGTGGATGGCTTCATATGTAAGCCCAAGCCTAAATCTGCAGGTGATTTTTATCTCATCTCTTTCAAATTACCATTATCCTATCATGGAGAATCTGCCCTATTCTCCAGCCCAGCCACTTCATAAGTGGGCGACTTCATACTTACCATTTAATTCATACCCAAAGCCCGTCAGATAATCTTCTCTGGTAACTTTGGAAAAAAGGTAACTGTCATAACACAAAAGTGGATTTCCGCATAATCAAAAGAAGTCAGCATGGATGAGGAGGATGAAGGTTATCTTGGGTCCTGGAAGACTCTAGGTCTAGTTGGTATTAGTCATTATAACAGTAACATAGTTTATTAAAATCTACGTGTATATTCATATGGGTCATCAAAATCTATGGACAGACCTCACTAACGCAGAGCCCATTATGCTGTTCATAGATGCCATTCCCTGAGGTCCTGTTGGTATTCAGACTTCTATTCAGTCCCTTTAGGCTCTTCTCCTGAACAAAGACTTGGAGAATAAAAATTCCACCCAGATGTTTGCCCTACCAGAAAGTCTCATTGTAATGTATCAAAATCTCTGTAATTGCTCATAGTTCAGTTCCACCTTCCCTCCCATCTTAAGTTGACATCTATAAATAGAGCCCAAGATGGAGATTCACATGGAAGTAATTTATTGAGAAAGGACAGTGTAGGGGAAGCGGACAGGCAGAGTTAGGGTGTGGTCTCTGCTGGAGTGTATCCTTAGTCTAATCCCACAGGGAGCTCTGCAGCATGGATTGCTCCACAGAGTTGCCCCCTGCCCTTTTTGAGGCAAAGGGTCCTTAGTGCCCCTGCATCAGTCAGTCATTGGCTATGGACCACACCCAAGGGCAAAAGAGTTGTTTAACTTCCCAAGCAATTCCAGGCTAGGCAACTCCCATTTGGCCAAGGGCGATTCTCCAGAGAAAGAGACAGCTGAAAACCATTAACAGCCAAAGCTCATAGCACTTGGGATATGGGAACACCAGCCTGGCAAAGGAGATCTGGGTGGGTCAGCAACAGCATCCCTATACTTACCATCCTAATTCATCTCAGAAGATAGTCCTCTGGACAATGTTTTGATTCATAATGCTTGCTTTAAACAATCCCAGTGGAGCAGAATATAATAATATATACCAATCCATAGTATTTACTAATAGGCTACCATGTGCCAGGCATTCTTCTAAATGTTATCATGTTTACACATTACTCCTATGAGGTAGGCACTTTTATTATCCACATATTACATATGAGAAAATGGAGGGACAGAGTAATTAAAGAAGGGAATGAGTGGGAGACCTGGAATTAACATCCCATCCTCTTAATTCTGCATTAAACTGTCTCCTACTTGTTCCCAAAGGGTAGCAGCAAAAGAGCGGGGGAGAAGCTCGGAGCTAAAGTGGTAAAATTTTATTTATATAAGATACCACACCCAACTAGGTGAGAGAAAAACCTTTTGAGTGATGGAGAGCCTGAGAACCTTTAAGACTCTTTGTGTGTGTATGAATTTCCAAAACGTGGCAGTTTTATCTACTGGGTTGATGCTCACCATTTGAACTTTCATCGTTTAAACCCCATGAAAGTGCAGTTGCATAAGACATGACTCTCTGCCAAATGAAATAATAGCTAACATTTGTTAAGCACTTTCTGTGTGCCAGGCACTGTTCTCAGCAGTTTACATGGATTATATCATGTAATCCTCAGAACCACACCACGAGGCAGTCCCACTTTCAGATAAAGAAACTGAGGCACAGAGAGAATAAGTAATATGCCCAAAGGTACATAGCTAGAAAGCATCAGGCCAGATTTCAGAGTGTGTAATCTGGCTGTGGATCTATGTTCCTAACTCTACTATGTTACCACCCAAAGAGTCATGGATGGCTGGAGCTAGGAGTCATGTTGGGCTGATTTAGAGGGGAGGAAACTGAGGCCCAGAAGAAGGTGGTGACTTGCTCCAAATCACCCAGACCCAGGACTCTTAATTTCCTCAGAGTGTTTTCCATATTTTGATAAGGTTTATCAATAAGAAACAAAATATATAAATTACTTGCCAGTAATTCAGGGGTATGTTTTTAAATGTTTGAAGTCTCTTTCTTTTCTTATTTCTCTCAAGAAGCAGATGACATCAAGGGTTGCTATTCAGGAAGGTAAGAAAGAAATACCAATACCTATCTAGCCTAGAAAGAAACTATTCTGGTAACTCATGTATAACTATGTGATATGACTTCCACATTGCTATTCTCTCTTTTGGCTGGAACCTGCAAATTCCAATGCCAAAGTACGTCTCCTTAGACAAAGGAAACGTAAGGAAGACAAGAACAAATATTTATTAAATATCTACTATTAGCATGCATTGCTCTGTGCATGCTATGTAAATTATCCAAAAAATAACCTTTAAAATCAGAATGTTAGCAGTTAGCATTTGCTAATGCATGCATTGCTCTGTGTATGCTATGTAAATTACCCAAAAAATAATCTTTAAAATCAGAATGTTAACAGTTAGCATTTGCTGCATAACAAACCAACCCCAAACTTAGTGCCTTGAAACACAACAATTTATTTTTGTTGATGAGTAGCTGGGAGGCTCTAAGGATTCATGCCAAGCTTAACCGATTTCAGGTTAGTTCACTGATACTCTTGAGGGTAGCTGCTGGATTAGCTAAGGACCCACTGGTCTAGGATACCCCCAGCTAGGATGACTTATTTCTGTTCCACATCCTTCTGAAGGATATTCCACACTTGTTCATGTGGCAGTGGCAGAAGAGACCAAGCAAAAGCATACAAGTCCTGAGGCCTAGCCTCAGAACAGGCACACCATCCCTTCTACTCCATTCTATTGGCTAAAGCAAGTTAGCCAAGATTCTAGGAAAGGCTGGCCCAGATTCTAGGAAAGGAGAAATAGATTCCATGCCAGATGGGATGAACTACAAGATCACACTGTCAATGGCATGAGCATATAAAGTGATAGAAAATTAGAGAGTTTCTTATAATCAATCTACCACAAATATCCTAGAATATTCCAGATCATTTAACTGGTATGTTTTCCTCAAAACATATGTCTCCCTCACATATCTCGTCTACTTGTGAAGACATTTGTGTTCACTTTGTTGGCTTACAGAAAATACAGTAAAAATGCCACTGGGTTTTAAGGTGGCATACAGAATTTTCAATTTACCCAAGTAAAACAAATGACCATCTAATCCCACCAAAGCTCTTTGGGATCTCATTCTAAATAATAGTAGGATAAAGTTGACCTATCTCCTCTCTCCCTACCCACTATATCACTTACTAGTTGAAAGAAGAAGCAACTGGATAGAAATTTTTTTGTTTCTCGGTTTTCTGTGGGGTTTGGTAAGAGACCAGCCCAACAACAAAAGATCAGCCCCAAGGCCTCAACCAAAACAGAAGTATATCTTTCCTTAGTGCTTTGTTTTACAAATGACAAGAAAGATGCATGGAGTGGGGGAAATATTCTAAATCAGAGTTTGCAGATAGTTTTATCACAATGCCAGTTCCAGTTGGTTAGTGGAAGCTACCAGAAGTTCTATGCTGAAAAGTAATATTAGGCCTTAGGCAGTTCTAATAAAATCAGTAAATTACAAGAATTTTCCAGCTGATGGAAGTAGATCTTGACGCAGTGGTTCTTTTAACCTCGTTCACACTAAGATAAAATACAGTTGAACAAGTGACTGATTTCCATTGCTACGTTAACTCACAAGGTAAGCAGGTCCTCATCCCCTGGGCCTTTCTCTCAATACTTACTTCTTTCAACTTCCAGGTGGGCTATTTGTGAGAAAGGCAAGTGTAGCAGGGTTTCAGCCACTGGGTTTTACCCTGGCTAATCCAAAGAAAACACATGGGCTCACACCAAATTCAAAACTCAGGAGGAATGATCAAAAACACAAAAGGAATTCCAGAGTGATACTGCAGAACGCACCCTTGCCTTGCTCACACCAGATCTCAATTTACACATTTTTCAATATAACATCATCTACCTACTGAGTCAAGAAGGGTGTGAGGCTAGTACTAGATGGTCAGGGACTACTTTAAATTAAGAAGAAACGTTCAGATCCATAATAAGACTTATCAACAATGCAGCAATCTATAACATGGTAAAGAGAAGAGGACCCAAAAACAAGTTTAAATTTTGATTTGGGCTCTTTTAATTATGCAAGTTTTAATATCTTTCTCACAGTCTCAAAAGAGACATATCCATCTTAGAGGTTGTCTGTGAGAATTAAATGAGCTAATATGTAAAGCATTCAGAATAACAACTAACACATAGTTGAGGCTCCTAAATGCAACTATTGTTAACAAAAGGAAGTATTTACTCAGTTTCTATTATATGCCGAAAACTATGTTCCATGTTATGTGTAAACAAAGGAGAAAATAATCAAAACATAAAGACCTGCTCTTTACTTTTGGGAAATACAGAGTCTATTTGGGAAATAAGATGAGCATGCATAAAATAAATAAGAACTATATAGAGAATAGTATACAAAATACTCAAGCAGACTTTGAACATACTGGGAATCTGGGATCATTGTCTCTATTTCTTGCCAGAGGAATAAATTAGTTTCTCAAACTTGTTGACAGTTCCATTTTCTTAAGACAGTTATTGGAGGTGATTTAACTATCCAAACTTGTTTCATCTGAGTTTTGAATATTTCTATTTGTACTTTGAGTGCCACCAAGTAATTTTATATGACAGATATAAAGGATAGTCCATCATTAGCTAAAAAGAATAAGGCCACCACCTATCACCCTGGTGCCCCATCTTTTACTTTCCATATCAAAATCCACCCATCATCTGGCCTATCATAAGACGAAGTCGAAGTAGAACAAAAGTGACAACAGGCCAAGTCCTGATACTTTCCAAAATTTCCCCTAGATGCCAATGTCTCCAAATAATCATCTTTTCTTTCCATTACTGAGATGTCATTATGCAGGCAAAGCATGTTCTCAGTTGCCCGCAGTAGGCTAGAGGCAGGGTACATTGTTCAAAGATAAGTCATGTCTTATTAAATGTCAAAACCTAACCCACGTGATTCAGCCATGGCCTCACCCAGTTGCAGGCTGGAAAATTCATCTAGGCTAATACCTCTGTGAACAGTGGAGAATGAAGGTGATCACTGAGCCCCACCAAAGAGCAGGAAACAATGACTGAACCATAGAGATGAAGGCCTTTGTCAGGTCATTAAACAGCAGTGATTGCAATTAATTGATGATGAAATAAGAAAGAGTCTCTTGTTCCTGGAGGTCAGGTGCTAGGACAAAGTACTACTCTTTCTGGGAAGCTTCAGAAAGGCAGGCTCTGAATTGTGCTTATGGGAAGATAGATTAATGGATCCATATTGTGGGCATTGCAGGGAAAACAATAGTATAGAGCCATAGAAGATTTAGAGAAAACCCCAAATATGGGCACCCCTCCACAGATAGATGTACAACTTCCCTGGCTAATGTAGCTTCTCCAACTGATGGCTATTTATGAATGATTTCCCCATCCAGGCTGCAATAGGGATAGTGATTGTGAGAGAGCAAATCCCACAGTTGTTTGGTTGTCCCAAGAGGCAATAATACATAAATTAAAATGATGAAAAAGAAGAAAATCTATCCGGAAGTAATATGAGTTAACATTTGGAAGTCTTTGGAATATATGTTGTTAAAATAAAGCCTAGGTGTTCTTTTCTCTGAGATGATATTTAGAATTTGTTAATCCAAATGCAGAGAGAAAGAAGATGGTAATAAATGCATTTCCAGAAAAGGTTTTCCAAGTGTCTTTGAAGTCCAAATTATTATCACTGCCAGGTTCAGGATGTTTTTGTCTACTAAGGGTTGAAGTCATAAATGTGCATGATTTTTCTTCAGGACACTGATCTTTCCAGTTATGGGAGTGATAAGAAATATACAGGGAATCAAAGTACATTAACAAAATAACAACTTAAAGTTTAAAACTCAGATCATACCAGATATAATTTAACATTCCTAAATGAGTTAGACAATGGTTTTCAAAAGTTGGAATAAATAAAATAAATGAAATAAACCAAAATAATCAGGGAGCCTTCATTAAAATACTAATTCCCAGATCTTGACCTATAAAATTCAAATGAGAATTCATAGAGAGAAACCTAGATACCCTAAAATTTAAAAGTTCCCCCAAGTGAATCTGACACAAAACTTTTCATACAGGTGACAGCTTCAGGTCTTACAGCGCCTGAATTAATAACTATATCCTCTGTAGGAAAGAGTACTGGACAGTGAGTAAGGGAACTCAGGCCAAGATCAGCCTCTGTCTCTTAGAAGCTCTGTATCCTACACCCTTGGTCCCCTAAGTACACTGTGCAATGTAGAAAGTGAAACAATAGCATTGGCATCTCCTAGGAGCTTATTAGAAATGCAGAATCTCAGGCTCACCCTTCCCCTATAAAAATAGGACTTACATTTTAACAAGATCCTCAGGTAGTTCCTATGTACCTTAAAGTTGGAGAAGAACTACCTAGGTCAAGTCATTCAAGTGATTCAGTCTTCTCTGGGTTTCATTTGGAATCTGATGGACTTGAACCGGATAGTTTCTACGTCTTCGTCCGGCCTTGACAATGCATGATGACCATTATGCTGTAGGGGGAAGAGGGATGGAATATACTAGAAAGTTTTAAATGGAACGCCAGAGAAAAAGAGAATTGAGATTAAATAGATACACAAACACACACACACACACACACACACACACACACACACACACACTTCATAGACACCATTTGTCGAAGAAAAATCCAAAACCCATGAAATATCTGAGACTAAGGAGCAGTACCTTGCTGGGGATAGGAAACTGAGGAAATGAGAAAGGTTGTGGACAATCCAGAGTTCCAGGGCATGTCCAAAAGAAAGGAAGAACTAGAATCCAGGTGTCTCCACTCCCATCCCTGGACCACCCGTCTTGTTGTGTCAGCTGCATCAGGAAAAATTAAGAAAACAAGAGCAGGACATAATAACAAAGACAGCAGGTGTTTATAGGGGGTGGTATATGGACATGGCTCCTCAGCCCTATTCCAGGGCCACTTTAGTCCTTGGGTTATTTTTTAACATTATTAAAATTCACATGATTGAATTTTAATTTTAGAGATCTCATATTCTGAAAACTGTCCTTCTCTTTCCCCATCTTTAGCTCTGTATGGTTTTCTTTGGGGCACTAATGTCAAATGAATATACTCCTCCAATTTCTAAGGGTCAGATTTCATGAATCTTGACTGGCACCCTTCCTTCTCAGATTCCAGGCCTTAGTCGCCCATCATTTACCCTTTCATGAGCTCTGTATGCAAGTTATACATATTTCTTATTATAAGATTCACATGTCAGAAATTCAGATATTTATACACAGAGCTATATACAAATGTAGATTCACTTATTTTTCCTAATTTCATAAATAAGAAATTTATGAACATTAATAACATTCTAACATCATGTAAATATGCAACAAAAAAGATGAATTCTTTTTTCTCACAGGTACCCCAGAAACAACCACTGCCAATAATACAGGACATAGTCCCCATTGTTTTCCTTTCTCTTATGAATTACTTAAAAAAAAAAAAAACAGAATCCTATTACACATGTTATTTTTGTAACTTGCTTTCTTCATTTTGTATCTCTTGATCATCTTTTTAAGTCAATTTATAATTTTCTCCCTTCTTCATCATAATATCTTTATGGTATTCCAACATTTTCCCAACTATGCACCTGTTAAGAGACACTTGAAATATTTCTGATTTTTTTTCTATTATAAACTATGCTGTACATCTGAATATGTAATGCCAGAAACTACACATGAAATGTGTAGTTCATTTTTGTTTGCTGATTGCTGATTTTTCTCCCATTGCATCTTTGGTCTCCAATTATAATAATGGTGACAATAAAAGGCTGGATTTATTGGAGGATTCAAAGATTATAGAATTATGATTCCTACTAAGAACCCTGCCTATGCTCTGAGGGCAGGTCATCTTTGCTACAGAAGCCCTTTGTCATACCACGTGCCATCTACCCCACACCGCCTTACCACTCAAACCCTGGAGAGTCAGACTCTTCATTCCACATAGTGTGGTGGCACTGGGACAGTCAGCAATACAGACACAGTTACTGCTTTCAAAGGGTCTACACTCTAGGAAGGACATTAGAGAAGTAAACAAAAAATCAAGAATTTCAGATGGAGATATATGGCGTGAAGAAAATATTACCAGGTAATAAGATGGAGAATAATTGGATGGGGTAAGGGAAGCTAAATTTTCAAAGCATTCTTTTTTGAACAGATAACCCAACCCATTGTTAGGATTTTAGAAGTATTAAAAATAAGCATAAAAGTTCATGAACTCCTGCCATTAGGTCCAAACTATCCTATTACTCTTCCTACTGAAAACCAATGTGTCTTGAGTAACCTTTAGAGATAGCTTGTATATATGTAAGAAAATGTTTGTACACATATAGAAATATGTGTGTATATAGATATGTAAAATTATTCATCCATGTCAAAATATCTTTTTTCTAGGGGCACCTGGGTGGCTCAGTGGATTAAAGCCTGTGCCTTTGGCTCAGGTCATAATTCCAAGGCCCTGGGATTGAGCCCGGGCTCTCTGCTCATCGGGGAGCCTGCTTCCTCCTCTCTCTTTCTCTGTCTGCCTCTCTGCCTACTTGTGATCTCTGTCTGTCAAATTAAAAAATAAAATCTTAAAAAAAAATCTTTTTCTAAAAAAACATCTGACCTTAGATTACAAAGGGGAAATAGAAATTATCTGGCGGAAAAAAGCTAGTCTGAGACACCCAGACATAAACTCCCATCTATCAGGGAGAGATGGTACGAATAATCTAATTCACACTAATTCTTGTAATACAAGATTTTTCCTCTTCATTTACTGAAAAGCAATTGGCACTGGCAGCACTTGATATAAAAGAACTTCCTAATGGTAAGAAGGAGACGGATGGGTGAATAGATGGATGGATAAATGCAAAGACAAATACAAAATTATTGAGGGAGCTTAAATCTCTTTGTGTATCTCCTGTCTATTCCTCATATTAAATACAGCTTCAACTCAACGCAACAAATATTGATGAAAAGTCAAGACCATCAGAATGGCCTTTCAAGATTTCTTTAAATTCCAGGATTCCACAAAGGCATATGGAAAAACAAAGTGATGTTTGCTTTTCCTTTCTTATTTCTTTGCTTCTATTTATCAACTGAACAAAACCCAAAGCAAATTTTAAAAATTAAAATTTAGTAAGAAAGAAAGAATGCTGTTCTTAAATGCTTTCTCTACTGTGGTTTCCCTTTAATTGATCTCTCTCCCACTGGATCATTACCCAACTGGCATAGAATATTGCTGCAGATGGAGACAAAAAATAAATTACTAAGTTCAACCCTGACTGGATTTATATTTCCTATCTAGCCTGTGGAAATGCTATGTAGTAATGGGGGGCATAGGAAGGCACGTGTATGGTGGAAGTGGGGGATGCATATTTTGTTTCCTGAATTTTAATAAGGCCATCTTGGTTTCTCCATGACAATGAAACATGAACTCCATTCACTGACAGATAGTCTTCACTGAAAACCCAGGGCCCAACCCAGAATCACTGCTCTGGCTCCTTCAGATTTGAGTCATTATCATATTTATTAATCTCCCTCACAGCTGTGTTGGAGACTTATCGGACTTGAAGTAAACTAGCCCATTTGGAGTCTTATTATAACTAAACCTCTCCCCTCATGCTTCTATTCACATACTAAACTACACAGGTGTCCTTCCAAAGTTTGCTCTACAAGAGAAGAGCAGCCCATATGGGAAGAAACAAGGAAAAGGTAAGCAACAGCTGGTGAGGACTTTTTCAATGTCCCAGTGACCTCTAAGCAGCCCTCAACCAATGACTGAAGGAAATTGGTAGGTAAGTATCCCAACTCCTTCCTCCCTCAGTCAGGACCTTTCTGACAAATACTCTACACTGAGTTCCAGAGTTGCAGAGCGGAGTTAAGCTCACCACATTGGTAAATATACTGACCTTATTGTCTTCTCCACCTCCTTTTCTTGCCTTCTACACACCTACTAGAGCCTTCTAGGATCACCTCCTAAATAAACTATTTATCCCAGAATCCTCGTAGCAGGATCTGCTTCTGGGGAAACCCAAACTAAGATCCTGTCACCCAGTACAGTGCTTTAAACACAAATCAGTCCTTTAAAAAGATCACAATAAGCAAATGGACAGAACAGAAATGATCTAGTGTAGATGTGTAGTTGACCTGAGAGGTGAACACATGGTTTGGGACATACAACTGCTACCTCCCCTCCCTGACATTGTTCTCTCTCATCTTACTGCTCACCGTTCGTTTGCCCAAACCCTTCCATCTAGCAGGCTGCTCTGTTTTAGGCGACACAGACATACATGTGCATTGCCACCTCTGTGATTTGGGGCATGCCATCCTTCTAACCCCAAATGACCTCTCCACAACTCTTCATCCTGCTCAGACTGTAACGGTCCTTCCAGACTTGTCTCAAGCTTTGCCACTTTCTGTGACACCTCTGGGGTCACAAATAAGAATCACAGCACTCGTAGCCTGTAATTCATAACTCACGACTTAATCATTTGCTTTCGTATAGTCTCTAATTATCGCACACATGGTAGTCGGCCTCCCTAATTAATTTAGACTTTCCTTGGGAATAATAATCACATCTTGTACCTCTCTAGTCCTCCCAGGGCCTGAAATAGTATGGCACACACAACTGTCAGTGTGTGATTTAGGCATTTAAGTTATAAAACACAGCACGTGTATGACCAATAGTAATGAATCATCTTTAATGGACTTCAGAAAGGCCCCTTCCCTCTCGTGCTAACTGCCTGGCAGATGGCGTTATCTGGAGCATCCTTCTTGGTGATCCTTTCCAGGGATTCCAAAAAAGACAACAGGCCACAGCAACACCTTGGTTTATACACAACTTCCCCTCACTGGTTTAAAGACGTAATAAAAGATAAAGCTTCTTGCTCATAAATAAAAAGTACTTAAATGTAATTTTGACAAAATGTGTCCCAGGGGTGACTGAAGTCTTTTTCTCTCTGCTGTGATTGTTGCTGCTATAAATAGACAATCATAAAAGAATCAAAAGGGGAAACCTTTTAAAGGCTTGCTCCAGGGTCTGATACCCTCCCCACTTTATTTTTCTTAGTCCTAATGCCAAAGGAAAACAAACACTTATCAGTGTGCTAATGGTGTTTATTCCCCCTCTGTCTTGAACGGGTGGCAGTGTGCCAAGCCCCAAGACAGTTCACTAAAGCACCAAGGGAACGAAGGTCAACTCTATCATTGACTGTACCCACGACTTATAATCTGAGAGCCACAAAAAGGTTCAGGATCCTGAATATTTTCCCCACCTTTGTGCCCTTGCAACACCTACACTGTTTTTGCCAGGCCCCATATAGGTCAGATCCCTTCTATTCTTCCTGCCACATCATAGCCACCTCTATGCCCCACTGAAAATAGCCTACTTGAAGATAGTCGAGAAGAAGCAGAATGCCATTTTGCTCCTGCTTTTGCCCAGGCTTCTGAACTACTCATGCTGGAGCTGCTCTAGCCGGGAAGCTTTCAGCCAGAAGGCTGTAGTCCCCAGACCACCTCTATCCCATTTCCCACACACTGAACTCAGCAGCTCCTCCAGAGCTGTGCGAAACTGGACTTGTGCTCTGCTGCAAGGCTTTCCAACTTCCAGCAAGTCATCCCTTACCAAAGCAAAGGTCAACCATCCTGTTCAGGTGGGAGGTCCTTAAAAGATCCCCAGAGAAGAAATGAACATTTCCTGCTGTTTTTGGTCTCCCTTCTAAGCAGCAAAGCATACAGAGACAGTAGCTCTCCTTTCTTCTCTCCTTTCTCCAAGTCTTAGCATTTTTGGCACCTAAACTGGAACATACACTCAAAGCAATCTTGCCTGCAGCAAGATTACTCTTCAGTGGTGATATAATTTTTAATGGCACCTCAGTGTATCAGGTGCCCCCGTGCCTCTTACAGTCCACTGCAAAGAAACCTCCCTAATTTTGACAATAGACTTCTTCACGATGATTGCAAAAAACAGCAGTAATTAGGAAATGGAATTTAATATCCTTTTAGACTCACTTCAACTAGTTTGTAAGTGGCTTTCAGTGACTGGAATGAATGTGGAGCCAGCCTCTACTTTCACTAAAAATCTTCTCAATGTGCAAGAGTTTTAAAAAGATAAGGTTATTAAGCAGGGCAGAGCACTGGATGTGGTGTATAAACAATGAATCTTGTAAACTGAAAAAAATAAATAAAATTACCCCCCAAAAAAATAAATAAAAAGGAGATTAAAATTACAAAAATAAAAAAAAAGATAAGGTTAGGAAGGTTTTAGTTACAATTATCCTTCTTATATAGAACTTTTTTTTTTTTTAAGGAATCTTCATGTCCATTATTTTACTTGGTTCTCAAAGGAGTAGGCAGGATGGCTTAGTAGTTAGGAATGCTAGTTGCCTGAGTTTGAATCCCAGCTGGAAGATTTACTGGCTTTGTGACATTGAGCAAATGACCTGCCCCTACCCATGCTTCTCCTTTCTTACCTTAAAATGTGGGTAGTCATGACACATACATTATAGAGTTAAGTTATTTAAATGTTTATATAAATATAAAGGATTTGAAACTATGCCTGGTACATAGTGCTAAATAAATCATCACATCATCATCATCACTATCCCTAGACTATTAGAACTGAAGAAATAAAGGCTTGACAGATTCCATGCCTAGCCAAATCAATTCTTTAAGTGAGGAGGTCGGATATTGTTGTCTTCGTTTGTATTTCCTCAGAAATAGACATCGAGACAATATTTGGGTAGAAGTAGTTTACATGGGAGATGAAGTATCAGTAGAGGCAGGGAAACAATTAAGGGTGTGTCCACAAACAGGTTACCACTAAGGGCAACTAGTGCAATCCCACTGGGAACCCTCTATGTGATTTCACAGATCATACACACATACTGTAGAATTATCCCTCTGAGGGAGGAAGCAGGTGGGGAATTTATCCACCATTGTGGAAGGCAATTTGGGGGCAGTTATCAGGCAGCAGAGACTCCCAACCAGGCCCATGAATCAGAAGGGCAGCCTTGAAGGACCAGACGCATTCAAGCTTAAAGATACAGGAAGACATTGGTAAAACTAAAGCCACCTGTAAGTGACCTCATGGTGTGGCTAAAAGAATATGAGAGGGCAATGACATCAGTGACTAAGGGATACAATGCAAGTGTTCACATTCTGTGAACATCTTGTATATTCAGGCAGAATGAGAAAGCCTAGCCAAGGAGACCATATTGTGAATCACCTTCTGGAGAAGGCGTCTGTGTGATCTTTTTTGGTAATTCATCCCAAAGCTTATCAAATTTTATGACAACCTTAATATCATCAAAATCTCTTTTGGTGAGTTCTTTTTCTTCATTGATTTCCAAGAAGAAGAAAGAGCAGGGTTGACAAATATTTTAATTAGTAAAATAAAAGGCATTTTGAAACACCATAACATTTGCTTTAGACCCTGTTAAGAACGTGGAAAAGAAAGCATTCTCTAAGCCAAAATGCTCTATTCTAACAATCTGATAAGCTATTGGAAAATGTCTACCTTCTGCATAGGAATAAATTCACACATATCCTTCCTGGGTCACATTTTTAGGAAAAGTAAAGTTTGGAGCAACCATTGTCAAGTTGACAAGCTAACACTTGAAAGACATAATGCACACCTGAGACCCTCAAGGCAGGAATCAAACCAAGTACCTTTTGTCAGATACCTGCTCTTTACTTCCCTTTCATTCCTTCAGGCATGGCTTTCATTTCATCTTACTACCCTTCTTTTCAAAGGAAAAAAAAAATATCCCAAATCCAGTTGTAAAATCAAGAACTTTCATCCACAATCCAGTTCTAAAGAAGGAAGGAATATCAAGGCAAAACTACGAAACTTATCACCACCACTCTCTCTGATTTCCAGCCAAACCCTCTAAACATGAACAAAATACAGTTAGTGAATAGAAGATGGTAGAATCTGGTTTTTATTTAGAACACCAGTTTACCCCATTTGTAAATAGGCATCTTTGCTTCTTTTTATATGAAGAACTTACTTTCTCTATATTTGGGCAGAGCTCATTGGAGTAACTGAAAACCACCACCTCTGAGAATGAATGGTGATGTAGACCAGAGAAAGTCATAGTGGAGGTAACTGAGGCCAGAGATCCACAATGAAACCACACTGTATTATTTCATTTTTTAAACTTACACATTCTCTTACACCCCTTTCCTTGTGTGATTTATGTTCAGTTGATTTTGCTACAGGCCTGGAATGTTTACACAAAGTCTTAATAGACATTTACTTTGGAAGTTACGTTGTGAGACAGAATCAAGAAATTGGCCCATTGCCGGAGTCAGAATGGGAGGCCACCTGGAAGTTAACAATCACTTCGAGAAGACCAGAGGCATGTAACAGAAGGTTCCAGAGAAGTGGAGACTTCAAGTAATAACCACATTGTGCTCAGACACACACCATTAAATGACTGAAGAGAAACCTATGTATAAACAGAGACATCCACAGAGAGAGATGTCCAGGATTACAATTACTCAATGCCTTAATACTTTAAAATCATGCTTTGTACTACATCCTATAGTTTATATATGCCTTTATGTAATGTCTAAATTAATGTTCTCCAAAAATATGCCTATAACTCCAAATGCCAGACAGCCTGCTTTAACTTTTTTGATTAGTGCTGAATTTATCTTTGAGACAAATATTAAAAAATTATGACCCATTCTTTACAGACATGGAAACTGAGACTCAGAAAGGGTCAGCAAACCCACTTGCTCAAGATTATATGACATTTATCTGGTAAAAACTACATTTCCTTTAGTAATTTCACCAATTTTCCACAGCTGTTTTGATAAGGTATTAGTTTTTTCCTATGATTCAATCAAACCCATAGTGTAATCAAACAACATAGACTGAGCATTGTGGAGGATAAAAATAAATGTACTCTCCTTGAAATTATAAACTAATTAAAGAGAAAAGTATGCTTCCTTAATCTACTTGTTTTTTTTTTAATTTTTATTTATTTATTTTTTCAGCATAACAGTATTCATTGTTTTTGCAATCTACTTGTTTTTACAGATAAAAGATAACTTTCTAAAGAACTCTTTGGAAAAGACAGGATATAAACAAATAAACAAGTCAACATATTATATATCCCTTGAATATGGCATGGCATGAAGAGGAATTACTGCTTTAAAGAAGGTGCTCAGAGGAATCCTCCATAATAAAATGACATTTGATGGACTCAATAGGAAGGAAAAGAGTAAAGCTTTGCTGGTATCTGGGGGAATACCATTCCAGGGAGAGCAAAGAGAAAGCGCAAATTTCTCAAGGAGAAAATCTGCTTAGCTTGTTCACAAATAGCAAGGAAACCAATGTACCTGAAGAAGGGTGGGCAAGGGAAAAATAATAGGAAGAGAATGTTTAAAAGAGAGGGGCAGAAACAAGTAGGGCCTCAAAAGCCATAGTAAGAGATTTGACTTTGTGGCCAAGATGAGATGCCTTTGGAGGACTCCAAGAAGAAAAGTGACATGGTCTGGCTTATGCTTTAAAAAGGATCATCCTAGGGCACCTAGGTGGCTCAGTCAGTTAAGCATCTGCTTCAGCTCAGGTCATGATCTCAGGGTACTGGGATTGAGCCAACGTCAGACTCTCTGCTCAGCAGGGAGCCTGCTTCTTCCTCTTCCTCTGCCTGCCAACCCCCCTGCTTGTCTCTCTCTCTCTCTGTCAAATAAATAAATAAATAAATAAATAAATAAATAAATAAATAGAATCATCCTGGCTTCTTTGTGAAGAGAAGACCATAGTGGGACAAAGGCTGAAGCAGAAGATCAGTCTTGGGAGATGCCATGGGAGTGGATGTAGTAAAATGGTTGGATTTGAGATAAAATCTGAGGTGTAACTTCCACAGGATTTTCTAGTGAATTGGATACAAGATGGGAGAAAAATAGAAGAATCAATAATTGCTCCCATATTTTAACTTGGCACCAGAGAGGATGGAGTTGCCACAACTGAGATGAGGAATACCAAGGTTAGATCAGAAGGCCAGTTTCTCTCCTGTACAGTTTGAGATGCCCATTCAATGTCCAAGTAGGGATACTGAAAAAAACCCATTTAAATATATCAGCTTGGAGTTTAAGTGAAAGATCTGAGCTGACGATATAAATTTGGGCATCAAAGGATATAGAAAATGCTTAAAGCCATGAGACTGAAGGATATTACCCAGAAGGTGTCTAGATTAAGAAGAAGGACAAGATCTGAACAGGTGGGGTGGGAAAGCCCAACATTTAGAAGTTGAGGAAGTAAGAAGAAAATAGCAGAGGACATCAGAAGAAGTTGTCCATGAAATAGGGAGAGGATAAAGAGAGAGCCATACCCTGGATGCTAAATAAAAAAAAAAAAAAATGTTTAAAAGGGAGGTCATCAAGAGACATGAGAACATATTTGCACATGTGCGTGCACACACACATACACACTCACCTACATACAAGAAAGATTGTAATGGTTTTATCCATATACCCCCAAAATGGGAACAACCCATATGCCCATCAGCAGGAGAACAAATAAAACATAGAGTAGTCATACAAGGAAGTACTACTCAGCAATGCAAAAGAATGACTCCTACTGCTACCCACAGCAACAGAGATGAATTTCCAGATAGAATGATAAATGAATAAGCCAGACACAAAAGAGGACATACTTGCTGATTCCATCTATATGAAATTCAAGGAAAGTCAAAACTACTGAATAGGCATAGAGGTCAGAACAGGTGCACCCCCTGATTTTTTTAGAGGGGTAGGTATTGATAAGGAATGGGGTTTAGGTGAACTTTCTGGAGGAATAGAAATGTTCTCTATCTTGATCTACGTTGTGGTCATACAGGTTCACCAAGCTTAATCATCAAATTTGTGTATTTTACTATATCCAAATTATGCCTCCATAATAAGTTAAGAGGTACAGAAGAAGGGCATGATAAGGCTGTTATGTGCTATAGAAGGACAAGAAAAGACTAAATGGTCTTTGCCCTTGAAGAGTCTTTTTTAACAGGCCAAAAATAGAAAATGTGAAGATTTCCACTTCAGAATAAATGACTACATAGTTGTGATGCTCTTTTCTACAGAACCTCTTCTTGCTCTGCCTCCCACCATGCTCATTTCAGTCAATAGTTAGTACCTGTGCTTGGCAACTGGACTCCACATACCTTAGAGGCAACAGGAAGAGATGCTGAACAAGTTGCCTTGGTAATTAAAGCTTTTACAAGGCTAATCCTTTCACACTAGTCCATGCCCCACCTTCCCAGTTCCCAACACACTCCCCCAGATGCTATTTGCCTGACCTTCCAGCACCTCTCTGTTACACCCTCCAGGGACTGGGCTGTCCTTCCCCACCAATTCTCTTTCCTGTCTTTGACTTCTGACCTACTGATTCTAAACTTGCATAGTTGTTTGCATCAAATTTTCAGCTGGCTTTGGAGTTTCTAACCCATGATCTAGCATAAATTTAAAATCTCTGCCAACTCATTGTCACTCTGGTGGGATACCCCTGACATATTTCCTAGGCAACTACAAAAACTCCCTCATGGATAGAGATTTCTTCTCTCCACTCCAAAACTTTTAAGTTAGATGAGATTATCAGACTGTTATAATCACTGAAGTCAAAACTTTATAATCAGGGCTTAGAACACTCTCCATCAGAAAGCAGAAAAGTGCGGGGCACCTGGGTGGCTCAGTGGGTTAAGCCTCTGCCTTCGGCTCAGGTCATAATCTCAGGGTACTGGGATCGAGCCCCGCATCGGGCTTTCTGCTCAGCAGGGAGCCTGCTTCCTCCTCTCTCTCTGCCTGCCTCTCTGCCTACTTGTGATCTCTCGCTGTCAAATAAATAAATAAATAAAAATCTGAAAAAAAAAAAGCAAGCAGAAAAGTGCAAGGGATTTCTACTATGAATAAGATCACAAATTAGACACATAATTACTCCCATTTGGAACCTTATGCCCAATGGCAAAGCGGGCTCTTTTCTCTGGCAAGGCTATCCTAACTTGGATAGTCTGCTTTAGCTGGCAAATTTTTGTTGTCAGAGAAGCAAGAGGATAATACCTTATGGGCAATTCTGGAAAAAAATAAATCATGTCTTAAAAAAAATTAAAATTTCTTAGGACCCAATATGTGATCCCATACTAGGACATGCCTCCCAGGTTGACCTGTGTACAGCCCTGTCCACCACACTACCCTATTCCCTGCTCCCTGTCTCAGTCCCAGGGATGGTCACAGAACAGCAGATCCTAATAGTCATGTATTGGCCTCATTCCATTTCTCCACAAAGAGAGTTAAAGGGGAGCATAGCTCAGGGTTTATACCAAACATCCAAAACTAAAGCTCAGTAGTGACAGGCAAGTGATGGGGTAGGTCAGTGAGGTCTCTGTAACTTGTGTTACTACTCTTGGACTGTTTCTAGGACAGGCATCATGGGCATATGGCTCATGTAGTCACACAGGACCCCATGCTTGGAAGGACCTGTACTTGGTTTAATGCTCCGCTGTTGCTATCTTGAAATTCTTAATTTTTTTAGCAAAGACCCTGCATTTTCATTTTGCTGTGGTACCTATAAATTATATAACCAGTTCTGATTATTTAGGTTAGCTATCAGCAAACTAAACATAACTAGTTATTTTTGAATACTCCACCTTGAGATTTCTCTAACCATAGATTCAAGTTAATGAATGAGAGGCACAGAACCACATTCAGGTATCTACAGAGACCACTGTTTTCAGGGTGTAATTTGAGGAAGGTATGTCTGTTGGATTTCCAGACTGAAAAATTCTCCACCAAAACTGGGAAAAAAAAATAATAAGGAAGTGTCTTACAAATTAAAGGTCAAGATCATGGCTAAGAATGTATTTGAAAGACTTTAAATAAAACTTTCACCCTGGGCTTGGACATAGCATTAAAGTATACTTATTGCTGTGAAAATATTCCATCACTCATAATGCTGATGGTTGAAAAACACACTTAACCTGAAAAATCCCCAATCCATCATTTATCAGAGGTAAGATGTGGTAATGTGGCTTAAATGGGTTACAAACCAACTTTTGGGAGTGAAACAATGAAGGAAAAAGAGGAACTTGGGTAATCCACTGAGTAATAATTGCTTTTTCCCCTTTCCCCAAAAAACAAAATCTAAGGGATACATTTCCAGAGAGGGCTATTGATTACTTATTATTCTTCCAACTTTATGTTCTTAGATCAAATCCTTGTAAATTTTCTCCTCCTCTGTAAAGTCTTCTGGCTATTTAAAAGCAATTCAGAGTTTTTTTCCCCCTTTACCATCTCCCCTAATTCAATAAAATTCTAAGAAAGTAAAGGCTTTCCTGGCACTTGCCAACATCAGAGCCAAAGGGGTCTGGAATCAAGTAAGCAAAGAAGGTGGACCTTGGTAGCTGGGCTTGATGGCTGGCTACAATCCTTTTTATCACCCATGGTGTTCTCCCTGTCATGGAATTCACCACCACAGTCTTTCCGCCTGCCTTCATTCTCCTCCAGGTCTATTTCCTCCCCTGCCCCTTCACTCTCAAAGATGACCTCTCCACCTACTTCCCTGGGAAAATTGAGAACATCTGATGAGAACTCCCACAAGTTTCCTCCCAAACTCCTTAAGTTTTCTTTGGATCATCACCCAAATTTTCTTCCTTCCCGCCCATCTTGGAGGAACTTTCCCTGCCACATGGACAGGTTAACCCCTTCACCTGCTCCCTGTCAGGCTGGGGCCTCCTTCCCATGACTATGATCTGTTTTCCCTTTCCAATAGCCATTTGTCTAATTCCTCAATAAGTGTTCAAATCTTCTCATCCACAAAGAAATAAACACACAAACACTGAAAACACCCCCTCTGAACCCACTCCCCAATCTCTAGATTTCCATTTTCTACCAGACTCCCTCCGATTCTTCTGCTTCCTCTTTTCATCCCTCAGTAAAACAAGATATTATCTGAATAGCATCCAGCATAAAAGTTAGAAGGCACCAAATAAAACGGAGGCCCATTCCTCAGTCTCATGCACCTTGGCTCTTCCTTTCATCTATCTTTTGGAATTATCCTCTCAAAGATCCAACGAAACCCAAGGCCTCCATTCACCACCCATCCTGTTTGTGTTCCCAATAACACTCTTGCTTCTCAAGATGAACCTTTCTCTTCCTTGGTTTCTGTGAGGCTGGTTTCCCTCCAACTCTTCTTCCTGCTCATCTGATGTGTCCTTGTGTTTTTTTCACTATTCTTCATCCATCACTTAATGGAGATTATTCTCAGAAATACCAGCCTTGGCCCGTTCTCTGCTCAATGCACTGTCTGTATTTATCCCATGATAATCCTCAGTGGCTTCCATTCTCACTATGAATTTCCCAAAGGTAATCCCTACTTCTGATTCCTAAATTCCAGGCCACATCTCCACACAGGCAAAACACCTCCAGCCACACACCTGACATCCTTCTAAACGTGGTCCACTGGCTCCTCAACCTTTGGTTAACTAAAGCAGGATTGGTGGGACAGAAGGAACCATTTCACATAACTCTGAGGATGACTCTTAAATGATTCTTGCTAAGAGCAGGAACTAGTGTCCAACTAAGACTCAGCAGCCCTGCAGGTAGAAGCAAAATATTATTATACTTGCTATAGGAAGAGCAAGAGATGGGGGACAAGGCCAGCTCCTGACTCAAAGCGGCAAAGTTGTACCTACTTCTGTGCTTGGCACTGGATGCTGCCTCTTTTTTTAAATTGTTTTTTAATTTATTTGACAGAGGGAGAGAGATCACAAGTAGGCAGAGAGGCAGGTGGGGGGGGAGGGGGAAGCAGGCTCCCTGCTGAGCAGAGAACCTGATGAGGGGCTCGATCCCAGGACCCTCAGACCATGACCTAAGCCGAAGGCAGAGGCTTAACCCACTGAGCCACCCAGGCGCCCCTGGATGCTGCCTCTTAGTACTCCTAAAGTTTACACTGTGCAAGACACTGATAACAGAGACATCACCAAAAATTAGACAAATATTACTTGCATACCTAGCGATTGAAAACTAAGTACTTATTTTGGCTACAAGTCAAGGCACAATGGCATTGCATGAAGCAGGAAGTGATGGGGGCGTGTGGCCTGGACGCAGGGAATCAGGAAAAGCTGTGACCTCTTTTCCACTTATTGTTCATACTGTAAATGATTTACTTCCATCAGTTAAAAGATCCCTGTGGACTCTGTCCCTCTAATTATTTGTGGGTCTGTTAAGCACCTCTCTGTAATCAAGACTCACTTTTCTTTTTAGTGTGAGTACTTAGATCTGCTTTCCTAAACCTGGCATCCCCAAATCCCAAGGAGCTTTGTGAATGATACTCTCCTGGAAGACACTGATTTCCCTCCCCAGGTTAGGAAAGTTAAGAGGAGTTAATAAATTTTTGGCTATGCATGTGTCTTACTTTCCCACTAGAGGGGCGGGGGTGGGGGGTGGGGGGACAGGCTTGCTTTTGAACAAAGGAGAATGAAGAAAATCTCCCTTCCTCCACCAGGAGCCTAGACTCCTCATTCAGGGCCTCCCCCTAATTCCAGGCCTCTCCCTGAAATCAGGGAGGCCTGGGCCCTTGGGATGCTCACCACTCCTCTGGGCATGATCTACAGCATTCACAGCTTCCGAGTATCCTAATCTATTCCATATTCCAGGAGGCTCTCTGAAGGGAAAGGTAATCATTCTCACACAAACAGTCACTTCGCACTTTCTTTCCCACTCACATCCGCCTAGAATTGAGAACAAGTGGGGAATGGAGTTCTGCCCTCCCTGGTGCTGTGTGGCCCCGTGGCCTTTAAAGCTTAATCAAGGCCGTTGCTGTGGCAATAAGCCATGCACAAAGTGGTCTGTCCAGAAGAAAGCAGAGAGATATAGGACTGCTTTTCCCATCTTAAAAGGAGTATATGATCAAAACCACACCATAGCTGTTAAAGAAATAGGAGCGAGAAGGAGCAAACAACCTTGGTTATGAACAACTGAAAGGAAGCCTTCATGGAGAAAAACATAATTAAATGATTCCATTACTTTCCCCTAATCACCATTGTGTAGCATTTCAATTAAAAAATGTATCAGCTTTCAGATTCATCCACCAATGAGGAAACTGGAATTAAAAACAGACAACCCATTGCAAAATCTCCAGGGCTTAAGATAAAGCAAGTACTGTTCCCACCACACTTAGCCATTTGCCTGACAGCTAAACCCAGATTTCTTAACTCTGTCACACCAAATTTAACAGGACGTCCTAACTCTGCTTCTGGAATATATCCAAAATCCAGATCCTAACTCACATCCTTCACCACTACCTTTTTAAATGTGAGGCACTATCATTTCTTGGCTGGAATATTATAAGAGATGCCAGCCAGGCCCTCTGCCACATACCAACACCACAGTTCATTCTCCACATTGCAACTGAAGACAGCATTTAAATACCTGACTTACTTCCCAAAGGTTTCCCATTGCCCTTGGAATGCAACCCAGGTTTTTTACAGGCTGCATAGTTTTCCTTCAGCTGTTCCCCTCCTCCCCTCTGCATTCATGCCTGACACTCTCTCCCTTTTCTCACTATGCTTCTTCCACATTGGCTTCCCTTGCTGCCCTTCCATGACACCTGACTCTTCCCCATCATCTTGGGTTGTGTTTCCTAGCAGCATACCCTATAGTGGGATTCTGGTGCATGTGGTCTGTTGAGGGAAAGATCTCAGGACAAAACTGCAAGAGTGAGGAAAGAAGAACATGGAATGGGAGGAAGCCAATAAAATATGTCCACTCAATCTCCACCGGAGACTCCCTAGGCTCAGCCTGATGATCCCACAGCCCCACTGAGGCAAGAGGCCAGCATCTTATACCACTCAATCAATCAGCCATTGGCTGTGGGGCCTATCTCAAGGGAGGACATCATCTCAGGCCTTCTCTTCTGACTGAGGGAAATCGCAGTTTTCAGCAGATAGCAGCCAACACTCACAGCAGCTAGACGATGGTCCCTTAGCTCGGGGAAGGGGATCTAAGCAGAGTATCAACAGTTCTACTAGACCCGTGGTGAGACCCTATTTTAGTTATTTATTCTGCCTGCAACACTCTTTCCAGATCTTCATGTAACTAGCTTCTTATCATTTGCATGTTGGTTCAAATGTCATCTTTTCTGAGTGGCCATGCCTTCCCAATCTTATGTTATCCTTTTTCATTATCTGAAACAATAGTTCCTATTTAATTTTTACTTACATTTTATTGGCTATCTCAACTACCAGAATGTAAATTCCCTGAGAATAGGAACCCAGTATTACTCACCTGTCTATCTAGTGGTAAAATCAAAAAGATTCTGGAATCAAACATCCTGTCAAATTCTGACTCCCCCATTTTACTAACTAGGCAAGCCTGAGAAATTTAACTTCTTATAGTGCCAGATTAACAGGGTTAGCTGGAGGATTAAATGAGTCAATGCAAGTAAAGTGCTTGGAATAATGCCTGATACGTATTAATCACTCAGTAAATGCTAGCCAGGAATTGCCCGGTGAATGAATGAGTGAATGGATGAATAAATGAATGAAGAAAATAATTCTTTGGCACTCAAGCTGCCACCTTGCTTTGCCTATATGTTGGCATCAAAGGTCACTGGCATTTCTCTGATTTTTACCCTTTAAAGATAGACAAATTTTTATTTTCTTCCTCAGTCTTCAGTATGCATCCCAAATACTCAAATTATCTGTTTCTTGATGATGCTCAAAACCAGCCAATACTCCCATCTTGACCACACTCATGGCAAGACTGTAGACCTAAAAGTTTAATTTCCTGGGCCACAGCATGTTAAATCCAAAAGGCAAGGCTCTTATCCCCAAATGGCAAGCAATCACTGTTCCAACAATCCTTGCTGCCCTCAGGCCAACACTGCCATGTGATTAAATAAACTGTCTGCATCAAGAGGAAAGGAAGCTTTCAGTAAGCTTCAGCCACCAAATGAGCTGTGGTTTTGTCTGTGGCCTGGATGAAATGGGCAAAAGAGAAATTAGTTTGACTCTCCTCCGAAAGAGAGGTTTTATGGGAAGTAGGAAACAAGGGCAGTTATTAAACAAATATAAACTGACCACTTTCTGTGAGAAGGCACTTCAGGGAATATTAAGATGAGCCATGACACAGGATGAGATGAAGAATAAAAGAACACAGTTCAGAAAACAACTGTAATGAAGGGGAGATCATTTGATTCATCAAATTCTTTTTAAGGATGTTATTGTATATTTTGTTTAAGAAGGCAGGACAAAACATTTAGGATTTAGAGAAAGACACTATGAACAAATTTAAGCTATCCAACTGTTATAGGAAATCAGGCAATGCATTTGTCCCTGAGTAGAGAAGAAGAAAGTAATGTAAAAGCCCGGGGTCGGGGAGAGGGGGTTGGTTAGGAAGGAGGAGGAAGCCAGAGAAATAATTAACAACTCTCTACTTTGTCATTGACACCAACCTTCGCTAAGGCACCTGAATTCAACAATTCTTGGTATGGAAGGAGTTTTTGTAGAAAGCAGAGTAGGGTCCCAGGTGACTTGAAATGATCCAGAAACCACACCCATCCTGTAGGCTAAAGAGATGGTGTAGGAATCGCAGAAGAGCACTGGCCTTTGCAGACCATGAGATGGAGTTTGTGCCAAGTTAAGTTAACCCAGATCTACAAGAGATCAGGAGGGCTCAGCAAACATGTACATACTCTTAACTCACGCAAAAGAATACTTAAATCTCAATGAAAATCCCAGTAGCCCCATTTTCAGACACAGTTTAGAATCTTCATCCTATGTCCAAATCTAAGATAATGAACCATTATAAGCCATGGCTGAAGTCTCAGAAATAGCATCGAGAGGGGCAGGCTCTTGGACATCACCCAGCGTCTATCTCTTCCCCTCCTACGTATTCTTCCTGGGTGATCTCACTTATTCTTTTGGTGTTACATTCCATCTGTATTCTGAAGAATCTTCAGCTCAGATCCCTCTCTTAAGCTACAGAACTGTATGGTCCCATATAGTAACTACTAACTATATATGGCTATTGAGTACCTGAAATGCAGCTAGTACAACTGAACTACTCAATTTAATTTATTTAGATTTTTAAAAAATGATACTTTAGTTTTAGGTATACTTTTAGTTATGTTTGGAACAATTTAAGAATGTGAATCTAGTTTATCAGCCCTAAACTTTTCAACTGCATATGAAAACTGAGCGTCCAAACTGAGATGTGCTGTGAGTGTAAATTATACACTTGATTTAGAATATTTAGTGTGAAAAAGTGTCAAATTTCCGTTAATATTTGTTCAGCTTCATTGAGGTGTAAGTGAAATACAATGGTAAGATATTTAAAGTATGTATCTTGTGATTTGATTCATGCACACATTATGAGAGAATTCCCACTGTACAGTTAATTAAGATATCCAGCAATTTACATATTTACTTTTTTTGGTGAGAACACTGAAGTTCTACTCTCTTAGCAAATTTCTCTGTTTAGATTTTATTTATTTTATTCATTTAAGTAATCTCTATATGTAACATGAGACTTTAATGCACAAACCCAAGATCAATAGTGTTCCACCTACTGAGCCACCAGGTAACCCTCTCTTAGAAAATTCAATTACACAATTCTATCAGCTATAGTCATCATGTTTTACATGAGGCCCTCAGACCTTATTCATTCAACAGCTGAGAGTTTGTACCCTCTTATCAACTTCTATTTCCCTTACACCCCACCCCCCGCCCAGTCCCGGCAATCACACTTCTACTTTGTTTTTAGGAGTTTGACTTTTTTAAGATTCCACATGTAAGTGATATCATGCAATAATTGTCTTTCTGCTTGGCGTCTTTCTTTTCTTTTTTTTTTTTAACATTATTTATTTATTTGTCAGAGAGAGAGAGAGAGAGAACAGAGGAAGCAGTAGGCAGAACAGGCAGAAGGAAAAGAAGACTCCCCACTGAGCAGGGTGCCCCATGTGGGACTCAATCCCAGGAGCCTGAGATCATGACTTCACTGACTGAGTCACCCAGCTGTCCCATCTGCCTGGCTTATTTCACTTAGCATAATGCCCTCAAAGTCCATCCATATTGTCACAAGTGGTAGGATTTCCTACAGGCTGCAATGATATTTTGGATGTATTTGGTTAAAAAAAAAGTATTAAAATTAATTTATTTGCTACTTTACCCACAATGTCTTTCTCCTCTAGGACTGACTATTAAATACCTTGTTTCATCAGATTACACAGGAATAAATCTAGGAGTTAACCTTGACACTGAGAAGTCAATACCTTCTTCAATGCTAGATACTCTACTCACTGTATGAGGGGAGGGCCAATGTCTATGTAGTTCATGATTGCATCCATCATCTGCAAAGTGCAGCATGTGGTAGGTTCTTAGTAAAGACTTTCTGAAACAAACGAATGAATGGATGACACACCTCAGGCGTGGTTGAGAACACAAAGTACACACAACACAGTTAAGCAGAGAAAAGACATTGTACTGTGCTCCCCTGGAACTGCCAGCCTTAAGAAATACAAGGAAGTCAGAGTCCCACCTACAAGGCCATGAAAATGGGGCTCCAGAAGCCTCTATGCGGGATAACCAAAGCAGTCAAGAACTGTCCTATGGATTAGGGAGGTTTTGAGGTTTTATAACCACCTCACTGAATCATGCTCTATTCAGATTTGCAATGTGGCCTCTTTGCTGTGGAAAGCTGGAAGAGGAATGATAGAGACAGAAAGTCTAGGTCAACAGGAGCCATGCGTGGATTAAATAGGGAGTGAACATCCTTTCTGAGCATCAGTTGAACCAAAACAATGGTCAGTTAATAGGCGTAAGTGAAGAATGAGCTGTAGAAAGTCAGGTTCTTTCCAGAACAATTTAGGCATGTGAATCTTCTTTTTCCTGTGCACGTTTTTCAAATATAAATGGAAATTTAGCATCCAAATTGATATGTGTTGTAAGTATAAAGTATAGACTGAATTTAAAAGATTTAGACCCAAACAATTCCTGAAACCACAACAATAGCAACAGCAGTAACTAACACTTACATAGATTCATATGGTATGCATTATGTGCTAGGAGCTACTTTAAGTACTCTCCTTCTCTCATCTTTCTCTCATTTCTTTCTGTATGTATACATATATATATATATATGATTTGGATATATTTGTGTGTAAAAATATGTGTGTATTAGCTCTAATCCTTACAGCCACCCTATAAAGTTGTAATCACGCACTGATGAGGAAAATGAGACATGGACGTGAGATCCATACTCAGGCTGTCAGTGGCAGAGTCTGCATTTTTTAACCATCATGCTATACTATCAATCATAGGTCAATCAGGGAGGGATAGAATCCTATTTCAGGCACACTGGGTCAGACATAGGGTCCATCTTCCCAGTGTTATGTGTTTGACAGGTTTATTCAAGGAGCACATTTGGGGCAAGAAGAAACAGGCATTCTTCTCTTTGATTCTAATCGCATTCACTCACTCCTTGCATTAGACGTGTGGATTTTTTTAAAGACTGATTTATTTTAGAGAGAGAGAGAGAGAGAAAGAGAAGGGGCAGAAGGAGAGAAAGAGACTCCCAAGAAGACTCTTCACTGAGTGCAGAGCCCTACACAGTGCTGATCCCACAACCCTGAGACGGTGACCTAAGCAGAAATCAAGAGTTGGATACTTAAATGACTGAGTCATCGAGGCACCCCAGGACATGTGGATTTTTTTTGAAGCTCCTTTTTACCTGTGTTTCTATTCATCCTAGTTTCTACTTGAGAACAAGACTTTTCTACTCTCTGCTACTATTGCAAAATTAGAAGTAATTAGAAGGAAACTGGTATCTTTGGAGGGCATAGATTCTGAGTTAATTGAGGGTAGGAGTTGGGTCTTCTGTTTCTGCCTCCTTGTGCCTTCAGCTGGGGAATGAACCCAGCTAAGCTCAGATTTGTAAGAGAACATGGAAGAAAGCCTTCAATGAAGAGGTTAGAAGAGGAGGGGAGTGAGAGCATGGCTGAGCTGACATTTGTAATTCTTACAATTTTTTTCTAAATTACCCCTGTAACAGGTAAATAAACAGACCCACTGCCCCATTCCCTGATCAAGTCACCCTCAATTAGGGAGAGCATATTTGTCAATATATTTTTCTTCCTATTACATAACAAGCATGATGTTTGCGGTAGTTTTAGAGAAACTAAATAAACATAATAAAAAGAACGACACAAAATTAAACCTCTGGTAATGCCACTATCCCCCAGTTAACATTTTGGGGTGGGGGGAGAAGACACAAGAGGGCCATGATGTCTATCTTCAAACATATGATGGAAGAGTGTGTGGCAGAGAAATTTCCTCTGTTTTGCTCATTACACCAGAACAAGAATCAGTGGGAGATCATTTAAGGAAGATATCCTTTTTTTAAATTTTTATTTATTTATTTGACAGACAGAGATCACAAGTAGGCAGAGAGGCAGGCAGAGAAGGAGGACGAAGCAGACTCCCTGCTGAGCAAAAAGCCCAACGTGGGGCTCAATCCCACGCCCCTGGGATCATGACCTGAGCCAAAGGCAGAGGCTTTAACCCACTGAGCCACCCAGGTGCCCCTCAAGGAAGATTTCAAGTCAATAAAAAAGAAGTTTTTCTAGCCATTAAATCTGGTCAAAAACTGAATCATCTCCCTTGAATGGTTCTAAGCTCCAGGTTAAAGAAGTAAAGACCTCGGGGCGCCTGGGTGGCTCAGTGGGTTAAAGCCTCTGCCTTCAGCTCAAGTCATGATCCCAGCGTCCTGGGATCGAGCCCCGAATTGGGATCTCTGCTCAGCAGGGAGTCTGCTTCCTCCTCTCTCTCTCTCTCTCTCTGCCTGCCTCTCTGCCTACTTGTGATCTCTATTTGTCAAATAAATAAATAAAATTTAAAAAAGAAGAAGAAGAAGTAAAGCCCTCAACCAAAGATCTGACCCATTCGTATTAGATGTAAACTGGTATAGTCACTCTGGAAAACAGAATGGAGTTTCCTCAAAAAGGTAAAAATGAGCTACCTGGTGACTCAGCAATTGCACTACTGGGTGTTTATCCAAAGGATACAAACATAGTGATTCAAAAGGGCACATGCCCCCCAATGTTTATAGCAGCAATGTCCACAATAGTCAAAATATGGAAAGAGCCCAAATGTCCATTGACAGATGAATGCATAAAGAAAATGTGGTAATACACACACACACACACACACACACACACACACACACACACAGGACTATTACTCAGTCATCAAAAAGAATGAAATCTTGTCATTTGCATGGCATGGATGGAACTAAAGGATATTATGCTAAGCAAATAAGCCAGTGAGAGAAAAACAATTCTCATATGATTCCATTCATATGTGGAATTTAAGAAACAAAACAGATGAACATAGGGGAAGGAAAGGAAAAATAAGATGAAAACAGAGAGGGAGACAAACTGTAAGAGACCCTTATGGTCTCTTAACTATAGGAAACAAACTGAGGGTTGCTGGAGGGAAGGTGTGGGAGCTGGGGTAATTGGGTGATGGGCATTAAGGAGGGCACTTGATGGAATGAGCACTGGGTGTTAAATGCAACTGATGAATCACAGAATTCTACCGCTGAAACTAATAATACACTATATGTTAATTAAATCGAATTTAAATTTAAAAAAGATTGCATCTGAAATTTGTGACTTCTAAAATCTCTTCCAACTCTAAGATTCTATGTTCTCAATATCACTAATATATTGTATTGACACATAATGTAAACACCACAAAACTCACCACATTAAGGTGTATGCATACAGGTCAATTATTTCTAGTAAAAATATCCAATTCCAGAAAATTTCCATCAACCTAAGAAGTAATCGCCTACTCATTAGTAGTACCGCTTCCAATTCTTCCTCCCAGGCTCTGGCAGCCACTAATTTACTTTCTGTCTCTATGAATTTGCCTAGTCTGAATATTTGATATAAATGGAATCATACAATATGATGGACATTTGGGTTGATTCCGTTTTTCTTAGTATTATGAATAACACTGCTGTAAACATTTGTATGTAAGTTTTTGTTTAGAAATATGTTTTCAATCCTATTGGGTACATACATAAGTGTGGAATTGATGTGTCAAATGGTAACTCAATTTTTAACTTTTTGAGGAACTATCAGACTGTTTTCCAAAGCAGCTGCATTGTTTTACATTCTCACTAAAAACATATGAATGTTCCCACTCTTTTGTATCTAAGCCCATATATGTTACTGTGTTTTTTTATTATAGTCATCCTAGTGAACATAAAGTTGTATCTCTTTGTGGTTTTGGTTTGTATTTTCCTAATGTCTAATGATTTTGAGCATATTTCCAAATGTTTATCAGATATTTATACATATTCTATGGAGAAATATTTATTCAGATCCTTTGCTCATTTTTTGAGTTGTCTTTTTATTGTTGAGATGTAATAGCTTTTTATACCTTCTGGAAGATCACTAATATACCTGACTTTCACTGCAAGTGAGTTAATTTGAAAACTAGGAAAATAAGTTAACTTTCTAGGAACAAAAATTAGTAATGTCAAAACAATTTGAGGTAAAAAAATCTGACACGAATAGCCAAGGAAGAAACTATGGACATTTATAAAGAGTTACCTCCATATCTTCCCTAAGCCCCTCCCAACCTACCCTAACTAAAATCCCAAAAGTCATCAGGATCAGCTGTTTCCAAAGGTGAATTTTTCAAAAGATATTTTTGAAAACAAAGAGATTTTTCCTATACTCGATAACATATTCCAGAATCTAAAGAAAGGATCTTTTCTAATTTTTTATGAAGAGAACCTAAAACTGATACCAAAATCTGGGGAAAATAGTCTAAGAAAAAATACAGAACAAATTTAGTTATAAATATTGATACAAAAAATATAAATTAAATATCAATAAATGCAATGTGGCAGTACACGAAACAAATAACAAATCATGACCTATGGGTATCATAAAATTCAATTATGGAAAGTCAGTAAACTTAATTTAAAATGCAAATTGCTTTAAAAAAAAAAGGTCTTCAGCATATTCAGAAAAGGCATTGAAGCAAAACATTTATTTCCATTTCTAGAAAACTTCTTAGGACTTGTAAATTGAATAATACATCACCTCACATCCTCATATAGACTAACATTAAAACATCATTAGCCTCATATAGGCGAACATTAAAACTATTAAAAAAAAAAGATGACAAGGACATAGGGAAACAACTTTCATATACTCCTGGTAGAAGTTTAAATCAGTCAAATAATTTTGAAGAATTTGGCACTATCTAGTAAAATTGAAAACCTATATGCTATGACCGAGAAATTCTATTGCTGGGTACATACTCTAAAATATTCTTGTGTATGTTTGCAAACAAATGTGTCAACTTATGTCCACTGCAATGTACTTTAAAATAGGGGGGAAACCTTCAGAATTACATCAATGAATAACTAACATGGTATATTCATATACTAGAATACAATTGTTAAAATAACATAACTCTCTCTATTCAGTCATATAATTAGAACTCCACACAAAACTCTGAGTAGAAAAAAGGTTTCAGATAATACACACCTTGACATTTATATCCAATTTCCAAACATAGTAAAATGAACATTACATATTATTCATGGAGATACATATATGTACTTAAGTGCATTAAAGTAGAATGAAAAAGATACGTGCTCAGTTCACATTTTTTTTCTGGGTTTGAGGCATGAGGAATAAACTGAAGACAGAAGACAAAGCAAATGCCAACTCTCCTGTAATGCTTTATTTCTTTCATTTAAATGAGGACAAAGCAAATGGAACAAAACCTTTCCAATCATCAATTCTGATTGAGAAGTACATTAACATTCTAATTATTCATTTTACTCTGGGGTATTTTTCAAATTTCTCAGAACAAAAATTCCCATAGTAAATCAAGAACAAAAAGAAAGTTCTTTAACATGATTTAAAAATACATATATTTCAAAACAAATCTCAGCATCATTTTTCATGGTGAAACACTAAAAGCATCAATAGCAAAATAATTTTTGAAATAAGAACACACAACTATTAATGTGGACCTAGGGGTTCTAGCCATTAAATTACTTCATGAATAAAAATGTTTGTGTATTTGTGTGTGTATATGTGTATGAGTGTGTATATGTGTGAGTGTGTATGTGCAGGTACATGTGTATATGTGTATGAATGTGTACACATGCATGTAAGTGGGTACACACATGTGAGAATGTGTATGTGTATATGTGTGCATATATGTGAGTATATGTGCATGGTTATATATGTATGTATATAGGTGTATATAAATGCATGAATGTATGTATATATGTGTGTTTCTATATAGAGGTATATATGTGCATGTTTGTGTGAATGTACAAGAAAGTGCATATGTGTGTGTGCATGCATATGTATGTACATGGGTATGTGTACAGGTGTTGCATATGTACGTGTGAATACACACACATCAAATAAGGAAATACATACACACACATCAAACAAGAGGAAATACATAGGTGTTCCATAGGTGTTTGTTCTGTCTTTTCAAGTAGATTTTATGCTTATTAAGATCTGAAGCTACGACTCATATTTCTTTTGGAATTCACACATAGTGAGTTCTCAACAATACTTGTACAGTTGAATTTGGCATCAGTACCCCTCAATTTCCATGGACCAGCAAGAATTCACAGACCAAATTAAAGGGCTGTTTTTTGCTCAATACAAGATAATTTGTATTCAGAATAAAAAGTAGAAAATAAAACCCTAGAGAGGAGTTTATTTTAAAATTTATATAAATATAAACATAATTACTCCATTTTCTAGAATCCATAGCAAATATCAGGTACAGAGGGCCTATAATGACCTGTATATATTTCACAATTTCTCAAAAATCACTAAAATTAGTTAAGCAGAGGTAGAGAAGATGCTATCCTATAGATGACTCACTTTATTAGCCAGAGGAATAGAAGAGAATCCATCAGACGGACCTTGCCTCCAGTCTGGGCCAGTTGGTAACTCACTCATTTAGGTGAAGGTGGAATCAAGAAACCAGTGAAGGTGGGGGATCTCCTTCATGGATCTTTTACAGCAGGAAAGGGAGATGGTGATGGTGGTGATGGATGTGGCCTTCTGGTCCTGTGTGGGAAAGCTGTAAACTCACAAGTTCAGCCCCCAGGATAGGAGGATGGGTCTGCCGAAGAGCGTCATAGGCCAGGCCTGAGCAGACACGCTTAGTGAAGCATCCCACTGACAAGAAGGAAACACAGCCACGGCTTTTGTTCTGCAGGCTGGCAAAGGCAGTCAAAGCAGGAGAGGCATCCAAAAGTAAGAGAGACCATTTTCTCACAAAAGGAGAGGTTAGTTTCTTATTTTCTTTTCTCCTGGAGGCTGAGTCAGGCAGGAAAGCAACACCCTAAGGTCAGATCTAAGTTGAAGAGTTGAGAGCTCCATTCAGGCTCAATTCAACAAGCTGCAAGACATGCATAGCCCAGATGGGCAATAAACCAAAAGAGCCACAGCAGCAGAAGGAATGCCTTATTCCAAAACATCACTTGGAACCCAAGAACAGTCTCTTGCATTTTAGTTAAGACTCCCCACCCAGCAAACCAAATTGTGTTCTTTCTGGGTGGCTGGCTTAAAGAATAGTACATTACAGTGGAAACTCCCATTTACTTCATTTACTGCCATTTATAATATTTTCCACTATTTGGAGATAATAAATTCATCTTTTTTTTTTTTTTTGACAAACATTATGCAGGCCACTACAAGAGCCAAATGTTCCAGAATCCTTCTCAAATGTGTTACCCTTAATTTTCTATGATAGCTTTAGTGGTTTCTTTGGAAAGGCCCCAACATCAACCAAATTAACAATGCTGAAAATAAACTCAACTGTCACCTTCATTCCCTTTGAACAGCCTGGAGAAAATGCCACCTTCAAGAGCCTTTCCAGTATCCAGGCTTAAAGAAGACAGTTTAATTAAAGTCACTCCCAGAAAAATAACTTCTCACCACAGAAAGTTTCTCCCCAGCCCAGCCAAACTGTGGATCACAGTTGTAGACAATCTCCACTTTATCTGAAATTCATTTTACATGCAGGACTGAAACCATGGATTCTGTCAATGGAATTATATCCCTGTAATTGCCCAGCTGAGGGGCCTTTTGAAAGGATGTTAAGCGGGAGTCTTAGTAGGAGGTCAGAGGGAGAGAAGGAATATTCCAGGCTTCCTTTTCTTTCACAGAAACTTGGCAGTTTTCTCAGCTTGGGAAGAACCAGGCATGCATTGCCTATGTGCTACATGCATAGAAAAGATCTTGCCACTCAGAAAACTTACTTTTTACCAAATAACAGGCTCACAGCAAAGTATGACAAATAAAGCCACAACAGCCTCTCTTTCCTTTTTACACCCTTCATTCCACTGGCAAAACTGGAACAATAAATACACCAACAGCTCATTCCTCTTTCTTATATTCTGTTATTGTTTGCTTTGGCAACAGCCATTATCATGGGGCCAGCAGGAAAAGAGGACACACTGAACCAGGAAAAAATATGACAGTCAGCTAAATCCATCACCAAACCCAACTGGTGAAGGAAATTGGTACCCAAGTCATATGATTCCTGTTGCTCACAGCCCAGATGCTGGATGAGGCTGAAAAGCCATCCATGAAGAGGTGGCAAAAAAATCATCATTTTTGCTCCACTAAAAATGGTTACTATTAGCACTTTTCTACAAAGCAGAAATGGAAAGGCATTATTTGGTTGCTTGTTAAACTTGTTGGACCTTTGAGGAAATGTTTTCAGTATCTATCAGCATTTGGCATTTCCCTGTTCCAAGGAGTCAATCTTCTCATGTTGCTTCCTTTCTGTTAAGACTGTGGATATCGGGGCGCCTGGGTGGCTCAGTGGTTTAGGCCACTGCCTTCGGCTCAGGTCATGATCTCAGGGTCCTGGGATCAAGTCCCGCATTGGGCTCTCTGCTTGGCGGGGAGCCTGCTTCCCCCTCTCTCTCTCTGCCTGCCTCTCTGCCTACTTGTGATCTCTCTCTGTCAAATAAATAAATAAAATCTTAAAAAAAAAAAAAGACTGTGGATATCTATTGGTACCCTATACTTCCTCCTTCAGGTGAAACAGAGGCTCCAATTTTTGTGGTCCAGTTCCATTAAGGGTGTATCTTTTTCCACCATTACTCTTAACCTCTGTGTGTTTTTATATTGAAAATAAAACATGGGTGAAATTTATTTTTTTCACCCAATCTGACAATCTCTGCCTTTTAATCTCAGTGTTTAGTCCATTAACATTTAATGTGATAAATGGAATGGTTGGGTTTAACTCTACCTCTTTATTTGTATTGGTCAAGTATCTTTTAGTATTCTGTCTATTCTACTATTTTCTAACTGTGCCTCTTTGGCACAGTTACTTACTAGTTATTATTCTAAGAATTATAATATATATTCTTAACTTATCACAATCTACCTTGAATTAATCACATCTTATGTACGAATTTTACAATAGAATTTTTCCTTTTACTTCCCTTCCATCTTTATGTGATTGATCCAGAGCACAATGCTCATTTTTTCTTGAAATAGTAATGATCTTTTTAAAAAATATAAAATAGGAAAATAAATACATTGTATATTTACCCATGTATTCATTGTTTCTGGAGCTCTTCAATTCTTTACTATTTACTACAATATTGAATTTCTACATCCATTCAGTCATTTTGAACTTTTCTTCCTTGAAAACAAGCCTATGGCAAGGCATCATAGGAAGTTAATATAAGGGGTGCCTGGGTGGCTCAGTGGGTTAAAGCCTCTGCCTTCAGCTCAGGTCATGATCCCAGAATCCTGGGATCGAGCCCCACATCAGGATTTCTGCTCAGCAGGGAGCCTGCTTCCTCCTCTCTCTCTGCCTGCTTCTCTGCCTGCTTGTGATCTCTGTCTGTCAAGTAAATAAATAAATTCTAAAAAAAAAAAAAAAAGAAAGAAAAAAAGAAAGAAAGAAAGCTAATATAAACTGGTGCCTCAGTGAAGAACTAGCTCCATCAATGACCAGCAGGGATATGCAGCAGCCTTCTTATGATCATGAATATACATAGTACCCAAGTGATTTATAGCAGGGATTTTTAGGGCCTATTTATTCTGGAGGAGAGAAAATCCAGGAGTGATGGAGTAAGCCTCAAAAGTCTGTCAAGATAAAAATAATCTTTTCTGAAAGTTAGAATTAGGATAAAAAGGTTGAAGAAATCAGCTTAGAAGCTGACTTACACTCAAGATAAAGAACTAAGATTATAAAACATGAAACAAAATACATTGAAAATCATTGATTCTCCATGACAAGGCTACCTAGTCTGGGAAGGCAACATGGTATGGAGGTTAAAAATGTGGATTCTGGAGTCTGACACCCTGAGTTTCACTCCTGCTTCACTACTTACTGGCAATGTCATCTTGGATAAGTTAATTAACTACTCTGACTTTGTTTCCTTATATGTAAAGTAGGCATAATGATAATAGAACACTCTTCAGAAGGTTGTTGTGGAGGTAGCATCTATAAAGCACTTGGAACACTGCCTCTCATATCCCCAGTATCCAATATACATTAGCTATTACTACCCTGGTTACTTGGTGACCCTTCATTTTATTTACAACTCTAAGATTCCATTTTGCTTTGAGTCTTCTCTCTTTCATTGCTCTTGAGGTTCAAAGTAGAAATAAGACTTTTTTTTTTCATATCACTGTCTTCTTCTTTCATCTAACCTCAATACACACTTATGAAACACTGTAGTTTTTGCTTAAATTTCTAATCTGCAACATGGAAAATATACTTGTTTTATTAAAATAACCTATCAAGATAGGAACTATGGAACAACTATATCATGTAATAGTCCCAGGTCAATGAAAAACCAACTACTATAGATAAAAATAGACTCACTATTTGAATTGTGCTCCTGGAAAGTGGCCAGCCATGAAAGAAATGAGACTTAATCTCAAAGTGATCAGACAATGAGAAGCAAGACAATCAACTTATGCTGATGACCTATACTGCTCACTAATCACCCATAGGTACTTTAAATTTCAAAACCATCTTTGTGATAGGACCTACTAGCCTCATTTTTCATATGTCATAACTGGAGTTGGAGAAGTTTCCATGTCTTATCCAACTTTACAAAGACATGGTTCCCACTGCCATTAGCTTTCCACCACAGCAAATGCTAAAGCATGTTCATGGACAGTAGGAGAGCACAGATACTTAAAATATGTCAGTACTGGGAGTACTAGATACTAGTTTGAGTAGACTCAGTTAATGGAGAATAAAACATGGATGTCAGGAATGTAGGCAACCAAAAAAGGGAGTTGATAAAAATCAGGAATACACCTGACTTGATGTGGGTCACACCAAAAGCAGACATAGAGTCAAGGACCAATTTCAAATAATTGATCTAGGAATTAAAGGGGCTAGCATGAAAGTGGAGAAATCAAACAGAGAAGGGAAGGTTACCAATTAAGTTTGCACCATAAAGCAAGTTCTACTGTAGGCAAACTGGGGCTAAAATGCACTGGGGAGCTCTAGAGCCAGTGTAGAGCCATGAACCTCAGAATTATCTTACCCAGAGGTGAAGGAGATGGGGTGTTTATACACAAATTCAATCTATTTCTTTTTTCAGTCAGTGGTTGAAGGCTGCCTCTGGTGATGTTAATTTCATGGCACTCCAACTTGCCATGTGCATAAGAGAGTGGCCTTTGATGGCAGGAGAAACTTCTCAAATGAAAAGAAGTAGATGCTGACAGTTGAGATTTGGGCCAGCATACATTGAAATGGTAAAGGCCAAAGTTAGGAATTTGGCTTGATAAATATCAGAAATAATGGTAGGCTGATGCCCAAAATCTTGCAAGCAGCTAAGACTAAAAAATCAGAAATCAGCCAATCAGCCTTTTAGAAATGATACATATTGTCTAGATCAGCACCTTTATTTTTGTATTGAGGTCTCCAAGGGTCAAAAAGAAAACTTTCTAAGAATTCTCAGTGCACTAATGGCAAATTAATACTCCAGTCTCATGCACCAGAACTCCAATATTCTCATGTATCGCACCATACAGAGAACTGTAATGCACTTCATTCTAAAATAGGTCTGATACAGGCAACAACCTCTTTTAAACTACCCGGGAAGGCAAAAAAATAAAATCAGTTTGAGGAGATGGATGGGGTCTGACTTCACAAATTCATATAAGAGAGTAAGTGGCTGAGAGGAAAACAGAGAAATAAGGATCGCAGTATAAACTTTTATACACCATTGGTAGGAAGACAAAATGGTACAGCTACTTTAGAAAATAATTCAGCTGTCTCTTAAAAGGTTGATTTGGGTTCCAATATTCCAATAGGGAGTTGGAATTTTAAAACATAAACTTACCATACAATCCAGCAATTCCACACATAAGTATTTACCCAAGAAAAATAAAAACTTACATTCACACAAAAGCCTATATGCCAATATTTATAGCAGCTTTTTCATAACTATCAAAGACTGGAAACAAACTGCCAAATGTTCCCCAACCACAGAATGTGCCACACACCCAGACAATGGGATACTACTCAGAAACAAAAAGGAATGAACTACTGACAACACACAACAACACAGGTGAGTCCCAAAGGCATCCTGCTAACTAAAAGCAGCCAGACTCAAAAGGCTGCACTGTATGATTTCATTTATATGGTGTTCTATAAAAGGCTGGACATGTGGAGAAGAGTTGACTACAAAGGGCAGCACAAGGGAATTCTGTGGTGGATATATGTTGATTGTGTTGGTGGTTCCATGACTGTGTACCTTTGTCAAAATTCATAGATTAGATGCCAAAAAGAGAATGTGATTGTATGGATTTTTTAAAGAAAACCATTCTTTTTTTAAAAAGAGGAGATGGTAGGTTCTGACAGCAGCAAGGAACCTCAGTCAAAGTTGAAAACCTAATCCAGGGTACTGAGACTAACAGTTCCACTCTCTTGTGCTTCAGCCATTGGCAGCAGCATCCCAGGCCCTTCGTAACTGAGACAGTCCATGATTAAAGCAAAAATATTTGCAGACTAACAGATTCTTTGAACCTTCATGAGCCTACACCTCCAACTCTATGACAGAGCCAAATCATGTGGATTGATTGCAGTCCAGTACCACAAAAATGACAATCATTCAATGAGATAAATAACAAAAATTTTAAAAGCAGAATATCAGATTTTTTTTAAAGGATGGAAACATAACATCCACCCTGGAGACTCAGAGTCACATGGATGGTAAGACTATCTTTGATTGTACATGAAGCATTTAGAAACACAGACTAAGGAACTGGACACAATTGGATATAAAACACGGGTCTGACCCTGGCCTGCCACATGACTATGGCTGATCAAATTTTGGGCTTCAGTTCAGCCCTCCCTGAACCATGTTCTTTGTCATGTAACTTCACGATTTTCCCCTTTGCATGTGGGCATAGAGTACTTCCCCAACCCTCACCTTTGGGCTTAGTGAGAAGACATGCTGTAGCCAATGGAATGTGTATGGAAGTGACATGACTGTTCCGAGGGCCCACCTGAAGAACTCTTGAAGTTTCTGCTTGGCCTTAGGTGCTTTTGTCATCTCCATGAAAAGAGCTTTTCTTGTGCTCCTAAATGAATTCATGTGACACAGGCCATCCCGGCTACTTTCCAGACTTACGAGCAAGAATAAAATAATTTTATTTTATGTCACTGAGTTTTGAGGAAGTATGTTATGCAGCATTACTATGGCAATAGCTAACTGATACAATGATCCCAGGTGGGTAACTTTTACATCCCCTTTATCCACTCATTCATCCCAAACAAATATTTATTGAACACATACAATGAGCTAAAAACTAGAGCAGGTGCTGAGCACTCTGCAGAGGAATGGACATAATTATCTCTTCTAAGTATGACCTAAAGCTCACTGCCATATGGGACCAAAAGAGGTCTTTATTGCACATATTGCACCCACTCTAAACCTCCCTGTTACATAAGCTCCCCCATTACATAAGCTGAATTCCTATCACTCTCTAAATTGATTTGGCCGATATTTACTCTGACATCTCTCACTCCATGTTCTTTTGCAACTTGGCCCTACTGACGTCCACATCCCTAACTTGTCTTTACTTAAGCTATGCTCACTTGTGGGGATCCCACAGCACTGGAGGTACTGGAGCATTTAGCTGTGGTAGGCTCTAGAGACATGCAACCATTTAAGTAAAGGTCAGTTCCTCAGTCACATTAGCCTCATTTCCAGTGCTCAAAAGCCCCATGTGACCAGTGTGTATTGAATAGCACACATATAAAACATTTTTGTCATCACAAAAAGTTCTATTGGACAGCATCAACAGGAGTTCTAGTTTGCAAATATCACCCCTTTTCCCCCCAGTGGCTCATATATGCTGTCAGGATGTCATGCGGCAGTATCAGTGTTAAACCCAGTGGCAACACCAATGTAGGCCATATTGTAGAATCTGTCTCATCATTTTGTTTCCTTCTGTCGGAATAAATACTCACTGGGGTCTCCAGACTTCCTCTCTGAAGCTTGGCTTCTCTTGTAAGCCTTACCACTGCCAAGTCCATTCCAATTCAAGTTAACCTCCTTCAGCAGGAAATTTCTAAAATCTCATGAAAATCATACAATACATAGAGTGGCCCAGAAGAAGAAATATCACCCAACTTCACTTCAGATCCAGCTAGACAGGACTGCACATGGAAGTTAAAATGGAAATTATAATATTCAGATGTTGAGGTGAATAAACATAATGGTATTATATATATATATATACATATATATGTGTGTGTATATATACATATATGTATATATATGTGTGTGTATATATATACATATATGTATATATATGTGTGTGTGTGTATATATATATAATATATAATATATATATATGACATGTCCAGGGGAAGGGAATATAGGAAGAGGAATATAGTAGATATCAAGAAATAATGCATTTCTGTCTAGTCATCTCAGCTGTATTGGAATTGGGTGTAATTTCCTGATATTAGGGATTGGCTTATTCTATTATGGTTCACAATTAAAGCCACCCAGAAAAGTTCATGGATGACTGGGAATTACAGCATAATAAAAACTCTGAAAGAGGAACCACAATTGTCTGCCTTCCGGTGTACAAGGCTCTTATCCTTTTGCCACTGGAGGATTAGAAAACAAAAGAGATTCCTGACTGGAGGGTCCTACCCCCAACTTCATGGCCACTAAATAATTTCAAATGGCTCTGAAGGAATACCCAGTCCTTCCCTTGGCTCCCTAGAGATGTCATTATTTCAGAAGCAGAACAACATGGCCATGAAAAATATCTCAACACTTTAACCACCTCTATATTGATCTTCGTTCCTTAACCTTTGGGGTTTTTAAAAGATTAAAATAGGAGGCCTAATAAGAAGAATAAGGTCTGCCTTGAAGGAAGAAGAGTTAACCAAGAACAAAGCTACAGGAGGGTTTCTGTTTTGTTTTCTTTTAAACTCTTCGGAATTTTTGGTCTTGGACAGACAGATCAGCACAGCACATTGCTCCCAAGTTTCCAACCCCAAAATATTTTTCTTAATTTTAAATCTTTGAAAAATAAATGCTACATTTGTTTCATGATTTTTTACTACTGAATAAGATGGAAAGAGAATGCTAGCTCCTGTCTCTTGTCCCCCCCCCCCCCCAAGAAGTTAGGCCAATGGAAAAAGCTGAAACTTTGCTTTTTTCCCTACCCATCTACTGAGATTTTTACACTCAGAAAATATCCCTATTTGAAAAGAACTTCATCCCTGGTACTTATGGCTTTGATGACTAGATTTGAAAAAAAAAAAAAATTCTAAAGTAAGTAAACCCTCAGACCTTCCAAGATTCCAGAACCTAAATACCCCCAGATGCTTTCTCTTAGAGGAACTAGAAGGATAAATTTGCATTTGCCATTTTCTGAAAATGCTGATTACCAGACCAAACTCCTTTGAATAAGCCTTTCAAAGTTCAAGGCATCTCATAATATTGTGCACCACATTTTCCAGCCAATAGTATTAAACTCCTGTTTACTCTCTTTTCTTCTAATTTTATATTTTCTCCATTTTATTTTGTATATAGTGACACTATTCTTAATTTTTTCATTTTCTTTCTTCTTTCTGTGATATATAAGATCCCTGCCTCTCCCCCAGTCTTTGCCATTTCAGTAAATAGCTAAACCATCTGCCCCAGAAGCTCAAGCCATAAATGTAGGACACATCCTTGATTTCTCCTGTTCTCTCATGGCCAACATCCAATCTGCCAATATGGCCTACTGAATTTGCCTCCAAAACATTTCCTGAATCCATTTACATCTATTTCTTCTGTTCCACTATCTTGCTCCAAGACATTATCTTTGCAATGATCTACGAATTGGTCTCTGCTTCCACTCTTGTCCTTCTACAATCCGTTCCTTACAAGCAGCTGGAATGATCTTTTAAAATATACGTAAATTTATTTCACTCTCCTGTATAAACTCACCAATGGCTTCCCTTTAGACTTATAACGAAGTCAAAATTTCTTAGAACACCTTACTGTGTCTCTGAAGGACCTAGCCTACACCTATCTTTCCACCTTATCTTCTTGGGCTCATCTCCTATCACTGTACCCATTCTCTACACTCCAGCACCCTGGTTTTTCCTCTGCACTTTGAATTTGCCAACTCTGTTCTTACTTTAGGACATTTGCATTAGCCGTTCTCTCTTCTTGAGATAGGCTTCTCCCATAACTCTGAATAACCAACTCATTCTCGACCTTCAAGTGAATGTCATTTAAGACAAGACTTCTCTGACTACTAAATCAAATGTAGCCCTGCAGTCATTTTGGATTCCATCTCTCTAACAGGTATTTCTGTAGTACTTATCACTGACTAATACTTGCTAATTTCTGGGCTTTCTGTCTATTCCACTGCAGTAGAATGTTAACCCCATTAGAACAAGGATTTTGTCTGTTTTATTTACAACTATATCCCCAACACTTAGAATTGCAACTAGCACCCAGTGGATGCTAAACATACATTTTTGAATGAAAAAGTGAATAATATTCACTAATGTTAATATTCACTAATATTTTCTTTTTTAAAAAGATTTTTATTTATTTATTTGACAGACAGAGATCACAAGTAGGCAGAGAGGCAGGGAGAGAGAGAGATTGGAAGAAGCAGGCTCCCTGCTGAGGGGAGAGCCCAATTCAAGGCTCGATCCCAGGACCCTGGGATCATGACCTGAACGGAAGACAGAGGCTTTAACCCACTGAGCCACCCAGGTGCCCCTCCCCTAATATTTTCTTATAATTTAAAGAGTAGAGGAGAATGGGGACTAGACTAATTCCTTTGAGAAAATATCCTTTACCTCAACCAGAGAAATGAAGTGACTCTCTTTCAACAGGATAGGAAAGGAAACAAAGTTAACCTTGATTTAGTGCTTCCTCTATGCCTAGCACTCTACTTAATCCTTGGAATGCATTATATCACTTAATCCTACCTTACAAGACTCCTTTTGAGTGGGCATTAGTATCTGCATTTTAAAAAATAAAAATCTGAGGCACCTGGGTGGCTCAGTCGTTGAAAATCTGCCTTTGGCTCAGGTCATGATCCCAGGATCCTGGGCTCAAGCCTCACATCTGGCTCCTGGCTCTTCCACTCCCCCCTGCTTGTGTTCCTGCTCTTGCTATCTCTCTCTCTGTGTCAAATAAATAAATAAAATCTTTAAAAATAAAAATAAAAATCTGAGGGGCACTTGGATGGCTCAGTGGGTTAAGCCTCTGCCTTCGGCTCAGGTCATGATCCCAGGGTCCTGGGATGGAGCCCCACATCAGGCTCTCTGCTCAGCAGGAAGCCTGCTTCCCACCTCTCTCTCTGCCGGCCTCTCTGCCTACTTGTTATCTCTGTCTGTTAAATAAGTAAACAAAATCTTTTAAAAAAAATTAAAAAATAATAAATAAAAATCTGAGAGTGACTATAGTAGGAACTGTTTTACCTAATCCAGATCCCACTTGGAGCTAGCTAGCTACTGTGAATAATGGTTTCTAATGCTCAGAGCATCCCCCTTCTCCTGATAATTACCTTCTCATGACAGAAGCACCTCACAGGGAGATTGCACCCCTTTATGGCAGCCCCTGGACAAAAACTGAAAACCAACTGACACAGGGATACAAAAGAAAATGACTCCCTTGGGACCAACTCCTATACAATTTACACTTCAGTGTTCCCTGTGGGATCAAACTACAGCTAGATTTCTGAAGCCAGAGTCTATATTCTTGCTCAGCATCTTCCCTATCCCTGTCCTGCTTCCCTCATTCTATTTCAGATTTCTCCTGAGAGTGTTCTCTTAATAAATCATTTGCACAAAAATCTCTGTCTCAGGCTCTACCTCTAAGGAATTTGACCTAAGCCTCTTAGAGGGAAAAAAATCATATGCTCAAGGGAAGAGAGTTAATAACTGGTAAAGACAGAATTCAACTACAGGTGTGCAGGACCCCAAGCTCTCACCACTTCACTGCACTGCCTCCCTTGGAAATCCCTCTTTGTGCCTAGGGAAGACTGCTATGAACCACCATGGTGTGAGAGTTTCTGAAATATGCCTAAGTGGGGAAAAATAAGCCTGCAATTAGAGTTAGTGGTCCTTCTATTCCCAAGATCCCTATCACTGACAGGCATGAGATATAAAAGGGAAGATGTAAAAAAGAAAAGGGAACAATAGTGGTTAAGGGAATGGCTCTGTCTTTTTTTATATCCAAGAAACCATCTATTCTGTGACCTTGAACACATTACTGGAGCTCTACATCTCAGTTTCTTTAACTGTTAAAGAGAAATAGTGTCTATGGTGCAAAGTCATGTTGCAATGTCTCATAGGTAGTAAGGGCTCAATAAAAGAAGCTAATATTTTCCAAAACCACAGTGTTACTTCCAAATTCCAAGGCTTTCCTAAGGCTAGAGCCTAAATCTCCAGCATGTTCCCCACATCTCCCACTCTCCTGGTTTTTGGTGCACATCTCATAAGTTGGTTTACTCAGTACAGCAAAGCTATGGGCTGCCAATGGCCTGACATGGAGGGGAAATCACTTCCTTGCCTTAAGTCTGAGGCATCTGGCTATAGGGAAACAGTGTTGGTATTCACCTCTACCAAATGATGCTACAAGGATTAAGATAATTACACATGGTATAACTGTACAGAAAGTTATGGCTATATCTTCTGGCATAACTCTTGCCCCGCTGACTAAAGAAAATAAGCATATCTTAAACTCTTCTAATGCCTCTTAAATGCCCGGTTGAGTCACAGAAAATGTCATCTTCATTATCGTAGTTAGTGTCCCCTATGCCAAGTACCTTATAATCATTATTATGTTTAGCCCTGTAGGCCTGTATTTGTCAAAACCCCTATCCACTCCCAAAGAAAACAGGCTTAAATCAATGACATGTACCAGAATCACATGGAGGCCTTATTATATTTTTATTGTTATTTTTATTCCTTCTGTTTCCTTAATTCTCATTTATTTTAAAAATTCAGTGTGTTAAAGGAGGTAAAGTGTGTTTGTTTTGTTTTGTTTTCGAGAGAGTGCACCTAAGCCAGTGGGGGATGGGCAGGGTAGAGATAGAAAGAATCCCAGGCAGACTCATACTAAGCAAAAAGCCCAAAGTGGGGCCCAATCTCACAACCCTAAGATCATGACCTGAGCTGAAACCAAGAGTTAGGTTTAACCCACTGCGCTACCCAGGCACCCCAGAAGGAATACGGGAAATTTAAATCGCAACTAGAAGTGGATGCTGGGCTCAGAGTGAAGAAAAGCAGCTGCATTAGGCATAGATCTAACCCGACATGCTTGAGAAAATTAACCCCGGTGCTTAGCATCTGGCATGATCGTCTCTTGGGCATCATTAGTAGCTTCAGGCTGAGTCCCCTCCCCAATGATCCTGTTAGCTGGAATGAGATTAACATGCTTGGAGGCAGACAACTTTGTTGTTCATGACTTGCCCCATAAAATGGGGTTCAGATTTCAGAGGTATTGACTTGTTCCTTATAAAAATCATTCTTATATTTGGAGTTTTTGACATAGAACTGTCTTGAACCATCCCAGAGACTCAAAATTTTTCCTGGACACACATTTGACTGGATGATGAAGGATTTCCTGACAGTCCACAGCAGCACAAAGCTGAGTTTGAAAAAGGTGAGTAGGGGCGCCTGGGTGGCTCAGTGGTTAAAGCCGCTGCCTTCGGCTCGGGTCATGATCTCAGGGTCCTGGGATCGAGTCCCGCATCGGGCTCTCTGCTCAGCAGCAGGCCTGCTTCCCTCTCTCTCTGCCTGCCTCTCTGCCTACTTGTGATCTCTCTCTGTCAAATAAGTAAATAAAAAATCTTTAAAAAAAAAAAAAAAAAAAAAAAAAGAAAAAGGTGAGTATAGTCATTGTTTTCCCTACACAACTGATGAGGACAGAGGCATGACTGATACCCACGAAAAAAGAGATGAGTCTCATCCCAAATGACTGCTGGTGAAGCCACTTGTTGCTTCTCATTACTTCTTATATCCCTCATATTACATGAGGAACATTTTTATTGTGCTTAAAGAACAACTCTTAGTATTTTATTTGCTGATGACAGATTTTCTAGTCTCATTTGTCTGAAAATATTTTAATTTTTAAAATCTAGATTGCTGGGCCCCATCCCCATAGTCTCTGATTCAGGTTTGGAGGTAGGGACTCATGAATTTGCATGGACCACACCTTGAGAATCATTGACTTAGAAGAATTACAAAACCTCTCTAAGACTCCAACCCTTCAGACAGTCTATTTACATTCTAAAGCCTCTGCTTTTGACTATTAAAGGGAAATTCTTACCTAATCATAACCAGGGATGTGCTAGTCCTGGCACTTTATCATAAGAGCCAATTGTTACCATCTCTTCCAAACTTCACAGAGATGTCACATTAGTAGCTTGAAATCAGCTGTGGTAGGAATACTTACACCATGGAAATTGGCAAGCGCTATAACTCAGGGTTTGTTTTTTCCCAAGACACCAATCAACGAAACTTTTACTAGTATATTACTGGTCAAGGCCATACCTACAGATTCCTCTTCTCACTCTCCATCCTCTCAGAAGGAATTCCTCAGTCACCAAAGACCATGATTGTGTCTAGGACAGTGACTCCATCAACACAGTCTTACAAGATTTAATACCACATTCTTAAGAAAGTCCGTTTCTTTTCTTCAGTACTTCTTTAAAAATAAGTGATCAGGGGCACCTGGGTGGCTCAGTCAGCTAAGCATCTGGCTTCAGCTAAGGTCATGATCTCAAGGTCATGGGATTGACTCCCCGGATTGGGTTCCCTGTTCAGTAGGGAGTCTGCTTGTCCCTCTCCCTCACCTTCTGCCCCTCCCCCACACTCCTGCATGCACGCACTCCTCTCTTTCTCTCAAATTTAAAAAAAAAAAATCTTTAAAAGAAATTAAGTGAGGGATGCCTGGGTGGCTCAGTGGGTTAAGCCTCTGCCTTCAGCTCAGGTCATGATCTCAAGGTTCTGGGATCGAGCCCCGCATCAGCTTCTCTGCTCACCCTCCCCACCCTCCCCCTTTCTTCCCCCACCCTCCCCTCTCTCTGCCTGCCTCTCTGCCTACTTGTAATCTCTGTCTGTCAAATAAATAAAATCTTTAAACAAAAAAAAAGGAAGAAATTAAGTGAAATTTTAAAAAAAAGAAAGTGATCGATTTCCATATAAAATTACTCCACTGGAAATCATGGTAAGCTCAAGCCAGCCCTACTGTGGATACCTGAGAGTGGGAAGCCTCTGTGTGAAGCCATCTCACTCACTCTAAACCTTCATTTATATCTCTAGCAAATATATTTGAGCCTCTACTCTCTGCCAGGCACTAGATTAGACAAAGAAGAGAAGACAGCAAATAGTCTCTCCGATGTACTTGAGGAAGAATAATTCCAAATTTCCAGATAGGAATAATCTGAAAGAAACCTTTATCTGAGAACTCTGATTAGGGTTTAGATTTTTATTGGACAATACATTCATATATGTGGCACAAAATTCTAAGGGTACAAAAGGATATACAGAAAATTAAGTCTCTTTCCCAGCTTTGTGTTCCAACAACCTAGTATCTCCCTCCTGGAAGAAAATGCTATTTCCATTTTGTGTGTATATGTATCCAAAGATTTTTATGCACATACAAATACATTTTTTTTTCTTTTTTTACACTGATGATAGCTCACAACACCTTTTTTTCTGCACCCTGCATTTTTTCCATAACGCTATATCTTGGATATTATTCCATAGCAGTACTTAAAGAAATATCTACCTCATTCTTTTTAACCACAGCATGATATCATGTAGTATACCATGATATATTTGCCTACTCCCTTACTAAAAAACATTTAGAATTGTCTCCACCATTTTGCAGTTAAATAGTGCCACCATAAATAATGCTGTGCATTCCTCATTTCACTTATGTGCAATGTAGGATAGATTTCTAGAAGTAGAATTTATCTGTAGGACAAATTTCTAGAAGTAGAACTATGGGTCAAAGGATATTTGGGATTTTAGTAACTATTACCAAACTGTCCTCCAAATTGTTTATACTAATTTACATGGCCACTAACAATATACAAGAGTTTCAGTTTCTTCACATATTTTCAACCAAGTATCTTATTAAACATTTAGATGTGTGCTAATCCAGGAAATGAAAACTACCTTATTATACTTTTAATATGCATATTTATTATTATGGATGAGATCAAGTGGGTTTTTCATATATATGCCAAATAAATTTGTGTTATTAATTTGCTTTTTAGTGAACTATCTGACCATATATTTTGTCCATTTTTCTATTGGATTTTTGGTCTATTATTAATATATAAGTACTCCTTATGTATTATAGTAATGTCACCTTTATCTACCATGAATAGCAATTTTTTTCTTAATGATTATTATAAACAGAAAAAAAAACCCACCACAGTTAATCACAGGAAATTTCTCCTTTAGCCTATGAACTACCCCACACACTGAAATACATTTGAATGACTAAGGAACTTTGGATCCAGAAGCCACAGATGATATTATAAATATATATGTGCATTTAAAAAATACCTCTCTAAAATTGTGGCCAAAGGCAAAATCTCTGACCAGAGCCCTTGACAGTAAAGTATAGAATTTCACTCTTGAACTAACAAGGAAAAGAATCTCAGAGTCCTAGACCATGAGAAATCACAGAGAGGGGCCAGCCTGGGCCCACTGTCACAGCAAGTATCAGAGTGGATTGCTAGGATGGTCTTGGGAAACTCTCTCACTTGTTTGTTTTCAAATGCCTTCGAGAGCTCATGAGGAAAGCTTAGATAAGAGCATTCAGGGTTAGAGATGGTGACACCACTAGCCATGGGGCTCATATAGGTCTTTAAAAAGACTCTATTATGACCCCACCTCCTAACCATGTGTCCCAAACAAATTTGCAAATTGGAAAAGGAGACAGTGTCAATTATCTCCACACATGTCCTTAGGTGTCTGGGCTTAGTTTTGATGGCAGCTTTCATTTGTGATTCAACAAATATATGTCTCCCAAATAAGCAACTTTCTGCTTCAGCACAGGTTTGGCAGCTCTGAGCTCATGCAGAGCTGTCTGGGTTATCCCTCATTTCAAATTAAGGTTTTCTTAAGCACTGTTTTCAGAAGGTGGGGGTTGCTCTTGTTTATTTCTGATAATCAAGTTTTACAAAGTCTTTTGGCTAAGAAAACACCATATAAGCCTCCAAATCCCAAGCAGGCTCAGTAGAAACCTGAAGGAGAGAAGATAAAGCTCTCAACAGGCGCCAATGTCCTGGGGCTTGGATCTTCAGCTCAGCATGAAATCCACACTCCAGGGGGCTAAGAAATAGAACATTCTAGTCTCTTTGAAGAGCAGTCAGGAGACAATATCTCCTGGGAAAACTGGCAACCAAGCCCTTAGCTGCTATGGAGAACATCTAAAAGTGTACTCATTGATCTACTTTCATGGCTCTCCTTGTTCCTTACCACAAAGCAATACTCCCAACAATGCAGATAGAAATGAATGACAGGATGAGCTTATGTTATGCAAAAAACAAGATGTAGAAAAGAAACCTGGCACTCCAAAGGCAAGCATAACTCTCAATTTCATAAAGATGAGGTAATGTTTCTGCTGCTTCTCCCATGGTTCCTCCCAAGGGGTGTAGCACATAGTAGGTGTTCAGTTGGTAGGAATGACAAAATAGGTCCTTCCACAAAATTCCCCAAATGGTTCCAGGAATATTTTCCTCTCTCCTGAACTCCCAGCTTTGTCCTACCCATTCCTTAAGTCCCATCACAGTCAACTCATCTTCCAAGTGTTCCTGGATGCTTATTTCAGTCGTTACTGATCTTTCTCTGGGCTCTTCCTACTTCTTGCACCAGAGTTTGAACTCAGCAGTTACTATAGTCCACTTTGTGTAATAATTGGTCTCTTTGTGACTCTTGACATCACAGCTACTTAAGAAGTTTCTTGAGCAGAAGAATATTTCTATTTCTATGTATCTGACAGCATGCAGCATGCTCTTTAAGGTCCGGGGTTCTCATGCTGTACTCTCATCTAAAACATCTTCCTACTTTATCTTTCAGGCTTCAGCTTAGCAATGTCTTCCACTAGCAAGTCCACTCTGAGTCCCTGTATTTAAGACTATACGATGATTTTTGACACACTGATTGGACTATCTATCAGTGAGGGACTACTGCATGTAAACCCCTCCAAAATTCCAGTGGTTTCAAGCACCAGCCCATGGGCTGTGCCCAGCTGTGCTTGCTCTTGTATCTGCGGCCAGCTGCATAGACACTAGTTGGTCTAGGATGGGCTCAGCTGGGCTGTCTTGGCTCTGCTCCATGTGCATGTGGTCTCTATCTGCCAGCAGGCCAGATTGTGCTTACTCACAAAACAGCTGTACCAGCTTCTAAGAGAAGGAAAAAGGGGGGCAGGGACAGAATTTGCACAAGATCCCCTGGAGTCCAGGCTGAGAACCAGCATGCGGTCACTTTTGCCACCTTCTGTCAGTCAAATCAAGTCACAAGACTAGCCTGGATTTAAGAGTGAGAAAATGGACTCTTCTGGATAAGAGGCACTGCAAAGTCAATGACAGAGGGTGCATGATACAGGGGGGGATAAAGAGCTGGGGCCATATTTATACTCAGTCTTCAACAGTCTCCCTCACCTGACTATAAACTTAAGGACAGGCACAGTGTTCTGTTCATTGTTATATCTCTATCCCTTAGGACAAGAAAGGCACAAAACAGTCTTATTTGTTAGATAAATGTATGATTTAATTAACTAATAATGCTGAAAAGAAAGGCATGATGAAAACTCTCAAGATTGAGCACCTATGAAATTTGAATGCTCCACTCCATCTTCTCAATTTTATCATGTTGGTTCCAAGAGCAGAATCTCAGTGCAATTAGACCATTGGTATTGACTACTTTTAAGTCTGCCTACATGCTAAGTATTCTCCTACATGTTCTTTATGTCAATAAATTATTATAGGGACACTTGGAACTTCACACTGCTATCATTATCATCTTCTGACTTACGGATGAGGGAACTAGCACAGAGAGATTAAGTAACTACCCAAACTTCACAGTTCAAAAAAGCAGAGGTAAAATTTGAACCATCCTGTCTGGCTCTAAATTACACTGTATCTCGAGATGTGTGATTTATACCATCTTCTCCCATCTTGGCTACTAGACAAATTCCCTACTTCACCAGAGTTCTCCAAGGCAGTAGCCACTAGCCGCATGGATGAGGTTATTTAGATTTAAATGAATTACAATGTAATAGCATTAAAGATTTAGTCTCTCAGTCACATTAGACACACTTGAAGTGCCCAAGAATCCCAAGTGGCTTGTATCTACTGACAGGACAGTGCAGGAAACATCTCCATCATCTGAGAAAGTTCTATGGGACAGCACTGCTCTAGAATATTCCACTCTTAGAGAATTTCCCTGCAGTCACAAAGAAAAATAAACCTGAGAGGATATAGTAAGGATCAAGAGAGGATGTGCCATCATGTGGTCATTTACCAGCTCTGAAGGAAGTCAGCATCTTCAGTCCTGTGGGCCTTAAAAAAAGGTACAAGCATGTGGGAGCCATTGAAACACCACAAACTGTTTCTCTAATGAGCATCACTTGAGTATGCTATCTTGTTGAAATGCAGAATTTACGAAAGCACAAAACCAACCAGTTTTCCTGAACCTGTGCAATTTAATGCCTTAAGAACCCTAAGTCTTGGCCCCTCTTTTTCAGTTTTCTCAAATGAAAATCTGTATATACCCAAGGTAGAGAGCTACATATTCTCTGAATAGGACAAAGTGCTAGATAATGGAGAGGGGGGAAAGGCAGAACATAGAAAAGACCAGTAAGAAACCTCCAGGTGAGAAGTGGGAGGAGTTTGAGGGGAGGACCAGAAAGGACTTTTAGAAAATCTGATTTGGAGAACTGAAGCCCTGGCCAACCCTCCTGGCTTCTCTGAATTTCACTTTGAATTTGATGTTTAAATAATTCCAAACAGCTGAGGAAATTTCAGCTATGCTGTATAAATACGCTGGTTTTTCTTCACTCGTCTGCTTTACATCCCTTTATTTAAATCTTACCGTCTGCCCCGCAAATTTGATTAGGATTTTCCTGAAAGTCTACCTGGCACTGAAAGTTGATAACAACACTTGAAACTCAGAAGGCTGCCTTTCTGTTGCACCTCTATGTCCAACTTCCCGCCAATATTCTGAGAGCAAGCACCCACCAGCTAGTCAATGACTCTTTTTTCTGCATCCGGGCATTTCCAAGTCTCCTAAACTATTGAGGAACTACAGTGAGAGAGCCCTTGAGGTAGTCCTTGAAGAGGACACTTTTGGTGTCTCAAAAATCAATACTTCATGTTTTGAAAAATGAAAGATCAGTACAAAGGACATGTGATAGTATATGGATCGACTTCAATGTCACCCTCTTTTATTATGAAGTCTGCTAAAAAGTACCCTATTTTTTATGGTTTGAAAAACATGATGAGCTTCCAAAAATGAAACCTCAACCCACTAATCGTGTATAGTTTAATAATCTGATATATTCCTTTACTGTAATTCAGCCTCTTGCCTTTCCTCTTAGGAGAATATAATTAGACCTGAACTCAGACAGCAAGAATGTAAAATCTCTTTAGAAAAAAGAATGCAATCTGGGCAGGAAGATGTAGTCCTAATTTTAGGACACTGCTCGAATACACTTGAATAGGTTTAGAAAGTCTTTGTGGTTAGATGCCCCACCTCTCTCATCAGGATGGTCATTTAATGCCTGTCATATTTTCACTTAATACTATAAGCTCCATACACTCAGACACATCTACAATCTCAGCTTTATCAGCAAAGCTTGAAAGGAATATGATCAGTGGCAAAGATTAAGGGGGCTTTACAACAGAGGAAGGCATGTTCCATGTTAATTGCTAATCGGTGTCAGCCAATATGGCACCGTGACAAGGCAGCAGGCCTTATCTAACAAGAAGAGGATAGTCCTACTTTTCTAGGGTACAATATGTCTAAACAGAAGAATCATCCAACAACCCCAGGTGACTAATTTCTCTATAAATATATTATTGACACAATAGAGGCCTTTTTAATGGGATTATAACTACACAGACAGCTGTTCTGCTAGTCAAGGAGAACATGGTTGACAAAAAGATTTCAAGGGAAGAATAGAGGAAAACAGCAAACCTCCAGCCAGGCACACTTAAATGACCTCATTGCTTCAAAATAATAGGATCACACTGCAAATATGAAAGGAAAAGCCAATACGCTTAAAGCAATCGCTTTTTGCATGCTCTTTACCATTTCTCTCCCACCGCTCAAATGAGAAGCCCCCTTGTGCCAGAAGCAGGCCTTCCAAAGCAAAGGACACATTGTTTGGTATAGTGTTCTTTAAAGGAATTATGTTTGGCTTTAAAAGGTCTCTAAAGTGGATACGTTCTTTGCTTCTATGGCCAGGCTAACTTTTATAATTTATATGAAATTCTTTCCCAAGTTTTACTAAAAAATTTTTAAAAAATTCTCTAATGCCCACTTTTCAGAAAAAAATAAGCATATATAAGACTGACCAAGGAAAAGGAAAATTACCTTAAAAAATCACTTCCACAATTAAAAATAATCTCACTCATATTTAAAAATAAGGGCATTAAATAAAATGGTATTATCACTTTATTATTGCACATTAAGAAAAAAATGAGAAACAGATTATATGATATTGTCTACATTCTTTTAAAGTTCACAGAAAAGAAAACCTTTAGATAAGACTTAATGGAACATAGAGCCAATCTATGACTTATATTTCCTTATACTTATCCACAGTGTCTAGTTACTTACACATATAAAATATTAATACATTCATTCATTGGATAACTAGAAATTCAGTAGAGAATGATGACACAAAGTACATTTCTATCCTTCAAAGCTTATATTCTGTTGGGGGTGGGGGGTGCACTAGATTGGGACCCTGTGGAGCAGAGCCTGAGATAGGGATTCTTATCCATGTGATCTGTAACGGAGAACCCTTAGATGAAACTTGTAGGACTTAAGGACATGACACAGGGCAAAGGAAGAAGCTGAGGAAGGGTGTGGTTTCAGGTGATGCCAAAGGGAACTCTGGATCTGAGAAGAGCCCTCTCATTAAACCACCAATTCTTTTTCTGATTTACCAGTTAGTTTTTAGGTGATAAAGCAAGAAAGCTTTACAATTGCAAAGGTTTAACAAAATAGAGGGGTTTTTTTTCCCCCTTGCTTATATAATTGATCAGTGCAAGTTTTCTTGATGAGGTAGCTCTTCTTTAAACTCTGATACAGGGACCTAGGTTCTATCCTGTTGCTTCACTGTCTTCAATTACATGGCTTCCATGGTGGAAAGAACAGACATGGAAAACCCACAGAGGATGCCCTTGGGAGATTTCAAGGGCCTAGAAGCAACACACATCATTTCCACCCACATTCTGTTGGCCAGAACTCAGTCAATGGCCAAACTTAATTGCAAGGGAGGCTGGAAGGTAGAGTTTAGTTATATGCCAGGAAGAAGTAAAAGCACATTTGGGAAATATCTAGGCCGTCTCTACCACCCCTCTCTGACTCTGTGCTCAAAGAAGGCCAAAAGAACAAACATGCAAATGCCAACAGAATAGAGAAGATTTTGGGTTTTCATGACTACTCACCTGCATCTGTGAAAGGGAAATCTGTTGCTTAAAGGCATCCCCACTGGCCTAGGAGTGAGGGAGAAGGCAGGGGACTGGAACTGAGGAGGTGAAAAGCCCTATTGTATCTCCACAGATTTGGTCTTCTAAATCGCATTTCTTTCAACTGAAACAATACATCTTTCAGTCCTCTGGATAATTTGCTAATGTGGGGCAGTAGTACCTACACCTACACTGGGCTAAGAACCTAAACTATAGGAGCCTGACTTTGATGAATTCCAAGCTATGATCTATGGCTTGATGACTCACTTTTCTACTCTATGCCTCAGTCTCCTCATCTGCCAAATGGGATAAGGACCCAGGGATATATCTACACATCACACTGGAATTATTTAAAGAGAGAAAGTAAGGAAGTACTCTCCAGGGAATTCAGAGACTTTAATAGATATGGCCCAAGTCGCAATAGCAAATTAGTGATATAAGTAAAACATGACATTTTTTCAGGTCCTAACTCGGAACCATTCCCTATACTGTAGTACCTCTTGTACAAAATGTGAAAACTTGTTGAAGACGATAAAATCACTGCTTAAGAGCAACATGAAATTTTTCTTATTGCACATATGTGGGTGATCATTTTCAGAAGGAAATTTGGGAATCCATGATGGAAAATTCCCCAATCAGCCTGCAAGTCTAATGATATGTAAGGCACTGGCATCTCCCAGAACATCATGATAGAGTCACTGGCTTATTCACCAGAGATGCTAGTTTGCTATCGAGAAAACAAACATCTCTTCCAAAAGGAAGGTCTGCAGGATGGAGCAACCAAATGACAAGAAGTAAGATCATAAGGATGCCTGGGTGGCTCAGTCAGTTAAGTGTCCACCTCTTGATTTCAGCTCAGCTCATGATGTCAGGATTGTGAGATCAAGTCTCTGTTGGGCTCTGTGTGGCATGTGGAACCTGCTTAAGATTCCCTCTTCCTCTTTCCTTCTGCCACTCCCTGCCCCCACTCTCTTTTTTAAAAAAGTAGGATCATAATAAAAGTAGAATAAACTAGAAATTTTGTTTAAGAGCCCTGAAATAGGTTGATCCAGTAATTTTCACTTTAGCTGAACATTACCCTCACTCACATGGAGAACTTTTTTTTAAAATGCGGAGGCCTGAGCCCTACTCCAGATAAAGTAAATCAGAATCATTGGGCATAGGGCTCAGGCATGAATATTATTTTAAAAGTCTCCTAAAAGTCTCCTAAGCAATTCCACTGTGTAGCCAAATTTGAGAACCACTGGTCCTCAATATTTGGATCTTCATAACATCTTTGTGAAGAGTGAGGGCCCCTTCAAAAGTCATGGGGGCCAGAAGCAGGGAAATAAGAGGTCTGAGATAAGAGACGAGCAGTTGGATAATGATGGGAACAGTCACATGAAACCCCCATGAAAAGAAGAACAATGTTCTGCCTCCATGTGCTTCCTGCTGCCAAGTCCTCTGCTGGGGTCATTCCTAGAATCATTCCAAGCCTATGGATGGTGTCAAGGATAATGCTGATGGCAGTGAACATCGAATAAGGTCACAAGGTAAGAAAAGCCTCCATATACTGAACACTTACTACTTCTTAAAGTCCATTGGGCAAAAGGCTTTACATACATCACTTCATTTAACCCCTATGACAACACCATGACAATATTGTGACATTCATTTTAAAGAAGGAAAAGTCAAGGCTAAATCAATATGTAACCAGCTTCAAGCAATCCAACTAATAAGTAGGAGAGCCTGGTTTTACATCTAGACTACCCACCAGTGGTTAACCAAAAATGACAGCTAGAAGAAGAGTCCTACTCAGTGTCTTGGCCCCAGTCACCCTTCAGAATTGGAATCCTGTAAAGGAAAGAGAGCAAAAAATTTGAGACTTCTTTTAAATAGAACTTCCTGTGGATTGTAGAGGCCAAAAACTATAAAATCCATAATATCAGAAAATCAAAAGAAAAATTATAATAGACTTTTTAAAAAGCCAACTGCAATAATCTTTCTGGTCTACTCCTACCAAAAGCAATCAGCCCTTTTAGAAATCTACATAAAATATGGAAGAAGGATATAGTATAGTGCCCTAGGAATTTTTCTGTTTTTTTTTTTTCTTTCTTCCAAGAAGACAGTGGAAACCATAGGCCTAGAGTCGACTTTGGCAAAAAAATACATACATAGCTTCCAGCTTAGGAAATTTAAGCTCCATAAACGAAGACAGGGCATTTTCAGTCCAACAGGAATTTTTCTTTTTTATTAAAAAAAAAGACTCAAAATACTGGGTTCTTTCTCTGAAGAAAAGGAAAAGTCCCATGTGCTTGGAGGAGAGCAGACTTGACGAAGACCCCTCTTAGGAGAGCTTCACTTTTCATGGATAGCAGAGACTTAAATGGTCTACATTCCAATAAACTAAACCAGGTATAAGAATACTTATTTTAATGAACTATGTATGAGCCAACCCACTGTGGTAGATAGTGGCAAAATGGCCTCAATTCTTTACCTCTCCCTGGATCTCTGCCCTTGGCTACATAATTAGTGCAGTGCCCATCACGTTTCCCTGGATTTGACCATGTGATTTGTTTTGGTCAATTAAATACAAGCAGCCGTGATTTGAACAAAGTCTTAAAACATGCTTTCATGTGTTCACTTACTGTCTAGCTCCTCTATTTCCCATATGAGCACACCCTAGCTAGAATGTTCAACAGACAGACGAATGGAATCAACCTCACTTATCCCAGTCAAGGTCTTGGACATGTGAGGAGTCCAGCCAGGATCAGCAAAGCTATCCAGCCAAATTGAAACTGATAACATGCACAGGAGTGAGCCCTACTGAGCCTACCTCAGATCCATAGAACCATCCTATCCAAACCACTGATTTATGAACAAAAATGCTTACTGTCACATGCATCTCAGGCTTTGTGGCTACTTGATATGTTGCATTATTATGGCAATAAATAATTGATACATCAAGTAATAAAATTTATATTTGGTGACCATTTCTAGATACTCTACAAATACTACCATCATTATAAATCTTCAATAAAATGTACCCCCCCAACAAATATACACACATGCACACACACACACATACACATGTACACACACACACACACACACACACACACACACACACACACACTTTCCCTTAGGCCTCATTTTCTCCCACTTTTTGGAATGGATATTTTGAGATTCATAAAATTTCCTCCATATCTTCCGGCAATTCGGCTCTTACTCATAGCCATACCTCCCTGAACTATTCCAGGGAGTCCAGAAGACTTGAGATTTAATTTATATCTCTTTCTTCTCCATACAACTGGAAGCTGCACTTGCTCACAGTGCCAGGCATAGAGTATGCAGTCAATAAATATTACTTGAATAAATAAATGAATGAATGGAGTTTAAAAGATTTACTTAAAATGGGGTATCTATTGGTGTTTTTTAGTGGTAGATGACAGAAACCCCAAGTCAACTGGCTTCAGCAAAAACAGGTATTTAACTAGTGTATGTAACTGAATAATTCCATGGATAGCTGAATCTAAACATTTAAATGTCATTAAGACCCATTAGGACCTGGTTTCTACTTGGATCTTGGACTTGCTTTCCACTTTTTTTTTTCTGGACCTCTGAGTAGCATGCCAAAAACTACAGTTTTAACACCTTTCCAACAAAAAAGAGAGGCTGTCTTTCCCAACATCCACAAAAAAGCTTTGATGGGTCTGCTTAACTCTGATTGTATCACATATCCTTCCCTGAACTAATCACTCTGGCTTGGGGAAATGCAATGCCCCCATTGACGAGGCCTGAAGGATATAGGAGGTGGGAGAAGTGAATGGTAAGTAACTCCACTGAAAGAAAATGAGGGTTTGAATTCCAATAAAAGACATCAGGGTTAGAGTAGATGGGTGCTGAATCTACTCACATGCCAAGTTAAACCAGCTAAACAAGGAAAAGCATATATGAACTTATCATATACACATGTTGTATCTGACCCCTGTTGTGCCTTACCTACAATCTCTCCACCTCCCACAGCAACATTGCTGAAGAAACTGGATCATGTGACACAACCTGACACCTCACCAACAGTACTATGTCCCTCTCACTTTCTATCCCAGGGCTTCTTCTGCAATAGCCATGAGTAATTCCAACAGGAACCCAACTAACAATTCTGATATATGTACAAGCTTGCAATTGTCAGGGAAGTAACAAGCCATGGGTCACCCTTGACAATGAGGGATGGAAAACAGTGGATAAGTACTCCCTTACTCTCAGAAGACAGTCGTACATGGCTCCTGGCATGTCTAACCTGAACCCCAATTTCCTAGAGCAAGAACCAGCTCACTAATGCAGCCTGATACTGGCTTTCCCTCCCTCCTTGTTCTGCCTTCCTCAGTTTCCTCTTTCTACACCCTAAGATCATTTTCAAAAATAACTTACCTGAACACGTATCCTTGCCTTAGGCTCTGCTTTTCAGTAGCATCTAAGCCAATGAACATGCACACACACACATACCCATAACTATCTACAGGAGGTTAAGAAAACACAACAAACTATTCCTTTTACTCTTCTTTTAGCTTAGATGCCTATCCACATTTTTTCTGCCCATTTTCAAATGAACCTGAAAAGCTTTTAACAGCTGGTTCTATAAGAAAATAAAACTCATTTGAAATCTCCCCCCAAATAATTCTCTTCTGCGTCCTGAGAAGGGTTCTCTCTAAATTCCAGCATAGAGCTTGAGGGTTATTAAACACAAAGCAGCAATGGAAGAAAAAGACAAGGAAACAAGAAGAGAAGGTTAGGTGTGACTTGGGCATTAAAGGATAAATAGGATTTCCACATGCAAAGAAGTGGTGTGGGGATCACCTGAGCTCACACATGAAATATGGAAGGTATCACTTGTATCAGAGTTGGGGAACACGTCTGTCTCCCTGGAAAACAGAGATAATGCCATCTCATAAAACCACCACTGTCCTTCCAGAATACCCAGAGTTGCCACAAAATAAGTGGAAGTGGTATCATTGCCTAATGCACAAAGCAAACAAAACACTAGTCTTCAAAAATTGCAGAAAATACAAAGATCAAGACATATTTAACATCTATGGCACATATAACATATAACACAAATCAGTTTTATTTTAAAGCACAAAGACTCCATAGCTTATGTGAGCAAAGGATGAGAGTAGGTGATTTGTTTGAGAAAAAAATCAACTTGGGTAACAAAAGGGAACCTGAACATCCCCATTAGTCAAAAATATGCAAATTAAACAAGGTGCCATTTTTTTCTATCAAAATAACCATACCAAGAGTTGTAGCCCTATGTGTTGTTAACTAAACTGTAACCTGACACAATATTCTAGAAAGCCTTTTGACAATATTAACAAGAGCCTAAAATTCTTCCATTTTCTTTAGTCACAAAATTTCATATTTAGGAATCTATAATAAGGAAATAATCCCAGATACAGAAAAAAATCTGAATTTACAATTATCCTGCCCATTTGCAACACTATGATAGCAAAAAAACAGGGAACATGATCTTCTAATATGAGAATTCTAAGGGCGCATGGATGGCTCAGTTAAGTGTCTGCCTGCCACTCAGGTCATGATCCCAGGGTCCTGAGATGGAGCCCCGAATTAGACTCCGAAGGCTGTTTCTCACTCTCCCACTCCCTTTGCTGGTGTTCCCTCTCTCACGGTACATCTCTTTCTGTCAAATAAATAAATAAAATCATTAAAAAATTTTAAAAATCATTTAGGGGTGTCTGAGTGGCTCAGTGTGTTAAAGCCTCTGCTTTCAGCTTAGGTCATGATCCCAGGGTCCTGAGATCAAACCCCGCATCAGGCTCTCTGCTCAGAGGGGAGCCTGCTTCCCTCCCTCTCTCTCTACCTGCCTCTCTGCCTACTTGTGATCTCTGTCTGTCAAATAAACAAAATCTTTAAAAAAAAAAAAACAATTCTAAAGCAAATTACAACCTACCAATGCGCTATATTATATGGCCACTTAAATGATATTTATCAAAGATTTATAATAATATACTTAACATCATACAAAATAAATATGAAATAAAAAGGCAGAAAATAAAATTATATATGCAGTATGACCAAATTATATAGGAAAAATAGCAGCATGTGTATAAAAGTTTGAAAAAATAAACACTAAAGTGTTAACAGGCATTATCTTTGAGCAACAGTAAAATACTTTTCAGTATTTTTACATGTTCTATGATAAGTACATAGCTAATGGGAAAACTTAACTTCTATTTTTTTATTTAAAATAAAGGATTATTGATTTCAAATTGCATCTATATGGTGAAGACTGAAACCACATAAAAATATATCTACTTGTGAACAAGTATGAGGGAAAACCACAGAAATAGGAACAACTATTGCATTAAGATCCAAGGACCAGAGTGGCTTTGATTTCTATTATGGTCCTCATAACATTGTTTGCAAACCCCCGCCCCTGCACAGATGTGAAGAGATAATATTGGGGTTGATTCGAAAATGGGTGGTCAACCTGCTAAACAGGTATGGGTAGACTAGATTGTAAGACTAGAAGTCATGTAAGACTAGTCAAGTCATGGTCCGGGGAGAATCAAGGAGAGTAAATAATCATGAATGTAAAATCAAGCAGGCCTTCCCCCACATCTGGATTAAAGAGAGTTCAGGGAATTGGAAGCTTTATTCCTGGTCACTTCCCCAAAATTTAAAAGCACAGCCTTTTTGACTCTAAGAACCAATTATCCCGGCCAGACCCTCAAGAAGCAAAAGCAATGGAGAAAAGTCTCAGTGCATATGAACACATTCATGTGCATAAATGCATGTGTTCTCAAATAATGGGGTTAAATCGGTTCAGCCACACCAAGGACATGACCATCTCAGAGAAAGCCCAGCTTCCTACCTTTGGACCCAGTGGAAGAGTAGTAGCCACTTTGAATTTCTAGATAACAAATAAAGTTCAAACACTAAACTCCAAAGTGAAGAGCTTCGAGAAAGGAGGGAGCTTGAGTTAGGCCAAACTGCCGTTCAATTTACTGAAAGCTTCAAAATATTACCAACTCTCTGTTTGAAATGCGTCAGCAACGGTTCATTTTTTTTCTTTTTATCAAAACACATTTAGACTGTGGTGAATGACAGCATAAATCTTAAATAGAAAAGATACAAGAAAAAAAGACCACCCGGGTGGAACATAACTGTAAATGTGTCCATAAAACTATATTTGAATTCTGATCTTATACACAGAAATGCATTTAACCTTCCCAGCAAGACGCTTTCACCAACTTCCAAAGAAAGTGTTACCAATTAAGCTAAAGAAACTTTAAGAGTCAATTTTAATTAGACCAAGAGATGCTCCAATCACTTCCCAGCTCCAGCTGAAGTTTTTACTAGAGATGGCTGGAACCAATTTACATGCTTTTATGTTGCGTCTAGACTTTAATAAGCAGTTCAAGTATGAAGCAAGCTGATGCCAGCATCAAGCAGACTGCAGTATACCCCGCACATAGAAATACAAGAGCCCTCAGGTTCCCTCCCAGTCTCTTCTTGCTATCAGCGAATCTCTGCCATGTGGTTTCAAAAGCAACGGGATCCAGCCTTTGTGATAAGATTTATGACCTTTTTCTTCAACCTAGTTCGTTTGCTTCCTCAATACCAAAGGCTTCATAGGATCATTGACTCTAGCCTTTCCCTTACTCTTAACAAAAACTGGGGAAATGGAGATAAACAATTTGGGAACAGGTGCTGGCCCCCCAGCACAAAGCAACTGGAGGCAGGAGTCCAGGTGCTTGATCAACCAAGTGAACTTTGGAGACTCGGGTGGCCCCCTGAGCCTCCATTGCCATATCTGTAAAATGGGACACCTACCTCAAAAGTTTGGTGCGGACAAATCACAACACTCTCCGCAGCTAGTCAGGTTTCAAGAAGCAAGGAGTCATGTACCAGTGACTTCCATAAGGAAATAGTGCCTTCAGGAGAAAACAGGTAGGGGATCAGTGGGCAGGAAAGGGGAAGAAACTGAGCAAGGGCTGAAATTCCCCCACAAATCTCCAGCCTCTGCCTGATCCCATGGGGGAGATCTTGAGCCAAAATTACACCTCAGTCTGTCCTGCATTAAGGCAAAGACGCTGGGTTTTCACAGTCCCAGTGGGAGCTTGGCTACAAATGGCTAAGCTGGACCTGGCAGGAAATGGAACTCCCAGGCCCTCATAGTTCTTTGGTGGTCACGCAGATCCAAGCATCCAGAGGCAACCTTCTGAAAGTCAAGGTTCAAACTTTTGGCAGATGGTGGCATAGGTGCACCCGGCAGGTAAGAGCAATCTGGGCAGAGCACAACGTGCACCTCTCTTTGTGAAGCGAGTCAGGGAAATGTCATACCAATAAAAACTACCAACAATTTTCAGTATTAGATATGCTTTACAAGCATTAGCTAATAATTTATGAGATATACTCAGTTACTGTCACCATTATACAAGTAGGAAAACTGAGGCTGAGGACCAAGTAAATTGCTTACACATATCCCTAGAGGTAGTAAAGCTGGGTTGAGAACCCTACTCCTCTAAGTCCAGAGGCCAGAAGTCAAGTTCCTAATTACCATCTTGTTGCTAAATTAAGAGCCAAATGACAACCATCTTCATGGGGTTCAAACACATCACAGCCATATACACAACTGGCAGGTTTTAGACAACTGGGTGAAATAAAATTCTAAACAAAGCCCTTTGACAAGGCGTAGGCAGACAGTGTGAGACTCCTGAAACTTCCTCATATCTGCCTTATTTTTCTCATTAATATCAGAAGCTCCATAGGGAATCTGGCCAACATCAACTTAGGTTAAATATTTAAGTGTTTGGGGCCCATATTTCCAACATTTACTGTAGAGGGCGGAAACTTGTAGGAAGAAGACACTCCCCTGACTTCATGACCATTACACACATTAACTAGAATGTGAAAGGTGCCCCCTGGAGTTGTTGAGTGCATCTGTTTTGCCTGGGTCTTACCATCTTTGAGCAGTATGAACCAGATTGCTGAGATTGATAGGGCTGGCTTCTTTTGATCTGACATTGACCGAAGGACCACAAATATCTTTCGTTATTATTGAATGTCACACAATTACTCCCAGAAAAAAACAATCTTGTAACTACTAAATTCTAGTATTTGCAGACTTCTATTTTCATGGATTTCTATATAAGAATGTGAAATGGTAAGCGGTAAGTTTTAGATGGAACCATATGGAATTGCCATTTTTGTAGTTTAAAAACAGTTGAGTGTCAACAAGTTCACATGGTTCAACTTCACAGGTCCCTGAAGGCAGAAGAAAATCTTCATGGTCCTTTTGGATCCCTGAATGATGTACAACATGGACAAATGAGTTTGTTAAAACCAATGCTGTCTTTCACCTGGGTGATGCATAAATAACAATGAATAACTAAAACTAGAAGCAAATATTCTAGAGACTTTGGGCCTATCAAACATTTTAGCCAAACAAGGAGAAACGGAGATTGATTTATGTTTCCTCTAATTGGCCTTATCCGTGTGGTCTTAACTGGCAGGTAAATAGACCAAAGGAAGGTGGCAAAAAGAAGAAAAAGAAATAAATCATAAGGCTGGGCAACTTTCAGACAAATGCTAAATGAACAGATAGGCACCCAACTCCCTTTTCTCTCACACCTGCTGCAGCAGCTGATTATGAATTACAACTGTCCTCCCTTATCAGTAGGGGATGCAGTCCAAGACACACAGTGGGTGCCTAAAAAGCATGGGTGGTAACAAACTCTATATGTACTATGTATTTTTCCTATACACATACATCTGTGATAAAGCTTAATTTATAAATCAGGTAAGGTAAGAGATTCACAACAATAAAATAGAACAACTCTAGTAATATACTGTAGGGGCACCTGGCTGGCTCAGTCAGTTGAGTGTCTGACTTTCAATTTCAGTTCAGGTCATGATCTGTTTCATGAAATTGAGACCCTCCCTGGGCTCCATGCTGAGTGTGGAGCCTGCTTAAGATTTTCTCTTTCCTTCCCCTTCAGCCACTCCCCTTCCTGCTCACTTGCACTCTCTCTCTGATAATAATAATACACTGTTAAAAAAAAGTTATGTGAATGTGGTCTTTCTCTCAAAATATCTCACTGTACTGTAGTCACACTTCTTGGAATGAGATGAGATGATAAAATGCTTGGCGATGAAATGACATGAGGTGAGTGACATAGGCATTGTGATAGAATGTTAGGCTGCTGTTGATCTTCTGACAATAAATCAGAAGGGGATCATCTGCTCCCAGACTGTGGTTGACTGTAGATAACTGAAACCGTGGAAACTGGATCTGTGGACACAGCCTAAAAAGCCTGTATTTCAGCTAACCTATATAATTATGAAACTTGAAAACTCAAGATTTAAAAGGCAAAATCAGCACTGTTCTTCTCTATCACTAACAAGAGTTATAATCACTAAACCTTGGGTCCAAGAGTGAGAGGCTGCTTCTGTTTCAGGGGATGGCAACTGGATGTGCAGGTGGTGCCTATCTTATTTTACAGGCTTCCGAGAGAGAACATGTCATTTGAAGGAATTGGAGGTCTTATTTTGGCTACATGGGAACCAGTGCCATGGTCAACTCCTTATGTCTATCAGGGATATGGGAGAACTAGTGGTCATATGTGTGCCATGCATTTGTCATCCCTGACCTAGGCATTGCAGGTTTGAGGCCTTAGTTCACTTCTCTGTACAAGAAGACCCTTGAACTATGCTATCTCTGAGAATACCTCCATATAGAACACTTCAGGGTTTTTTCTAAATAGCTTTGAATGTGATCTCTTTCCTGGTACTGTGTCACTGACCCTTGGTTGCCCAAAACTTTGTATTGCAAAGGAACAGCAGCAGAAATCCAATAAGAGCCATCCCATTCCTTGTTCCTTTGTACTTTGAGTCACTATCCCTACCCACCTCGTACTTCCACTCAGAATCTATTATGTCATTTTAATAATGTAATACCAACAGTTGTCCCCTATCATGCCCCTAAATAATATACCACAAAGCCTTATCATAGTCCCATCTCTTTGAATTTGTCTCAGAAAATTCAACATTGTGCCATTGGGAACCTATTAGCATCATTCCCATTATCTTGAAAAAGACTTCTTTCAGGTTATTGAAATAACTAGATAAAGAAACTGGATGGGGACATGTGCGGGGACTTTATGCCTCCCAAACACGTAGTATTAATTAGTTTCTTCCACACAAACATGGCAAAATAATAATAGGAGCTTCAAGTTACTGAGTCTGGTGTCCCTAGGAACATAAACCCATTTAATTCTTACCACTATTTCTGACGTTGAGTATTTGTCCTGGATGGCATGTGATATGTTTAGATCCACCAACACCTAATTTTCTGTAACCATCAAGGTTCCATCAAGTAAGATGGTCCATTCAAAGGCTTTATTGATAGGGGTTGAATGAAGGGATTATTTACAAAACTGTGGTCAAAGTTAAGGGAAGCAACTAGGGGTGGGTGGTAAAGCTCCCAGGATTCAGCATAAGTGAGAAACTATTATCCGGTAGGCCTGGGGATAGGACTGTTAATAAAATGCTAGAGAGTGTTGTAGTCGTAGCAGAGGGGCTGATGGACAGAGACTGGGCACCATCAAGCCCACAGCCAGGTGGGAAATGAAGAATAAATAACCCAACTTCTCTCTCTCTCATGTCATCTGATGTCCTTCTAATGCTTCCCATTAGTTAAGCCTAATAGGAAATAAGACAACAATGGAGCACAGTGTAGTTTATAGAGGTCCGCCTCCCACCCCAGGGCACAGAGCCAGGCACAGAAGAATGGAGAATGGATCTGGAGGGACAAGTGGAGATTCTCAAGCCCAGTTCTCTACCGAACAAAATCGCCATGTTTGCTGCCATCTGATTCTGTTGGCCGACCTACTGCAGATGGTTGGATCCTGAGCCAGCTCTGGGAAAGTGGGCATGACCAAGAGAAAGCTTCCTTTTGGGTGGTAACCAGATTCCATGGGATCTTCTCTACTGGTGAGAATGCAAGACAAGGACAGGGAAAGAGACCAACAGGAGTAGAATAAAAGGAAAAGACATGAAAGCAGAGAGAAGAGAGGCATACAGGAAGATGAGGAGATGAGAAGAAACTATGTCATGAATATGGCAGGGCCTCCTATGAAGGGGCTGCTGTATCCTGCATGGTGATCATTTGCCACATTTCCTTAAGTGTCTGTGTCTCTTATAGTAAGTCCTTATCTCCAGTGTAACCTGAACCCAACTTTGATCCTCACAACCTAAATGGCTCTACCAGTGAAATGCAATTACCCAGATTTTACAATTGAGCTAATTGAGCAAAAAGAATTAAGAATATATCTGAGGTGACACAGAAAATAAGTACCACAAAGGAATCCAAACCTGGTTCCATCTGTCACAAGCCCCTAGACTCTCCACTGAGCCACATGGCCAGCTGCAACCCAAAACAGGACTGTCCCAGTAACAAAATTGAAGGACAAGTTTCTGATGTTCCCAAGAAACTCCCTCGAAGATTGTAGATTGTCTGCCACTACCAGCTGGTAAGTAAGTGTCCATGCCTTTTTTGGTCTGGAGCTCATAGACTTTTAGGGTCTGTGTAATTCAAGGATGTTAAAAGCACCATCTTAGGGATGTTGGCAGATGTTTCTTGGATAAAACGGCTTTCTGGAATATAAGAGAAAGATATTTCACAACTGCTTCCATTTCCTTTTCTAGATCCCTCAAGTCCTGAATGTGACCAAGACACTCTCAGAACAATGTGTGACACTTCTTCTACAACAAACAACACTTGAATTTAGGAAGGACAGAACACATTTCCCTTGTATGCATTAAAAAAAAAAAAAAAAAGGACAGAACCTATTTCCATTATATGCCTCTTCTGTGGCTTCAGCTGGTAGAAGTAATAGAAGTAATGGAACCATCCTTAGTGACATAACAGAGTAATCAGAAGACTGGTTGGCAGCTGAGGACCAGGAAATGTGTGCAGAAGATGTCAAGATCTGCAGGTTTCTATGACCTCCTGTCTCACGGAGGCTTATATTCTAAAACAGCATTCTGTGATCCCCAAATGGTTTGCTTTATGGTCTTGTCATTAATTTGAAGGGAAAGTTCATTTCCACAGGTCAAGCTTTGCAATGAATGTTGAGAACCCAGTTCAACAGTGGAAAAAGCTCTAGAATGTTTTTCCACACTCAAACCAGGGCTTCCTTATCAAGTTCATCAAAGCATTTTTAAAAAATATAAATGTCTTACCACTTTGCCCAGGAAGAATAAATCTGCACAGCCACCTCAAAGACTTGACAACTTTATTTTCATTGTGTAGAGCTGGGTGGGTCCTCCTGAACTGGGCTTCCTAAAGGGACCCAGCCCTTCTCCGCACAGTCTCCAGGCCTGCCACTCCAGTGAGTGTGATCAAAGAGAGGAAAGCCAAGCCGCTGAGCCTCGAGAAATAAAGCTAAAACAACAGATTTGTTTCTTGGCTTCTCCCTTAAATACGTTCAGAGTGTTTAAAGCCCTGTAAGGAAACGCTCTGGGGCCCTGGATGTGAGAGAGGCACATCTAAATCCTTTCCCAAGAGGAAATCTCTCACCTCGGTGGGGTAAATTAGCTCATTAAGAGCAGCCAGAAGCAGGCAGGAAACCTGGGAAGTAGGAGCTTTAATTCAAAGCACAGAAAATTATAGATTTCTTTACACATTAAAAAAGCATTTATCTTGGCTAAAAATGAAACGACTTTTCAATGATCAACACATGGTTTAAATCTGCTCTGCTAATTTATATCTATCCACCAGTCTGTCTAGTTGTTCAGCTACCAGGAAATTCAATTACACTCAGTAAATCTGCATTGAACACCTACTATGTGCCTGTGGCACATTTGTAAATTACATAAACACAACAAAAATAGGAAAGAGGCAAATGTCTACCTTTTTGTTCAGGAGGAAAGACTCATGTATTAAAGTTTGGAAGACATTTGTATCTCACTTTTCAACAATACTTAGTATTTTTATGTACTAGGCATTGAGCTTAGATGTGAATAATGCAAAATAGGGTATTAAAAAGCTGCATTCGGTGGAATCAAGTGTTAAGATGTACAGAGAAGATAATGGGTCAAGGGAAAGCAGGAGATTGAAGAAGAGAGGGTGAAGTTTCTCTGGGAGGTTTCTTAGAATAAACAGTACCTGAACTGACCCTGAAGGAGGTCAATGAGAAGTAACAGCAAGTATGGCCTCTAGAAAAACAGGCTTTACTTTCTTTTCTGCTGCGTGGACCTCAGACTATTCTGTTCTCTGGGCCTTAATTTCCCCCTTTACGGATGCCTGGGTGGTTCGGTGGGTTAAGCCTCTGCCTTCGGCTCAGGTCATGATCTCAGGATCCTGGGATTGAGCCCCTGCTCAGCAGAGAGCCTGCTTCCCTCCTCTCTCTCTCTTCCTGCCTCTCTGCTACTTGTGATCTATCAAATAAATAAACAAAATCTTTAAAAAATAAAAATAAAAAATAAACACACTGACTCCATTCATTCATTCATTCGTTTATTCATTCACTCTTTATTCAGGACCAACTATCCATACCAGATCGTCTTGACTGTTTAGGATGAAGCCTTTAGGTTTGCTTTGATCCAAGGCATAAAAGACAGGCATCTGCTCTCCAAGAGGGGCTCCAATATTCATGGTGCCATGACATCATGAACCCCTGCTGTTCTCTCTTTTCCACTTATCAAGGCATGGGGGTTGGCTCTGGGGAAACAGGACACAGAACAGGTAACTCTGTTGGGAGAAGAGGTCAAGAAAAGTATAGAATATAGGGAGTTCCAGAAGAAATGCCACAATAGTAATCACTTGGTATCTAATGTGTTTCCATGTGGTGAGAGGAGGAAATGGGGTGGGAATAAACCTAAATGGGTGGTGACAAGACTTAAAGGCAATGGAGGGACTCAAAAGGGAGTGGCCATTTTGCTCAGAATAAAAAGATTTGACAGTCCATTTGGGGCTGGCATAGTGCCCTGAATATTGTGGCCATCAGGACCCAGTCCCAGTGCTGCTACTAGATGACTTAACCTACATTGCTTGAGCCTGTTGGTCTACAGGTTTTACATTGGTAAAATTAGTTTGATAAAATGTATGTCCATTTCTTCCCCTCACACCTCAGGAAGAATTTGGAGAAACGAATAATAACAATATCCAGCACACTCCATATGCTAACCTTATATAAGTTTTTATTTATTAGCTCTGGGCAGAATCCATGTAGCTAATTCTGTGTGAACATAGTACCAGTCTCTTTGAAAATGGTACTACCGGGTGGGAGTCAAGATGGCGGAGAAGTAGCAGCCTGAGACTACATCAGGTAACAGGAGATCAGCTCGATAGCTTATCTAAACATTGCAAACACCTACAAATCCAACGGGAGAGCGAAGAGAAGAAGAACAGCAACTCTAGAAACAGAAAATCAACCACTTTCTGAAAGGTAGGACTGGCGGAGAAGTGAATCTAAAACGACGGGAAGATAGACCGCGGTGGGAGGGGCCGGCTCCCGGCAAGCGGCGGAGGAACGGAGCACAAAATCAGGACTTTTAAAAGTCTGTTCCACTGAGGGACATTGCTCCAGGGGCTAAACCGGGGTGAAGCCCACGCGGGGCCAGCGTGGCCCCAGGCCCCGCAAGGTCACAGAAGGATCGGGGGTGTCAGAGTGTCGGAGAGCTTGCAGGTATTAGAACGGAGAAACCGGCTGCAAAGACAGAGCCGAGGACTGAACTCTCAGCTCGGGGTTACCTTGAACTGGTCGCGGGCTGGGTGAGCTCGGAGCGCGGCTAGAGGCTGGGGATACGGGAGTGATTGGGTGCTGTCCTCTGGGGACGCACTGAGGAGTGGGGCCCCAGGCTCTCGGCTCCTCCGGGCCGGAGACTGGGAGGCCGCCATTTTCATTCCCGTCCTCCGGAACTCTACGGAAAGCGTTCAGGGAACAGAAGCTCCCAAAAGCGAACCCGAGCCGATTACTTAGTCCGGCTGCTGGTAAGGGCGGTGCAATCCCGCCTCGGGCAAAGACTCCTGAGAGTCACTACAACAGGCCCCTCCCCCAGAAGATCAACAAAATATCCAGCCAGGACGAAGTTCATCTATCAAGGAGAAAGCAGATTCAATTCCTAAGACAGCAGAGCAATTCCAGAGGAGGAGAAAGCAAAGCACGGAACTCATGGCTTTCTCCCCATGATTCTTTAGTCTTGCGGCTACTTCAATTTTTTTTCTTTTTTCAATTTTTTTTTTCTTTTTTCAATTTTTTTTCTTTTTTCTTTTTTCTTCTTCTGCTAAATTTTTTTAAAACTTTTACCCTTTTCTTTTTTAACGTTTTTTGACTAGTTCATCTAAATATATATGTTTTTTCTTTCTTTTTTATATTTTTTTATTTGTTTTATTTTTTAAATTTTTTTCTTTTCTTTTTTTTTTTTTCTTTTTTTTTCAGAACCTGTTTTTTATCCCCTTTCTCCCCCCCACAATTTGGGGTCTCTTCTGATTTGGTTACAGCGCATTTTTCCGGGGTCTTTGCCACCCTATTAGTAGTTTATTTGCTCCTTCATATCCTCTTATCTGGACAAAATGACAAGGCGGAAAAAATCACCACAAACAAAAGAACAAGAGACAGTACCGAAGGCTAGGGACCTAATCAACACAGACATTGGTACTATGTCAGATCAAGAGTTCAGAATGACGATTCTGAACATTCTAGCCGGGCTCGAAAAAGGCATGGAAGATATTAGAGAAACCCTCTCTGGAGATATTAAAGCCCTTTCTGGAGAAATTAAAGAACTAAAATCTAACCAAGTTGAAATCAAAAAAGCTATTAATGAGGTGCAATCAAAAATGGAGGCTCTCACTGCTAGGATAAATGAGGCAGAAGAAAGAATTAGTGATATAGAAGAACAAATGACAGAGAATAAGGAAGCCGAGCAAAAGAGGGACAAACAGCTACTGGACCATGAGGGGAGAATTCGAGAGATAAGTGACACCATAAGACGAAACAACATTAGAATAATTGGGATTCCAGAAGAAGAAGAAACAGAGAGGGGAGCAGAAGGTCTATTGGAGAGAATCATTGGAGAGAATTTCCCTAATATGGCAAAGGGAACAAGCATCAAAATCCAGGAGATGCAGAGAACCCCCCTCAAAGTCAACAAGAATAGGTCCACACCCCGTCACCTAATAGTAAAATTGACAAGTCTTAGTGACAAAGAGAAAATCCTGAAAGCAGCCCGAGAAAAGAAGTCTGTAACATACAATGGTAAAAATATTAGATTGGCAGCAGACTTATCCACAGAGACCTGGAAGGCCAGGAAGAGCTGGCATGATATATTCAGAGCACTCAACGAGAAAAACATGCAGCCAAGAATACTCTATCCAGCTAGGCTATCATTGAAAATAGAAGGAGAGATCAAAAGCTTCCAGGACAAACAAAAACTGAAAGAATTTGCAAACACCAAACCAGGTCTCCAGGAAATATTGAAAGGGGTCCTCTAAGCAAAGAGAGAGCCTAAAAGTAGTAGATCAGAAAGGTACAGAGACAATATACAGTAACAGTCACCTTACAGGCTACTAATGGCACTAAATTCATATCTCTCAGTAGTTACCCTGAATGTTAATGGGCTAAATGCCCCAATCAAAAGACACAGGGTATCAGAATGGATAAAAAAACAAAACCCATCAGTATGTTGCCTACAAGAAACTCATTTTAGACGCGAAGACACCTCCAGATTTAAAGTGAGGGGGTGGAAAACAATTTACCATGCTAATAGGCATCAGAAGAAAGCTGGGGTGGCAATCCTTATATCAGATCAATTAGATTTTAAGCCAAAGACTATAATAAGAGATGAGGAAGGACACTATATCCTACTCAAAGGGTCTGTCCAACAAGAAGATCTAACAATTTTAAATATCTATGCCCCTAACGTGGGAGCAGCCAACTATATCAACCAATTAATAACAAAATCAAAGAAACACATCAATAATAATACAATAATAGTAGGGGACTTGAACACTCCCCTCACTGAAATGGACAGATCATCCAAGCCAAAGATCAACAAGGAAATAAAGGCCTTAAATGACACACTGGACCAGATGGACATCACAGATATATTCAGAACATTTCATCCCAAAGCAACAGAATACACATTCTTCTCTAGTGCACATGGAACCTTCTCCAGAATAGATCACATCCTGGGTCACAAATCAGGTCTCAACCGGTATCAAAAGATTAGGATTATTCCCTGCATATTTTCAGACCACAATGCTCTGAAGCTAGAACTCAATCACAAGGAAAGCTGGAAAGAACCCAAATACCTGGAGACTAAACAGCATCCTTCTAAAGAATGAATGGGTTAACCAGGAAATTAAAGAAGAATTGAAAAAATTCATGGAAACAAATGATAATGAAAACACAACAGTTCAAAATCTGTGGGACACAGCAAAGGCAGTCCTGAGAGGAAAATATATAGCGGTACAAGCCTTTCTCAAGAAACAAGAAAGGTCTCAAGTACACAACCTAACCCTACACCTAAAGGAGATGGAGAAAGAACAAGAAAGAAACCCTAAACCCAGCAGGAGAAGAGAAATCATAAAGATCAGAGCAGAAATCAATGAAATAGAAACCAAAAAAACAATAGAAAAAATCAATGAAACTAGGAGCTGGTTCTTTGAAAGAATCAATAGGATTGATAAACCCCTGGCCAGACTCATCAAAAAGAAAAGAGAAAGGACCCAAATCAATAAAATCATGAATGAAAGAGGAGAGATCACAACTAACACCAAAGAAATACAGACAATTATAAGAACATACTATGAGCAACTCTACGCCAACAAATTGGACAATCTGGAAGAAATGGATGCATTCCTAGAGACATATAAGCTACCACAACTGAACCAGGAAGAAATAGAAAACCTGAACAGGCCCATAACCAGTAAGGAGATTGAAACAGTCATCAAAAATCTCCAAACAAACAAAAGCCCAGGGCCAGATGGCTTCCCAGGGGAATTCTACCAAACATTTAAAGAAGAACTCATTCCTATTCTCCTGAAACTGTTCCAAAAAATAGAAATGGAAGGAAAACTTCCAAACTCATTCTATGAGGCCAGCATCACCTTGATCCCAAAACCAGACAAGGATCCCACCAAAAAAGAGAAATACAGACCAATATCCTTGATGAACACAGACGCAAAAATTCTCGCCAAAATACTAGCCAATAGGATTCAACAGTACATTAAAAGGATTATTCACCACGATCAAGTGGGATTTATTCCAGGGCTGCAGGGTTGGTTCAACATCCGCAAATCAATCAATGTGATAGAACACATTAATAAAAGAAAGAACAAGAACCATATGATACTCTCAATAGATGCTGAAAAAGCATTTGACAAAGTACAGCATCCCTTCCTGATCAAAACTCTTCAAAGTGTAGGGATAGAGGGCACATACCTCAATATTATCAAAGCCATCTATGAAAAACCCACCGCAAATATCATTCTCAATGGAGAAAAACTGAAAGCTTTTCCATTAAGGTCAGGAACACGGCAGGGATGTCCATTATCACCACTGCTATTCAACATAGTATTAGAAGTCCTAGCCTCAGCAATCAGACAACAAAAAGAAATTAAAGGCATCCAAATTGGTAAAGAAGAAGTCAAACTATCACTCTTCGCAGATGATATGATACTATATGTGGAAAACCCAAAAGACTCCACTCCAAAACTGCTAGAACTTGTACAGGAATTCAGTAAAGTGTCAGGATATAAAATCAATGCACAGAAATCAGTTGCATTTCTGTACACCAACAACAAGACTGAAGAAAGAGAAATTAAGGAGTCAATCCCATTCACAATTGTACCCAAAACTATAAGATACCTAGGAATAAACCTAACCAAAGAGACTAAGAATCTATACACAGAAAATTATAAAGTACTCATGAAAGAAATTGAGGAAGACACAAAAAAATGGAAAAATGTTCCATGCTCCTGGATTGGAAGAATAAATATTGTGAAAATGTCTATGCTACCTAAAGCAATCTACACATTTAATGCAATCCCTATCAAAATACCATCCATTTTTTTCAAAGAAATGGAACAAATAATCCTAAAATTTATATGGAACCAGAAAAGACCTCGAATAGCCAAAGGAATATTGAAGAACAAAGCCAAAGTTGGTGGCATCACAATTCCGGACTTCAAGCTCTATTACAAAGCTGTCATCATCAAGACAGCATGGTACTGGCACAAAAACAGACACATAGACCAGTGGAACAGAATAGAGAGCCCAGAAATCGACCCTCAACTCTATGGTCAACTCATCTTCGACAAAGCAGGAAAGAATGTCCAATGGAAAAAAGACAGCCTCTTCAATAAATGGTGCTGGGAAAATTGGACAGCCACATGCAGAAAAATGAAATTGGACCACTTCCTTACACCACACACGAAAATAGACTCCAAATGGATGAAGGACCTCAATGTGAGAAAGGAATCCATCAAAATCCTTGAGGAGAATGCAGGCAGCAACCTCTTCGACCTCAGCCGCAGCAACATCTTCCTAGGAACAACGGCAAAGGCAAGGGAAGCAAGGGCAAAAATGAACTATTGGGATTTCATCAAGATCAAAAGCTTTTGCACAGCAAAGGAAACAGTTAACAAAACCAAAAGACAGCTGACAGAATGGGAGAAGATATTTGCAAACGACATATCAGATAAAGGGCTAGTATCCAAAATCTATAAGGAACTTAGCAAACTCAACACCCGAAGAACAAACAATCCAATCAAGAAATGGGCAGAGGACATGAACAGACATTTCTGCAAAGAAGACATCCAGATGGCCAACAGACACATGAAAAAGTGCTCCACGTCACTCGGCATCAGGGAAATACAAATCAAAACCACAATGAGATATCACCTCACACCAGTCAGAATGGCTAAAATTAACAAGTCAGGAAATGACAGATGCTGGAGAGGATGTGGAGAAAGGGGAACCCTCCTCCACTGTTGGTGGGAATGCAAGCTGGTGCAACCACTCTGGAAAACAGCATGGAGGTTCCTCAAAATGTTGAAAATAGAACTACCCTATGACCCAGCAATTGCACTACTGGGTATTTACCCTAAAGATACAAACATAGTGATCCGAAGGGGCACGTGTACCCAAATGTTTATAGCAGCAATGTCTACAATAGCCAGACTATGGAAAGAACCTAGATGTCCATCAACAGATGAATGGATAAAGAAGATGTGGTATATATACACAATGGAATACTATGCAGCCATCAAAAGAAATGAAATCTTGCCATTTGCGACGACGTGGATGGAACTAGAGCGTATCATGCTTAGTGAAATAAGTCAATCGGAGAAAGACAACTATCATATGATCTCCCTGATATGAGGACATGGAGAAGCAACATGGGGGGGTAGGGGGATAGGAGAAGAATAAATGAAACAAGATGGGATTGGGAGGGAGACAAACCATAAATGACTCTTAATCTCACAAAACAAACTGGGGGTTGCTGGGGGGAGGTGGGATTGGGAGAGGGGGAGCGGGCTATGGACATTGGGGAGGGGAGGCGAACCATAAGAGACTATGGACTCTGAAAAACAACCTGAGGGTTTTGAAGGGTCAGGGGTGGGAGGTTGGGGGAACAGGTGGTGGGTAATGGGGAGGGCACGTTTTGCATGGAGCACTGGGTGTTGTGCAAAAAGAATGAATACTGTTACGCTGAAAAAATAAATAAAATGGAAAAAAAAAGAAAAGAAAAGAAAATGGTACTACCTGCAATGAGGAGTTCAAATTTATCTTGGTTGATGAAACTTGAGAAAAATGTCTCCATTTGAGAAATTCCACAACAGCCCTTGGGTATAGGATCAGTACACCTAAAGCTGCTTATGAAAACACAATAAAATAAGCACATCTGAATGGGACATGCTTCACTTGAATGATTTAAACCATAATTAAACATCTCACATCATCTGTCATGCTCTTGATTATCAAAATAGGGAAAGTGAACGTGCCCCTCCTGTTTGACACTTCTAGGCAGTCTGTTGACGCCATTCCTGGTTATGAAAGGAATCCTAATCAAAGACATATCCAATCCAATTTGAGACAAACAACATGGTGGTTTATAGAAAACTTCCTTTCTGCGTTGACCCACAACCTAAACAAAAGGTCAGAATCACTTAAGTTGCTTCAAAACGGAGAGCTGTGATACAAACCAGGAGTGTGGTGTGGATGGAAACCCATGCAATTCCTTTGTAAGTTGCAAACCTAAGTAAACACTATGAAAGCCTGCTATTATTTACTCTGATACCATAGTCAACACTTTGGAATCATTAGCTTTGAACCCTTGGGTAAAGCTGGTTTTTAAACTCTCTATTTCACATCCAAGGTCGACTTCTTCTACGGCCAGCAGATCCATAACCCCAAAGGCCACATCCTCCCCTCACATACACATGTTCAGCTCTCACAGGCATCAACGCAAGGGTCTCCTGGGACCCCCAGCAAGGACAAGGGTTAACTTCCTCTCTCCTCTTTCACCTGAAAATTAAATGCTAAGGAATCAGAGTTTGGATTTATCAAATACAGAAGGCCAGAAGCAAGAAATAATACATTTGAACTGAACTACAGAGGATTCCTAAATTTCTTGACCACAGAAATTTTATTAATGTCAAACAGTGTAACTAACTGGAGAAATATTAAATTATCTTTTCACCAAGACACCCACCTCTGCTCCAAATATCACCCATATATGAAGAACGTAGTGGTCACATATTACCAGTGGGACCTCATAAATCAATCACTATAATAAACAGCCATTCTGGCTTCCATATTTACACAGATTAAAATATACGTATATATATATATGTGTGTGTGTGTATATATATATATATATATGTCTAGAAGGCAGGAGTTTTCCACTCAGTCTTCTGGCCATTGACAATAATTAGTGGGGTGACTTTCATGAACTGGTGAAGCTCTCTGGCATGTATTTTCATTTTTCTTATGAAAAAATGACCCACAAGAGCACTCAATGCTCTAAAATTCTGTGATGTCTAAGAACCAAATGAGAGACTGTAATTTTATAAGTCCATAAGCATTGCTTCAAGGAACTATAAACTTAAAAAAACCCTGGAGCAGTACTGTTATCTTCAATTATGAAGCACAGGACATTAATAATTAACAGTGCACCACTAGCAAAGGTAGTAAAATTAAGTAAGTACTAAGGTGACTTTCTGGGCTGTGCCTAAGGTCCGGGCCCAAGCAGCTCCACAGGTACAACACCTACCCTAAGAATTAACTGAATGTGGGACCGAGTCCAGCCAAACCTAAACTGCTTGAAATTAGGTGATAGAGAGAGCATGTATGTACATCATGTCTAGAAAATTCTCCATGGTCAAGACTTAGACCTGAGCCCCTGTGCCAGTACAAAGAAAACCAGAGTCAAGGCATCCCTTCATTTTCAGCTGGCTGGGTTTATTTGCAAGTCATATAGGAGCTACCTTCTGCACAAAGGGTAGGTATCCTAGCCAGCCCACAGAAGCCTCAGTAGAGAACATCCCCTGAAGTACAGTAGTTATAAAACTGTTTCAATGAGACCTAAGGCTATATGTAAAAACACGTCCATGAAAAGTACCTTCCAAATACGAGAAGGAAAGCCGTGTATCCCACCCCCACCCCCAGAGCATACATTCTAGGTAAGCCCTTTCTTTCTTTCTTTCTTTCTTTCTTTCTTTCTTTCTTTCTTTCTTTCTTTCTTTCTTTTTCTTTCTTTCTTTCCTTAAGATTTGAGAGAGAGAGAGAGAGCAGGTGTGCACGCAGGGGGAGGGCAGAGGGAGAAGGAGAGAATCTCAAGTAGACTCCCAGCTGAGTCTGTAACCTGACTCAGTGCTCGATCCCATGAAAGAGATCATGACCTGAGCTGAACTGAGTCAGATGCTCAACCGACTGAGCCACCCAGGCACCCCAGGTAAGCCATTTCTTTCATCTTCACACCCTTGCTCAAAGTAGGAACTAGTAGGTTTTTTGGTTTTGTTTTGTTTTTTAAAGATTTTATTTATTTGACAGAGAGAGACACAGCAAGAGAGGGAACAGAAGCAGGGGGAGTTGAGAAAGGGAGAAGCAGGTTTCCCGTTGAGCAGGGAGCCCGATGCTGTGCTCAATCCCAGGACCCTGGGATCATGACCTGAGCTGAAGGCAGATGCTTAACAACTGAGCCATCCAGGTGCCCTGAGAACTAGTAGTTTAATGATCCCAGATAAAAATAGTATTCCATGGACCCTGGTGGCAATGACCCTTTCCACTGGAGTATAAAATCAATGGATTGGATCATTTGCCCAACCATCGCAGTCATCAACAGATAGATCAATTTCAAAAATATTACACTGAATAAAGAAAATCAGACACAAAAGAATATGTACTGTGAGATCCTAATAGTATGAAGTTCTAAAACAGGCAAAATGACTCTATATTAGTAGAAATCAAAATAGTCGGTTTTGGCAAGGGGAGGAAGACTATCTTATAAGGAACTTTCTGGAGTAATGGAAATGTTCTGTGGGTTACATGCAGATATGAATTTGTCAAAACTAATTAAACTCACACTACAGATCTGTGCATTTCACTGTAAGTAATTTATATACCAATTGAAAAATACGAAAAAAAGAAGAGGCAATCCTGGGGAGGGAGATATTGACATAATGATAATCATATTCCAATCGTCAAGGACTTTCCAGTGATGGGGAGACGCTACGTACCTGACAAGGCCAAAACATTTGGAGACAAAAGGGCAGACATGCTGAACACATTTTATAGCATACACGTAGCCTCCTTTTTCTTTAAGCCCTGGTGACTAAAAATTTTATTTTAATCATTTGGGTAGATAATCCTCAGTCTAAATTAACTGGCACAAATATGCCTGTCACCAGAGAGTGAACATCAAGATTACAAACTCTGACATCACTACTTTGGTGTAGAGCAAACAGACCAAAACCACCAAAACCCTGTGTCCCAAGGGTTTCAAGTCTCAAGATTATCCATTGCCCTGAAGTCACAAAGCCCTACCAATCTTCTAAGGCACAATACATGCCTTAGAAGACCCAAGGACCATAAAAATATCTCCCTCACTGACTGTCCCAATGCCCAAAGTGCCCAGATCATAAATTTCTTTGGATTAGGGTGTCTGGGTGGTTCAGTCGGTTAAGCCACTGCCTTTGGCTCAGGTCATGATCCCAGAGTCCTGGAGTCAAGTCTCCCAAGTGGTTCCTAGCTCCGTGGGGAGTCTGCTTCTCCCCCTGAACTTCTCCCCTCTTAACGTTCTCTCTCACTCTCTCTCTCTCAAATAAATAAAATCTTTTTAAAAAAATGACTTTGGTTTAAAGCAGAGATGGGACCCTTAAAGACCCAACACCCCACATCTTTCCCACAGCCCATTTCTAACCCATAACAATTGAAAACCAGGTGTTTGCAGATTCTCTCTCAAAAGACACCCTTCTTACCTTCCCACAAACTTCCCAGCTTTATTTTCTACATTCTTAAAGACACACCTCAAATGGTAAATTCATGCCTCCTCTCAGAGACTGTATCTAGACTATAAGACAATCCGACCTCCTGAAGCCTAAGAAGGGAAGCCACAGCATTATTAACACCTAGGCATCAGGAAGGGAAAACCAAAAGGCTGACAAAGATGCCTAAAACATTCCAATTCTTAAACTTAAGATGACTCTTCTGTAGCCATTGTCTGTTGACCATAAAAACATCATGGAGCACCTGTTTGAACCGTTCAGAGTCACTGAGCAGCCACTCAAGCCACTCCCTTTGTTACTCCCACAGGTCACCCTGTCTCAATGCATACATAGCAACAAACCAGCCTGACCGACACAAACAAACACATTTCAGCCCAACAGAAGATCTGAAAACTTTTCAAAAATAAGAAATCACAAGCACTGAGAGGCAGAGTTGTGTGTTTACCCTTTTTGTGAAGAAAGAAAAAAAAAGTCAAACCTGAGAATAAATCCACCTGTGAGTGCCTATCTCTGTTAAGGTCACCAAAAATCCCTCCTCTTTATTTGCAAACAGTTTAGAAGCTACTGAAGGAAGTCGGCCAATAAATGTTTTGAAACCAAGATTAATGGCTGATTTGTCATCTGGGAAAGGAAAGGTGAGCTTGCATGCCTCTGCTAAGGAAGCAAACCAGAGGAGGAGGGCCCCTGATTTATGGGGTTGTGAGGAGACTAATTAGAGCCTCCTGGAGGGAGATAAGAGGGACCAAACGCATTTGGGGAAAGCAAAGTGAAAGGCGGGGACACAGCAGAGTCCATAGAGCAAACAAGGAGGTGGAGAAAGGAGGCGGCTGCAGAAATAAGGTCCAGAAGCAAAGCAGAGTGACTGCATGGATTCCAAGGTAATCCCATGTTTGGAAAGCTTCTAGAAGGCACGAAGAAAAGGCCCATGTTCCTGCACCTCAGACAAGGTCTGAAAACAAAGTCCTTGCACCTTAATCTTGAACAGCTGTCCCCTTACCCCCCTTTCCAGGACTGCACGCAAGTGGTCAGAACGCCCAGGGTCACCCAGCAAGCAGTCCATCTCCTTCCTATCCGAGTCCCTGTGAAACAGCCTGCTCAGGGGTCCATAGGTTGGCTTGTTGAGCAGAAATTGTCATCCAAGACAGTTTCTTATTTTACTTGTTACATTTGCCCTCATACCAGCCACATTTGCATCTCTCAGGTGTCCTGATGTGGGAAGGAGCCATCAGAGACACAGGGGAACCGAATCCAGACCCCAAAACCAGCAGATCAAGGAGGGAAGACCCTCCGTGCAATCCTGTCCCGAGAGACGCCCAGGTTGGACGGTGCTGGGGCGGCCTCTGCAGAAGACACTGCCTCAGGGGAGAGGCTCAGGAGGTCAGGCCCACTACATTGTGTCTGGAAACAAGGGGGTGCTGAGAAGAGACGATGAACCTGCCTCACTGTCAGAGTCAAGCTACTTCTTCCTAGGACAGCTGCGTACCGTTTGCAGTACTTGTGCGCCTGCGCGTGTGTGCGTGCGTACATGCGTGTGTGTACGCGTGCGCACGCATGCTCGTGGACGTGCACGTCTGCAAGAGTTCCGTCTAGTTTCATGGGCTTCATAGGATAAATTCATCACCCCGCTACCTTTATTGGGGTGTTGCGTTAAGGTGTAGGAAAGAGGCACAGAGTCCATGAAAGCATGTGCCTAAAATGGGGCAGTCTCTTTACCGCTCTCATTTCTAACATGAGGACAAAGAGAAGGCAGAGGGAGGAGAGAGGCAAGAAGGGAGGGATAGGCAAAGAAAAAGAGAGAGAAAGAAAATGGAGAGAAAGGAAGGAAGTGTGAGGGAAGAAAAGAGGGGAAAAGAAATAGAAAGAGTGGAGGCAGAGGGATAGACAGGGAATGGAAGAAAGCCAGCAGGCAGCTGGTGCAAGAAATAAGTAAGGGTCTTTTCTCCCATTTTCCTGTCTTTTAATAAATCACTGTAGCGGCCTGTGACAGCTCTCTGTTATCCCTAAATGCTCAAGCAAACAGCTTTTCTTTGAGCCCATTCAAGTGGCTGCCAGGGCGGTTGGAGCTGGGCAAGCAATGCGGGCCCTCAGACTGCCCCCCTGTAATTCAGTTAGAAAAGCAAGCATGAAGTCAATATTCATTGCACAGGGTAAGAATTGCCACAACACAATGAAATGGTAATGAGCCGGCTCACAAAGGAGGCAAGCTGGATAATCAGTTTTTAAGGAGGTTCTAGGCACACGAGGCTGCCAGGGCCTGAGTGGGCGGCAAAGGCATATGGGCCCCCACCTGAGGGCCTGCCCTCAGCCCCCACCATCTGCGGGCATTGGCAGGAGGCCGGCTGGAAACCAAGGGAATCTCGCCAGGCCCTTTTCCCCCAGCCACTCCTCTCTATTTTGCGATTTGGGGGCCTCATGGAGCCTAAAATGTGGGGACAAAAAGCCATTTCACAGCCATGGCTCCTATGTGGGCTTTCAGAAGAGTCAGGGCAAAGGCCAGCAGATGGGAAAATTGAAAAGCCTGCAGTGTACCTGTCATATGTGCTCAGTCCACTCAAGGATCATTACCTGACTGGACCAGGACACCTGAGCAGAAAGTCACCAAAATAACAAGAATTGTGGGGTAGAGTCAGACTCTGGGTATTTGTATATGTCCGTAGTTTAAAATATACAAAGGAATTTATGTGTCTTACAAGGTTTCATTTAAAACACTTTTCTTAGTCAGATTTTTTTATCTCAGTAAAGCTAAAATCAAAGAAGTACCCAAGTAAGACGAGACCATCAGATAAATGGCCATGTGTGAACTGCATTTAGATAGCTGTAGTCATGCACTTGGCCTAGAGTGATTGCCATCCCTGGGCTTGAAGAGAAATTTTTCTTCAAGACTTCCAGTTTGATTTCATTGTGTGTTTTCTACCCATGTCTATTTGGAGACTGGTCCATACCTAGACAGCTGTCAGAAGAGTTTCTGTTTATTCCAGATAAATCTGTTGTCATCATCATCATCATCATCATCATTTATATCTACATCTCTAGTGATTGCAAAATTAATTTAGGTGACCTACAAAAAGGTATGCCAAAAAGCAAGTGATGTACAATTTAAAATGAAAAGTGAGGGGCTCCTGGGTGGCTCAGTCGTTAGCGTCTGCCTTCAGCTCAGGTCAAGATACCAGGGTCCTGGGATCGAGCTCTACATCGGGTTCCCTGCTCAGCAGGGGGCCTGCTTTTCCCTCTCCCAGTCCCCCTTCTTGTGTTCCCTCTCTTGCTGTGTTACTCTCTATCAAATAAATAAATAAAATCTTAAAAAATAAAATAAAAAGAAAAGAGAAGGAAAAATCAGAGTAAGAGACAAAATGAAGCCCAAGATCCTGCATCCTTGCAGAGCTGTGCTAAGACTTGGTCCTTGACCTTCTAGTAACCAGCTGAAAGAGAGAAACATAATCCTTTAAGTCAATGAATCTCAACAGAACCCCAAACATTCTGATATATGTGACCTGGTGGTGTGCAGCCCAGACTTCTGTATTTTCTAAAGATCCCCTATAAGATAAAAACAGAGAAGTTCACATAGACCAGTGGAACAGAGTGGAGAGCCCAGATATGGACCCTCAACTCTATGGTGAAATCATCTTCGACAAAACAGGATAAAACATTCAATGGAAAAAAGACAGTCTCTTCAATAAATGGTGCTGGGAAAACTGGACAGCGATATGTAGAAGAATGAAACTCGACCATTCTCTTACACCGTACACAAAGATAAACTTGAAATGGAGAAAAGACCTCAACGTGAGACAGGAATCTATCAGAATCCTAGAGGAGAACATAGGCAGTAACCTCTTCAATATCAGCCACAGCAACTTCTTTCAAGATATGTCTCCAAAGGCCAAGGAAACAAAAGCAAAAATGAACTTTTGGGACTTCATCAAGATCAAAAGCTTCTGCACATCAAAGGAAACAGTCAACAAAACAAAAAGGCAACCCACGGAATGGGAGAAGATATTTGCAAATGACAGTACAGACAAAAGATTGATATCCAGGATCTATAAAGAACTTCTCAAACTCAACACACCCAAAACAGATAATCATATCAAAAAATGGGCAGAAGATATGAATAGACACTTCTCCAACGAAGACATACAAATGGCTATCAGACACATGAAAAAATGTTCATCATCACTAGCCATCAGGGAGATTCAAATTAAAACCACATTGAGATACCACCTGACACAAGTTAGAATGGCCAAAATTAGCAAGACAGGAAACAACGTGTGTTGGAGAGGATGTGGAGAAAGGGGAACCCTCTTACACTCTTGGTGGGAATGCAAGTTAGTGCAGCCACTTTGGAGAACAGTGTGGAGATTCCTGAAGAAATTAAGCATAGAGCTTCCCTATGACCCTGCAATTGCACTGCTGGGTATTTACCCCAAAGATACAGATGTAGTGAAAAGAAGGGCCATCTGTACCCCAATGTTTATTGCAGCAATGGCTACGGTCGCCAAACTGTGGAAAGAACCAAGATGCCCTTCAATGGATGAATGGATAACGAAGATGTGGTCCATATACACAATGGAGTATTATGCCTCCATCAGAAAGGATGAATACCCAACTTTTGTAGCAACATGGACGGGACTCGAAGAAATTCTGCTGAGCGAAATAAGTCAAGCAGAGAGAGTCAAGTATCATATGGTCTCACTTATTTGTGGAGCATAACAAATAACATGGAGGACATGGGGAGATGAAGAGGAGAGGGAGTCGAGGGAAACTGGAAGGGGAGATGAACCATGAGAGACTATGGACTCTGAAAAACAACCAGAGGGTTTTGAAGGGGCGGGGGGAGCGGGGGGGAGGTTGAGGAACCAGGTGGTGGGTAATAGGGAGGGCACAAACTGCATGGAGCACTGGGTGTGATGCCAAAACAATGAACACTGTTATACTGTAAATAAACAAATAAACAAACAAACAAACAAAAAAACAGAGAAGTTGTTCAAAAGCGAATCATTCTTGATTCCCATAGGAAGGATGTTGTGTTGTTTGGAGGGAAAAAAAAACCACTCTTAACAACTCCTTTATAGTGACAGCAATAAAGATTGTTATATTAGGACATAAATATAGCCCATGGGAACACAGGAGGCTGAGGAGGAGGGAAGGGTACTTCAGGGAAAAGAAGTAGCCTGGGGAAAGAAAATGAAGTACAAAGCAAGTCATGGTATGATTAACAGTTGACAGGAATATAGATGTGTATGGAGGGAATTCAGCATGTTGATAGAAAAGGGATTGTGAAGAATCCTGAACGGCCAGCTCAAGGCATGAGGTTAAGAGCACATGGGGTCCAACTGCCTGGGTTCAAATCCCTACCTAATAGCATGTGAGAACTTGGGCATGTTGCTAACTTTCTTTGAGCCTCAGTTATCCCATCTGTAGATTAGGAGCAAGAAGAGTACCTACCTTGTAGGAATAAGTGAGACATTCTATATAAAGCATTGAACGTAGGATCTGATACATTAGCTACTACTACTATTTTCATTGTCATTGCTGGTACTATCCTTAATGTAGGGAGGACAAAGGAATAAAATTATTTTCAGGGAACACCTTCTGAATGTACAGATCTTTTCCTATATTATCTTATTTAATTTTGTAACAACTCAGTTGAATAGGTATTATTATTTTTATACCCAATAAGCCAATTGAATCTCATTGTAGTTAAGCACCATGTCCAAGTTCACACAGCAGGAAGTGGCCTGACAAAGATCCAAACCTTGAAACTGCAAGATATTCTAATGATAAACAGAGAACAATTTATAATAAAATGAACAAAGCTTAAATTTCAAGGAGACCTTCCCTCACCTGCCTTGGCTCTTCCAAAGCTCTGAATCTAATTTTGCATCCACAATTTTGTATTCTTTCTCTTAAAGAGGGTTCCCAAATTTATGTAAGTTTCATGACATACATTAAATACATACAACATGAATGTATGCTATGATCAGACTGTGTTCAACACAGTGAGCAAGGGTGACCAAGGATAAAGTCATAGAAGGAAGGCCAGGAGCAAATGTGCATTGCAGGTAGAGATAAAGAGTTAAACATTAGCCACATTGTATTTGAGGGGACCACAGAGCAGCCAGGTCAAGATGGTGCAGATATCTGTAAATATGGGTCAGGAGAGTAGGTAGTGCAAGAGATTCAGATCAGAATTGATGGGGTGAATGGTGATTAACACTAGGGAGACCTTATTACTCATAAAGATGATCCTAGAGTTTCACTCTCCAACATGGCAGCCACCGGCCACATGTGGCAATTTAAGTTTATGTTAAATAAAATATGAAATTCAGTACCTCAGGCCCACTAGCCCCAGGTCAAGTGTCCAATGGCTACATGTGGTGAGCAGCTTTGGTATTGGGCAGTGCAATATAGAATATTTCCACCATCACAGAAAGTTCTACTGGACAGCTCTGGTCCAGAAAGTCAAAAGATGGTTAAGCGTAGACACACAAGAAAATATCGAAGGGACAAATGGAAGTAGGACAGTGAATAAAGAGTAGTGAAAGTAGCCAGAAGACTCAGGAGAGCAAGGACATGGAGACTCCAGCAAAAAGAATTTCAAAGGAAGAGTTTATTCACCAGCTCAGGAATTAGCAAAAGAGACAACAAAAAACTCCCAGCATGGAACTAACGTGCCTCCAAATGGGCTGCTTCCAAACTCTATCTCTTTGCCTTTAACAAAATGTCACAGATTGTGTGGCTTATCAACAACGAAAATGTATTTCTCCATAATTCTGGAGGCTGGAAGCCTGAGATCAGGGTGCCAACATGGTCAGGTAAGAACCTTCTTCCAGGTCACAGACTTCTTGATGTGTCCTCACACGGGGATAGGGAGCTGTTTGGAGCCTCTTTTATAGAGCCCTAATCCCATACAAGAGGGCCTCACCCTTAGCACCTAATCACCTCCCAAAGGCCCCACCTTCTAAGTCCATAACATTGGGTGTTCGGATCACAGCATTGAATTTCAGAAGGACACAAACCCTCAGACCGTAACACCCCTACATGGGTGTTCCCATTAAGACCTTGAAATAGCACTGTTTTCTTATAGCCATAAACACGCCCTGAACTTGGCCCAGCCCAGAGAGGAAACCTTGAGAAGGACAAACAGCAGCCCTAAGATAGAGAAGCAGATGCCCAGAGGCCTGCATTCCCTCTCTTCTCTCAGCAGAAGCCTTTAAAATCGTAGGCAAATGGACAAGGCACACGCCTGCCCGTGCCAACACACACCTCTCCAACAGGTGCCTGCCTGCATACCTACGCAACTTCCTGTTTGCTTGTGCAATTACCTACTGTTCACATAAGAATGCATGTTCTGAGTGCAGCCTTTTCTGGCCCACACATGTATGTGCATATTTTGAAGGTGCAAATGAGGCACCGAGCATAGTTTTTTAATGTAGCCCTAAGGGGTACATTATTCTGATCAGCACTAACATTGCCGTCCTACATTAAGGCATCAACTTTAGGCCCCACTAGAAGCAACAAAGTTAAACAAGCAAACAAACCCAGTTTCCCCATGTGGCTCAAAGCTTTTCCTTTGCCCTTCACTCCTATCTCCTCCTGTTGAAGTTTCACTGATTCCCAAGTGCCCGCCTCATCCTAAAATCTCCAAATCCTTTCCCAGACTCAGTTACCTCCTAACCCAGGTATTTACATAGGTATTTGGGCCCGTTTCCCCTTCCTAATTACGGTCTTGTCTTTCTAAACTTTGTCTACCCCGCAGTCATGCATCAGCGTTTTGAAATGTGTCCTGGTACACCTTCTCCTGGAATGAATTCCTTCGTCACAGATCTGTGACTGTAGCAGAGTCTAGCTAAGTGTTCAACAAACCATTTTCTTTTTTCCTCCCAACACAGCTGGACCACATTTCCCAACTTCCCTTGTCCTTCTATTCAACCATGTGACTAAGTCCTCGCCATCAGAGAGTGGGAAGAAGTGGTAAGTCAGTCACTGCTAGGTCAAGATGATTAAGAGATGTTCCTTTTACATACTTGGTCCCCTCCTTCATCCATTGGCTGGAAACAGAAAACCCCATGGAAGGCTCCATGGCCTTGACTGACACAGCAACTAGACAGAAGGAGCCTGAGTTCCTGAAGGACTGTGTGGAACATGACCCCCACCCACTCCTCACCCATCCTTACTGGACTGTAATAAAGGCAAGAAATTAACCTTTATTATGTTAAAATCTGGATAGTTGGGGTTTGTTTACTCTAGCAATCAGCCTACCCTGATGTGGTAAGTGGATTGCAAATTTTTTCCAAATTTTTTCCCTCCCATTCCCTCAGCAATGTGACTTGGTAGCTTCTTCCATCAAGTGCTGGAGTCTATTTTCCATCCCTTGAACCTAAGATAGGCCACATGGCTTGCTTTTGGCAAATGAAACATAGCAGAAGTCACCATGTGCCATTTCCAAGCTTAGCTCTAAAAAAAGCATTGCATGCTTTTGCATGGATATAAGAAATGATTTGTAATTAATCTGTTAAATAAACCCTGCCAATGAAAGGATGCTTGTCAAATTGTACAAGTGTGTTCTCTTTAGAAACTTAAACACTTCTATCAACAAAATATATTTAGTTGGGATTTATTTCATAAACTATTCTTTCAGTGGTCTTTGCAAAAGGAAAGAAGAAAAAGCCAACTTTAATCCCCATCCTTTACAAGTATTTCAGTCTGTACTCATAAAAGCTGGGGATGTTTCAGAACTAAGAATGACAGCTACCCCTGTGGGTTCAAAGACGAGGAAGGTATTTGATGGTTTTGGTGGTTCTATTTAATGGTCATCTGAAGACACTGAGTGGGAATCACCACACCCCAATACGGTATCTGGTATTTTTCTCTGCAATAAAAACTATTATGCTTAATAGCAACGTACCTTTATCCTTTGTGGGTGAACTAAGGAATAACTATAAAAACCTCCCATACATTCACATCTGGGAGAAAAAAAAAACAAACAGAGGCAGGTTTTTCCTAAAAGCTATGTGTTTGATTTAACACTGTTTCAATATTAGCTCACAACAAGACTAAGCATTACACCATCGTATTGATTATTTGAATTACATTCAGTTTTTCCACTTGTTTGCCAGTCTCCTTGAGCAGTCTATTTTTGGTTGAGAGTTTTTTCAGTGGTTCCACTCAAGGAAGTACCCACTTGTTTTGAGTAGCACTTCTTGTCTGCAACAATGCTTCTCAGACTTCAACATGCTACATATCCCCTAGAGATCTTGTTAAAATGCAAGATCTGTTAAGCTTCAATGCTAAGAGTCTGATGCAGTGGGTCTGGGGTCCATACTAAGATTCTGCATTTCTAACAAACTCCCAAGTGATATTGAAGATGCTGGCCCATGACCCACACAAGAGTCTATAATGAACTTTTATGAAGCTGGATTTTCCAATACTTAAAATTTTATTCAGATAGAACCCGATATGGCATCCGAAAATCAGGCCAGAAAATAGGCAGTGGTTTGCATAGTACCTATAATTTACCCTGTGATCACCAGCCTGCACTGAGTCCTGTGTGACGCCAAAGGTGTCACCGCCTACCTACCCATTTGCTGAATGAAATCCCGACACTCACTTGTGCTGATATAGAAAGCCGCAGTTGGGGAACATCTTGACATTCTACACTCACATCTCATTACTTTCACATTCTAAAGAGGCCGGATTCGTCACTTCTTTCCACAACTCTGTTCCCTTGCCTTGCCTTTCCCTATTATCAACCTACCGTCTTGAATATGTATCAACACAGGCTAAATGAGGGTAGTGGTATCTATTGATCCAAGCACTCATGGTGAAGTATATACAAGTTGGATTTTTTTTTTAATCTAGTTATTTGGCTTATCTTTCCACGTAGTAGCAATCCCTGCAGAAGGGATTGGGAATTCTACTTGGCAGACATAGGACCAGTTAAGCAGGAGAGCATGTCTAAAGAGCCGTAGCCTCTCAGATTTGGTGTGAGCCCTTAATTGAGAAGGCCTTTAGTTTCACGATCACAGTGTTTGTATCAAGTGGGTTTCTTAAGGCATTAGTCAGCCATCTCAAAATGCTTATTCCTTATAGCTTGCTACAAAAAGTGTGATTCATAGATTGATAGATGTATCCATCAATTAAATAACAGGAAACTAGGTTCTGGCTCCAATTCTGCCCCCTAATTAGCTGGGTGAGTTTGCACAATACATGTTGTTTCCCTAAGCTTCACTGCTATTAATTATAAAAATAAGTTTCCAGCTTTAACTTTTCTTACAGCTCAGATATTCCTTGACCTGAAATGCCTCCAGACCAGAGGCAGCTCATAGTAAATGACCCACACAGCACAAACAGCCCTCTTTCCATAATCATTACTGCACATGCGTCCTTAGCCACAGGTAGGAAGGGCCCCTGAAACATCTTATGCCAGCTACTTCATTTAGTACTAGAGGAAACCAAGGTCCTGGGAGACAAGACTGCTTATTGTAAACTGAGACTCTCCTTCAGTAGGGCTTCTTTTCTGGCCACAAGAACACAATTGACCCAAATGCAGATCATCCTAGAAGTGCTAGAAATAACCCTAGAGTAGTCTTCCATAGGTGGTGGATGAGGGTTCGGTGTACCAATATCCCAGCTTCCTCCCCCCTTGGGTGAAACAATGCTGAGGCATGTTTTACAATGCTCCAGAGTGCCTCAGCAAAATTGGGCTCCAGCTGCCCACAGTGGTAACTGGCTTGATAACACCCCCTTTATTTCTTTCATCCATTCCCTATCTCACTTCCCTACTCCCTTACTAGCATTTCTTAGACTCACCTTCCAAATAAAACATTTGTGGCAAAATCCATGTCTTAGGATTTGCTTCTGGGGAATCCAAACCAAGGCATAGGGGTATGAACTTGGTGGAATTAAAGATTTCAAGGGGTCCCTTAGATTCCTTTTGATATGACAACTGAATTTTTATCTGATTCTGATGCAATTTGGGTTTCCCCAAAAGTAGGTCCCAAGAAAAGGATATGAATGCAGGTAGTTTGTTGAGATGCATCCAAGGAAGTAAAAGTTGGAGAGTACAGTGGGGAGAAAAGAAAAGGAAAGAAAGCCAATACAAAGTGTGTCCATGAGTCAGTTGCCGTGCAAAACTGTGGGCACAACCCCACAGGGGCCCCCTAGAGAGGCTAAATGGAACACACCATGGAACTGTGTACTGAGACGCAAGAAGCTGAGTGTGCTGATTCACTAACACCCACCCTTGGGACATTAGGTTGTGAGTTTCCCAGCATGCCCTGCAAGCAGGCCAAGCACACCCTGGTGATCAAAGAATACCCTCAGACAGAGACACCATAATTTCTCAGTTCTTTAGCAGAATTGCCTACAAGGGACTTCTGGGGAAACAACAGTGTATACCAGACTCTGTTGACAGGATTTTTACTACATCAAAATGCTGTTTTACTCAGCAAGTGATCAACCTGGTATCCTCAGAGACTACTTAGAGCCCCCTTAGTTCCCAGCTTTAGTTTCCTTGAAAGGCACCCCTGAATGCCATCTGTGCCCAAAACAAAACTCCTACACAAAGTAGAAAGCAAAGAGGATGAGAGATGGAACCAGGAGAAGAAAAATGAGCCTGAAACCTGACTACCCCAGTCATACAAGTAGCTTCCTACCCTGTCTTCAACACACTCTCCTGGAGGCCGGGCAGCTATCAGACTCACGGGACCTCACAGCCCCTTTCTTTGATGCCTCCCTGTTCAGTGTCACTGAGACTGCCTGATCAGGAGGGCCCCAAGGTCAAGGCACTATCAGGAGTAAGGTTTCTTAAGTGCCATGTGTGAGACACCATCTGACACTGTTTATAGATCAATTTAGCCCCTTACCAACCACAGGACAGAAGTTAAAAGCATTGCTTTTGGAGCTCAAATGTGTTAACTTCTGAAGTGATGTTTGAATTGGGGTTAAGAAGAGCCCAAAGTTTTGATCTGCTGATTGGGGGCTGAAAAAAAAAGAAAGAAAGAAAAGAAAAGAAAGGAAGTAGACTAAAAAAATTTCTTCAGAAAGGAAATCAGATTCTTTTGACTAAAATGAAGAGCCCAGCTTATAATGAATCTATCAACTTTGGGGTTGACATAAAATGACTGCAGAAGTGTCTAAATTCTGCAGCTGCCAAAATGCAACCACTGCTTCTTGAAGTCATTCACTAAACTTCTCTCTCTCATAGATCAAGGCCAGAAAGGGGGGCATCCACTGGACACAGACCCAAAGCAATCACATAAAAGTCAAGTAAAGCAATATCCTATGCCTAAAAGCTGTCCATTAGGGATGGAATAGTTGCAAAGCAAAAAAAACACAAACACTCTACGACTCACGTTGTTGGAATTTGACACTCATTCCCCGAGATGTCTTTGGATACATAACATGAAGATTAGCAAGTAAGTTTCCCACACTTTGGTAAACCATGTGATAAAAAGCCTGTAATCTATGTGCTATTCAGTGTGGTTGACAATTTCTAATTGATGTATTTCTTATCTACTTATGTGACATAATAGGAAACAGTGGCAATTAAGATAATTAGATATGAATAGGAAATAGCTCTTCTGATTAATACCAAAGGCTGGGCATTCAGGATATTCAACACATGGAAATCAATGTGTGTGTGGCATGTTATGAGCTGTCACAGCCATACTCCTGCAATGCAATGATGCTTACTGTATTAATGATGACCATGAGGCATAATGAGGTGCTGGGATCCCCTTGTGCCATTCAGAAAAGAGGAAATGATCCCTAATGGGCTTTGAAATGTTTAACAAACTTTACTGCATTAAATATCTTATCAGATAAAGGGCTAGTATCCAAATCTATAAAGAACTTATCAAACTGAACATCCCAAAATAAAAAAAAAAAATCCAGTCAAGAAATGGGCAGAAGACATGAACAGACATTACTCCAAAAAAGACATCCAAATGGCCAACAGACATATGAAAAATGCTCAACCTCACTCAGCATCAGGGAAATACCAATCAAAACCACAATGAGATACCACCTCACACCAGTCAGAATGGCTAAAATTAACAAGTCAGGAAAAGACAGACATTGGCGAGGATGCAGAGAAAGGGGAACCTCCTACACTGTTGGTGGGAATGCAAGCTGGTGCAGCCACTCTGGAAAACAGCATGGAGTTTCCTCAAAAAATTGAAAATAGAGCTACCCTACGACCCAACAATTGCCTTACTGGGTATTTATTTCAAAGATACAAGTATAGTGATCTGAAGGGTCACCTGCACCCCAATGGTTATAGCAACAATATCTACAATAGCCACTGTGGAAAGGGCCCAAATGTCCATTGACAGATGAATGGATAGAAAGGATGTGAGATAGAAACCAAGACAAAGTATAGAGATCTATAGATGATAGATAGATAGGTATTAAGTGAAATAAGTCAGTCAGAAGAAGACAAATATCACATGACTTCATTCATATGAGGAATTTAAGAAAGAAAACAGATGAACATAGGGAAGGCAAGGAAAATTAAAATAAGATGAAAATAGAGACAAGGGCAAACCATAAGAGACACTGAACTCTAGGAAACAACCTGAGGTTGCTGGAGGGGAGGTGGGTATGAGAATGGAGTAACTGGGTGGTGGGCATTAAGGTGGGCATTCCACACCTGATGTAATGAGCACTAGGTGTTATATGCAACTGATGGGTAGAACTAAATTCTACCCCTGAAATTTATAATACAGTATCTCTTAACCACACCTAATTTTAATAAAGGATTTTTAAAAACTCTACTATATCCTAATTCTTTCAAAATTAACAAAGTGAATTTAATATGGGTTAATCCTCTATTAAGCTGTATATCCAATGGACCAAAGGCTTGCCAGAGACGAGTTTGCAATGGAAATTATTAGCCCAGTAATAAATAGACCAGAACACTAAGAAAATTAATGAAATGATGTCTGTATATAAACTATCCAGAAGGAAAAAGTACTGTGTTAATATGAATTAGGAAGCTCAAAGCACATTTTAAAACCACTTTGGAATCTATTCAGAATATTAAGAAGCAATAAAGACCTAAAACTTTTAATAGCCTCTGTATTGAATGTAATGTGGGCACAGATACTTTGCAGGATCGAATTGTTTGCTAAAGACAGGTTTGTACAGTCTTTGTGTCTCTTATAAATCATGACATGCAAAATTTTAGTTCTTTTGGAGCTCTGGAAATAAAAGTTGAAACTTTCATCATTCGGTCAATTATTTAATAAATAACAAATATTAATAAATATTTGTTGGGACATCAACAATGGTGTCCTACCAAGATGCATGTCTGAAGAAGTCCAAATGACCCTAACCTACCCAGACAGTAGAGACACTTTCCAAATAATCAGGTAAGGAGCATAGAATATTTCTAAGTGTTAGGATTACACTAAGGAACAAAGACAAGTTTACTACCTGGTATTACAATCAAAGCAAAGCTGAAAAATTTTTAGAAACAAGTAGGGTTTCTGAACCACTTTCTTCCATAGCATCTTTATAATGTACTAAGACTTGAAATGGAATAAAATGCCTATATGGCAATCCCATTTGAAGAAAACTGAATTCTATACCCGAGGAAATCACGTAAGGTGAAGGTTGAAGAAAGTGAACTATCTCATGTGTAGTGAGAAAAATTGTTCCTATGAGTAAGACTTTGGTAACTCCTCTCTGGTGCTTTAAATGACCTTTTCCAAAAGTCAAGGTTAAAATTGCTTTTATTAGAGTTTCAGAGTCAATGTTTTGAGGTGAGCTGTCTGGTTTGGGGCAAAATTATGAGTACCAGGAGTGGTTGTTGAACCAGCCAATGACTGAAATTTGCTGTTTCCTGAATTTCAAGCCCACTTCCTAGTCTTAGGAAGCACTGAAGCATTCTGCCTGTGCTATCATTTCTCCCTGGGAAAGAAGGACTCTTAAGCCCTTCATGTTTCAAAAGGACTACCCATGCAAAAATTTAGAAGACTCTGCAGATGTACAGGGCCTCCTTGGGAAGCCAAGTGTAGAGAGGTAAAATAAGAATGTTGGACCATTCCCTGTAGGCTCCGCAGGGAGCCTACTTCCTCCTCTCTTTCTGCCTGTGTCTCTGCCTACTTGTGATCTCTGTCTGTCAAATAAATAAATAAAATCTTTTTAAAAAAGCTGCCATTCAATGTAATTATTTATCATCTATTTTAAGCAAATTCTAGACATTGTGGCCAGTTACACAGATATATAAGTCTCTGTCATTAATAGCCTTATAAAGAAATCTGAAAACATAAGATGATGCATGAAAGGCAGAAAAAAGAATGCAAGATAAGAATAACATAAAAGAAAGAGGAAGAAAAAGGAAGAGAAGCTATATAAGAAAATAGTTCTATCAGTATAGTAGTTTAGACCAAACTCTGCTACTGATTTACTCCTTGTGTGAAAGTTAGCTCTTACGTCACTGGGCATAGCAGACGTGGTTCCCCCGGTTATGCTGAGGCCACCTGCATTGACAGTAGCCAGTTCTTTTGCAGGTTGGCGGCTTCCTACTCAAGCACTAGCTTTCTCCACCTCTCAGCACAATGGCTTTCCATACCACCCTGCACATTTTCTGAGCATTGTCTCTAGCACCATCTGCTTTGTCCATGCACAGAGCAGCCCAGAAGGGCCAGTGCGGGTGGGGAGGGGGTGGTTTAAACACCTGCAGGGCAATCCTGAACCAGTGATGATAAATACCCAAGATTCCCTGGCATTATAAGTTGTCTTCCATGTGGCTCCCAGGAGGGTCCCCAGCAGGACAGAGCCCCGGTAGTCAGTAGCGGTAACCAGCTCATTAACACAGCCTGTACTAGCTTACCCCTTTCTCTCTCACATTCTCCCCACTCCCTGACCATGCTTTCTGGGGTCACCTTCCCAATCAACTACCTGCCTCATGGTCTGCTTTTGGGAGAACCTGGATCAAGACAAAGGAGAGCAGTAATTTAACAATGGTAGTTACTGACAAGATTTCTATTCACCTTCCCCTAATGTTCCCTCCTAAAGACGTCATTTTCTTCCTTAGTAAGTCCTTGCTGATATGCTTACCCCAAAGTCAGAATTCTCAGCTGACTCAGACCTCCCCTGAAATTCCTTTAAGTTTCCTGCAGGCCTTCCCTTCCTACCCATCATCATCTCTCCTATTGTCCTCTCCCTTCCCCTCTTTCAAGGGCATCTCAGTACTTTCTTGTAAAGTGGGATCACCACTGTCATGTAGAAAATGGAAAAGTTTGGAACAGTTTATGCTGAACCATTTTTTTTCACCGTGGCTTCCGAGGATACCAAATAGTAAAGACAACAGAAAGTAACATGGTTTCTTCACATACTGGAAAAAACTTTCCTCTCAACTTATCTTCATGGGTTCCTCTGTAAAATTTCAGTATTTCAGGTTGACATGAATATGTTGCTCAGATCCAACTTCTCAGTAGAATCACTGATAATATTCAGCCAACATTTAGTAACAACTTAATAGAGTTCATGTCAACTCACCTAACATTCACAACAGCCTCGTTTGACATCGCCCCATTTGACAGATAAGGAACCTGAAGGCAACTGACTTGCCCAAAGACACCCAGCTTCTGCGGGACAGAACTGCAATGTAAACTGAGGCAGTCTAGTGGAGAATAACCACTTCATTCATTCCTGTGTTAAGCACCCTCCCCTCAAGCAAGTCTCTTGCTAAACCACAGAAACCCCTAGACCCTTGTGTTACAGCTTTATTGTCTCAGAGGATTTTTTAAAAAAGAAAAAAAACTGAGTTGAAAGAAAAAGGTTTAGACCAGCATGGAGAAGAGAAAAGCTGGTTTGGATGGAGCCAACACCTGTAACCTGCAACAATTCCAAAGGCCGCATAACCACATCTTCTGTCTTTGGTGCACTCAGGAAAGCTGGTGAATATTGGCAATGCCACCCCAATCTGGCTTACTCTGGTGTCTTTAGCTAGAAGTCATTAACAGTAAAAGCATCTCCCAGCTCAAGCTCCCCCGATGACATCTGAAATAGTGGTGCTAACTCAGGCTTTCTGCTCTGGTCCAGAAGGTATTTTGGGGAGGGGGGGAGGGGCAGTATTTTGAAGAGCTGCAAGGACAGAGGCAGTTCTAGAGCAGAATGCCCTTGACACTCAGTTCCTTTGTCTCCAAATCAAGCCAGAATGCCAAATCCTGTTTTAAAATACATACATACATATTTGATGCCAAGTTGCCTCTATGGAACCCACAATGTATTTAGACTCACACCAGAAAACTGGCATTTGCCAAGTCAAAAATGTAAGAAAAAATCCTTCATTACCACGTTGCTGGCATCAAATGGTGTAACTCTGGAATCTTCCCATCCTGACTCGCTACGGGGTTGGCTAGTAAGGATATTAATTCACTTCTCATTTGCTCAACTAATCGCTTCCAAGGCACTGTGGGTAATACTGATTGCTTGCTTCTCCGGAAGAGATGAAAGAAAGTGGCTAGAACTAACATAGATTTGGTTGAGAGTTTTTTGCAAATCTGTTTCCACCTGCGTATCACTATTAAAAACAAAAAACAAGAAACGCAGGACTCTGTAGGTAAACATTCAATCACAGGAATGAACAGAGAAGGAGAAAGACACTGGAGGAAGACTAGGCCATACTTATAATGTTTTGCTCTTTGAGGAAGAACAAAGAATGTCTGCAGAGAGACTGGAGATGTGTCCCATGCATGGGGCATCAGTAGCAATGGCTGGAATATGTTTAAGGCAGTAAGGTATTCAAAATATGCATCTGTACGCAGAAAAACCTACTGATCCACTCATGGTGGGTGGCAAAAATTGACAAAGAACCTGAGCTATTGAATTTTTTTTTTGTCAGTTCTATACAATTCTCTTTATGTGCATGGGTTTCATCTTCAGAGTTTGATATAAAGAAAGAGCTAACAACACTTTGACTCAGCAAAGAAAAAATACAAGCCCCCAGACTCCAGTTCTCCTATTCGAATGTCGCTTTCCCCATCTCTCAACAAATATAAACAACTTCACATTAAGGAAAGTGAAGCTTCCCAATTCATGTGCTTGTGCACGGTACCATACACTTGTCAAAGCAACTCTCACTTTACTGATAAGTCATAGGACATTTTACAAACACAGGGCAAGCCATTTTATTGATGGGAATATTGAATTACTTCTCCTTGTTTACTTCCCAAGAATAGGGTGGCTCCGTAGACAAGGCCGGCTGGGAACACATGCAAATTTCCAATCAACACTGGTTTTTGAAAATTCACAGGGTCTCTTGTCAACAGTCCAACTTTTAGGGTATCGGGTTCCCACTTACCTTTTCTACCATCTAGTAATTAGCCAGAAAGATTATCCATTAGGACTCTTACCACTGTGTAGTAGAGGAAGCATGAAGTACAGGTAGCTCTTAAGCTTGCTCTTAAAGGCCATTGAGAATAGTCCCCCTTACACCCTCCAAAACCTCTCTGGGGTGATGACAGTTCTACTGGAAAACAAAACAAAACAAAAGACTTTTCTCATTTCTCCTCCTGCTTGTGAAATGTAATAGAAAAAATGTTTTCCTGATGTCATGACTATTGCCAAAGATTAGTGGCAATCCTTACCTAGTATAATAACACCTATATTTCTATAACATCTCTGCCTCCCAAAAGCTCAAAGTACTTTCCTGAAGCATTAGCTCTGGGTTTCGCTCCCAACGTCATGCAATCTTCATGTAAAAGATCAGAAAACAAAGACACTCAGAGCTTGCACAATCAGATTAATGATGAAGCTGGAACTCTGCATTCATTTATGAGGCTGTTTTCTCTTCTACTGAGATTCCAAAACACATAAATAAAATAATCTGGCATTTCTCTGAAAAATAATAATGGTTACTTAAGGCAGAAAAAAGATTTCACTGTCTTACCATGTTATAACAAAGCCTTCTAAGAGCTTTTTGAAAACTTCCAGACCCTTTATTTCTAGATGACCATCAAGTATAATTCAGAGACTCACCACGATTAGACATGTAGGACAGGGTTAGGAGAAAGTAGAAGAGCTGGAGATAGTGAGTTCCAAGAGTGTTGCCTCCAGCCTCACTAAAGACACTAAAGCCTGGAATACAGGCACCATGCCAGGTACTCGATGCATGATTTCTCATGTAAGCCTACATCAACCTGTAGAAAAGTAATAGCATCCTTATTTTAGGGAGGAGGGCAATGAAACTTGGAAGGTTACTTGTACAAACTCTAGGTGGTCTCACAAAGGAGATGATCTGCTTAATCTAGACATCCTCAGGAAATAATCTGCCCTCCACTGTGAGTGGAAGAATGGCTCCCAGATAAAGAGCCTGGAGTGAACAGACTAAGATGAATCATAAGAAATTGCTGATATTTACCTGATTTTAACCTGCAAGAATGCATATTTTGTATGATTCAAACTAGTACTTTGGGGGTCCCTGCGATGTATCTGGGAAAAAGAATCTCAAAACTATTAATACCAATGGTAAAGTCAGACATGGCCTTTGAAAGAAATTACAAGTGAGGGCTTTAGATGAAAGAGGCAGGCTAGATAGAGTATTTTAATTCAAAAATGCACCAGTTCATAATAAGCTTAGTGAGAAAGGGTGTGTTCCCACCACTGGAGCAGAAACTTCCTTTCCCAAGCTCTTCTAGGATTTTGCCCTTCCCATTCATCCTTTCCGATCAAATTCATCCTTTTGGTAAACACAGGAGGGATTAGAGACCTTTAATTGGCTTTGAGGAAGAAATGGTAATCTGAGATGCCTGGGCAGGAACTATCTTGTGTCTTGTGGGAGAGAAGCAGGGACACAAAGAGGAAAGGAAATATCTGCAGCCTGGCAGACTGTTCCCAGCCCAAGAGGAGAGGAGCATTCAAGAATAGGCAAAGTTGTTAAACCATTCACCCAAATTTGGCCATGAGCTATGAGCATGCCATCTTGGATTTCTTCCTCCACTCCAGCTTCCTGTGTGAAGTAGGGAAGTTCACTGGCTTCCCCGTGTCTAGATCAGTGTTTTCACATTTTAGCGTGCATCAGTATCATCTGGGAACTTGAGGAGTAAGATAGGGGAGCCCCGCTCCCCAGAGATTTTTACTGATTAGGTCTGTGGTAGATCCTAATGAGTTCCTAGGTGATGCCGCTGCTGATGCTGGTCCAAGCGGCACACTTTAAAACTACTACCCTAACTTCCAGGTATGTGTAATTGCATTGCCTCTCCCTGCCATGCAATACAATTACCTGGGCCATTCTGCAAATACAGAAGCCACACCTGTACCAAGAAAGATAAATCAAAGACATGATGCTACCCAAGAGATCGTGACAATAGGTGTTACACCTCTGGCTGGTGATGCAAACACTAGCTGCAACACAACTGACTCTGTGGCATTCACATGAATACTAATAGCTAAAAGCTACTGATGAGTTTGTATGTGTCAGGCATTAGGTCAAGTCTCTACCCATATTGTCTTTGAGACAATGTTATTACCTCTGTTTTGTAATGCAGACTCGAACTTATTGGGTGAAGTCCATGGTCACTCACCAAGAATATGGGAGAGCTCGATCTAAAAACCCATGACTCTGACTTAACCATGGCACACTGTACTTCCTGAACTCCAGAAACATTAGATCTCGATAAGAGAGGTCTACCGCCAGTGTTCCTTGATTAAAGAACAAACACAGGTGAATGGAAAGTCATAGCTCTTTCTCTGCTTCACATTCTTATGTTTCCTTTGGGTAGAGCAAACAATCTCTTCCAGGGCCATTTCTCCTCCACCTTCCCTGCTAACTCGGGGGAAAGTACTTCACATGTTAAAGTGCAGGACACTGAAGGGAGTTACCTACCACCAAAGATGGTGTCTTAGATTTGCTTATCTTTCTCCGTTGAAGCAAATATCTAAGGCCTTGTGGGGACATCACCTGGTGTTTGGGGACTCTGGCCCCGGAAATGTTATTATGATTTGGGGCTCTAGTGGGGAGTTGATTGCAAGGGGCGGGACACCTTGAACAGAAAAGCTTCTTGATTTTATGACACCCAGTTCTTGCATCGTCTAGCCCATCTCTTTGATGTTCAGGAGCAGGAGGTAGGACAATGGGCTGCAGAGATACCAAGCTCTTATCTGAATGGAGAATTGTTTTTATTGTTATTGCTCCATCTTTAATATGCTACTTAACTAGTCTTGCTCCTTCACCCTGAAGTTCCACTTTATAGCTTAATCCAGGACCTGGCTTCCAGAAGTCACTGGTATGAGACAAAAGCTTCTAGGTAGGACTTAATGGAGCCTCCCCTCTCAATAGAAAGATGTTAAGTTTTTCCCAAGATTTGAGCATCTTTCAAAGCGCAGGTGCAACCCATGAACTAATTAGTGGTTAGGGACAGATCTTCAGGAACACTAGCCATACAATGGCCAATCACCTTGGGGTCACTAATTCCAGAAGAGTGCTGTTGTGAAGTACTTCCATCTTGACTTACCCTTTTGTTTTACTAGACTAAAGTACACAGATGTGTGATCACATATCTGATTCTGGTGACATTCATCTTACTTTCCCTGGTGATGTATTAGATCCAAATCAGAGGCTTTTCATATTGATGCTTTCCCAATCTGTTCAAATATTTCTACATTAAAATTTCACATACCCTTTGATCTAACAATATCATTTCTAGACATTTTTTCCACAGATATATTTACACATGTGCAAAATGATGCATATCAGAATGACCTGTAATAGCAAAGTATTGGAAACCATCGAATCCATCTGATCCACCAGTAAGGAACCAGCTAACTAAATTATACATAATTCACATAGTGGAATAACATACAATTGTTAAGACTGAGGCAGTCTACTTGTACTGATATGGAACAAATTTCCAAAATGTTCCTGTTGACATGAAAGGAAGAAAATACAGAATTTTATATATAGTATGATACCATTTGAGTAGAAAAAAAGTATCAATGTATACATATATTAAATATGGAGATAGATAGATAGATAAAGATATATAATAGAATGTGTTTCCAGAACATCACTGGAAGGAATCATTAAAGCAAACAAACAAACAAACAAACAAACAAACACTAGCCATATTGCCAGTTGCTTCAAAATAATATTAGATAATAAGACCTAAGTGTAGCTGACATTTACTCATTCTTCCTGAGAAGACTTGAGATTGATTTGGGACATTATTCCATGCAGCTTGAAGTAGATTCAAATGGAAAGGTAATGATATGGAACAAATCTCATGTTTTATCCTTCCCTCTTCCTTGCGACAATCGGCAAACCCTCACCCCCAAGGGTACATGCATGCCAGGGACACTACTGACATACACACCACCCACTCCAGTTTCTGATAGCAGAATTTTCCTACGGAACCTGCTGGCTTCTAAGAAGAAAAGGAAATGAAGACACAGTGAGGCAAACTGCAAAATCCCCAAGGATTTGGAGACGTGCCTACAAAAGAAGGCAGTTACCTCATGTGAATGCAGTTGGATGGAATGAAGATCCAAGGGCCATATTTCCGAAAATACATAGTTTCTGGAGACCTTCAACTTCTGTGAACAAAATCTTCAGAAAAGTATAGAAAGCTTATGATATTTTCTCTGAATAAAATAATATTTCTCAAAATGTGCTTCTTACATTGCATGCATTCCCCACAGATTGTTTATGTACATGTATTCAATTCTACCCTTGGGTATGTTCCTCCTTTTTGTTTTTTCTTCACTTTGTCCATCAGGTGCATAGATACAGCAGTATTCGCTGGTACATTACTCTCAGTTTGGCAGCCACAAACTGGATCACAACTCTGGAATCCAACCTCTAACTTCCTATGGAATATCATCAGAGGAATATCATTCCTCAAGAAGATCAAACTCCACATGTGCAAAAATCTGAACACATCAACATTTCTTCTCTAATCCAACTAGTAGATTCCCCATTTCAATGAAAAATAACATCACCCTCCTGGTCACTGAAGGCTGAAATCTTAGGCATCTTTAACTGATGCTTCTTCCAAGTCTCACATCCTGTCAGTCACCAAATCTTAATGCTTCCATTACTGAAACACTTTCCTAATCTGTGCCATTTTCTCCAATTCCAGCACCATTATGTCAGTTTAGGTCATTATTTTTGCTCAGTGTGCTATCACAGCAGTGCTCCAGCTGCTATGCTTGCCTCCAATCTCTGCCAATCTCCCTTCCAACACCTGCCATTCAATAACTCTGCCTTTTTTGCTAAGTCCCTTTGATGACTCAAACTCAAGATAACATCACAAGTTCCTTATATGATCCATACAGGGTTCTCCAAGACCTTCCCCTTCCAGCTACTTCTCCAGCTTCATCTGCTTCTTCCCCCACCTCCACCTCTATTGAATAACTTAGAGTCCCCCAAAGTTCCAGCCTGCAGCTTACCATCATGTGCTAAATATGCTACTGCTTCTGCCTGTGCTGCCTTCACCTGGTTGACATCTGTCCATTTTATGAATTCAGCTCAACTCCAACTTCCTCGGGGAACTCTCACCATAGTCTTCCTCATACTAATTCCAGCTGAGTTAGCTATTGTCCTCCTTTACTTCCATGATCTCTTCTGTGCTTCCTTCGTTGTTAATGCTTTGTGCTGCACTAAAATTTAGAGGAACTTTTTTTTTCAGTTTATCTTTTCTTCTCCTATAGTTGTAGTTTCTCTACTATAGGGACGATTTTTCACTTGCCTTTTTGTCCCTAGGGGCTATGTGATCTCTGTCATGCAGTTATTACTCAGTTCCTGATGAATTAATAAAGATTAGGATGCCATTCTTCAGGTTTCTAGAACATTATTGTTTACATTACACCTAAAATAATGACTGACTGGTTAAGAAGGATGTCTATCAATAAACATAGTGGTTTCTAAAATATGAGATTGTTTTTTAAACTGTACAAAAATGTAAGGTTACAAATCTCTCATGTTCCAAAGACCTGGTAACTGGAGCTATGTTCCAAGAACTGATTTAATTCTTATTTTATTATATTCTAAGAATTAAGTTATTCATTCAAATATTTATATATGTTGACTTCTTGTTATTGGTTAAAGCCAGAGATGCTCCTTCCACATAAATGAAATTGCTTAGGTTGATTTCAGGGATGATATCCCTTTTTTTACTGTTAAAGATTTGACTTATTTATTTGAGAGACAGAGAGAGAGAGAGAGAGGAGCACAGACAGCTGTGCCTGTGAGCAGGGGGAGGGGCTGAGGAGGAAAAGACACAAGCAGACTCTACTCTGAGTGTGGAAGCCAATGCAGCTCTGTCTCATGACATTGGGATCCAGGCCCTGAGATCAAAATCCTGAGATCAGAATCCTGAGATCATGACCTGAGCCAAAATCAAGAGTCCACCGCTTAACCGAATGAGCCACCCAGGTGTCCCTCAGAGATGATCTTTAACAGTCTCGGATTCAACTACAATTTGTAACAATTAGTGCACTTCTGTGTGTATTTCTGGTACCATGGTTCTCATCAGAATTCCCCTGCTGACTGGCAGGTTTGTCCAGAAATGCCCCAAATCTTTGAGGATACCCTCAATTGTCTATCAAGACACAAATAGAACACTTCAAGTAGCTCTCTCACTCCACATCATCCCACCTTATTCTACCCTTCTTGTCTGACAACAAAATGTGGGGGTAATGAGCCTCATAAATCACCTTTAGATTCCCTGCAAGGGACCGACTAATAGGGATACTGCCTTAGAGCGAAGATATTCGAGGACCTAATAGTAAAACCCATCCAACTCAAAACCAAGAAGGACTCCTAGGATAGCAAACTTAATCATAAAACAAATAGAAACCACCTACAGAGAGCCCCCTACACTCGGAATTTAATTTGTACATAGCTTTTCTCAGAACTTGAAGTTTATTTTCCCAAAGAAGCTAATCTATACATCACGGATACTTTCTCCTGGCTTGTTTTTAATGGTGATTTAGGTCTTCCATCTGTGATAACTTGCCCAATTAAACGTCCATCCAACTGTGATAGAATTGAAGGATCTATCTGCCAATCCAACACTATACATGTGGACAACAGTGTAAGTCCAACTTCCAATGAGCAAAATATCTGATTTTCCCACAACACTTACAGAGTGAGAAACCATATTTGAGGAAGATTGGGAGGAAACCCCCCAAGACAGGGCAAAGGGGAATTTGCAAAGCTCAAGACTGCCTGCTGGGGCTGGAGAAACTCTTTCCTGCAGCCAGTCACATCCCAACTGGGTATTTGTACTTCAGTAGGCGGCGCATAAAGCTAAAAGGAAATTCCACAACATCAGACAGACCCAAATTGAGGGACATTCCACAAAATAATTGGCCTGTATTCATCAAAAATATGAAAGACAAAGAAATACTGAGAAACTCTTTCACATTAAAAAAAAAAAAAAACTAAAGACATGTTAACTGAATGCAATATGTGATTCAGAATTTTCTTTTGCTCTAAGGAACATTATTGGGGGGTGCCTGGGTGGCTCAGTGGGATAAGCCTCTGCCTTCATCTCAGGTCATGATCCCAGAGTCCCTGGGATTGAGCCCCACATTGGGCTCTCTGCTCGACAGAGAGCCTGCTTCCCCCTCTCTCTCTGCCTGCCTCTCTGCCTACTTGTGATGTCTCTCTCCATCAAATAAATAAATAAAATCTTAAAAAAAAATTATTGGGACAATTGGGGAAGTCATTAAGGTCTATAAACTAGATAATAGTATGTCAGTGTTAATTCCTGGTTTTGATAATGGTACTATGATTATATGACTATGTTCTTGTTTTTAAGAAATATGCATCAAAATATTTAAGGTAAAAAGATATCTTTGCAAAGTTATTCCCAGAATTCCAGGTGAGATAGATAGATAGATAAAATATATATATACTTATAAGAGAGAGAAGGAGGGAAGGAGGGAGGAAGGAAAGAAGGCAGGCAGGCAGGCAGGAAGGAAGAGAAAGGAAGAAAGAAAAGAAGGGTCATTAGTAAACACTGAATAGGAATGTGAGGGGCACACAGCAATTCTTTCTACAGTTTCACAACTTTTCCATGAGTTTGAAATTCTGCCAAATTTTTTTAAAAATTGTAAGGAGATTCCACATTTTTGTAATTTTCAGTCATGCGGTACAACTCTCAGTCGTGGTCTTAAGAAGCTAACGTGCTTTTTACAATTTTTTCACTTGAGTAACAATGGAGGAACGCTACAAGTCTTCCAAGGTGTGAGGCCACCCCTTTGCAAGTGTCTTTGCCTCTGGTTCTTTGTAGAGCTGTCTCCTGGTGGGAGGGTAGAACCAGACTACCAGCTCCAGCCTGTAGCTATCTCCAGGGACCCCACTGTTGAGTATTCTGAACAGAGCTTCCCATTCTGAAGGCATGAGCAACATTTATCGTTTTCACCCAAACCTTTGGTTAAGCCTGTTTAATTTGGCTCTCCCTTAGTTTTATTCTGCTATGCTTGGATAATGGTGTGGATCTATTTACAGCTTTCCCTATTGTCTGAGAATGTGGCTTTGAGACAGTGTCATTAGGCATTTCCAACTTGGTGTCAATGATTTCTCTATGATACCTCGATCCACTCCTGGTCCCTCCCCCTCTGCTTCTCCTGCAGGGTTATCTGTACCAGAGGACTTGAGCCGGTCCTCTTCATTCCAAGCATCTCACCCAGCCTGCCTCCTTTGGCCCTCCCTTCCAGCAGCTATCTTGGTGAAATGCTTGACACGGCCCTGCTCAGGCTTGTCCCTGGGCCAAAATCAACATTTGATATGTACTTCTGGGTTTTTTAGAGCTGACCCCAAAATATCTATTTACCCAGACTTTGACATTCTCATGAGTAATGGGCAAAGCTCCGAGGACACACTGTTGGTGGCAGAGCAAGATTCAGAATCCCACTCCGAATCTGAGAGAAGGACGGGGACTGAGAGATTGTCAAATCCAAACATCTCAGTGTAGGATAAGGAAAATGGGGCTGCAAGCAGTGAATAAACGTGCCTGTTGAGTCCAGCATTAGAACCCAGGTATGCTGGCTCCTGGATGAGTTCCTTTTGATTCTACCAAAGGAATGAATGCACTTGGGTGGAATGGGCTCTGGAGCCTGAATTATTAGGTGGGTAATGGTGAAGACAGCCTCCCAAATACATACTTTGGGATTAGAGACAACATTTCCAAATCCTTTTTCAGAGTCCTACACAAAGAAACCTCAAACCCAGGATTCCAGCCAAAAACAATGATTCTCAAGTCCCTATGAAATCTTGGATGGACGTTTAATTGGGCAACATATTAGCTGACTCCTGCGGCAGAGGCAGGCCACAACAGAGCTCCGGGCTGCCACTTCAAAAGGAGTAGATGTGTGTGTGAGTCTGAATCACACACAGTAGGCCATTTGCTCTTATCATTTGGATGAGTGAGTGCAAGAGAATATGAGGGAAACTTCTGAAATGTAATGCAATACAATATGCCCCTTTTAACTCAATTCACACATTTCTCACAGCTTACAGAAAAGCTTACTGAGAAACTTTACAGAGAAAGTTTCAGAAAAATACACTGGAAGAGGGACATTTCATTTTCTAATATTAGTACTAAACAAGAAAAACACAAGTATTAACTCATTCATTCACTCACTTTCTCAGTCACTTATTCATTTATTCATTCACACAAGAAAAAATTACTGATTTTCACTTTGTCATAAATATCTGGATGGATTACAGTGAGGTCCCCACTCTTACGAAACACTTCGTTCTAATCTCCTTAATATATAAACACCTGACACACATAATAAGAAAGGAGCAACCCAACTGAGCTATGACCAGGGATTAGGGAAATCAAATTAGAGCAGTAAGATACTTTTTTAACTCTCACCTCAGTCAAAATTTACAATACTGTTAATATCAAGTGTCTAAAGATTGTGGAGAGAGGGACCTTTTCAACTGTTGTTGGTGCCGGGAATATAAATAGAGATACAATTTTGAGACAGCAATTTGGTGGTAGCTCCCAAATTTTTAAATTCACACAGCCTCTAGCCCTGTATTTCAATTTGTAAAAACCCATCTTGATTCCTTCTCTTGCTGTGCAGTGTTCCTTCCCCCATTATTAGAAGTCATCAGTGAGAGATGTTTCAGGGGCCATGAGCTTCATGGCACTTCAAGTCTTCCCCATGCATGGGCAGAGAGGATCTTGGACAGAGAGTGTCTGGTGCTGGCAGTTAGAATTTGGGTCATCATGCATCACAGCGTTAAATGTCAAGGACATATGTGTTGGCACAGAGATCATCTGCTTTAAGTATATCTTCCGGGACTGATAAGCAGGTCAATACAGATAGGGAACAAATGCTGTTGGGAGAGGTGTTTGAAGATACCTATGAGATCAGGGTGATGATGTCAGGTGGGTCAGTGAAGAGATCTTTCCACCATATTAAGAACTTCTTGGCAATGGGAGGCCAAAAAGAGTGTGTAAGTATTAGATAAGATCAGACACATAGAAATTAATTTTAGGACAGCAGATCTAATCACAGTTGTCTAGTTGTATTTAAAACATTGACAAGTAAATTTAAAACATTGACAAGTCAAGATCCACTACCGTGTGTGTGTCACAAATAACACTCATCCTTTCAACAAATATTTATGGAGCACTCACTATAAATATCTGTTAGGCCCCAGGAATCTATTTTCAATAATTTTTAAACACAGTTTGCAAGTCATTTTTTTAATGAAATACAGATAATTTCATAATCATTGTGTGATTGTCCTATACACAGCTCCATGTGTTCTCTTGAGTGGGAGCATATAAGAGCCACAGCCATGTGCTGGCTGTGGGTGCCCTTCCCAGACATATCTTACACATGAATACCATCTGTTAGCATTAAAATTATTAAGGAATATTTGTTTTTTAAATTAAATTAGATCACAAACTGGAGACAACTAGGACAATTGGGAAGGGTTTTTCCAGCCATCCAGGAAAGCGATAATGGTCTTGAACTAAGGCTGAGTTTTCAGGTATTGAATGGAGAAGATGAATCTGGGCTGGTCATTGTCTATTTGTTGCTTACCCCACCAGGTCCCTTTTATTCCCATCTTAGCCTTTTCTGTGCCCCAAGAACCTGACCCCTATGGCCCATAGTACTAAATTCCTGTGCCCTCTGATTTTCGATTGGTCTTTGAAAACAAGGCGCTCTGGTAGAGCTCAGAGGACAGAAAGAGGGAGTTATTATTTCCCTACTCCCCCCGGACTCACTACAGTTCTGGCAGTGGTTGCCTTACCATTTCAAGTCCCATTGGGTGGCTTTTTCCATGTCCCAAGCTCACATATAAAGTACTTTTGAGAATGTCATTGCCACCTTGCCCCTTATTTCCTAGGATGTTCACAGCATCCCATTGTTAACTCTACATCTTTCCATATTCCTTCTTAGCTTCCTCATCTTGACTCTGTTGGGGGGTGTTGGGGGAGGGCTTTTCATGAAACTCTCTGCCATTCAGCCCTTTGAGTGTTTCCCATGGAAACTGTAATTTCTACATAAAATAAAAGATTGTTTCCAAGGGTGTTTGGTTAGACTTCATGATTAGTTGGATGGGAGGTTGGGAAGAAAGAAAAAAATAAAACCCCTTCAGGCTCTGGCTGGAGCACTGAGGCAGATAGTCAATGGTGTGAGAGATGAAGCCAGAAAGGAACACAGGAACCAGCAGGTTGAGCAGCAGGAAGAAGCAGTGGGTGGGGTTGCTCACAGGTGAGGTAGCATTATGGATCTCTTACCTTAAGTCTCCAGGCACTGATGCTGCCATTGGAATACAAGCATTAGATTGGGGTAGAGAGACTGAGGATGCGGACAGATTTGGAAATATGGAAACCCATTAAGAAAACCTCTGACAGGGTGGCTCCATTAGCTGATTGTCCAACTTTTTAGTTTCCGCTCAGGTCGTGATCTCAGAGTTGTGACCTCCAGTCCCACAACTGGCTCCGTCCTCAGCAGGGAGTCTATCTGGGATTCTCTCTTCCCCTCTCCCTCTTCTCCTCCCCTCACCCCCAGCAAATAAATATTAAAAAAAAAAGAAAGAAAGAAAACTCTGGCAAAACCTGACACTTACAACTCCATCCTCTTTTTTTTTCTTCTGCTTCTTCCTCAGCCCCACCACACTCTTCTGCCTCCAACCCAGATTCCCTGTATCCCATAACATTGTTTATTTTCAAGACTTCCCCCTTCCCATCACCAAAGATTTTCTAGTTTCTAATCCCTCAGAGGCCTGAGTACAGTTTTCCAAAGTGACAGCAAACTCCTCTGAGAAATGATCTCTACCTAATGTAAAAATTGAACTCCCACATCACTGTTCCAAGGGAGAATTTGTATATTTCAAAGGATAATGGCTAGACCACCAACTGGACAACGACTGAAGTCCTTGTTTCACAGAATAGGATCTACTTCCTGCCAAGGAGAGAAGACAGTGTTCCAGAGGAGTATTCAGGGATGCAGGATAAACGTGGTCCATCCTCCTAGAACATCAGCTTTATTCAAAGATTTGAGGATGGATGACATTTTTAAATTAAACAAAACATGGATACAGTACATAGAAGATGCAAAATTCCTAGCAGTTTTTAAGATAAAACATAATCCTCCAAAGCATTCCCCGCCAAAAGGCTCACATTGAATTTGACCTGCTTGTGGGGAACTTAGTGGGGATGTTGAGCTAAATTAGTGCTTCTCCGAGGACTATGCCAAAGATGGGAATTTCTGAACATTGGAGAGCAAATATTTTAGAGCCAGCAAGACTTTGATACTCTCATAAATCATGCCTCTTTGGCCCACCCAGACACCATTTACCACAAGCCTGTGCCTTAAATGACAGCTCCTTGTTTAGCTGCCTTCCCTAACTTTGGAACTTGGTGCATAAAATACCTTTCAAATGATGTAAATCCATCCACTATGAGCCTTCTTTAGGTTTTTCTGTTGTACGTTGTTTTAAGTGCAACACACTTGCTTTCTTTCTGCAGAGAACATATCCTGAGTCCAGAAAAATCTTCCAAGGGAGAAGGGAAAAAAATGCATACACCAGCTTCTTGAAACATTTGGCACCTGCTACAATCACCAATAAATCTAAACTGGACAGCTTGACATTTCCTCAAACAAGACCCCACCTCTCAAAGAACATTTGTCCTAACATGAAAAACAATAAAAGCCCAGCTGATAGGATGCAAAACATTTTCCCTTGTCTAACTGGAGAAACAGAAACAAAATAATTGCTTGCTTCGGCAGTGATCTGAACCACTCCACAGTCCATGAACATCATAATCCTGTTCAGATGGCACCAACAGATTGGAAAATTGGAAAATTGGAAAAATTTACATGCTGTCGCAACCCTCAGTTTTTTGAAATCTATCTGTCAAAAGAGAACTGAACTCTGATCTTCTTAAGTATTGTATATGCCTGCATGATGGCTGTGGAGCTCAGTGCATCCTTTTTTACTTTGTAAAAACACAGTTGTCAGTTCCGGTCTTAGAAACAATTCAACTTATAAACAATTTAATGGAGGTTTCCTGTCTCCTCCTTTCCCCTTTAACATGGAGCCTTCCTCCGTTGTTTCCAAAGGAGACCTTAACTTCCCCACCAAACCCCCACTCCCACAGGCACTCCTCCCTTACTACTCAATGGCTGCCAAATTCTCCCAAAAGGAGGAGGACAGGATATGGCAGAGCCTCTACCAGTTTCCCAATTCATCGAGCTGTCTCTCCAAGGTTTGGACCTTAGCAGCCTCTGAGCATTTTCATTCCAGCTCAGCCACTTGGGAAATCCAATAGACTTTTATGATGGCTTGGGAAGATAACCATCCCTTGGAACACTGTTCTATAAGAAAAATGCGTCCAAAGTTCCAAGGAACTTTTGGAACAGAACATTTTCACATGATAGGACTTCTGTGATCTACATAATATGTTGGAGACTTATGTATAGTTTCCATGGACCCACAAGATTTCGTGGGAGTTCCCTAGCAATGTCACCAAAAATTAATCTAGAGGATTTGGGGAAGGGCTGGGAAGATCATCCACTTGCTTAAAGCACTAGCAAAGTAGGAGAAAAATGTTCATTCTTTCAATTTGATTTGCATTATTTTGCAAAGTATCAGAAATAGTCATAATAAAGAAAACTAAATGGTTCTAAATGGTTAACATCTGGGTGTCCATTTCCTATGACTTTGGTTTGCCTAAAGATTCCTTCCAGTTTAATACTTCACGGTGTCAATCATTTCTCTCCTGTCTTCATGCATCATTCTCCAATGGGATCTTCTTGCCCTGGGTGAATAGTACCAAGATTCTTCCTGCTTAGGTAGAAACACAGCTGTGTCTCCTGGGTATATGAATTGACATTCCCCAGAACCTAATGAGGCAGCAGATAACATGGAGGACCTCAGCAGATGCCATCTACAAACCTCAGTAGACGACATCTGAAAACTTTCCTGTGATCACTCAAGACCCCATGTCAACATTCATAATATTCCAAGTTAGATGACCATTGGATTCACCTACCAGGTGCCTAACAGTTGGCAAAATTCTCCTGATTCATCACAATATAGTAAATTCTAAGGTTAATATTACACTAATTCCCTTCTGTTTTAGAAAACAGGTAACAAGACATCCTAGGTTTTAGAAATGGAAAAGCCAGTATCTGTCAGTTGGTATAAGAGAAAACATTTAGTTGATGCGTTTTGCTCTCTACTCTTTGTGCCTTCTCTCTCCCTCTTTTTCTCTGTCTCTCTGTCTACACACACACACACACACGCACACACCATCCCTCCACTATGTGCCAAAGGTTTCAATAGTCAAAGCATTTTGAGCATAAAGCCAAGTCTTGCTTGGCAGGGAGGTCTTGATTCCAAGAAACTTTAGATAAAACAATCTGCTAACTCAGAACAGCTTGCCTGAGCTTTGGAATCAGATAAAATAGGGGTCAGTTAACTGTGGCCTCTGGGCCAAATCTGGCTCGCCACCTGTTTGTGTACACCTGCAGGCTAAAAATGATCTTCAGATTGTCAAATCATTGAAAAAATATAAAGATGTATAATAGTTGGAGACACATGAAAATTTTATGAAATACAAATGTCAATATCCATACATAAAGTATTATTGGAATACATATGTTTGCTTATATAGTGTCTCTGACTGCCTTCACACTACAACAGAAGAGGTGAGCAGTTACAACAGACTGTATAGCCCACAAACTGAAAAATTTGCTATCTAGCCCTTTACAGAAAAAAGTTTGCCAAACCATGAGATAGATTAACACTTTGATTCAGCCACTTAATATTTCTGTGCCTCTGTGACCTCAATTTCTTTTTCTAAATTCCGAGTCGTGTGGAATATGCAGGTGTCTAGAATAATGCTTACAACCACATATATTGGATCTTTTGCCATGTGTCCTTGCCATGCCTCTCTCGGTGTAGCTCTCGGAGGCATTAGGCCAACAAAGTTCTAATTTACAAAGAAGGCAGACCACATCATATCTTGGTTGCAAGGACCAGAGCTGGGCTTCTGGGCCTATTTTAGTAAAAGTTATTTTTGGCCAGTACCTGGACTTTTTATTATTTTCCTTTCAGCAGAGGTGAAAGTAGATATTAACAAATTTGCATCCCCCACTTTTTCTATTATACTCCTGGGAAACTCTTGACCAAGAGGAAAGTGTGTTTTAGTTATTAAACTGATAATCCATATAAATTAGTCAATAAGTATTAAAAGTTGGAGGGTTCAGACATCCCACTCCATGGAAATTGGAATTATTTATTCAATATGCAATGACTACGAAGCATAAAAGCTCCCACAGTGAGAGCCCAAAATCACAAGGTCCTCTGAGACTTCCCTGCTGTTCTCCGGGATCCCTCTGCCCACTTCATTCAACATTATGTTACCGCTAAGTCAACTCAACAAGGAAAATGGTACTCTGAAACCAGCTGAGCAGATGATTCCTACCTCAGAAGGAAACCGCTATGTTTAGAGAAATTAAAATACAACTTGAGTAGTTTTCTACCTAATTGGGAGGCAGTGCGCTTTCGTGGAATAAACTTAGGAAGGAAGCAGGCCTGGGTTCTAACATCAGCGTGTTTCATACTGCTCCACGATGTTGTTCTCTCACCTTATTGGGACAAAAGGGGAAATCATTTTTTTTGTTTGTTTGTTTGTTTGTTTGTTTATTTTCAGCATAACAGTGTTCATTGTTTTGGCATCACACCCAGTGCTCCATGCAGTTTGTGCCCTCCCTATTACCCACCACCTGGTTCCTCAACCTCCCACCCACCCCACCCCCGCCCCTTCAAAACCCTCTGGTTGTTTTTCAGAGTCCACAGTCTCTCATGGTTCATCTCCCCCTCCAGTTTCCCTCAACTCCCTCTCCTCTCCATCTCCCCATGTCCTCCGTGTTCTTTGTTATGCTCCACAAATAAGTGAGACCATATGATACTTGACTCTCTCTGCTTGACTTATTTCGCTCAGCATAATCTCTTCCAGTCCCGTCCATGTTGCTACAAAAGTTGGGTATTCATCCTTTCTGATGGAGGCATAATACTCCATTGTGTATATGTACCACATCTTTTACCCCAAAATGTTAATGTGGGATGAAATACAATGACTTAGGGGTGCCTGGGTGGCTCAGTGGGTTAAGCCTCTGCTTTTGGCTCAGGTCATGATCTCAGGGTCCTGGGATCGAGTCCTGCATTGGGCTCTCTGCTCAGCAGGGAGCCTGCTTCCCTTCCTCTCTCTCTGCCTGCCTCTCTGTCTACTTGTGATCTCTCTCTGTCAAACAAATAATAAAATAAAATCTTTTTAAAATAAATAAATAAATACAATGACTTATATAGCAGCTTGTGAATTTCAGAGCTATGCCTGGCACATAACAGTCGTTCAGCAATTATTTGTTTCTAGCCCCATCTCTCCAGATTCCAAACTGAATCAGGGGTTCAGGATTGCCACCCCTTGGAGCTTCTGCTTGTACTGAAAACCATGGCTACATGCAAGATCTCAGCGATGATGTGTTTGATGTTTGTACCTTCTGCTTTAGATGAAGATATTGACTACGCCATCTTGAACGTGCCCTTTGCTGTGTAAGACATATGTTTAAGGACAGGAGGGATTGTGTGGAGCTGATCAGCTTCATTATGCATGAAAGATTTGCTAATTGTCGGGGCACCTCAGTGGCTCAGTGGGTTAAAACCTCTGCCTTCGGCGTGAGTCATGGCCTCGGGGTCCTGGGATTGAGCCCCGCATCAGGCTCTCTGCTGGGTGGGGAGCCTGCTTCCTCCTCTCTCTCTGCCTGCCTCTCTGCCTACTTGTGATCACTGTCTGCCAAATAAATAAATAAAATCTCTTTTAAAAAATTTGCTACTTGTGTCTAAGGCCATGAAGATGGTAGAAATAATAATCTGGCCAACCTTTAAACACTTGTAACAATATGATATACCGAAAATATACTTGGGCATAAAGTTCAATGAATTTTCACAAACTGAATACACCCCACAACCAGTGCCCAGACCAAAGAAACAGAACAAGACCTGCCCCCAGGAAGTTCCCAGCCATGATTTCCTCTGGTCACTAGTATTCAAAGGTAACCACTATCTTGACTTCTAACAGCACAGATGAGTGGGGCCTGTTTTTATACTTTATATACCTAAAATCATGCACTGTTTTGTCCCTCATGTCTGGCTTCTTTGTCCAACACTGTATGGACGGGTGTCATTTAAAATTGGATTGTTCACCCTCAACACTGTAGAGCTCCCCATTTTGTGATTCCACCATAATTTATTTATCCATTCTATTGCTGGTGGTCATTTGGGGAATTCCATTTTGAAGGAATTTGAGCTTTTGGCCACAGGTCTTTGGGTGACCATTTTCTGCCCTTCTATTGAATACACAGTGAAGAGCAGGCTTCCTGAGCCCTGGGGTGGCTTACGTTCAGCTTTAGTAGGCACAACCCAGCATTTTCCCAAAGGCTTGTATCCATTTATACTCCCACCATCAGTAGCCCACATCCTTGCCAACAGTTGGAATCTTCTCTCTTTTATGTTTTTATCATTCTGGCGCATCTCTTCCCATTTTTACTTCAATCTCATATACACAAGTATTCAGCTCCAAGAATGAAAGACAAGAAATTAATAGAAGGGGGACAGATGGAGGGAGCATCACCACATCTCCAGGAAAAACATGAGGGCCATGGACATGGAATGAGTCCCTGAACAGCATCTTTGTTATTTCTTTTCCTACTATTTTATTCATTTATTTGAGAGAGAGAGATAGAGAGAGCAGGAAGGAGAGGGAGAAAGAATCTGAAGCAGACTCTACGCTGAACACAGAGCCTGATGCAGAGCTCTATCCCATGACAGTGAGATCACAACCTGAGCTGAAACCAAGAGTTGGGTGCTTAACCAACTGAGTCACCCAGGCACCCCCAGCATCCTCGCATCCTTGTTATCAAATGTATGTGGAACTCTCTTGCATGCTCAATGATTCAGCCCCCTCCCCCACAGTGCTTTTACATCGAATTTCTGTAATAGGATCCTGTTTCTCCATCATCCCACATTTTGACTTCAGAACTGCATTTTCTTCCCACCATTGCTTGAGTCTCCCAGGAGAACCTTTATGAAGTTTGGGATATTGGCAGAGAACAAGTGGGAGAAATAGGAGAAGACTGGGCTCCAGATCCAGGAAACTGTCAGTAAATACAAATAGGGGCTTCAAAATGGGAAGGAGTGGGAAGGGAGGAGCCTGAGTTGTGCCCATAGGTCCCTTCTATAGCGACCACTTCCCCAGTTGATGCATGGTAAAAGTAATACTCTGCATTTATACAGCCTTTTCAATTTATAAAATGTTCTGAGAACCCATGGAACACCAGGAAAGAAAGAAGTCCTGTAAAAGCAATAATCTGAAAGGATATTGCTTACTGGCTTCGTACCAGAACTTTCTGCAGTAGTCAGGTAATTGCTGCTCTAAGTAAGTGTGGACTTAGGACAATAACAGAATCATCATAAGCTCTCTCTCTTGCCTGGTTGTTCAGTTCCATTTCATGCCATCTGACCTTGGGGACAAGCTGAAAATGGGCTTCCCTCCTGCCCCCTGTGACAGTGCTTGTGCAACTTACATCCCCTCCCCACCCCAAAGCAACCCTAGGCACTTGTAGTTTTACTACTGAGGGGCCTGTACTCCATAGCTCATAATAATAACCCATACTTACTGCCTGCTGTTACCTGCTGGGCAGTGTGCTAAACACATTGCACTCATTATTTATTTTGATTTGACTTAATCCCCACAAAGCTCAGAGTCACACAGCACATAATCCATAAAGTCCAGCATGAATCCCAATCTGCTTCCTCTAACGACCAGTATTCCTTCTATTTGGGCCATGTGATCTGAGGAGGGCCTCCCCCTTCCCCAAATACACCCATGCCTGCTGATGCTTGAGATTCCACAATTCTAATTCTGTCCTGTGTTAGAAAGGACGTTTCTGCTTGTTTGATGCATTAATGTGTAGTGAGGATTTTATCAAACACTTGCTCCTCTACGGAAATGTGTCAAGAAGGAAAAAGACCATTTGTAACCTGAGGGAGCCTTGATAATGGGCTTCTGAAAGGTCAAGGAACATGAATTGCTGGATGATTTTTCCTGCCCTTCGTACGGCTAAATCCACAAATACTTTTCTGGGTTTCCTCTGAGACAACTCTCTCGGGCTCTGAGGCAAAGACTAGCTCAGAACATAAGGATAAGGTAGACACAAAATTATTTCCCCAACCCCAACATTCACAGAGCCAGTGAGCTCCTTTTCATTCTTGGAGCTAAGTTTAATTATTCTACCCAACAATGTATGAACCCCAGGTGGGTACAGTCTCGAGAAACAAAATAGACTTGTGAAAGGTCATGATAATTCATAGTTGGTAGTGACATGATGGGTCCATGCAGCCCACTGGGATATCACAGGAACACAGGCTGATGGTTAACATCAGGGGGAAGCAGAGTTTCCTCTACCACCTCGCCCTGCAAAAACCACTGAGGTAGGAAGAACACCTTTGCCACTTGCTCTTGGGGTACCCCTACAAACACCAGAAATGACCTGAGGAGTCTGGCTTCTGACTACCTTGTGTGACTCATTCCTCATGGGTCCATGTGCTAATCACACCAACTTTCTTTTCGTTCTTTGTATATCCTGGGCGTTTATCCATATGCAGACCTTCATCCACACTGACCCCCTGCCTAGAAAGCATTCTCCTGCCCTTTGATACCCAGTGAATTTCCTTTTAATCCCTAGGCCTCAGTTTTAATTTCTATAGGAAATCTTTGTCAAACCCCACATGAGGATAAGATCCTGGTCCTCTTAATGGCTTTTCTTGCTTTAACCCCATGTCTATTTTTTGGAGATTATGTGATCATAATTGCCTTTTTATGTGTCTATATCTTTGAATGCAGTGTTCTCAAGGAGGACCTGTCCTAGCATGAGGCCTGGCACAGAGTGAACACCAAAATATCCATTCATTTTGATTAACTGAATAATTTGTTCATTAAACTAAGATCATTTCTTCTAACCAAACAAGAGTAGATCCCCAAGCTGTCTTCAACCATCTGGGATAAGCTTGTCATTCTCTTTGGGAAAGAGAGAGAAGAGAAACTTAACAGAGAGAAAAAAGCCTACACTCCGTAAGGCCAAATAAATGAATTCTATGTAGCCAACAAGTAAATACAGGATGAGGAGTCAAAAGGCTACAAAACCCCCTTCCTTGGCATGTGCAGAATGCATGGCCAGCTCTGAAGCATCTCTTTTCCCAGACTGCTTTTGTTGCTTAGTTGTTTAGCAAAAAAAAAAAAAAAAGAAAAAGAAAAAGAAATTCGGGCACTCCCAAGTCTCCCTCCCACGGAAACCTGTTTTACTAGCTGCATTTTATATGGCTGCAGAAGGCCCCAGAAGGAACTTACGGAAAAGAGCAAGGACTAACAACCATGCATCCTTGCAGCTCCAGAACACACATCCAGGCCTCATAAGAGACTCTGGTTTGGGTGTTTTCTTCATGTCCCTCTTAGAGCTGCTATGTCATTAATTGAACTTGTATTTTGGTACTTGTATAAAGCACTCCCTTTGTGGTTCATTCCCAGTCTTAAACCTTGCATGTGACCACATGTAAATGTGTATTTTTATGATCCTATAATCTCAGGACTTTAAAATCTCTGTTGCTTAAAGGCACACAGTGAGATGAAGCGGAAAACTCAGGAGGTTTCTGATCATTTAGAAGCAGTTTATGTGCTGGGTCTAAGTGGCCTCACAGCTTTGGCTGTTGTAGGGACTGGAGCAGAGAACAGATAAGGTCCTGAGACATACTTAACTATTCGGGGCGTTCAAAACAAAAATCAAACATCAGTAAAAATTAGGCAACCTCTTTCTCTTTACACAAGCATTTGCAAGTACTTGTATCTGCTTACTCACTGGAAGGCTCCCTTCTTCACTGTCACCCTTCTGTTGTCTCTTGTATTGTCAGTACGTCTTCAGACCTGATTTTTCCTCCTAAGTTTACATGGGTTTCTTTGGATGGCCTCAATGAAAGGTGTATCGACAAGGAAACAAAATAGGAGAGCATGGGGCTCAGGATCCAGGAAATGTGCTCTCCGCATGCTCTGCAGAAAATCTTCCTAACAACCTCTCCACTCACATCTCTTGCACTCATTTCTTGTTCTTCATTCTTGTAGTGAATATTTCATGGACCTGGGTCAAGAGCAAAAAAGGTAGGCAAAATGCAAAAACAAGCAAATCCCATAAGTTGATCTTATATTTAGATTCTCTTTTTCTCAAAAATAGGCATCATTTCTTGGCCACTGACAACAGATTATGATTCAAAAGAATATTTGCAAGTGTTGATGTAATGAAAAATACTACATATATCTCTCTACTCTAACAGCATTCAATTACACTTCCTATACCCAAAACCCCTGAGGTGTTTGTTTGTTTGTTTCCATTATACAAGTGTAATTTCCATGTACATAAGGTAGTTGCTCTTTGGGCCAAGTTGATCCGTTACTTTTTTTCAGAACCCTCTTCATATTTTGTTTCCCTATCTTTCTCTTTTTTTCTACTTGTTTATGTCCTTGTTATTATTTCATCTCAAAATTTGTTTCTGAAAGATTGTCATAAGGAAAAAACAGGCAGCAGGTTTTAAAGCTTAGTATGAAACCACACTTAATATACAGTCACACAATTCCAAGAAAACACCCACCTAGTGGGTTTGCTCAAGAATTCAGATGTTGACAGCCTCTCATTTGCCCACTACGTACTGAGCCCAGGGCCCCCAAGATCTGGTCAACGTCTTCACTTCCAGGCCACTAGTTTCTCATTCAAGTACTCCACAAGGACGAGGTGGGGAAAGTTACATTTCTACCCAATCCACGTTCCTAGCATGGGTTTATTTGCAGTTAAAATTCCCAACCAAAGTTTTGTTTTATTTTGTTTTGCCCATTTTCTTCCTCTTCGGTCTGCATTTATGCTGGCTGATCATTTCTGATCCAAGTGATCAATCTCACATGCACACTCCTGTTAATGTCAACTTGTTAGAGTCGGCCCAGACTCAGTTGTCACGACCTTTTGGGTGTTAAGTAGATCTTAAAATCAAAGTAAGGCTGCGTCTGAGAAATTGTGTTCTCTTTCAGCATGGTGTCCACAACACATTTAATAACCATACTCTCAGATCTTCATCCAAAGTTCTTATTACAGTGTTGGTAAGGACAGGTCAAGAAATGAGCTTTGGGGGCACCTGGGTGGCTCAGTGGGTTAAAGCCTTGGGCTCCGGTCATGATCCCAGGGTCCTGGGATCGAGCTCCGCATCAGGCTATCTGCTGAGCAGGGGGCCTGCTTCCCTTGCTCTCTCTCTCTGGCTGCCTGTCTGCCTACCTGTGATCTCTGTCTGTCAAATAAATACATAAAATCTTAAAAAAAAAAGAAAGAAAGAAAGAAATGAGCTTTGGCACCCATTATTGTGGCAGGATTTTAAAAGATTGTGTTTTTATTGATGCAGTTCTTCAGATAAACATCATGAAGATATTTTGACAGAAAAAAACTGGTGAGAGATGAGAGGCATTACACTTCCACCACTTGAGTTTTCTAAGAATGGAAGGACTTATGAACAGGGATGTCTTCTGATGAAGTGAGGGTGAAACTAAGTAATCTCATTAGGTTTATGAAACTGGTTTGACATCTTGGAAAAGAAAAATGATCCCATCTATACCATGCTTTTTTGTATATCCATACTTTTAAAAGAGTTGGCCCTGAGAGAAATCAGTCTTGTGGGAAATTGATTGTCATTCACATTTTTTAGGATTGCTCTGTAGCAAAGTCTTTTTGCCTGCTGGCCCATGCATTCCAAGAACAAGTAGGCAAGACCCTTCTCTCTTTGGTGGAGGCCAGAAACATCTCAGTCTTTTATCTCATCCCAAAACAATGAGTGAAATTCTGAGACAGTTTATGTATCTACTTACTTATACATACCTAGATTTGTGCTAGAAAAATAACTGAAGCGGGGATACCTGGGTGGTTCAGTCAGTTAAGCATCTGCCTTCAGCTCAGGTCATGAGCTCAGGGTCCTGGGATGGTGCTCTATGCTTGGTGAGGAGTCTGCTTCTCTGCCCCTCTCTGCCCCTCTACCCCCACTTCTGCTTGCCATCTCTCTCTCTCTCTCTCTCAAATAAATACATTCTTTATAATGAGAGAAAGAAAGAAAGAGAGAAAGAAAGAAAGAACTAATTAAAGTGGATAGCCAAATGCTAATGCAAGAAATTCCCCAACACAATCCTCCTTATCTCTCCTTGAGGGTCCAGCACACTTTGGTTGGTACTAGGGTGCAGCCTGAAGCTTACGTTTTTAAGAGTTGGGCAACAGGGAGGGATTCCTTCCATATCGTGTGTACTTAATAGGTATCTGTGGCCTTGAAGACATAAACAATTATGCTCTGCTGTACTCGTGGGATGTGATCAGATTACATTCGTGCACAAAAGAATCCACATTGCACTTTTTCTGTGTTTTTAAATACTTGAAATCCAATAAGAACCTTTAGGAATTAACACTCCTGTCTTTCAAGTACATTTACTTTAGGTGCACATTCGTAACTGTCACATTCTCGTGGCATGTATAACTTTGGGTAAATAGCAAGAGAAAGGGATTCAGAGAGAGAAAGAGGCAATAAGTGACCAACTGCAAAAAAAAAAAAATCTGTATCTCTAGAAACGGGCATTTTGGACCTCATGTTTAATTAAGGACGATTTGGATTTCTCTAGAATGAACTTGCTTCTTTCTCATATAAACCTAATAGTTGTTTCAAGCAGGAATCACCAATTAAAGCTAGTAGGTGAAAGTATGATGAGAAACAGGACTTTTAGTCTCAGAGTAACTCCCCATAGAACAGTTATTAATTACAGTAAGAAAATTTGTGACTTTATGGTGGAGAAACCTGACAGGCACCAATCAACACATGATCGAAGTTGACAACAACAATGAGCTATCAACACCCTGTACCTTCTGATACAGTACACTGAGAAGGACGTAATATCAGTTCTTTGGTATTCCCACTAAAAGTGCATAACCTGAGTAGAATCACAAGAAAACATCAGACAAACCCAAGCTCAGGAGACTTGTACAAAATAACTAGCCAAGCCACTTTAAATTTCAAGGTCACTGAAAGCAAAGAAAGACTAAAGAAATGTTTCAGAGGAGAATGAGAGGGGATGAAAACTAAATCCAACAAAAAATCTTACATTGCATTTGGGACCAGAAGAAGGACATTAGTGGGATAATTGGTAAAATGTAAATAAGATCTACATTTAGACAATGGAGTAGTATCAGTGTTAATTTATTGATTTTTGATCATTGTGTTGGTTTTAAGAGATTTTAACATTTGGGGGGGTCTAGAGGAGGGCACACCTCAAATTATTTATATTATATTTGTATCTCTTTTATAAGCTGGAGAAATTCCAAAGTGAAAAGTTAAAACATTAAAAAAGCCAAAAAAGATGAATATATTCACATATATGTCATATCTAATAAATTGCTAAAGGGGGAAAAAGGGTATAGTTGAAAATCTAAAGTTCTGAGAACTACTGAATTTGATCATTTTATATATACAATTTTATATTTTATATATATATAATTCCATGCTAATTTTTAATAATTCCATTAATTATGAAATTTAGAAAACCAGAAAGTGTCAGGCTCAATTGCTTGAAGAAAAGCTGGCTCTAACTGAACTGTGAGAAGAGAGTGAGAATTCATTTGAATTTCTTACAACTTCATGCTCACACCGGGGATGTAGAATCAGTTAATACTTTTGTGAGAGCCATTGGTTGCTTGAAATGAATGTGCTTTTGGTTTTGTTAACTGTTTCCTTTGCTGTGCAAAAGCTTTTGATCTTGATGAAATCCCAATAGTTCATTTTTGCCCTTGCTTCCCTTGCCTTTGCCGTTGTTCCTAGGAAGATGTTGCTGCGGCTGAGGTCGAAGAGGTTGCTGCCTGCGTTCTCCTCAAGGATTTTGATGGATTCCTTTCTCACATTGAGGTCCTTCATCCATTTGGAGTCTATTTTCGTGTGTGGTGTAAGGAAGTGGTCCAATTTCATTTTTCTGCATGTGGCTGTCCAATTTTCCCAGCACCATTTATTGAAGAGGCTGTCTTTTTTCCATTGGACATTCTTTCCTGCTTTGTCGAAGATTAGTTGACCATAGAGTTGAGGGTCGATTTCTGGGCTCTCTATTCTGTTCCACTGGTCTATGTGTCTGTTTTTGTGCCAGTACCATGCTGTCTTGATGATGACAGCTTTGTAATAGAGCTTGAAGTCCGGAATTGTGATGCCACCAACTTTGGCTTTGTTCTTCAATATTCCTTTGGCTATTCGAGGTCTTTTCTGGTTCCATATAAATTTGAGGATTATTTGTTCCATTTCTTTGAAAAAAATGGATGGTATTTTGATAGGGATTGCATTAAATGTGTAGATTGCTTTAGGTAGCATAGACATTTTCACAATATTTATTCTTCCAATCCAGGAGCATGGAACATTTTTCCATTTTTTTGTGTCTTCCTCAATTTCTTTCATGAGTACTTTATAATTTTCTGTGTATAGATTCTTAGTCTCTTTGGTTAGGTTTATTCCTAGGTATCTTATAGTTTTGGGTACAATTGTGAATGGGATTGACTCCTTAATTTCTCTTTCTTCAGTCTTGTTGTTGGTGTACAGAAATGCAACTGATTTCTGTGCATTGATTTTATATCCTGACACTTTACTGAATTCCTGTACAAGTTCTAGCAGTTTTGGAGTGGAGTCTTTTGGGTTTTCCACATATAGTATCATATCATCTGCGAAGAGTGATAGTTTGACTTCTTCTTTACCAATTTGGATGCCTTTAATTTCTTTTTGTTGTCTGATTGCTGAGGCTAGGACTTCTAATACTATGTTGAATAGCAGTGGTGATAATGGACATCCCTGCCGTGTTCCTGACCTTAATGGAAAAGCTTTCAGTTTTTCTCCATTGAGAATGATATTTGCAGTGGGTTTTTCATAGATGGCTTTGATAATATTGAGGTATGTGCCCTCTATCCCTACACTTTGAAGAGTTTTGATCAGGAAGGGATGCTGTACTTTGTCAAATGCTTTTTCAGCATCTATTGAGAGTATCATATGGTTCTTGTTCTTTCTTTTATTAATGTGTTCTATCACATTGATTGATTTGCGGATGTTGAACCAACCCTGCAGCCCTGGAATAAATCCCACTTGATCGTGGTGAATAATCCTTTTAATGTACTGTTGAATCCTATTGGCTAGTATTTTGGCGAGAATTTTTGCGTCTGTGTTCATCAAGGATATTGGTCTGTAGTTCTCTTTTTTGGTGGGATCCTTGTCTGGTTTTGGGATCAAGGTGATGCTGGCCTCATAGAATGAGTTTGGAAGTTTTCCTTCCATTTCTATTTTTTGGAACAGTTTCAGGAGAATAGGAATGAGTTCTTCTTTAAATGTTTGGTAGAATTCCCCTGGGAAGCCATCTGGCCCTGGGCTTTTGTTTGTTTGGAGGTTTTTGATGACTGTTTCAATCTCCTTACTGGTTATGGGCCTGTTCAGGTTTTCTATTTCTTCCTGGTTCAGTTGTGGTAGTTTATATGTCTCTAGGAATGCATCCATTTCTTCCAGATTGGCCAATTTGTTGGCGTAGAGTTGCTCATAGTATGTTCTTATAATTGTCTGTATTTCTTTGGTGTTAGTTGTGATCTCTCCTCTTTCATTCATGATTTTATTGATTTGGGTCCTTTCTCTTTTCTTTTTGATGAGTCTGGCCAGGGGTTTATCAATCCTATTGATTCTTTCAAAGAACCAGCTCCTAGTTTCATTGATTTTTTCTATTGTTTTTTTGGTTTCTATTTCATTGATTTCTGCTCTGATCTTTATGATTTCTCTTCTCCTGCTGGGTTTAGGGTTTCTTTCTTGTTCTTTCTCCAGCTCCTTTACGCGTAGGGTTAGGTTGTGTACTTGAGACCTTTCTTGTTTCTTGAGAAAGGCTTGTACCGCTATATATTTTCCTCTCAGGACTGCCTTTGCTGTGTCCCACAGATTTTGAACTGTTGTGTTTTCATTATCATTTGTTTCCATGAATTTTTTCAATTCTTCTTTAATTTCCTGGTTGACCCATTCATTCTTTAGAAGGATGCTGTTTAGTCTCCATGTATTTGGGTTCTTTCCAGCTTTCGTCTTGTGATTGAGTTCTAGCTTCAGAGCATTGTGGTCTGAAAATATGCAGGGAATAATCCTAATCTTTTGATACCGGTTGAGACCTGATTTGTGACCCAGGATGTGATCTATTCTGGAGAAGGTTCCATGTGCACTAGAGAAGAATGTGTATTCTGTTGCTTTGGGATGAAATGTTCTGAATATATCTGTGATGTCCATCTGGTCCAGTGTGTCATTTAAGGCCTTTATTTCCTTGTTGATCTTTTGCTTGGATGATCTGTCCATTTCAGTGAGGGGAGTGTTCAAGTCCCCTACTATTATTGTATTATTATTGATGTGTTTCTTTGATTTTGTTATTAATTGGTTGATATAGTTGGCTGCTCCCACGTTAGGGGCATAGATATTTAAAATTGTTAGATCTTCTTGTTGGACAGACCCTTTGAGTAGGATATAGTGTCCTTCCTCATCTCTTATTATAGTCTTTGGCTTAAAATCTAATTGATCTGATATAAGGATTGCCACCCCAGCTTTCTTCTGATGCCCATTAGCATGGTAAATTGTTTTCCACCCCCTCACTTTAAATCTGGAGGTGTCTTCGCGTCTAAAATGAGTTTCTTGTAGGCAACATACTGATGGGTTTTGTTTTTTTATCAAGCTGACAGAATGGGAGAAGATATTTGCAAACGACATATCAGATAAAGGGCTAGTATCCAAAATCTATAAGGAACTTAGCAAACTCAACATCCAAAGAACAAACAATCCAATCAAGAAATGGGCAGAGGACATGAACAGACATTTCTGCAAAGAAGACATCCAGATGGCCAACAGACACATGAAAAAGTGCTCCACGTCACTCGGCATCAGGGAAATACAAATCAAAACCACAATGAGATATCACCTCACACCAGTCAGAATGGCTAAAATTAACAAGTCAGGAAATGACAGATGCTGGAGAGGATGTGGAGAAAGGGGAACCCTCCTCCACTGTTGGTGGGAATGCAAGCTGGTCCAACCACTCTGGAAAACAGCATGGAGGTTCCTCAAAATGTTGAAAATAGAACTACCCTATGACCCAGCAATTGCACTACTGGGTATTTACCCTAAAGATACAAACATAGTGATCCGAAGGGGCACGTGTACCCGAATGTTTATAGCAGCAATGTCTACAATAGCCAGACTATGGAAAGAACCTAGATGTCCATCAACAGATGAATGGATCAAGAAGATGTGGTATATATACACAATGGAATACTATGCAGCCATCAAAAGAAATGAAATCTTGCCATTTGCGACGACGTGGATGGAACTAGAGCGTATCATGCTTAGTGAAATAAGTCAATCGGAGAAAGACAACTATCATATGATCTCCCTGATATGAGGACATGGAGAAGCAACATGGGGGGGGAGGGGGATAGGAGAAGAATAAATGAAACAAGATGGGATTGGGAGGGAGACAAACCATAAATGACTCTTAATCTCACAAAACAAACTGGGGGTTGCTGGGGGGAGGTGGGATTGGGAGAGGGGGAGCGGGCTATGGACATTGGGGAGGGGAGGCGAACCATAAGAGACTATGGACTCTGAAAAACAACCTGAGGGTTTTGAAGGGTCAGGGGTGGGAGGTTGGGGGAACAGGTGGTGGGTGATGGGGAGGGCACGTTTTGCATGGAGCACTGGGTGTTGTGCAAAAAGAATGAATACTGTTACGCTGAAAAAATTAATAAAAGGGGGAAAAAAAAAAAAAAAAAAAAAAAAAAAAAAGAAATGAATGTGCTTCTTATTTTTCTTCCTAGTTGGGGCCCATACACATATGTGTATCATTAATGAATTCTACATAATATATGAGGTTGATAATCTAAATTATCCATACTCATTCCAACCTAGATTGGCCTGACATGTAGCTTTCCATTGCTTACATTTGGAGTGTTCACAGATTAAAACTTCATTTCAATTCCCCTGAAATATTCAGGAGATAAAATTGCTGCTAGGAATGCAGAAAATAACATACAATGTATTCTGTGGACTGTTTAAATATAACCTATGTCATTGTGCCTCTGTGTTAATCTTTTCAAATGATGGCATGTACCTAACTTAGCAATGTCCACACTCTAAAATGAAAGAAGAAAAGTATATTTAAATTTGAAAACAAATTCCCTGGCTAAGATCAGGCTCAGAAATTATTTTTTTTAAGATTTTTTTTATTTATTTATTTGACAGACAGAGATCACAAGTAGGCAGAGAGGCAGGCAGAAAGAGAGGAGGAAGCAGGCTCCCCGCAGAGCAGAGAGCCCAATGCGGGGCTCGATCCCAGGACCCCGGGACCATGACCTGAGCTGAAGGCAGAGGCTTTAACCCACTGACAGGCTCAGAAATTAATTATCATCCTTGATTACTATGCTTTAAAACATGGTTCAAAAGAAATGTTTGGTATTGTTTTTAGCAAGAGTACTCTCTTCTCCGTAGACTCCTATAGACTCCTAGAATGGTAGGAAGAGATGAGAAATAGCACTGTGGGTTCTGGCTTTCTCTCTGCCACTCACCAAATTGCCACCAATTTTTTCAGTTGTAAGTAGAAGAGATTGAGCAAGGAGGGATTCTTGAATCTTGTATTATGGACCTCTTTAATAGTCTGATGAAGCCTATGACCTCTTCTTAAAATAATATTTTAATTGGTAAAAGAAAAAGATGTAATTATAAGAAACCAAATTACATAAAATACAGTATTCAAAATAATTTTAAATGTATGATGTAGTAATATATAAATATTTATTTAATAACATTAAGTATCTAACAGTAAATCTAATATACTATAATTTCAAAAAAGTAATGAACATAAATGATATCTTGAGATAATCTGCAACATTGTAATGTGATCTGAAGACATCTTTGATTTTGACTGTGTCAAAATCATGCATACAGGTGACACCCTTGTGGCTCATTGCTGGCATTTGAAATGGAAAGAAATAGTACATTTCAATTACAGATTAGTGAAAACAAAAATTTAATTGTTTTCCCATGTATGTTCTCAGATCCCCAAGTTCTCAGATCCCCCCTGTCTTCTTTCCAAGGATTCCTTGGTTATGAACCTCTGGACAAGATGACCTCCAGGTTCTGTTCTGGCCCCCAGGAGTCTGTCATTTCTGTAATCTTCTCCAGCCAGCTACCTTGAGGGGGACCCTAGTCAACCATGTGTATGTGTGTGTGCGCCTCTCTGGGGACTCAAGTTTAATGAGATATCAAAATATTTCATTTGCAAGTCTTGGCTGCTGTACAGCACTTAGCAAAGCAGAGCCAGTTTTCCTAGTTCAGATTGGTCAACATCAGGTTCATTTGTCTAGCATTTCACAAAATATTTTCCCACATTTGTCCAACTGCAGTTTGAAGGCTGTAACTGACAATATAAATGTGCCCTAAGGTGGAAAGTCCAACCCCATTTCCCTGAGTGATCTCCAGGGTTGGCCATTACCATGCAGATGCCCGGAGTCAGGGGATCTCCATGGATCTGCTAATTATTCCCCAGACTTTTCCACCAGCAATAAAAATCCCATTTGTTGTAGCTTGTTTGCAGAACAGCCCCCATTTCCACAGGGGTGGCATTAATTAGCAAAAACCTGTGAAAATTGGGACCAGAGTTTATAGGTTTGAAGGGGAGAGAAAGAAAGGACCCTGAGTCACTTCTAAATATTCTTATAAATTCCCCCACAGCAACTAGGAGCTAAAAGCCCGCTTGTCTTAGATGCAGTGATTTTTTCATGTTGGTAGTCCTAAGTGGGAATTAATAGAGGCCCCAGGTTCTCCATTAGGGTAGTGGCTTTCTGAATGCAGAAAGATGGTGAATTTCTCAGACAATCAATCACCATCTCCTGATGGTCTAGTGGCACCTCACACTGGGTCTAGAAGGATCCTGGATGCTCCATTCTCAAAGGGAAGACCCTGCTCAGTGGGGTGCTCTAGAAACAAACCATTTCTCCAGGAGATACTCCAGATGATGACGTCGGGGTTTGAGGATTGAAGAGTGATGAGAGGTGTCCCTGCCCTTCAGCCCAGAATAATATACTATCTTTGACCTCAGAGATATCTGATACATCCACACCAGACTGAGGGAGGAGGAAGAACAAAGCTGGGAATGTTTTCATCAGTGATTTTTATCAACTCTTTGTTTTGGAGTTTTGTTTTCATTTGTTTTTGTTTTTAAGTTAAGTAGCCCTGTTTACTGTTTAACAGCTCATCCCCAAGGAGAAAATGGTGTGTCCTGCTCTTAAAAACCCAGGACTTAATCACTTTCTAAGCAAGCGTGACTCTAGATTTACTTCTGAAGGGTTAAACAAATGGATAAAGGGTAATAAATCTTCCCTCTTCACTTTCAATGAGTTTCAGAATGTTTTCCTCCCTAATTCCTACCCTGAGCCAACAATCACTGCTGACTTTAGCTAAGAATTCTGTTTTTTAATTTTTTTATAGCTGCAATGTGAGTTTCCCATGCAGTTTTTATTAACTCTGTTTCATTGCAAGCCCTTGCGAGCAAAAATGGCCCTTATTTTTATTTGGAGAAATCTATTTCAGTGACAATCTAGCCTCAGGGCAGCTATATGTCAATCTCTTTGCTTTTTTTTTTTTTTTTTTTTTCCTGTTGAAACAAGCATGGGAAAGTTGCAAGACAAATGCCACCTAGGGCAGGGCTGAGGAAAGCAACATACCAACCCTCATCTTGGGCCAGCTCAGGACCAGAAAGCAAAAAGAAAAGTGAATGAAGGGAAGGGCCAATGGTATAAGGTAGAAGAAAACTCCTGTGTGTCTACCAGCCCTGATTCCCAGCAGATGGAAGGCCTTAAGTTCTCACCACTTATCAGCTTTTCCCAGAGATGACATTATGTGGAATTATGCTGGGAGGCTGGAGCATAATATTTACAATAAGAAGCATGTCTTCTTAAAAAGGCAATGGGAGCTAAGTGCCAGATGTTTCTGGGCTACCACCCCGGACTTCCGGAACCCTTACTTTGCTGTGACCCCTGATACAAAGCCAGTCTCTTCAAAGATAGGCATCTAGAAGTCTACAGTAGGAATTATGAGACATCAAATCCAACATTTCACACTATAAAATGGTACACTAGCAGGACCCATTTGCAGGTATGACCATCCTGAGGCTAGGTTCCCTAGATACACACAAGCTTGTCATCTGAGCCTCAGCTGCTTGACTGAAAACAGTATTTGAAATTTCAGCCCCTAACACGAAGTTCTAAAAATGAATGGGAAAATAATGTAATGAGGCTAGGGAGTATGAATGTCTTGGAATGAGCCTGGCATTTTCCCAGATCTCCACATCTCTACATTATTTCACTTAATCTTCCCATCAACACTACCAAGTAGGCTTTATTGTCACCATTGTATATACAAAGATGAGGTTGACAAGAGAATTAATAGCCAAATAAACAGCAATATAAGTTATTATGTTCTTTCTTTATCTAACATATTTAGAAAAAGAAACTCTTTTTTTTTTTTTTCCAGGAGAAAGTTGGAAAGAAACTCTAAAGACCATCTGGTCTTACTTCTCATTTTATAGCTGATGGCTGATAGAAGAAGGACAAATCTGGCCCACAACATGTTTTTGTCAATAAAGTTTTATAGGAACATGGCCACACTTGTTCATTTACATATTGTCTATGACTTTGTATTACAAAGGCAGAGTTGAGTAGCTTAAATGAGGATCACATGGCCCATAAAACCTAAAGTATGTCTTGTCTGGCCTTTCACAGAAAATGTTTGCCAACCCCTACCAGAGATGAATTTGAGAACTGGCACCCTTATATTGAGTTTTCCAAGCCATGAATATGTTTTTCCATTTATTTAGGTCTTCTCTTCCTGCAATGTTTTGTATTTTTTAGTTTACAAGTCTTACTGCATTTTTTCATTAGAAATAAATTTAAGTGTGTTATCTTTTTTGATGCTATCATAAATGGTATTTCTTATTTTATTCTTCAATTGAGGTAGGATATGCAAATGTAATTGATTTTGTATATCAACCTTGAGCACTGAAACATTCCTGAACTTACATATTTATTCCAGCACTTTTTTTGTAGATTCCTTGGGATTTTTCTACATAGATAACAATGCTATCAGTGAGGTAAGGAGTTGCAGACTCTCTTTCAATCTTTATACCTATTTTCTTTTTCTTCCCTTTATTGAATTGGTGTGATCTATAGTGAAATAACAATGAAAGTGGGAAGAGTGGGTATCCTTGTCTTTTTCATGAGCTTAAGGGGTAAACATTGAATGGTCACCATTAAGGATTTTGTTAAGAACTGCTTACTCTTTGGATTTGAAAGTCCTTCACCTTCCATTTTTTTAGACCTATTGAAAGATGATTTTTTTGTTTGTTTGTTTACAATGAATGAGAGAATAGAATGTAAACTGAGATGTCAGTATTCACCGAGTCCTGCCCCATGTTCAGATTGGCTAGCTGGCCTGCTTGATAGGAAAAGAGGGAGTTGGGGGTCTGACAGAAAGAAGTACAAAGATCTCGTTCCAGCATGTTGATCTTTTGAGAGAAAGTCTTTAGTAAGTGTATAAGATAGCACAACTACCTTGAAAAACCACTTGATGGCTTCATATGAAGTTAAACATTTGCCTATATTTTGACCCAATGATTCCCCTCTGTGTATCTATACAGGAGAAATAAGTGGATATGCCTTTAAAAGGCTCAAACATGAACTTTCATAATGGTTTTACTTTTAATGTTTCAAATTAGAGACAATCTAAATGTCTATCAGCGGCGGGGGGATTTAGAAGTTGTGGTATATTTTACAATGTACTACTACTCAAGAGTGAAAAGGAACCCCACACACATGAGGTTCTATGGATAAATCTGAAAACCATTACGCTACACTACATGAAAGAAACTAGACTCAGAAGAGTACGTACTATTTGGTTCCTTTCACATGAGATTCTAGAACAGGTAAAACTAATCCATAATGATAAAAATCAAAAGAGCTATTACCTGGAGTGGGCAAAGGGGGAGGGACTGACTGGAAATGAGCAGAAAGGAAGTGAAAATGTTCTAAATATTGATTGTGGTGGTGGACCCATGAGGTATGTTTTTGTGAAAACTCAAAACTGTACGCTTAAGATCTGTGCGTTTCGTGGAGTATAAATTAATCCTCAAGAAAAAGTAAATTTAGAAAGAGCATACCTGCAGGGAAGAGACAAAGTACTAAGAAATGAGTCTTCAATGATGCAGTTTCAGCCTTGGCCTCCAGTATACAGAAAAATTGACTCTATGAGTAAATGCAGTCTAAGTAACATACTTACAGTGTCTTGGAGAGGTAGCAAATGTGCAGGAAACGTGAGATACCACCAGAGCTTCCATTGCTACTTTTTCCCTCTAGTTCTCCATGAGTCTTACTGGATCCTCAGGAGCAGTTGGGGAACAGGCCCATGTGTATGTTTTCTTGACTTTTCTAGAAGTTCTGAATGAACTGTAGAAGCCTCCCCATAAAATAAGAGACTAGAAGGAAGATTTTTCCCTCTATGAGGGCTTAAACTCTCATCCAGATTCACCATATCCTAGAATTTCAGAGGATTCTTGAACACCAATACATTATGCTTAAGCAAATTGAGACCCAAGACAGTAAAATGGGTTCCACCAAGTTCCCCAGTCTGTCAGAACCATGTTAGGACTTTGCATCCGCTGCATTTATCTCCTATGACTTACATGTAGCCAGTGCATCCAATAGGCACCAGTAAATGCTTTCACAAAGTGTATAGTGGGGCCAAGAGAAGTTAACTCCCTTTCAGAGAAGTGATACATTCAAAATATGCTATAATAAATTCATTCATCCATACAAATTAAAATTTGTTGAATAGTGAGGATTTTTATTTTTTTACAACTAGATATTTTCCCCCAAGTAATACCCTTCATTTTTGTGGGTTACACAGGAAAATTTAAGCAACTGAATTGAAATATCTGCTTTATTTTCCAGTCTAGGAAAGGCAGTATAACAGAGGGAAAAGGCAGAGACCTAGGGGCTCATCCCCTAGCTTCTGAGCTAGAACATGTTACTTAAAACCACTCCACATCCGTGGGTCATTAATTGCCTCTCTTGCAAGCTTGTTGTGGGAGGCTGAGATTGTGCCTAGCATAGGGCTTGGCACATAGGATCACAACAAACAGATGTTTTTCATAATATTAGAGCTTGTCCTTTCTCTAGTCGCATGGGACAACTGACCCTGAGCCCCATCACCTCCAGCCCATCATCCCTGTCCCATTCTAAGTCTATTCTAGGTCAGAGCTTCAGAAGCAAAGTATATCATGAGGGCTGTCTTCAGCCAAAACGATGAACCCATGTTCTGGTGCAGCTTTAACTTGGGCTGTTAGGGAGGTGAAGAATAATGATGCTTCATGTATCAAAAGCAAGCAAACAAAAGAGGAGATGGGTAGCCTGAGCTCCAAAATTCAAACCTAGACCAAGCAACAATTCCAAAACAGCCTCAAACTGGGGCACAGTGAACCATTATGTAACCAGAAGGCTCCTTTATTTATTCCATTGGCAAACATTTCCTACTTGGTTTTGTATAAACATGGGTGCAGAATTTCCTAGCAATCGTATCTTCTGTGGGGCCAACTATCATTACCCTGTTTCGTCGGAAGGTTGACCTCATTGTTTTAGCACTTTGCTTCTCCCCCTCACACCAGACACTTTGGTGAATTGGCTCCATTTAGGGATGAGGGGTTAGAGTCAATGCTTCTGGATTAACAACACCACAAGAGTGAGTTGTCCCAAGCAGCATCAACAACATGAAAAAACATTTCCCCCGAAGAACTTGAAGCTCAAGTAGTTCCTCGGCTTTTCTGAGAGGTGGAAAGAATGCAAAGATACATAAGGACTTTATCCAGGTAGGGTTCCGCCTTGTAAGTCTACGTGTACATGAGAGAACTTGGTATGCTCCAGGAGCTCTTCTAAGAACTTCACAAATATTAAATCATTCCACGAATATACACAACCCTATAAGAAACACACTATTTATTCCCATTTTACAGATGAGGAAATTGAGGCAGGGGGATGATGATAAAGTTAATAGATAGCAGAGCCTATTCAAGTTAGGCAGGTGAGCTCTAGACTCTGTGGTCTTATCCACTATGCCATACTACCAAAATACAGTTCCTAGGAAGAAGGAAGTGGAACAGATTTGAAAGGTCCTCCATGTCATTCCAGGCCCCTGCCTCACCAACATGCTTCTCTCACATGACAATAAATACATATTGAGAACCACCATGTCTTGGGTTATGTCCTAATGATTCAGAGCTGAATAGGACATGGATCTTATCCTCTAGGCCAATATGTTTGCCACTAGACACATTTACCTAATTAAAATTAAACAGAATTGAAAATTTATGTCCTCAGCTGTACTAGGTGCATTGAAAGTGCTGAATAACCACACAGGGTCAGTGGCTAGTGTGTTGGACAGTATACTATATAGAATATTTCCATCACTGCAAAAAGTTCTATTAGAAAGCAATATTTTAGAACTTTGCTCTTCAGGGAGCTCTGAACCAGCAGTACCAATCCCTAGGAGCTGGCTAAAAATGCAGCATCTCAGGCCCTGCCTCAGACCTACTGGAGATTAGAATCTTCATTTTAACAAGATTCCCAGAAAATTCATGTGTACTTTGAAGTTTAAGAAGCACTGTGGTCTAGATAGAAATTTCTTTCTGTCTATAATTTCTATTTTACCAATAATCCCCTTAATTATTTTTACTGCACACACACACGCGCGTGCGCGCACATGCAGGTGCCTCATTATTCCCTGCTGAAGTATTAATTAATAACTGATGTTTACAATCAAATAGCATGATTTCTCCCTCCCTAGAACATGTGCCCTATAATAAGTGATTTAAGAACCAAAGCTGTCCAAACTAAAGGAACAAAAAGATATTCTTGGGATGACAGGCAGTGAGTTCTGTCTGATATTCCTTCAAACACCTAAATTTAAGGAGAGTCTGGGCAGAAAAGCTTAGGATGGAAGGGTGTAGAGAACCTGAGTCTGATTACCAGACCATGTGGATACCAGTCTTGGATCTCCTCTAAGTAATTGAATAGCCTTGGGCAAATTACTAAAACCCTCTGGAGTCTAAGTTCCTCACCTATAAAATGAAAGCGATTGTGATGGTCATTTCCAGATCAAAGCCTCTTTATTCCAATGGAGCTGGAGATAAAGAAAGCAAAAGGAGGAAGAAGTGGTCCTTTGAGGTGGGGTGTCAGCCCGGGTAATGGTGAGGGAAGGATTATTTTACTCACATATAAAGAAATCTCACTATAAAGAGTCTTCCTTCATAAGCAGAATTCAGTATAGAATGGAGTCATCATGGACCCTGTATCCAATGGGGTAATTTCAGGCTTACTATAAAGTGTCTCCTAGAGCTAAAGTGATTTCCTTAATGATCTCCACCCCTCTCTATAGCCACACCCATTACCATGTGACTTTGGGGCTCCTCCCATTGAGAGGTATAGTCTTCCTTCGCATCCCCCCTCCACCCCGGCCCCTTTTAGTTCTACCACGAAACTTTGTAGTGTCCTTCTCTGACTCGAGGAATGGCTTCATGACTTGTTTTAGTCAGTAGAAAGAAACGGTGTACAAATTCCAAACCTAAACCTTAAAATGCCTTGAGTCTCTCCACCTACTTTCTTGAGCCTCTACCATCAACAAGCAAGCCTAACCTAGTCGGCTAGAGGATGAAAGACATGAGGAGAAGAGCTGAGTATTTGCAGCTGACCCAGCAAAGGTCATCCTAGATTAGCCAACATATAGCAGACACGCAGGCATGTGAGTCTCCACCCAAGATCAGCAGAGGTGGCTTGGCTTACCAACAGCTGAGCCTAAATGCGTAAACCATAAATGTTTAATTTTGCATGCTACTGAAGTTTTGTGTTATCACACTGCATCATTGTAGCAACAGATAACAGGCATGCTTCCTATTGTGTCTTCCTAAAAACAGAATACAGATCTGTGAATGAAACCATCATTGTAACAACTAAGCTCTTTTCATCCATTTCTAATTTAATGCTCACAACTACCTTATGAAGTGACTTCTTAAAAATGAGGAAATTGAGACTCATAAAGGTTAAATTATTTGCCCATAATCACATGGCCTATAAGTGTGTAAGCTAGGATTTGAACAAAGTTGTCCAACTCCAACTCTGACCCAAAATTTTAAGCCCCAATGTTATCTAAACACTTTATGATTGCATGAAAAGCCACTGGCTTGAGTATTTGCTACTAAAGAATTGAATAAGTCATGGCTCTCCATACATCAGTTTCCTCAACTGTAACAGGAAGAAGGTGAACACATTGATTTGTATTTTTCTTCTATTGCAACAATCCATTGTTCTGTAAGATTATGAGTCCAGTTCTCTAAGTTTAAGACTCTTCTGACTGGAACTGTAGAGGCATTTCTTAGAGATTTCACGGTATCATTCCTAATAAATTTTGGACACATATCCACACTGGAGTTCTGCAGTAATCTCCATTTCCTGCTCGAAGTTAGATGAGCTGAATTGGAAACTCAAGAATGAACACAGGATATAGAGTATTCTCAAGGGCCCAAAGCCAAAGGAGCCTGATGGGTCTTGTTACCATCATGACTCTCTCTTAAAGCTTATGATAAGCCGGGTGGGGAGGGTTGGGGTGGATAGGCCATTGGGGGGTGGTGAGGGTAAGCAATAAAAGGGATGACATAGCAAAACTGTACATATACATGAATATTGATAACTAGCAATAATAATAACAATCAACATTTATGAAATGAGTACAATGAACTAGGTACTTGTGAGTGAACTGGAGATGCGCCACACAGACCTCTCTTTAGGAAGGGCTTACTATTTACCTGTGGATATGCCTTCTACACACAGGCTCCAGCTACCAGCCCCTTCAGGGTCTGCCTCAGTCACACAGTCCCAAAGCCTAAGCCACACACTTTCTTGGCGCAACCCACATCAAATGACTGACCTATGAAGACATTTAAGGGAGTGGTCATCTTGACCCAACTCAGGAGAGCTCTGAAAGACATCATAGCTTTAGAGTTCATGCCCAGTTGGCTGAGGCTTTGTCAGACATGCATCATGGTTTAATTTCTTTACCCCAGTTGTACTCCCTAGTCCTTCCTTTCCCAGACATTAATCTTTTTTTCCCCTTTTTTAAAAAGTAGACTCCACACACAATGTGGGGCTCAACTCATGACCCCAATATCAAGAGTCACATGCTATACTGACTGAGCCAGCCAGGTGTCCCCACAGGTGTTAATCTTAATAAATATCTTGCATCTCAAACTCTGCCTCAACATCTGCTTCCAAGACCCAAAGACAAATTCACTACAAGAGAGGCGCCTGGGTGGCTCAGTGGGTTAAGCCATTGCCTTCGGCTCAGGTCATGATCTCAGGGTCCTGGGATCGAGTCCCACATCGGGCTCTCTGCTCAGCAGGGAGCCTGCTTCCCTCTCTCTCTCTCTCTCTGCCTGCCTCTCTGTCTACTTGTGAGCTCTCTCTGT